>NC_092132.1:147280424-147880424 GCF_043159975.1 Macaca nemestrina | reverse complement strand
TTAACTTTGGGATGCAGAATCACCTGGAATACATACAATTTTGTATGTATTAGATTATAACCATCCTATTTTTAAATATAAATATGGTCATTAAGGTTTATAGTTTAGCCATTTATGACTGTGTAGGATAAATTATATCACATGGTTATAATACTGTAGGAGTACGAATTTTTGTTAATTACATCGTAGAGTATTGGAGAGCAGCTTTCCATACATATTTAATGTGTTACCTAACTTCTTTTTACAGCACTACAGAGCCCAGGTAAATTCATTCTAATTATTCATATTCCAGGGCTATAACTAAATACATATTTAAAATTAAATATAAGCTGGCTCATCCTGAGAGGAAAAAAAACTCATAAAATAGCACAGCATTTATAACAAATTTCTGAGGTAACTTAAAAGTAATTTAAAAGCACTCCCCAAACAGTTCATTGTCATTTAATAAAATTCAGCTTCTTTTATCTAGAACATTTAATCAAATTTTATTTTTTCATGAAGTCTTGGCATGTAAAATTGAGGATTAATGAAAGCTAATTTTTAGGTAGATACAATATTACAGCAAAATGTATGAAAGCATAAAATACCCTTGTAAGTGAAATGCTAATATAAGAGCTTAAACTTCTATAATGAATTAAAAGCATCTCCATATTAACTAAGTTTAATGACTTCAAAGCACATAACAAAATATATTGCATTACAAGAAAAATACTTGAAACTACTCTGGTATTTCATCCAGAAACAGCTTCACGACCCAGCACCAAATAAACTTCTTTAAGAGTTCTTAAACAAGAAGTCCATGAGCATCCTTGGCGGGCAGATTCACTCAATACATTTTCCCTATGGCCGACAGGTTCAATAAATGGCTAAATAAAAAATATTTATATAATTCAGTGAGGCACAGTTTCTTGGCATCCATCATGTTCAATTAACATAAGACTATTTCTTATGGTAACCAAATATGTAGACACACTATAATACAGGGTAAATGATTATATTTTGGGCCAATATTTCTCAAATCGAATATGAATTACCCCCCTTTTTACAGGCCACTATTATAATACTATTTTAGAAGATTTTACATGGCCACTTATGAGCTCCCAGGTATTGCACATAACCTAAAAAACATAGTTGACCCACTCCATGGCAAAATGCTCAAGGAAAAGCTCCCTTTATCCCCATTAGAGTAATAATGTACTTAAATTTTATAATATAACGCTAAAATTCAACCCACTTCTTCCATTAATTAGTTTAGTTCTAAAGAAGCAGGAATGGCTGGGCGCAGTGGCTCACGCCTGTAATCCCAGCACTTTGGGAGGCCGAGGCAGGCAGATCACCTGAGGTCAGGAGTTCAAAATCAACCTGGCCAACATGGTGAAACGCCCTCTCTAGTAAAAGTACAAAAATTAGGTGGACATGGTGGCGGGTGCCTGTAATCCCAGCTACTCGAGAGGCTGAGCCAGGAGAATTGCCTGAACCCGGGAGGCGGAGGCTGCAGTGAGCTGAAATTACAGCACTGCATTCCAGCCTGGGTAACGAGTGAAACTCTGATTCAAAAAACAAAAACAAAAACAAAAACAAAAACAAAAAACCACCAGGAATAAGAAGCTATAAATGTTTGTTTTATAAATTAGAAATAAAAAAATGTTTGTTTTATAAATGAGAAGTAAAAATATAACGTATGTGTATTGATGATGACTACAAAATAAAAAGTGAAGCCAAATAGTCACACATTAACCTATTTTTTCCATTTTCAAGAATATGTAATAGGTACTATTTCTAATAATCAACTTAAGTGTTTATAATATATAAACACTTTAATGTCCTCAATATAATACTGGGTTATTTTATTGGGGTAAAAACACGTACAATACCATATTGTTAACTACGGGTACAATGCCATACAGCAGAGCACTAGAACTTAATTATCTTGCATACCTGAAACTTCATACCCGTTGAAAAGCAACTCTCCATTTCCACCTCCCCTCTCAAGCGACTATCATATTCTCATTTAGCAAATAAGAAAAATATGCCCAGGAGCTTATGTTTTTTTAAGAAGGCTCATAAAAAGTGCACATCAGCACTAGGATACATATTCTGGTCTTCTATTTCAAATTTTTTTCACTCTGACTCTACCATCCCTTACAGATAGGTGATGTTCCTGTTTTCAAGGACTGTATGTAATGGCAATGTTCTCAGAATAATATTCTTCAAAATCGATCACAAATTTTAGAACCATTGAGATCATCAAGTCTGGAAGTTCTCAATTCCTTTTTCTTATTGCAAAACACACACCACGTCGCTTTGTCATAAGCAGTGGATAACCATCTACTATATTTATATTGAAATCAGCTAAAAGTTATTTGCAATGTCTAATGTATTTGTGGTAACCACACTTCTTTCTGCCTGGCAAGAAATCATCAGAACTCAAGTGATAGCAATATTATTGTAGGAACAGTCTTGAAATCAGTAGTTTAATCACCATTAATAAAGCTTCCTTGGAAATCACCTCAAAAATTATCTCAAAATATCAGAATATAGAAATAGTCCAGCTGTGGGTGGCAGATTTGAGTCATTTATTGTATCTATAAGGCCTAGAAGTTGAGCGATTTATCCAAGGAAGCAGTTCTGGTGCATGGTAGAAGCAATACTAATATTCAGAGATTCAGAGATTCTAATTCTGTTCTTCCAACCATTCTATTATCACTTTACCTGCTTGTAGAGGTGAGAGATGTGAAATACCAGATTTGGATTCAGGAATTCAGGAGTTAGATTAAAACATGATTTAGTATCTGCCTTCTCTGTTTCTTGCACCATTCAACAATAAGGATATACAGTAGCTAATATTAGAGAAGTTCCTCATTTTTAGGCTTTTTTTTTTTTTTTTAAGACAGTCTTGCTCTGTCGCCCAGACTGGAATGTAGTGACAGCCTCCACCTCCTGGGTTAAAGTGATTCTCCTGCCTCAGCCTCCCAATTAGCTGAGACTACAGGTGTACACCACCATGCCCACCTAATTTTTACATTTTTAGTAGAGACAGCGTTTTGCCACATTGGTCAGGCTGGTCTCGAACTCCTGGACTCAAGTGATCCACCCACCCCAGCCTCCCAAAGTGCTGGGATTACAAACATGAGCCACTGCACCCGGCCAGGTCCTGAAATTTTTAATAACTAATGGTTCATTGGTTTAGCAAGCAACCATTGATTTTTTTTCAATGATTTTTTTTCAATATTTTTTACAATATATGGTAGTGTTAGTCAAGAACAATGGAACATTGTATTGATTGGACTCAGAGTGCATCCTCCAATTGAACCCTCAAATATTATATAAATATGAATTATTATTTACATTTCATATATGGGGAACACAAGAACTAGAGAGAATCATAGCCCAAGTTCCAAATACTAATGGGAGGCAGATATGATAGAAACATCTCAATGTCCCCAAAGCTGTAATAGAGTAATAGAACCTGTTTTTTTTTCTGGCATCCACTTTGAAAATGATGCTTCTATTATTTTAAGGTTTACCAAGTTTCTGGTTTATAAAATATATACATACTTGTTTTCTTTTATGATTATATCATTGGACTTCTTAATTCAATACAATAAACATTTATACAATGTCATGCTTTTTCCAAATGTTATCTTTTTATCACACAATCTCAATCATCCAGTAATACCTGTGGTTAGGGCCCAGCGGGCCAACGTAGTAGGTTGTGTTTTTCATCTAGGAAATAAACAAAAATCTTATTATAAATAGGGTTTAAAGTGGACCTCTTCCACATGAGAGCCCCCAATTTTTTTTTTTATTTTGAGGCGGAGTCTCGCTCTGTTGCCCAGGCTGGAGTGCAGTGGCGCAATCTCGGCTCAGTGCAAGAACACGCAGCTGAAAGGCTGAGAATGCTGAGCAGACCGTTTTAACAGCCTCACATCAATAATGGCACAAATATTAGATTCTGAGACTTACCAAGCAGAAGGAACACTGGGAAACAAACATTTTGAAATGAAACCCAAAAACTGCAGACTTTAACTAAAGGTGAGATAGCAACACATCGGACCTATCAGAAATGAAGCCTAATTTTGTAAAATCTCAGTCACTAAAATTAGTTTGTGATGATCCAGATTTGCCAATGTCCCTAGCAACCAGCCATAAGCAAAATATATTCTAAAACATCATGCGACACATAGGGGACAGGATTATGTGAAAAAACAGGCAAAACAAACAGAACTACAGGAAATGTAACAAATAGTTACAAGATAAAGAATTTTAAACAGCTAGGCTGAATATTTTCAAGAAGATAAATTTAAAGCTCAAGAAAGTTGGCAGATGAATGGAAACAAAGAAATGAAAACTTCTAGAACTGGAAGAGAAATTAAATGAAATTAAGAATTTAAAGGATGTGCTTTAAAGTAGATCGGATACAACAAGAGAAAATCTGTGAACTTGAAGATTGGTCAGAAGAAAACATCCAGGATGCAGCATGAATAAACAATAGAATGTAAAAAGGCAACAAAATGAGCTTAAAGTAATAGAAGATACAATAAACAGACATACACACACACACACACACACACACACACAATTAAAGCTTGGAGAAACAAAAGAGAAAGAATGGGAAAGAAGCAGTATTTAAAGACATAAGCCAATTCCTGAAAATTTCCCAAAGCCAAGGAAAGGCATCAAGATATAGATTAAAGAATTCTAGCATAGCCCAAGCATGATAAATTAAGAAAAACTACACAGTAGTGGGTTGAATATAGTGTTCTCCAAAAATCCATGTCCACCCAGAATCTCAACTTCTCAACCTTATTTCAAAATAAGGTCTTTGAAAATGTAATTAAGGATACCAAAATTAAATTATCCTAGATTCAGGGTTCACCCTAAATGTAGTCACCAGGTTCCTTATAAGAGGAGGAGAGGATACAGCAAGAAGAGAAAAAGGCCGTGTGAAGATGGAGACAGACAATGGAGTGATGCTACCATAAGCTAAGAAATGCCTGGGGCCACAAGAAGCTGGAAGATGCAGGAAAGCTTTTTTTTCCTTGAGCCTCCAGAGAAAGTTTGGCTCTTCCGTTACCTTGATTTTGGCTTAACAACAAAATTTTCAGAGTTCTAGCCTCCAAAACTGTGAAAAAACAAATGTCTTTTGTGTTTAAACCATTCTGTTACAATAGTCCTAGAAAACTAATTCATACCCCAAGAACTTTAAAGTTCTGAAAGTTGCTTCAGAGCTTCAGAGAAGCCACCAAAAAGACTGACAGGAATCACTTCTCAACAGAAATAAAAGACTCAAGAAGCTTCATCCTTAGACCAAGCTTTTTTGAGAACGCCTTGTATTTGATCTTTGTTCAGAAGTCACTTCTTAACTTTAGCATTATTTTTTATCTGTATAGGCTGAGAATCTTCAAAACCATCAAGTTAAGTTCTGACTCCTTTTTGTTTGACAGCCCATCCCTCAGTCTATCTCTCTCTTTGCACATTTTGCTATAAGCATCAGAAGAAACCAAATGACACCTTCAGAACTTTGTTTAGAAATCTTAGTTCTGTCATCCAATTCAAAAGGACATTTTCAACCTTTCATGAACTTTCTGCCACTACACAACAAGAATCTCCTGTCTCCAGTTCCAATAAGATATTCATTATTACCCAGTAAAACTTCACTGGCAGCATTCTGAGATGATGGGATTTCTGTGAACACTTTCTTCAATGCACTTTAGACTTCCACTAACTCTCTCTCCTCAAAGTCCACTGAGCAGTTCCAAAGCCACTCACACATTTTAAGTACTTTTTACTTGACACATCTCTTTTATGCTGAGTGAAAAATGACAACCCCAAAAGGCTGCCTAGTATATAATCTCAATTACGTAAACATTCTTCAAATGACAAAATTATGGGGATGAACAGCAGATCAGTGATCGCCAGCAATTAAGGATTTGGGAAGGAGGTGGGTGTCTATAAAGGGGTAGCGTAAAGACCATGTAATGTGCTCAAAATTATGTATTTGGTGGCCAGTGGTGGTTACAACAAATCTACACACATGATAAAATTTTATCAAACTGCATGCACACAAACACACAACTGCAGGTAAAACTGGTGAAGTGTGGAATATGCTTTGTAGATTCTATCCTTCTCAATTTCCTGGATTTTATATTGCACCACAGTTATGTGAGATGTTAGCATTAGGGGAAACTGAATAAAGGGTACACAGGACCTCCTTGTAAATGCTTTTTGGAACTTCTGACAAGTATATTATTCAAAATAAAATTTTTTTTAAAAAAACTGATCAAAATGGACACAAGAAAAATAAGAAATCTGATTATTTCATATCTATGTAACAAATTTTATCAACAATTAAAACTCCAGGCCCACATGGCTTCACCAGTGAATTTTACCAAACTTTTAAAAAAATAAACAAATAAATCCCAACTCATTATATAAAACATTTTAATCTTGCTACCAAAACCTGGCCTTTACATGGCATTACAACAACATTACAAGACAGGAAAATTGCATTTCTATCTCATTTGTGGATATCATTAATCCCAAAGTATTTGCAAACTGAATCCAGTATAAAAGGGATAATTCATCAAGGCAAAATTGGGTTTATTGTCAGGATTTACAGACTGAATCAACATTAAGTGAAAAATCACTTAATTCACTAGCAGAATAAAAGAAAAACTAATACAGGTATCAATATATGCCAAAAAATGATAAAATTAAATCCTCATTCATGATTTTTAAATAGTAATAATAACGACTCTTAGAAAACTACATGGGAGACAATATGCAAAGGACAGTGGCCAGACCCACAGCCTGCAGCAATTTGCCCAGAAACCAACCCCTCATGGACAGTGTGCAGCCCAGGAAGCTGCCTGCTGTAAGTCAGGCTTGTAGGAAGTCAGGTTGCTCTCTCTAGTAACAATCCAGGAAGTCAAACAATAACTCTTGTCACAATGGATCCAGAATGGCTGGGATTTGATTAATAACTGACAGATTTCCTAATTTTTGTCCTCACTTCTGCCTTAGAAACAATCAGAGAAAATAGCCAACAGCCTGCAATCAGGGCACAACTGAAGTCTCCCCTTTTTCCTAGATAAAGCTTTCCGGATGGGCACGGTGGCTCACACCTGTGATCCCAGCACTTTGGGAGGCTGAAGTGGGCAGATCATCTGAGGTCGGGAGTTCCAGACCAGCCTGACCAACATGGAGAAACCCCATCTCTACTAAAAATACAAAAAAAAAAAAAAAAAAAAAAGTTAGCCTGGCATGGTGATACATGCCTGTAATCCCAGCTACTGGGGAGGCTGAGGCAGAAGAATCGCTTGAAGCTGGGAGGCAGAGGTTCCAGTGAGCCCAGATCACACCGTCACACTCCAGCCTGGGCAACAAGAGAGAAACTGTCTCAAAAATAAATAAATAAATAAATAAATAAGCTTTCCACTCCTCTGCCTGCCTGTGAGTCTCTGCCAAAATGCAGGTGGTGGTGGACTCTCTTGCTACAGCAGACTCTAAAAATTAGCCTTTGCTTTTCTCTTTGGCTGGTCTTCATTTGTTTCTACAAATAATAGAAGAGTATTTCTAAATTTAATAAAAGGACACCTGCAAAACCGGATGACAAACTTTATACTCAATGGTAAAATACTGAAAGCCTTCCCTCTGAGTTCCTGGAGGAGACAAAAACTACCTTTAGCACCATTCAATTCAACACTATGCTGAAGATTGTAGTCAGCCCCGTAAAGCAAGAAATAAAAATACAATAAAATTACAAAGGAAGAAATAAAGCTGTCATTTTTGCAAACAATATGATTCTATAAAAAATAAATCCCAATAAATCTACATAGAAATTATTAAAAATTAGTGAGCTTAACAAAGCAGTTTATAAGGCTAATAAGCAAAAACATATTCTGGCCGGGCACAGTGGCTCATGCCTGTAATCCCAGCACTTTGGGAGGCCGAGGCGGGTGGATCACGAAGTCAGGAGATTGAGATCACCCTGGCTAACATGGTGAAACCCATCTCTATTAAAAACACAAAAAACTAGCTGGGCGTGGTGGCGGGCGCCTGTAGTCCCAGCTACTCAGGAGGCTGAGGCAGGAGAATGGCGTGAACCCGGGAGGCGGAGCTTGCAGTGAGCCGAGATCGCGGCCACTGCACTCCAGCCTGGGGGACAGAGCGAGACTCCGTCTCAAAAAAAAAAAAGAAAAAAGAAAAAACATAATCCATCTTTATGCATTAGTAACAAAAATTTAGAAACTACAACTCTTAAAAGATACTATATATAGCCAGACTCAGTGGCTCACACCTGTAATCCCTGCTCTTTGGGAGGCCAAGGCAGGAGGATTACTTGAGACCAGGAGTTCAAGACCAGCCTGGAAAACATGAGACCCCTTGTCTACAAAAAATTCAGAAAATTAGCCAAACATGGTACCACACATCTGTAGTCATAGCTGCTAGGGAGGATTAGGTAGGAGAATCACATGAGCCCAGGAATCTGAAGTCACAGTGAGGTATAATCATGTCACTGCACTCCAGTCTCAGCAACAGACTGTGAGCCTATCTTTAAAAAATGTGTGTGTGTGTGTGTGTGTATATATTTCTAACAACTCAAAAACCACCAGATATCTAGGGAGAAATACATATATCAATCTGCATGACTACTAAACAGGAAACTTTAAAACATTATTGAGACATTTTAAAAGTTAAAATAAGTATTCTCAAAAAATAAAAATATGGTAAAAAATGATAATTCTCCCCAAATTATCTATAGATTCAGTGCCATTTTAATCAAAATCCCAATAGATTTTTCTGTGGAAATGGACAAGCTTATTCTAAATTTCATATAGAAAAAAATACCATAATTAAGCAAGACATTCTTGAAAAAGAACGTTAAGGTGGGTCTATCATATATCAAGATTAGACATAAAGCTATAGTAATTTGGATGTGGTATCGCCACGTGTTTAGTCAAATGAACAAATAGAGCAGAATACAGATTTTAGAAACAGTCCCATTCACATATGGAGAAAGCTGGTGTTACAGAACAGAGGGAGAAAGTTATTTCAATAACTAGCTCTTGGTCAGATACATACCCACTTAGAAAAACAACGAAACTTCATCTCTCACACCATTCACATTACTTTAAATAGGTTTTAAATCTAAATGTGAAATAAAAAAAATAAAGCTTCTATAATATAACAGATTAATACCTTCCTTATTCTAATACTTGCCATAGGGAACGATTAAACAAAATACAAAAAAAAAAAAAAGCAAAAACACACAATATATTTAGAGCCCATTAATAATAATTTAAATCATCTGTTCATTAAAAAAAACTCACTATTATAAAAAGGAAAAGGCAAGCCATGGAGTGGGGGGCACATATTTGCAACACATTCCGCTGGCAAAATAGTATCCAGAATGTAGTAAGAACACCTATAGTAAGAAAAAGAGACAACCCAACAGAAACACAGGCAAGAGAATTATTGAACAGGTACTTCACAATTGAAAATACCCAGTCCAGGCACAGTGGCTCACACCTGTAATCAGAGTGCTTTGGGAGGCTGAGGTGGGAGGATTTCTTGAGCCCAGGAGTTCAAGACCAGCCTGGGCAACATGGAAAACCCTGCCTCCACAGAAAATTAGCTGGGTGCGGTGGTGCAGCCCTGTAAGTCCCAGTTACTAGGGAGGCTGTAGTGGGAGGATCACTTGAGCCGGGGAGGTCCAGGCTGTATTGAACCGTGATTGTGTCCCTGCACTCCAGCCTGGGCAACAGAGTGAGACCCTGCTTCAAAAAAAAAAAAAAAAAATCTCGGCCAGGTGCGGTGGCTCACACCTGTAATCCCAACACTTTGGGAGACTGAGGCAGGTGGATCACAAGGTTAGGAGATCGAGACCATCCTGGCCAACATAGTGAAACCCCATCTCTACTAAAAATACAAAAATTAGCTGGGTGTGGTGGTACGTGCCTGTAGTCCCAGCTACTCGGGAGGCTGAGGCAGGAGAATCACTTAAACCCAGGAGGCAGAGATTGCAGTGAGCTGAGATCGCAACACTGCACTCCAACCTGGTGACAGAGCGAGACACCGTCTCAAAAAAATAATAACTCAAAGGCCATAAATATATTAAAAGATGTTCAACTGGCCAGGCACAGTGGCTTATGCCTATAATCCCAGCACTTTGGAGGCCAAGGTGGGTGGATCACCTGAGATCAGGAGTTCGAAACCAGCCTGGCCAACATGGTAAATCCCATCTCTACTAAAAATACAAAAATTAGCCAGGCGTGGTGGTAGGTGCCTATAATCTCAGCTACTTGAGAGGCTGAGGCAGGAGAATCACTGGAACCCAGGAGGTGGAAGTTGCAGTGAGCCGAGATCATGCCATTGCACTCCAGCCTGGGTGACAAGAACAAAACTCTGTCTCAAAAAATAAAAATATAAATATAAAAATAAAAAAATAAAAAGACATTCAATCTCATTAGTAATCAGTGAAATGAAAACAAAAAGATACCAGTCTATACCCATGAGAATGGCTAACAAAGAAAAAGACAGTACCAAATATTGACCAGTATGTGGGACATTGGAAACGCACGTGCTGAGTGGTAAATTTGTACAACCACTGTGAACACGCGCATACCCAACACAGATACACAGGAGTGCTGGAGACCAGTATAAGAATGTTCACAGCGGCCGGGCACAGTGGCTCACGCCTGTAATTCCAGCACTTTGGGAGGCTGAGTGGGGCGGATCACCTGAGGTCTGGAGTTCAAGACCAGCCTGACCAACATGGAGAAACCCCATCTCTACTAAAACTACAAAATTAGCCGGGCATGGTGGTGCATACCTATAATCCCAACTACTCGGGAGGCTGAGGCAGGAGAATCGCTTGAACCTGGGAGGCGGAGGTTACGGTGAGCCGAGATCATGCCATTGCACTCCATCTCCAAAAAAAAAAAAAAAAGGCCAGGTGCAGTGGCTCACGCTTGTAATCCCAGCAGTTTGGGAGGCCAAGGCGGCCAGATCATGAGGTCAGGAGATCGAGACCATCCTGGCTAACACAGTGAAACCCCGTCTCTACTAAAAATACAAAAAAATTAGCCAGGTATGGTGGCGGCACCTGTAATCCCAGCTACTTGGGAGGCTGAGGCAGGAGAATGGCGTGAACCCGGGAGGCGGAGCTTGCAGTGAGCCAAGATCGCCACTGCACTCCAGCCTGGACAACAGAGCGAGACTCTGTCTCAAATAAAATAAAAATTAAAAAAAAGAATGTTCATAGCAGCACTATTCCTAAGAGTCCCAATTTAGAAACAAGCCAAATCATCAACCGTGAAATAAATATACCACAGACAGCTATGAAATCTGATCAACTGCAGCTACATTTTGCAACATGATGAATCTCATAAATATAAAGTGTGTTCAAGAACACATACTGTATGATTCAATTTACATAAAATTCAAAAACAGGCAAAGAAGTCAAGACCTACCCACCTTTGAGAAGGAAGAAAGGGTGCTGATGGAGAGGTGGTAGAAGACACAGATAATGGGGTCCTCAGGGGCTGGCTGTGTCTCTTTCTTGTCTGTTGTGGTAAATCCATAAGCATCTTCTCTATTATAATTTATTAAGCTGTACATTTCATACCGTGCATTGTTTTGCATGAGTGTCACTGAATCCAAACTCGTTCTGCTTGCTGCACAAAGGCCAGTAAGTTGAGAGACAAGGAGTTGGAGCAAAGAAATCCAGTTTCTTTTTTTTCTTTTTTTTTTTTTTTTGAGATGGAGTCTTGTTGTATCACCAGGCTGAAGTGCAGTGGCGCACTCTTGGCTCACTGCAACCTCCGACTCCCTGGTTCAAGCGATTCTCCTGCCTCAGCCTCCCAAGTACCTGAGATTACAGGCACACACCACCATGCCCAGCTAATATTTGTATTTTTAGTAGAGACGGGGGTTTCACCACGTTGGCCAGGATGGTCTTGATCTACTGACCTCGTGATCCACCCACCTGCCTCAGCCTCCCAAAACGCTGGGATTACAGGCATGAGGCACTGCACCCGGCCAGAAAGCCACTTTATTAGGACAGTCAGCAAGCCAAGAAGATGGTGGACTAATACCCTAAAGAACCAGCTCAGAATTAAGTGGGCTTTGCCTTGTCTTTTATCGTTAGGTAAGAGGGAAAGGAGGGTGACAACCACAGGTATCTGGGCACCAACAAGGGTCCTCGGTAATGGTCTCTCATATGGTGATAGCCAAACCTCCTCGTTCCCATAAATCTTTAACAAAACAGTTGCTCACATACATCCCCATTCATCCACATGATTGCTGTTTTTGAGTTTTATGTCAGTGCTCTAAAATTATCCTGGCCTATGGGCAGAGGCTCCTTCAACAAAACTGGCATTAGTTCTGCTGTTTCACTGTTTCATGGGTATTCAATGTCAATTAAAGCAGCTTTGAATAAAAGGGCACCTGCTCCATGCCCTCTGTTCCTTCTTCCTTTTCCTCTGCCCTGATGCCTGACGTGCTCATGGGCCAGCTGGCGCCTTAGTTACCATGCTGGACCCTGAGCACAAGTTCTGGGCATAACATACATGAGCTAGAAAGAGCCAAGATCCCTGAGGCCAACATGCTTTCCACAGACTTCCTGCCTCTGGATTTTTATGTGAGAGAAATAAACCTTGACCTGGGGTAAGACACTGCAGTTTGGGTCAATTGAATACAAATCCTATCCTAACTGAAACAAAGAGCCAGATCACAAATCTAAAGCTCACAGCCATCTACACCCATCGTTTTCCCACAACCTCTCAGAGTCTTACACTGTTATGGATGAACTATTCTGGAAATTTCATGTCAAAGAAAAAGCAATCATTTATGTAAAAATGAATATTGGGGCACTGCCAAAAAAAACTTTAATTGGAAACTTTCTGCTTTGTTACACCTTAAAAAATCAAACAGTGTTTTATGGCATTGATTTTTCTCTTTTTCAGCTATGGCAGCTGTTGCTTTGTAAAATTGGAATGTGACCTTTTTCTTCTTCCCACGTGATTTACTCACTCCTGTGTGTTAATACTTGGCAAATGATTTTTTTCCTGAATATGCAGATATTTCTAAGCACGTTGCTTGGTTTTTCCCGTGACAATTTCAGGGTACACTTAATGTCATTTGGAATATTTTACATGGAAATAAAAAGAGGGAACAGAAGGAAATATGAAAAGATGTGATTCACTAGCTTAAAGAGCCATTTCCTTGGTAAAGGGTCACTCAAAATGTTTCACGAGAGAAATATATGGCCATATAATCGAACAGAATAAAGCAGACATTCAGTTCGAGGGCTGTCTACTGGCATAAGCGACCCAAAGATGAGACCTTAACTGGAACTTTAGAGCTCAGGTATGCCTCATCTGAGAAATTCAAAAGTTATTTTATAACATCCAGTTTTTGAATTTTCAACTAACTTACGTTTCTTGGTTGCTACTCTTAGAATCTCATCCAAATAGTATTTTTTATGACCTCCGTTGAGATTTTCAGGGCAGGGTTCTCTATCCTTCACCCACTTTGGCCCTACCTAACTTTATTCCCATTACAAAGGGGACCGCTTAGTGTAACTGTGTGTCTCAGATATGCAAGAAGAGAGAGCTATGCGCTGAATGTTTGTGTCCCCACCCCCATCACCAAAATTCCCATGTTAAACCCCAAATCTCCAACATGATGGGATTTGCAAGTAGGGCCTTTGAAAGGTAATTAAATTTAATGAGGTCTTACGTTGGAGCCCCCATGATAAGATTACTGTCCTTAGAAGAGCAGAAATCAGAACTCATTCTCTCTCCACCACGTGAGAACACAGCAAGAAAGCAGCCGTCTGCAAGCCAGGAAGAGAGCCCTCACCAAGAACCAAATCTGCTGATGCCTTGATCTTGTACTTCAGCCTCCAGATCTGTGAGAAATTACTGTTTGTTATTTAAGCCGCCCAGGCCTTGCTATTTTGTTAAAGCAGCCCAACTTGACTAAGACACAGGGGATTAGTATAGCTTGAGAGGGGTTCAAGTTCTGCACACGGTACACATTCAAGGAAAACAGGACTTGCCCACAAGGAACTAGACTGAGCCAGTACCCTTAAGATAACAGAAGAGCTAGAAAATAAGGGAGAAGGGACTGGAAAGCAAGAGGGAAGTGATGTGCGCGTGCCTGTCTGAAACAGGTATTACAGGGACGAGTTGGTGACGCAATGTATTCTACACCATCTTCTGTTCTCTGTGTTCATGCTCCACTCCATGTAAGGCTGGGCTCTTTCTTGTGATGGGCTGCATCTTTCATGATGGTAGGTCACCATCAATGACTCACTCCTCTTACTTCTATTATTAAATATATATAAGAATGGACTGCTCCACAGATCAGCCTTGCCCTCAGAGTTGGGTCAAGAGGGAGAAGAATTGGAGAGGAGAATAAACAAGCTTTTGCAGCTCACCAGGAGAAGATAACTTCGAATTTGTTTGAAAATTGGATCTTTTATCTCACTGGGAGGTGAGACTAGAGATAAATGACAAAAGAAGGAGAGAAATGAACCGAAGCTCCCACACCGCCATCGAGAGCCCACCACCCGCTCCACCTCTGCACGACGGCCAATGATGGATCTCGCTCTCCTCTCTCGCTTCTTCTACTGCACCCCTGCCTTGCTTAGCTCCAAGTATCACATCTCAGTAGCTTTTTAAATATTAGACAAATTAGTACTGAACCTCAGTTTCTCCATACTATCTCCAAAGATGGTTGTGAAAATTCAAACGAGGTCATATGGGCAGTGACTCTTACACCGCCTGGTATATAAAGGGAACTCAATAAAAGTTTATTTCTCCTTGCATATTACAAAGATAGAGTGTGACATGAACAAAAACTGCAGAGCCCTTGTTAAAAACCCTAGATTTTCTCTTTTGTTGAGTAGACCTAAAACAGGAAACCTCTTGCTTGGGTAACTTACTGAAACTTTAAGCCTCAGTTCCACATCTGTAAAATTGTGATAAAATTACTTCCTCATAGGAGGATCTGTAAAATAAAAAGATGAGATAATGCCTCTAGAATCTTTAACATAGGATCTGAAACATGGCACTTTTCAACAAATGGTAGCACCTGATAACGATGAAGCATGATTCTACAACACCTTTTTCTGGTTTAGCTTGGATTCAAATTTTGGGAGTGCAGACAACACCTCCACACACCACCCCTAATATAGGTTTATACCTGTTGATATGGATGGCAGCTTTTTAATGTATCTGGGTGAAAAGAATGCTGCATAGATTTCTCATGGTTTCCCAATTCAATGAATCCAATAGAGTTGAAGTGTAAATAAGAGAAAAATACATTTAATTTATTAGATTAGTCCTAATTGATCAATGCTGAGAAAACAAAGCATGGAACATTTATGCTTTGAGCAGTATTGTCCTGAACAACTTAAGGTGGAGAGCAAAAGGCAGAAAGGAATTTACAGGTGCCACAAGCCCCTATTTGATCATTTAGTTTGGCAGGAGGGTTGCACAATCCACATATTCCTGCAGGTAAACAGTGCAAAGACAGATGTATCCACTTGCATGTATATTCTCCCCTGGCCACATTGCTTGCAGGAACGTATGCTTTTTCCATCTGAAAATCCTTAAAGGAATCTGACAAACCATAGAATTCCTCTAAACGAGTATCTGACTACCTCCTAATGTTTGGAAATAGAAGCATGGATAAATGACTAAATTGGCAAAGAACTTTCTAGGGGAACATTGATTGGCTCTTCACCATATTTCTACAACTCTTAGGGGAATGATCCTGCTGGAAAATGTTTGCAAAGAGAGTTTAAGAAAGAAATTTATCCTTCTTCCCTGATTCCTCAAAAATCATTCATCACACCGGGGCTGAAATAAAGGATGTTTCAGACTACTAAGAAGTCTGCTGGGCACGGTGGCTCAAGCCTGTAATCCCAGCACTTTGGGAGGCCGAGGCGGGTGGATCATGAGGTCAGGAGATCGAGACCATCCTGGCTAACACAGTGAAACCCTGTCTCTACTAAAAATACAAAAAATTAGCCGGGTGTGGTAGCGGGCGCCTGTAGTCCCAGTTACTCAGGAGGCTGAGGCAGGAGAATGGCATGAACCTGGGAGGCGAAGCTTGCAGTGAGCCAAGATTGTGCCACTGTACTCCAGCCTGGGTGACAGAGCGAGACTCCGTCTCAAAAAAAAAAAAAAAAAAAGTCTCCACTGGGTGTGAGGTGCCTCTCCTTATCTTGGCATCTCCCTGTCTCACATTTCCTGCAAGTTCCAGAGAGAAAAACTGTTCTTCTCAATGGAGAATATACCCATAACACTCAACTACAGAAGAATAAAAGATATAACTTGATACTCGGACAAAAAAACAATGAATGCACTAGAGTCTCCTTTAAGGGGAGAATCAATTCTTGGAAACGTTTGTGGAAGCCACAGCTACCCACGAGGCAAAATGCCCAAGAGACTTGCAGCCTGAAGACAATGGCCCTATGTGGAGAGCCGGCTCCTACCAACTTCCAGTTAGAGTCACCCCTTAGATGAGGGAATTGCTTGAGAAGCTGTACGATTTAGTAGTTAGGCTCCCAGGGCTCAAATCTCAGATCTGTCACTCTGTTCCTTGGACAACTTAATTAACCATATCATGCCCTGGGTTCCTTCTTCTGAAAAAAAGGCCAATTCCTGAAGTTAAGCATGAATCCTAATCAGTATTTGCAAGAGTCCCTAGAGCACAAGAGGTGCTGTGATTATGAGTTCTCACTCTGTTCTTCTGCCTAGATCACCTCCCTCCTACGGTGCAGAATCTCCTGGAGGGAGGTGATTTAGGAAGCAGAACACAGTGAGAATTCTGTCTCTACCATTCTGTCTCTGCCACTTGGAGCTCTGGACTCCTGGTGCATGAACGCCAGCTTCTGAGCCAGGTGCCACTGCCCTGACTCTGATACTGTAGTCAGGTCGAGGGCCATCTGGCCCTTCCATCTCTTATGCCAGGTGAGATTGCAGCAAGGCGGCCCTCATTGGACACCTCATCTGCTGGCGCCTTGATCTTGGACTTCCCAGTCTCCAGAACAATGAGAAATAAATCTGTTGTTTAGAATGTACCCAGTCCATGGTATTTTGTTACATCAGCCTGAGTGGACTATGACGGGCACAGTCGCATCTTGGAGCGATTGAAATGTCAGTCTACTCCATCTGCTTGGGCATCAGAAGAGGGCCCAGTGCAAAATGGAAAGGCAGGGGCTCTTGTTCATAAAGCAGGAACATTTGTTCTTTGCTTAGCAGTCTCTACTAGTCCTGTGCTTATTTCCTATTTAATGTTACTCTCCTGGGGGCATGGGGATCTACATGTGGGGAGTGCAGACTCACACAGGTGCCCAGGTGCCCATGGAGTGCAGCTCACAACTCCTTACAGAGGTGGACGCACCTGACCATGACCTCCCATGGCCTGGCCCAAGGGCACCAGACAGGGGTGGTAGGGTGGGCAGGCGAGAATGCCCTGGGGGAGGGAGGACAGTGCACCCACCCAGCACCAGCCACAACACATACTCCATTGCTCCATCAGAGGTCACCAACAGAACGCAAAGTCAAGGAACAAATGAAGAACTTCAACAGGGCAACCACAAAGAATTAAATCAAAGCGCACAGATCACACACTCTCAAAACTGGTCCTGACAGGAAACTTGCGTTAGTTCATCCCTTTAGAAAAGAATACCTGGTCTCATCTGAAATGTAATTCCATCATTTGAGGCTTGTGATAAGACTGTCACCTCCTCCAGCTACTCCCAGCTGCCAACTGCCTGAGAAAGTCTCAGCGCTGAGACGCAGGAAGGATTTTTGCACTTCAAGCAAGGAGGATCTTGACTTCTAGTCCATGAAAATGGACTTTCATCATTGACTGAACAAACAAAAGGGCAGATTCCATGATCAAAAAGCCAATACGCCACACTCTGGCTAGAAAAACAAAGAGTTGTAACAGCACGGCCATACAGATACCCAGAGAAATCAACTCACAAAAATTCACCAGTTAGCGCCCATACAGTCCTCAGGTTTTCATTTATAACGTGGGAATTGTAACAAAATCCACCTTCTAGGGTTGCTGTGAGGATTAATATAATGAACACAGAGCTGAGCCCGGAATCTGACATATAAAGCATTCAATAAGCAATAACCAATGTGGTGGTGATTATTGAGTGAGAAGAGTATATTTGGTTACAAGCACATGGAAGGTAGAACCCAATTATCACAGACAGACCAGATCAAAACACAATGATACAAAAAGAGTCCAGACAGGATGTAGTGCAGAGGCCATTCAGTTCAGCACCTGGGAATTCCTGTTGATGGGTAAGTGTGACAATAATTCTGTGGTCACTATTAGGTTGGTGCAAAAGTTATTATGGTTTTTGTCATTAAAAGTAATGGTGGCTGGGCGCAGTGGCTCACACCTATAATCCCAGCACTTTGGGAGGCCAAAGTGGGTGGATCACGAGGTCGGGAGATCGAGACCAACCTAACACAGTGAAACCCCGTCTCTACTAAAAATACAATTAGCTGAGTGTGGTGGCGGGCACCTATAGTCCCAGCTACACGGGAGGCTGAGGCAAAAGAATGGCGTGAACCCAGGAGGCGGAGCTTGCAGTGAGCTGAGATCACACCACTGCACTCCAGCCTGGGTGACAGAGCAAGACTCTGTCTCAAAGAATAAATAAAAAGTAATGGCAAAAACTGAAATTACTTTTGCACCAACCTAATAATACCCCTACTTTTTGGGAACCATGCTAAAAGTACGTAGGGATGAAGCATGATATTTAGAATTTACTGTTTACCAAAAAATTACAGAGATGAAGCAAATGTGGCAAAATGTGAACAATCAGGGAGCCCTGGCAGCAGATGCATGAGTACTCACTGTCCTGTTCTTTACACATTTCTGTGGTTTTGAAAATGCTTAAAACTGGTGAGTGTTGCCAACATAAACCATGCAGCTTTTATAGTGTTATGTAATCAGGCCCAGGAAACAGTATAGAGTGTTCATCCATCCTAAGAACCAGGGTGAAAAATGCCCCAGGGCTTTTTTATCGAGATAGAGTCTTACTCTGTTGCCAGGCAGGAGTGCAGTAGCACGATTCTTGGCTCACTGCAACCTCCGACTCCCAGGTTCAAGTGATTCTCCTGCCTCAGCCTCCCGTGTAGCTGGTACCTGTAGTACCTGGGACTACAGGTGTGTACCACCACGCCCAGCTAATTTTTGTATTTTTAGTGGAGACCGGATTTCACCATGTTGGCCAGTATGGTCTCGATCTCTTGATCTCGCGATCCACTGGCCTCCGTCTCCCAAAGTGCTGGGATTACAGGTGTGAGCCACTGCACCCGGCCAGCATTTCTATATGATACATTGCTACCCGGACCAGAGGGCCCTACTGATCGAGGGCTCACACTGGATAGCCTGGTAATCATCGGCCCTCAACCTGAGAGCCTCCAGCTGGCTGTGTTGCACACTGGGAGGAAGAGAGGCTCATGAGAAGACCTTGGAATATGGAATCAAACAGCACTGGATTCCACTCCGGCCTCTCCACTTTCTAAGTAAATCTGAGCAACGTCCTTCATCATCCCAAGTCACCGTGTTCTCCATCCACACATTTGGAAATGGGTTTATGGATTCTGGTAGAGATTTTTTTAGGTAGTTCAATTCTGGCTTAGGTTATTGCCTGTGCATGAGTAACTCTGAATTCTACATATTTGCTCTGATTCTTCAACTAAATATGTACATTCTATGATAGGAAAATAAATCTCGGGGCCCCCAAATCACTAAGCTACAGGGAAAAGTCAAGCTGGGAACTGCTTAGGGCCAACCTGCCTCCCACTCTATTCAAAGTCACCCCTCTGCTCACTGAGATAAATGCGGATCTGATTGTCTCCTTTGGAGAGGCTCATCAGAAATGCAAAAGAATGTCTTATGTACCCATGACCTGGAAGCCCCCTCCCCACTTCGAGTTTTCCCACCTTTCCCACTGAGCCAAGTTTATCTTACATATTTTGATTGATGTCTCATGTCTCCCTAAAATGTATAAAACCAAACTGTGCTCTGACCACCTGGGTCACATGTCGTCAGGACCTCCTGAGGCCGTGTCACAGGCGTGCATCCTCAACCTTGGCAAAATACACTTTCTAAATTCACTGAGACCTGTCTCAGATATTTGGAGTTCATAATCCCAGTGTCTGCAGAGCACTTGGATGTCATTCTCACATCTGAAACAGCACATCTACAGCCCTCAAATGAGGGCATCTTCCATATTTCGCATTACTGAATGTGGCCAGACACTTCATAGACCTCACCCATCTCTTCCAAATTCCCTACATTTAAAACTTGGGGATTCCAGTTCCCTACTTCCTCTTTCACCAGGCAGGCCACAGAATCATTTGATTCTTCTCACAGAGGAGCTTGCAAATTCCCCACTCAAGACCCTGGCTTCTCACGCTGCCCCCTGAAATATGTGCAGCTCCTCCTTCCTTCCAATGTCAGGTGATCCCACAACACCGAACACTGCAGCACAGCAGACAGTGCAACATCGCAGGCAACGAGTCGTGGAAAAGACAATTTGAGGACAAGACAGCCGCATGTGAAAATCCTGGCTCTTCCTTTAATTAGCTAAATTACATAACTTTTCTGAGACTCAGTTATATTATCTGTTAACTGGGCAGAATCGGATCTGCACGTCTGCAGAGGATTAACAGTTTTTACAAAGTGTTTGGTGCAAAATAAATGCTATATAAATTAGAAGCCAGAGAGAAGGGTAAAAGCAAAATGCAGACACAAGGGCACTGTGTTCCTGCCAGGAACAAGAGGGGCTGGGAGCGCTGAAAATAAGCCTCATCTGCTCTTGTCCAAGCTGAGTGAGCCCTTGCAAGTGTGTGCCTTGTTGGAGACTCTACCACTCGGGCAGCCTCCCCTCTGGGTAGAGACATCAGAGTAGCTCATAGACTTGAACTGCACTCTGGCCAAAACTGCTATATAAAGATTAAGTATGTGACAATAATTTGTAGCAACATCAGCTAATTGCAAAGTTGAGGAAGAGAAAGTAATTAAAGTTAGAGATGAGCCAGCAAGTAATTCACTTAATCGTTAGCATAGAACATTCCCCAATCTGTAATCTTCTCTTCCCCTGGTGGGGTTGAGGGGGGGAAGTCTGCAGAACGCTTGCACACCTGTGCCAGGTTCCAGGTGTGACTTCCTGGGGCTGACACGGACTGCCCATTTCACCTGCCACAAAGTAGATCAAAGCAATATTGTTTAATGGTATTTTCTCTGCTAGTTTCTAAAATTCTTTTTCCCCTAAAGAGTATTTCCTCCACTGAGCTTGGCTTAAAAATAAAGCAGGTAATAGATATTCTACAGACAGGTAATCCACAAACAAGACTCATGACCCAAGGTGACAAATACATTGCAGAGGCATCATAGCCAAAATCCACATTCCTTCCCGAAAACCAGATGCATGCATCCAGGAGTATATTGAAAAAGGAGAGGAAAGCAGCTTAAAGATACCCTGGAGGTTTCTAAGTGAAAGAGAATTCCTACTATGGATGTCTTCTATGTGTCTGTGGGTCTATTTTTTTGTTATTGTTTTGGGGTTTTATTGCGCTTTTTAACCTGTATGTTTCTAGGAGTGTCAAATGCAAAAGCCAATGTCATTTTGGCAAAATGGCAGATGCACACACCTCTCCCCTCTCTTCCTGACGGGGCTGGAGGGCTTGCCAGCGTCCTGCACGCTTCTCATTCCCTGTTTTGAAAGTCAGAGAAGCTCATGTGAACACACAGTCTCTCAGGCCATGCCCAAGGCTGCCCTGCAGCAGGGAAAAGACACTGGCTCAGGAACCTCCAGACCTGAGTCCAGGTGCCTGCTTTGTGTGACCTCGAGCTCAGTGTGCACCTCTGCAAAACAGAGTTGGTGAGAGCTGCTGAGCTGGCCTCGCATAATTATCAAGGAAATCTAATCAAACAATAGAGGAAGGTCCATTGGAATCCAGTGTGAACTAAAAGTATCTCAGACAGGTCTCAATGAATTTAGAAATGTAGAAAGTATACTTTGCCAAGGTTAAGGACATACTCATGACACAGCCTCAGGAGGTCCTGATGACATGTGCCCAAGGTGGTCAGAGCAGAGCTTGGTTTTATACATTTTAGGGAGACATGATACATCAGTTAATAGGGGTGAGATGTGCATTGGTTTAATCTAGAAAGGTGAGACAACTTGAAGCGGGGTTTCCAGGTTGTAGGTAGATAGGAGAACAACAGGTGCATTCCTTTGAGCCCCTCATCAGCCTTTCAGTGAATATACAATTTACAGCTGAAGAAGAGTAGAGGCATAGTCATTTACGCCTTAGTCTGATGCAGTGAGTCTACACTTTTACATAAGCAATAGGGCAGAGGAAGCAATCAGATTTGCATTTGTCTCAGGTGAGCGAAGGGATGACTGAGTTCTGTCTGTACTTTATCCCACACCTGCAACAATAAGCTAGCCATTCTGATGAAATTCAGCAGAACTATTTTAGGGTAAAATTCTTGAGGGCAACAAAGAATCTCCTTGTGGACAAATTGTGAGGGGGTATATAGGTTTTTCATCTTGCGTTTATCTTATTTAAGAATAAAATGCGGGGCAGGTTTCCCGAATGCAGTTCCCAGCTTGACGTTTTCCCTTGGCTTAGTGTTTTGGGGGTCCCAAGATTTTCCTTTCAAACCAACAAGGCCAGCAAATACAGTGTACAGGGCTGTTAGCTTCATATCCTATGTCTCAGTGCTAACTGGCCCTGTGGTGATGTCACCATATTTCCAAAGAAAAACTGCTATTTTTTATTGTACTTATTAGTTGATTGATTGAACAAATATTCCTTTAGGTCCTAGAACGAGCTGTTCAGGTACTGGGGCTCCTGAGAAGCTGCTATCCCTACCTGTTTTTATCAGCCTGTTCTCACATTACTATAGAGAACTACCTGAGACTGGGTAATTTATAAAGAAAAGAGGTTTAATTGACTCACAGTTCTGCAGGCTGTATGGGAAGCCTGGCTGTACAGGAAGCAAGCTGCACAGGAAACTTACAATCATGGTGAAAGGCAAAGGGGAAGCAGACACATCTTCACACAGCCAGAGTAAGAGAAAGAGAGCAAAGGAGGAGACGCTACACACTTTTAAACAACCAGATCTCGTGAGAACTCACCATCACAAGAGCAGCAAGCGAGAGATCCGCCCCCACAATCTAATCACCTCCTACCAGGCCCCCTCCCCCAACACTGGGGATTACAATTCCACATGAGATTTGGGCGGGGACACAAGTGCAACCCATATTACCGTAATAGTCCTTATAGTTGAAGTGGATAAACCTCTTCAGTCATATCTCTGAAGATGAACCCTGACCACTAGGGTCAATAAAACACAGGGTGCTGGGTCAAGCTGAAAGCAAAGGGAATGCAGGGAAATGTAGAAACCCTGGCAGTGCAGTGAGGAGGGGGTAGGTGGAGGCAAGGAGCTCACAGTGTCACTGATAATCTTTTGTTCTCTCTCTCTCTTTTTTTTTTTTTTTTTTTTTTTTTGAGACCGAGCCTTACTCTGTTGCCCAGGCTGGAGTGCAGTGGCGCAATCTCGGCTCAATGCAACCTCCGCCTCCCAGGTTCAAGCGATTCTTCTGCCTCAGCCTCCCGAGTAGCTGGGACTACAGGTGCCTGCCACCACGCCTGGCTAAATTTTATATATATTTTTTTATAGATGGGGTTTTACCATATTGGTCAGGCTGGTCTTGAACCCCTGCCCTCAGATGATCCACCCACCTCAGCCTCCCAAAGTGCCAGGATTATAGGTGTGAGCCACCGCGGCTGGCCTGATATCTTGATTATGAAAAAAAATAGAGAATTTGAATGCCTGTGAATGTAATGTCTTGGATAAACCTCCCTGTTACCCAGGAAATCTGTCTCTTAGGAAGAGTTAATGCAGAGACAAAACTTCTAAGTCTCAGGTGACAGGAGGAGGCGGTTTATCTGGTGTTTGCATCCTGGAAACGACCTTCGTTGTGAAGCTGGAATAGAGCTGCCCTCTGCTTTCGGCCTTTTGGCAAAGCACCCAAAGTTGGAGCAACAAAAGTCAGACACACACAAATACATCCAACGAAAAGTCCGGTGCACTAATGATTCTGCCAAATTCCACACATGCGCATCGAAATGTCAACTAATACAAAATAGAAACTACATTTGGGCACTTTTAAAAGACAGTTGCATGGGCTCTAAGAAACTGTAATAGGGATATTTGACCAGGGGAGGTCAGCAGAGATTTATCTGAGGAAGGCGCTGGAATGGAGATGGGTAGAGTGAGAGTTAAGTAGAAAATAGGACACAGGCGGGCCAGGCGTGGTGGCTCGTGCCTGTAATCCCAGCACTTTGGGCCAGGCGCAGTGGTTTAGGCCTATAATCCCAGCAGTTTGGGAAGCAGAGGTGGGCGGATCAGGAGGTCAGGATTTGAGACCATCTTGGCCAAAATGGTGAAACCCCGTCCCTACTAAAAATACAAAAAAATAGCCGGGCCTCGTGGCTCGCGCCTGTAATCCCAACTACTCGGGAGCCTGAGGCAGGAGAATCGCTTGAACCCAGGAGGTGGAGGTGGCAGTGAGCCGAGATCACACCACTGCACTCCAGCCTGGGCGACACAGTGAGACTCTGTCTCAAAAAGAAGAAAAGGGGGAGGGGAGGGGAGAGGAAGGGGAGGGGAGGGGAGGGGAGAGGAAGGGGAGGGGAGGGGAGAGGAAGGGGAGGGGAGGGGAGGGGAGAGGAAGGGGAGGGGAGAGGCAGGGGAAGGGAGGGGAGGGGAGGGGAGGGGAGGGGAGGGGAGGGGAGGGGAGGGGAGGGGAGGGGAGGGGAGGGGAGGCAGAGGCTCCAAATAAAAGGAACAAAGTGTAGAAAGGATCTGTGGAGGGAGCAGGGACTAGAAGCAGGTGTGGCTACAGCAAGGATAGTGAGCTGAGGATGTCAGGGAGGGAAATAAGAAGCGGAACACTGTTCCCCGGCACATTTCCCCCGGGATGCTTTGTTGCTGGAAAGGTGTCCTAACTGATAAGATATGAGGGTCTGTGATCTCTTTTGTCTTCTCAGGGTGGCATCGGTGTCATAGTTTTATAACACTCCTCCTAAGAAGCATACTTTCTTCAACATTTCTTTCCAACTAAAACTTACAAAATATAACGCCTAATAACAACAGTCTGGATGTCTACATTGCAACTTCAACAAATACGCTGGGATATGAATATCAGATTTCACAAAACTATTCCCTGGATACCTACGTGGGAAGCTGTATACAAAGTGTACGTGCAAAAACACCCTCGGACATTCAACCACAGTTGAAGACAAACTTTGGAATATCATTTCTCCAAGAAACAAATAATTATTTCCCAAATGATATTCAGACAATTGTTTTCAATCTTTCGAGACCTTACCAAATAATGATTCCGAGGCTGATTTTTTTTCAACTTTATGAATATTCCAGATGCTTCTATTTGCCATTAACAATAGCAGTGGAGGAAAAACAAATAGAATAAGGATATCACCTCTCTTTTAATAACAAATACTTGCTTTCCAAATGGTCATTACATCTTAACATTAGTAAAGAAAGCTCTGCAGAGGCTCCTGATCCCAGTCCAGGGTTCTCACCATTATACCGTGAGTGACTCTCCCTTTGGGTCCTTCTCATTATCTTTGGAAGCTAAAGGCAAAAATTAGTCAGCTCAACCCAGTCAGAGCCGACCTCTCTCCTGACTTCTCCTAAAGGTGACAAAACAAAGAGGACACTGAAGAGCATGGGGTCACAGGGAGTGACTCTTTGGGCCGGTGGCCCCAGGCCAGAAGAAATTACCAAGACAGTTGTAGGATGGCGGACTGTGGTGGCTCATGCCTGTAATCCAACACTTTGGGAGGCCAAGGTGGGCAGATCACCTGAGGTCAGGAATTCGAGACCAGCCTGGACAACATGGTGAAGCATCATCTCTACTAAAACTACAAAACTTAGTCGGGCGTGGTGGTGGGCGCCTGTAATCCCAACTCCTCTTGAGGCTGAGGCAGGAAAATCACTTGAACCTGGGAGGCAGAGGTTGCAGTGAGCTGAGATCGCGCCACTTGTACTCTAGCCTGGGAGACAGAACGAGACTCCGTGACAAAAACAAAAAGACAGTTATAGGTAGAGAAACGCAGATTTATTGAGAAAGTAAGAAAATACGTTGCAAGGAGGCAACAGGCAGGGACAGCAGAAGAGGAGCCGACTGCTAGGAGACAAAGGCTTGCTGAGGATTTCGTAGAATGGAACTCAGCTGATTCAGAACACCAAGGCAGCAGAAAGCTTAACTTGCATTCTTCTTTCAGCCGGGGTGTCTGATCAGTTGAGGTGCGTGATGGTGAGCAGGAAGTTTGTGAGTTATGTGCGCTATCTGTGCAGGAGGGCCATATGTCCTGGGCCATAAGGAAGGCAGACCTATAGCTTCTCTGCTTTCTCTCCTTCTTCCCCCTGCTCCTGCCAGCACGACTTTTTCCCCAGTTAAACTGCACACATGGAATCCCTCTGAGGACAGGAGAAGGTCAGGACCAAGTGGCAAGACAAAAGGGATCCATCCCCAGCAAGCTGGATCTTCATCAGACACCTGCTGAGTTTCCACTTCCACGTAATTCTGTTACTCGATCCAGACTCTAAGACAGGGTTGTTGGATCTCATGCAAGAAAGAATTCAGGGCCGGGCGCCACGGCTCACGCCTATAATCCCAGCTCTTTGGGAAGTCGAGGAAGGTGGATCACCTGAGGTCAGGAGTTGAGACCAGCCTGGCCAGCTGGCCAAGATAGTGAAACCACGTCTCTACTAAAAATATATATATATAAAATTAGCCGGGCGTAGTGGTGGATGCCTGTAATCCCAGCTACTTGGGAGGCTGAGGCAGGAGAATCGCTTGAACCCAGTAGGCAGAGATTGCCGTGAGCCAAGATCACGTCACTGCACTCCAGCCTGGGCAACAAGAGTGAAGCTCTGTCTCAGAAAGAAAGAAAGAATTTGGGGGTCCACAGAGTGAAGTAAAAACAAGTGTATTAAGAAAGTCAAGGAATAAAAACATGGCTACTCCACAGGCCGAGCAGCCCCAGTGACCACTGGTTGGCTATTTTGATGGCTGTTTCTGATCATATGCCAAAAAAGGGGTGGATTATTCATGAGCTTTCTGGGAAAGGGGTGGGAAATTCCCACAACTGAGGGTTCCTCCTCCTTTTAGAACATACAGGGTAGCTTCTGGATGTTGCCGTGGCATTTGCAAACTGGCCTAGTGATGGTGGGTGTGTCTTTTAGCAGCGAATGCATTACAATTAGCAAATAATCCACAGCAAGGCCGACCAAAGGGTGTTTTCGTTGCCTCTTGGTTTTGGTGGGTCTTGGCTGGCTTTACTGCATCCTGTTTTATAAGTGGGATCTCCGTGAGCTGTATCTTGTGCCAACCTCCCGTCTCATCCAGTGACTAAGAATGCCTGACTTCTTGGGAATGCAACCCAGCAGGTCTCAGCTTCATTTCCCCCAACTCCTGTTTGAGCTGGACTCACTCTGGTTCCAACACTTCTGACAATTTCTGCACCCGCAGACCCACAAGCAGTCTGGATGATTTTTCAGGTCCCGCCCCTGACGAAATAACTCGTCCGTTATCAGAATAATTCTTTGACTAATCTATAAAGCATGCAAATGAAGTTCATCATTATGTGCATACGCAGAATGTTCCAGCCTGCCGGGCACATCTATATTTTAATAATAGAAGAATTATAATTGTGTGATGATGACAGGCTCCACACGCCTCTCGGTCTGAATATCATGGGCGGATTGGAAAAAGCAAGTGCAGTCAGTACTATTCCCGCACCACATCACCTTTGACACGAACACTTCAGTTTCAATTGCGATCTTAGGTGGGGATGCTGCCTTTTTGCCTTTTTTTTTTTTAAACTGTGCAAACTAAAAATAAGATTCAGCTAGATAAAGTAATAATGACCTGGATTGGATAGCTCAGCATAACAATTGAGGTTCATGGATTTAGACTGAACACGCAGAAGATTCACATTTCAATGAAAATGTGAATTAACACGGGACCATTTAATTGTAGATAGAAAACATTAGACGCTGTTAAAGAATATTGACTTCCAGAGGTAATAGCGATGTGAGAACCAGAAACAGAAGTTGAGGAGAAGAGCACGAGGCTGGTGGTGTCGGATTCATTCCAGCTGGGGCCTGTGATGAAAAAGTGCAATTCCCTTGAATATAGTGCTTTTTATCAGTGAAAAATGATAACATTCTGTGTTCTTGGCTGTGACTTAGTTCTTAAACAATGATGAATAGGTCATAGTCATGAACACTCTCCAATCAGCTCCTTCAGTTTCATTCTACCTACTTAAGACCGAAGATAATTGTTGATGGCAACCCATGATTAAAAATACAAAAGACAGTCTTACAGAATATCAGAGTTTGCATGGACCTTTACAGCTGTCAAATCCAACCCTCTGAATTTCCAGATGAATTAATTGGGTCTCAGAGGCAAGAGGGGAAATTACTTCCTGTAAGGGCAGAGCCAGGGATACAGATTCGAACCTACGCAACTCTGGTTTGTTGTGGTTCCAATTCACCCCTCCAGTTCTGCAGAGAGCATAGGCACCAAGCCTTGTCAAAGCAAAGGCAAAATCAGCAATATGATGAAAATCATCCACAGTTGCTGGTGTTTCTTCTTTCACTCTGGCTTCCCCGTGATCCCCTCCCACTCTGTCATCCTCTTGACCAGCGGTTGGCACACATTTTCTGTAAAGCGTAAATATTTAGGTGATAAACACCTTAGACTTTGCAGGCCATTCCATCTCGGTCGCTGTAGTATTGTCAGCAGCATTGGAACCAGAGCGACTCCATTTTGAGTGAGGGCTGGAAAATGAGGCTGGGGCCTGCTGGGCTGCGTTCTCAGAAAGTCAAGCATTTCGGGAGACTGAGGCAGGAGAATGGCGTGAACCCAGGAGGCGGAGCTTGCAGTGAGCCAAGATCGTGCCACTGCACTCCAGCCTGGGCGACAGAGCGAGACTCCGTCTCAAAAAAAAAAAAAAAAAAACAGGCATTCCTGGCCTCTAGATGTTCATGGTTAAGGGAACAGATTGATAATGTTTACTAAACAGACCCAGACTTGGGAGTGTCCAAATGTCGCAATAACTGGAGAACAAAGGCATTCCTCATTTTGCTTTAAAGATAATAATATCAATTCTTACAAAACATAGTGATTAAGAAAACTGGCCGGGTGTGTTGGATCACACCTGTAATCCCGCACTTTGGGAGGCCAAGGCAGGCAGATTGCCTGAGGTTAGGAGTTCGAGCCCAGCTTGGCTGACATGGTGAAGCCCTGTCTCTACTAAAAATACAAAAAATAGCCTGACATGGTGGCGGGTGCCTGTAATTCTGCTACTCAGGAGGCTAAGGCAGGAAAATTGCTTGAACCCAGGAGGCAGAGGTTGCAGTGAGCCAAGTTCACACCACTGCACTCCAGCCTAGGTGACAGAGCAAGACTCTGTCTCAAAAAAAAGAAAAAAGAAAAGAAAATGAATCCTTTATCACAAACCCTTGTAGCAGAACACATCTCCCCATATACACCAGCATTGTACCTAGGCTGTAGGGTGAATGCATTCCTTCCTCCTCTTACTTACAGGAATATCCCACTCTGTTTATGGAGTAGCTGTCCTTTCACCACCGTACTTTCTTTTCTTTTCTTTTCTTTTCTTTTTTGAGACAGAGTCCCCAGAGTCTCACTGTGTCACCCAGGCTGGAGTGCCGTGGCACAATCTCTGCTCACTGCAACCTCCAACTCCCTGGTTCAAGCGATTCTCCTGCCTCATCCTCCCAAGTAGCTGGGATTACAGGCACACACCACCATGCCCGGCTAATTTTTGTATTTTTAGTAGAGATGGGGTTTTGCCCTGTTGGTCAGGATGGTCTCGATCTCCTGACCTCGTGATCCGCCTGCCTCAGCCTCCCAAAGCGCTGGAATTACAGGCGTGAGCCACTGTGCCCAGCCACCACTGTACTTTCTTAATAAGCTTGCTTTGCTTTGCACTGCGGACTTGCCTTGAATTATTTCTTGAGTGAGATCCAAGAACCTTCTCTTGGGATCTGGATCAGGACCCCTTTCCTGTAACAGTATGGAAGTCACCGTTGAGTGTGTGCGAATGAGGAAGCATGGCTGTGACCCAACAGACTTTGCTCAGGGAAATCGGCTCAGGCCTGATTCACCCCCAGGCTGAAGTTCGCTGACCCCTGCTCAGTAGGACACCCTGGTCTTTCAAACACGTCTCACTATTTGGGATGATCTGCTGTGTCTTCTTGTATATTAAGTGCCTTCCCAGCTGGAATTAATTCTTCATGTGTGGGCAGAAGCTTTGACTCTAGAATTCCCACTTATTCAGCGATCAGCCCCTATGACACTGCCAGCTGTTTGTTGAATGAACAAAATAAATTAAAGACACTGACCTCCCAAGTTAGCAGGCTATGGCTGAAATTTTTTTTTTTTTTTTTTTGGTCATGGAAAAAGCTTGAAAGTTCTTCTAGTTTACTACAGCAAACCTCATATAACAGTTGAGCAGATGGTATAAGCAAGGATTCCTCCAAAAAGAGTTCCGCCCAGAGTCTCATTGATAAGAATTAAAAATACTACTTTTCAAGAATGCTTGGCCCCTAGGACTTCTAAAGCCAATGAATTGTTGACCGCAGGACAAGGCACAAGGATGGGGAACATGACGGTTTTTCTTTATTCTGGCTCTCTCTTTTATTTGAAGACTATACATCAAACATTAAAACTTATCTGATTCAACTTGGCTAAACAGAGAGCAACATGACCCAGTGAGACACAAAGAAGAGCTAGCCTTCAAGTTGATGGTGACATGGGAGCTGGCAGGATTAGGAAAGTGAATTTCAGAAATCCCAGAAAATGCCTATAATTAAAATCTTATTTCAGGGCTGTATGACCCACCTTTTACTCAGTATGGATTTTTGAAAAGATGTTTGGTTTGTTTATTAATTAAAACATTTATAAAATTATGCCCATTTTCTCATTCAAGCAGGTAGCTCTTCTACACAATCACACTTCTCTTAGTTATAAATTTGGTTATTAGAAGTTTATGAAGTGAATACTATCTTTAATTTGATACTTTAACATCTACGTCATAATTTAAAGTCACATCTTTAGAAAAATCTGTTTAAATAGCCAAACAGAATTCTAGTGAAGGATAGCATGACAAATAATTTTACACATAGAAAATATCTGCCAAGAATAATAACATCTTCCATTTTACATGCTCAATAATTCATCAGGAGTGTTTAATTAGCTCACTTGAGCTTTATGAAAACCCTGTGGCATCATAAAGCAAAAATTATGATGTCCAGTTCACAGACAAGAAAACAGAGGCTGGGCGCGGTGGCTCACGCCTGTAATCCCAGCACTTTGGGAGGCTGAGGCGGGTGGATCACGAGGTCAGGAGATCGAGACCATCCTGGCTAACACGGTGAAATCCCGTCTCTCCTAAAAATACAAAAACTTAGCCGGGCATGGTGGCGGGCACCTGTAGTCCCAGCTACTCAGAAGACTGAGGTAGGAGAATCACTTGAACCCGGGAGGCGGAGGTTGCAGTGAGCCAAGATCTTGCCACTGCACTCCAGCCTAGGCGACAGAATGAGACTCCGCCTCAAAAAAACAAAACAAAGCAAAACAAAACAGAGACTCCACTAAGGTCTTTAGCCAAGGTCACATTATACTAAGCAAGAGCTATCCAGAACCCAGATCTGCTGGACCCTACCAGAGTGTGCTTCTTCATCAACCGTCTGCCTCACTGAGCACTCGGTGCAGGAAACTGATGGAAAGATTCAGCGTCGTGTAACTTACACTGTTAGAAAAGCTCAGAATCCCCCTGAGTGGAGCTTTGCTCTCGTTATTTTCCACAGAAGCCATCAAACATCCATAATAACTAAAGCAGGGCAGAATGGATCAACAGGAAAACTATCAGAATACCTAGGTAAATAATAGAAAGATATCTGAAACATCCCCAGATATTTCTAATATTTCAAATATTTCAAAGTTAAACAGCATCCTTCTGAATAACCCATGGGTCAAGGAGGGGATCACAAGGGAAATTAGAAAGTATTTTCAATTAATTGAAAATAAAAACATATCAAAATTTGTGGAGCACAACTGAATGAGTGGTTAGAGGGAAATTTATAGAATTCAGTGCTACTGTAACAAAAGAAGAAAGTCTCAATGATCTAAGCTTCCACCTCAAGAAACTAGCAACAAATAGCAAATTAAACCCAAAGAAAGCAGAAGGGAGAAAATAATTGAGAGTATAGAAATTAATGAAATAGAAAAGCATCAGAGAAAAGTCAATGAAACCAGGAGCTGATTCTTTGAAATTCAATAAAATTAATAAACCTGTAGCCAGGCTGATGAGAGAGAGAAAGAGAAATAACAGGCTGAGGCAGGAGAATGGCATGAACCCAGGAGGCAGAACTTGCAGTGAGTGGAGATCGCACCACTGCACTCCAGCCTGAGTGACAGAGCGAGACTCCGTCTCAAAAAAGAAAAAGAAATAACAAATTGCTGATAGCAGTACTTAAAAGGGGAATATTACTACAGATCCTATAAATATTAAAATGATAATAAGGGAATATCATGACAGTAAGTTTCATAACATTTGAAATGGGAAAATTCCTTGAAAGACACAAACTATCAAGGCTCAAACATAAATAACCTGAAAAATCCTAACTCAATTAAGGAAATTGAACTCATAGCTTAATACCTTACAAAGAAAACTCCAGGCCCAGTTGACCTCACTGGTGAATTCTTCTAAACAATTTGATAAGGAAATAATAACAATTCTACATGTTTGTTCAGAAAATAGAATAGAAAACACCACTTCCAAACTCCTTATGTGAGACCAAAATTATCCTGATACTAAAATGAAACAGATACAAGAAGAAGAAAAAAACTATACACCATAAACAATAACCATAAAAATCCTTAACAAAATATTAGCAAAATGAAGCTAGCAATGTATGAAAAGAAAAATATACCATGACCAGCATGACCAAGTGATATTTATCCTAAGAATGAAAATTGGTTTCATATTTTAAAATCAAGTGATATAATTTACTATATTCATAGACTAAATTGCAAAAAAAAAACTGATTATATTAATAAATGTGTGACAACCATTGATAAATGTTCACATCCACTGATGATTAAAAACTCTCGGAAAACTAGGAATATGAAAGAACTTTCTCAGGGAGTAATTTCTGTTACACCTTTTTTCTCCATTACATTATTTTGCTTGAAGCGGTCACAATCTCACCTAGAGTCAACGGAAAGGGGCCAGGTACGGTGATTCACGCCTGTAATCCAAGCACTTTGGGAGGCTGAGGCAGGCAGTTCACAAGGTCAGGAGATTGAGACCATCCTGATTAACATGGTGAGACCCCGTCTCTACTAAAAATGCAAAAAAAAAAAATTAGTCGGGCATGGTGGCGGGCACCCATAGTCCCAGCTACTTGGGAGGTTTAGGCGGGAGAATGGTGTGAACCCGGGAGGCAGAGCTTGCAGTGAGCTGAGATCGCGCCACTGCACTCCAGCCTGGGTGACAGAGCGAGATTCCGTCTCAAAAAAAAGAGAGAGAGAGAAAGGAGAATGGACTCCATCCCTTAAGGGCAAGAATGACAAATAATTTTCAGTTATTTAAAAAACCACCACAGACCATCTTCTGGTAACAAATTATTGAAATTCCTTTCACATACAAAATTCACTCACCACCCTTCCAAGACCCCACTTTGAGGTACCAAAAATGATGCTGAGTAGCTTCTGAGGCTGGGCCCTCAAGGCCATAGGCTTTCCTTTTGTTTACTGGAGCTCTTATGCTTTTGCGCCCTGAGATGCCCTGTAAGAACTCCAACTATCCCAAGGCCGCCATGTTGTGAGGAAGCCCAAACCACAAGAAGTCACATCACAAACTTTAGCCGACAGGTCACCTGAGGTTCCAGATTCTGTGAAGCAAAAACAAATCATCTCCCCAGTACCCTGTCTGAATCCTAACTCACAGAATCCTATAAGCATATAAAATGGTTGTGTTTTGATGTCACTAAATTTGGAAATACTTTATTAGGCAGCAATAGATTATTGAAAAACTTTGCAACTGGAACATCATCATTGCTTTCTCTATTCCTCCCTTCTTTCCAGCCAAAAGAAGTCAGCAACTCATCCCACTAATACAGAGTTTGACAATTTATATTCAAGATATTCACAATTCTCAAAATTTTAAACCCATATACTCTATATAAGCACAAAAATTTCACACCCTATTTTATGTTACCTGAAATTTCAATATAAATTTTTACAATTTCATTTAAAAAATCCATAACAAAACAAAGAGCTACTCTTACTTCGAGCCATACACCTCTCTAGACCCTAATCATTTCCCTAATGCTGAATGCCATGTCAATAACTAATCTGTCCTTTCCTGTTCATCCTGGTCATTGATTGAAAGAAAGAATTCATTTCCATTTCTACTATAATATGTGCATTTCCAAAAACTCAATCAGGAATACCATTTAGTATTTCAAAATTGTATCACAATGTTTTAATTTGCTAGTTCTCCCCAAAAGCATAATCCAGAATTTTGATCAACTACTTCCTGGTAATTGTCTATGTTCCACTACATCAAAAACTTAAATAAGGAAACATAAGTAAACGACAAGTGTAATTATAAAATTTTGTTGTAAGGAAAGAATTCTTCATTGCCCATCTGGCAGATTATTTTTTCTTTCCATTAAAGACTTCCAAATCCTCTCAAATCTGTTTTAAATCACATGAGAGTCCTCAAAGACAACAGAGAGCATGCAATAGACCACGAGTATGGGGCTCTGCTGGCCGACTGTTTTGCGAAGTTGTCATTTATCTTTTCCTTCTGTGATCTTCACATTGTCTTTTTGTGTCATTGTGGTTTGGTTTTCACTCATTTGAGGTTAAAAATGCTAAGGGACTTTTGTTTTCATTTTGAAGTATAAGAGACATTTTCAGGTTTCTAAAAAAAGACACTTGGTGACAAGTTTACTTTTAAATTATTTAATCAGGCTGGGCGTGGTGGCTCATGCCTGTAATCCCAGCACTTTGGGAGGCTGAGGCGGTTGGATCACGAGGTCAGGAGATCAAGACCATCCTGGCTAACACGGTGAAACCCCATCTCTACTAAAAATACAAAAACAAAATTAGCCGGGCGTGGTGGCGGGCACCTGTAGCCCCAGCTACTCAGGAGACTGAGGCAGGAGAATGGCGTGAACCTGGGAGGCGGAGCTTGCAGTGAGCCGAGATCATGCCACTGCACTCCAGCCTGGCAACAGAGTTAGACTCTGTCTCAAAAAAAGAAAAAGAAAAAGAAAAAAAAGAAAACGTAAGGCATGTCATATGGTGCAGTGCTGTGGAGAAAAATAAAGAAGAAAAGAGGGATGGAAAGAGGTGGGTGCAACTTTAAACAGAATGGTCATGGAAGGCCTCCCTGAAAGAGTCACGTTTGACCAACAACAGGAAGCAGATGAGAGATGGGGCCACGTGGATGTCAAGAAAGAGAACAGATTAGGCAACAAGAGCAGCCTGTGCAAAGGCCGTGAGGCAGAAAACTGTCTGGGTTCTCAAAGAAACAGCAAGGACATCAGTATGGCGGGGGAACATGAGCCATGGGGAGAAAAGCAGAGGACAGGTTGGAGCCTTCAGAGGACGCCAGACCTGCGAGGCCTTGCAGCCCACATAAGGAGTGAGCTGGGAGGGCACCAGCACATGATAAGCGGAGGGCGAGATGCCCGGGGAGGAGGGGCGGACAAGGATAGAAGCAAGGAGCGTAGAGGGCTTCGTGATGGCTCCACGCAGGTGGGGCACGGGGTGAACCGTGGGTCTGGGGGTGAAGAGCAGTCAGATTCTGAGGATACTGTGAAGCAATGCTGACAGCACGGGCAGTTGTATTAGAAATGGGGTCTGTAAGCAAAAGTAAGGTTGCAACTCCCCTGTCTGTGGCCTACACACCTGGAAAGATGGGGTTTCTGTTTCTGAGATGGGGAAGAATGCCAGCGGAAGGAATTTAAGGAGAAGATCAGGAATGTAGCAAAGCAACTTACAGGAAGTTCTATCAACTATCACTTCCCTAAAGAAAAAAAAAGGAAAGAACTCCACCTACACATTTATTTATGTATTTTATTAAGCAAAAGAACCATCTCCTACATCTCTGATACAACATAAAAAACCAGCAAAAAAAAAAAAAAAGAACCCTTGAGATTAACTTTTTAAGGAATTAGTTCAAAAAAAAGAAAAAAATCTCTCCAATCCAGAATGAGCACTCAAGTTGTGGAATATATTTTTCTCTTTATTGTAAAGTTCTACACCCAAGAAATCACTTTTAAATGTAGAGTCCTGATTTCCCCAAATGAGCAATGTCACGAAGTTCTATTTTTATGAGTAACTTGCAGAAGTGTGTGTGAATAAGTACACGTGTGTGGACATAAAAGAATGGCTATTATTTTGAAGGCATATATATTTTATACCTGAGAACCTAAAAAAAGAGGCTTGGAGCATTGGCCATAATTTCCAATTTGCGTATCACAGCAGAATTAAATAGAAATACATCAACGATGATGCAAGTTGCTTTCTTTATGAAATAGGTGATTAATTATATTCCCTTTTGCTGCCTAGTAAAGTCAAATCACAATTTAAAAGATAAAACTCACACCTACTGCCCCTCATTCGTTTTTCCATCAGTCACCTAAAGCTTACTGAGTTTAATGGTCTGTGAAACATTCTCCAAGAGTATGGGAAAGTTATGGGAAGCAATCAATACTGCTTTCCTCATTTTCCCCCTGTCCCCTTCAAGATAACTTATAAATTTCTCTCAATATACTGAATACTCTTCTTCCTCCAAGGGCTCAAATGACAGAAAGAGAAAATGCTTACTACAGTCAGGTTTTATGCTGCCATAACTAACTGTTCAATCAATAAGCAACTTCAAAAGTGGCCTGCTTAGAGAAACGACTCCTGGCAGTCAGGCGTTCCTATTATGCAGAACTCAGGCCACAGCCTGGAATTCTATGAATTGGATATGAGGCCACAGGCTGCTTTATTTCTAAATGGAGAGCATGCAACAGCCACTATCACTGGAGGCAATCTATAAAGTCTTAGTCCTATCACAGGGAGTACTTTCAAAATGACCTATTCCGAAAGCTAATGTTCCCTGTAGTACAGAGAACAGAGAAAATAATGAACCACTGCCCCCATAAAACATTTTGATAAATACCTGGTTTAACAGGCCACTACACCAGGATTAATCTTATCTGGGCCCAGTCCTCCTCCACAGTTAGCTGGTACTATCAATGGATGGTAACCAAATGAGGAGAAACTATTTTTATTCCCCTAAGCATGAAAAATACCTACCAGCAGCATCTACTTACAGTAGAACACCATGCCATTCTCCAAAGTAGAATAGTCTGGTCTTTGTTCCATTGAGAAAATTCTAATCCTAAGTTTATATAACTGGCAATATCTTTACCATAAACCTTCTCTGGTCGAAGCTGACATGTTTTATTTTAACTGAAATTATTTCTAAGTAGACTCTAAGCTCACAAAGGACAGGGACTTTGTCATATTCATTTTTGCATGCTTTACAGAGGCTAGGAAAACTTCCTACTGCAGACTAGACCTAGAATACATTTGCTGACTTGCTTAAAACATCTACTCTACATTATCAATGTGTTGCATTGGAAATACTGCAAGAAATGAATTTTTTCAGCATTATTAATATTATGTCTACTTACAACAGTCTTCTCTTACCAAGAGCACTGGTTCAATAGTGACGGTTTCATCCAAGGAACTATATAGCTTAGTGTTTTATTAGTACTTGGCTTACATATCAGTGAGACTTATTTAGGAATACCTCCAACCGTTTAATAAAGAGGCATGGACTGCAGGGATGTTTACTCTGGGCACATAAGATTCTAACTACATTTAAAGTCCTTGCTTAAAGTATTAATAGATGTTTATTCAACAAATTGTGGGCCCACCGTGTCACATTCTCAAGATGGTCTCTCTGAAGTTTCCAAAGACCTTAGTAAGGAAGTAGTCGTATAATTTTATTCAGAGCAAAGCTGGCCCTGGAATCCTTGCGTTCTCTCTATTTTCAAAGAAACTCAAACATCCTCTCTAACTTCTCTACCACGTACTGGGGTGTGCTCTCATATGTAAAAATATTTAACTTAACTGTGATGCACTCAAATAACCATGACAGTTTGACCAGCAAATACCCCAAAGCAAGGGCTCCTAAAACACATACAGAGGCTACGTGACTCCGTGTCCTCAAATAATAAGTTGACAAGGCCGGGCACGGTGGCTCACGCCTGTAATCCCAGCACTTTGGGAGGCCGAGGTGGGCAGGTCACCTGAGGTCAGGAGTTCAAGACCAGCCTGACCAACATGGAGAAACCCCGTCTCCACTAAAAGTACAAAAACTAGCTGGGTGTGGTGGTACGCACCTGTAGTCCCAGCTACTCAGGAGGCTGAGGCAGGAGAATCACTTGAACCCAGGAGGTGGAGGTTGCAGTGAGCCAAGATCTCACCACTGCACTCCAGTCTGGCGACAAAGCAAGACTCTGTCCCAAAATAAGAAGAAGAAGAAGAAGAGGAAGAAGAAGAAGAGGAGGAGGAAGTTGAGAAAGGAGTGGTTGTTTTTCCTTTGGAGATTTCTGCTAAGAAATCAGCACAGAATATTACTTCAATAGCACCACACAAGAGCCCAGTGCTGAAAGAAAAAAAAAAATACCTCCTTCCTACACAAACCTTAATCATTCTGGTGCGTGCTGTGACTTCTTCAATTACGAGACACAAAAGCAGATCTCAGAGTAAGGTAATATCCTGGAGGTATATTTTTCTCCTCAGAAATTAATAAGGCCACTTGCCCCTTTGGGAAACAGTGAAGCCACTGGAACCATCATTGCAAGGAATTTCTAAAAGCCATTTGTGTTCTATTCTGAGCATAGAAGGTTCCTAAGTATTTTGAAGTTATGAGGAGTCCCATGAAGGTATCTTTTGGTATTTTTTTATAAACTCTCTTGCCACCAGAAAAATTCTTCCTGCACTCGTTACCCGCCATGCCTCTCCCTGTTCCCTTCTCAAGGTCAAAGGCCACTGACTCCACGGAGGATCTGACAGTGTGCAGGATACAGGCTAAGCTTCTACAAAAAAAAGAGGTCCACAAATACTGTGGTCAAAAATACAGAGATTACTCCTCTACTTACTGTTATACCGAGGTCAGTGGCTGGTCTAGACCACCAGGGGCTCATTCGCTCTCATTTTGTCCTTTGACCTCCTAGGAGTGTGGGCTTCATCCATGCAGGAAGCTGGAATGAAAGCTGCTCACCTGTGAGCCCAGCCTGCTACTGGGCTGGTGGCCAGTGAAGTCAAGGCTGTCAAGGACAGAAGGAGGTTCATAAATAAGAAAACCTATTATGTTATGGGAAGGCTTGCCTCTGAAAACAGCCACCTCCCTAGCTCCTTATAAAATATGGATTTGGGAATCCCAAGAAAGAGCCAGCTGGGCCTCGCATGACCCCCTCACCTAGGGAAGGCGTGGGGCAGGTGCCACCTTCTCATGTGGCTAATGCCCCCGGCTGGCTGCAGAGCCCCCTGTGCCTGCACATGGGTGAATGTGGGCAGGAGGGGACTACACAGTAGGTTGGGCCATCTGCTCGTTCTAGCACTCCTGGTTTGCTGACACTGTTTATAGTTGCGGTTCAACCTGCCCAGTGTGCAACGCTGTCCTTTGCCGTCACTGCAGTCAGCCACTGGCACTCCTGGTGAAGCTGCCCCCACGCCCAGCACCACAGCTGCTTCCCAGAATCTGGAACAAAGAGAGTAAAGGGCAGGTGTCCTCCCTTCTAAAGGAGGTGATCAGGAATTTGCACGCATCACCTCTGCTCATATCCATCTTCCAGGATGTGGGCTTGCCAGCCTTGTCCTCAGGTGTCAGCATCTGAAGTCCAATGTCCCGGGAGGCCCCTCAGACCAGGACAAACCAGGCTGACTTGTCCCCTAAAGAGGGCTCCACCACTGTACTAAAAGAAAGAAGGGGGACATGGGGCTTGGGGATCCACTGATGGCCTGGCCCCACCTTCTCTAACTTATGGGTCTTCATCTCTCCTCTGCTTTCTGTTTCTTCTTTATAAAGTTCACTTTACTTGGCCAGGCATGGTGGCTCACGCCTGTAATCCCAGCACTTTGGGAGGCTGAGGCAGGCGGATCACCTGAGGTCAGGAGTCCGAGACCAGCCTGGCCAACATGGTGAAATCCCGTCTCTACTAAAAATACAAAAATTATTCAGGTATGGTGGTGTGCGCCTGTAATCCCTGCTGCTCAGGAGGATGAGGCAAGAGAATCGCTTGAACCTGGGAGGCAGAGGTTGCAGTGAGCCGAGATGGCACCACTGCACTCCAGCCTAGGTGACAGAGCAAGACCCCATCTAAAAAAAAAAAAAAAAAAAAAAAAAAAAAAAAAAAAAAATTCACCTTACTTAACAAGTGGTAGACACTGTTCCTCTGTTCTTTGGCTACCTGATATTGCCAGCCCTTCTCTCCCAGGAGAATGCCAGGCCTTGAGGGAGTGGATTGGCTGTTTGTTTTATGTACATCTGGAGCTTCATGTCTTTCTAGATGTGGATAGAGTGACAGATACATACACATACACATTTATATGACAGAAGACAGATGATACAATATTAGCAGCACATACCTCAGGTTTGGAATTAGCAAGTAATGTTTAACCTTTTATTTTATTTTTATTTTTTTTGAGACACAGTCTCACTCTGTCACCCAGACTGGAGTGCAGTGGTGCAATCTCGGCTCACCGCAACCTCCACCTCCCAGGCTCAAGTGATTCTCCTGCCTCAGCCTCCCAAATAGCTGAGATTACAGGCACCTGCCACCACACATGACTAATTTTTGTATTTTTAGTAGAGACAGGGTTTCCCCATATTGGGCAGGCTGGTCTCGAACTCCTGACCTCAAATGATCCACCCGCTTGTGCCTCCCAAAGTGCTGGGATTACAGGCGTGAGCCACCATGCCCAGCCCATTTAACCTTTTAATGTGTTTTCCAACTTTTCTACAATGGCTGTTCACTCCTTTCCTAATTAGACATAGCTATTATTTTTAAAATGCTTGTTAAATAGTCTTCATAGTAGCAGAAAACTTGCCTTATCTCCATTTCTAAGTCCATAATAGAAATACCTACAGCACCAACTCTGCCTCTTTCTGGTCACACCAGCTATTCTTTTTTTTTTTCTTTCTTTCTTTTTTTTTTTTTTTTTTTTGAGACAGAGTTTTGCTCTTGCTGCTCAGGCTGGAGTGCAGTGGCATGATCTCAGCTCACTGCAACCTCCACCTGCAGCATTCAAGTGATTCTCCTGCCTGGGATTACAGTAGCTGAGATTACAGCCACGCGCCACCATGCCCAGTTATTTTTTGTATTTTTAGTAGAGACCAGGTTTCATTATGTTGGCCAGGCTGGTCTCGAACTCCTGACCTCAGGTGATCCACCCACCTCGGCCTCCCAAAGTGCAAGGATTACAGGCATGAGCCACCGCGCCCGGCCCACACCAAGTATTCTATAAACAAGTACAGTCCCATGTAATCTGGTGGGAGAATTACTGTTGTTGCCCATTTACACGGGTGAAACCTGAGGCTTTGGAAGTTTAATGTTCTTACATTGTCACGGGCTAACAGGTGAAAGAGAACGTCTTTCTCAGAAGTCTGGAATGATAGTTTGTAACACTTACTAGTGCTTACCATGTGCCAAGTACCGCTCTAAAAATGTAACATATTTTAATTAACTTAACACTTATGTCAAGCCTGTAATTTAGGTGCTATTACCATCCCCTAAGGCCTAAGGCTGCAGACACAGGTTGAGTAACTTACCCAGAGTCACGGAGCTTGTTAATAGCTCCTTGCCATGGTACTAATGGATGTCTCTAACTGTATCTAAATGGCATCAGGGCTTTCCTTCTGAAGGCCACAGGAATGAACAAGGTTATTTACTAAAAAGAAATATAAGAATCATGAAAACTTTTCATTCTTTTAGGTTGCAAGTAAGTTGAACATTTTAATGGAATGAAAAGCAGTATGTTCAATGCACGGAGAATCACTAGGCTGACCCTTCTATCATTGTCAATGTCATTCGCAAGACTGAATTTCCACCTGGCACTTTGAAGCCCATTATTATGATCACTACCATCTGCAAAGGCAGGTGGCCGTCCCCTCCTGTCAACAACTAATTTTCACAACGACTACCTATGTTTTGATTTCATGTATCTTTATCTGTGCAAACCAATAGATGCTCCCCCTTGTCCAAATGATCTCAAATTTTTTGAATACTCAACCTATTCAAAGTATGAGTCTAGAGATGTCCTGTCTCATGCATTACCCGGAGGATTGAAAGTTGGTACAGGGCAGGGCACAGTGGCTCACACCTGTAATCCAACACTTTGAGTGGCTGAGGCAGGCAGATTACCTGAGGTCAGGAGTTAGAGACCAGCCTGGCTAACATGGTGAAACCCTATCTCTACTGAAAATACAAAAATTAGCCAGGCATGATGGCGCATGCCTGTAAACCCAGCTACTTGGGAAGCTGAGGCAGGAGAATTTCTTGAACCCAGGAGGCGGAGGTTGCAGTGAGCCGAGATCACACCACTGCACTCCAGCCTGGGCGACAGAGACAGACTCTGTCTCAAAAACAAAGAAAAAAGAAAGAAAAGAAAAGAAAAGTTAGTATAGGTGGACTATCCCTTATCCAAAATGCTTGAGACCAGAAGGATTTCAGATTTCAGATTTTTCTGGATTTGGGAATATTTGTATACTTAGACATAATGAAAGATATTGGGGATGAGACCCAAGTGTAAACACAAAATTCATTTATGTTTCATGTACGCCTTATACACATAGCCTAAAGATACCTTTATACAACATATTTAACAATTTTGTGCAGGAGATGACATGCGCAATGTATACAATGTACACAAACTTCACAAGCTTTGTGTGGTAGCACACGTCATTCCTGACTCTGAATTTGTATGGCCAATAAGCAATCATTTCCTTATACTTATTCACACACAAGTACTTAACCATAAAAGGTGACATACCACTAATACAGTGAAAAAATAAAGGGTTCAGGGTCACTAAACAGCACAGTGGCATCACCAGAACACCCGCATTCACTGTTAAACAGCAGCAACAACATGGCAGCCCTTCAGCTTCCATGCTGGAACTCACGTTTCGAATTTTAGAGCATCTCGGATTTAGGATTTTTGGATTAAGGATGCTCAACCTGTACCAGCTTCCTGAAGCATTTTGCATGTAAGGCTTTCCAATGCAAATTTCATGCATTGTCATCACAGTTGGCCATAATAAAAGTTTCCCATTTTTTAATAGGAATCCACTATCGATTCCACTAATAGAAAAGTTACTGTTGAATATTTGCCTTCTAAATAGCTCATAAGCTAAAAAGTGCCTTGGAGATCTTCCGACCCAGTAGCTCCCAGCCTCCAAGTTGTCACAGCCTGAGTGCCTCTTGCTTGTCACAGCACACACCCCCACATTTCGACCGAAGGTTGAAAGCCATTTTTGCTAAGACTGAGGACAAATAGTGTGCTGCAACGTCTGTCAGAAGGAAGATGGAGCTTCAGGTCCTGTGTCTCTCCATCTGTGCTCCTTCTCCAACGTGCAACACATTCATCTCCAGGAAGAGCACAGAGTAATGCCAAGCAGAGGCCACTGGAGTACTTGGTGGACCAGGCAGGAGCCCTGCCTATGTGCATGCAAAATACGTCAGGACAGCAGGCAGAGGGACCAACAGGCAGCCACTTGGTAACTGTACAGTTTCTCAAGGATTCTAAAACTTGCTTTTAGTTTTATTTATTTATTTTCAAATTATTATTATTATTATTTTTGAGACGGAGTTTCGCTCTTGTTACCCATGCTGGAGTACGAAGGTGCGATCTCAGCTTAATGCAATCTCTGCCTTCCGGGTTCAAGTGATTCTCCTGCCTCAGCCTCCTGAGTAGCTGGGATTACAAGCATGTGCCACCACACCTGGCTAATTTTGTATTTTTAGTAGAGAAGGGGTTTCTCCATGTTGGACAGGGTGGTCTCGAACTCCCGACCTCAGGCGATCCACCCGCCTTGGCCTCCCAAAGTGCTGGGATTACAGGCATGAGCCACTGCACCCTGCCCAATTTTTTTTTTTTTTTTTTAAGATGGAATTGAGCTTTTGTTGTCCAGGCTGCAGTGCAATGGTGCAATCTCGGCCCACTGCAACCTCCGCCTCCCGGGTTCAAGCGATTCTCCTGCCTCAGCCTCCTGGTAGCTGAGATTACAGGCACACGCCACCAAGCCTAGCTAATTTTTGTATTTTTAGTAGAGTTGGGGTTTCACCATGTTGGCCAGGCTGGTCTCGAACTCTTGACCTTGAGTGATCCGCCCACCTTGGCCTCCCAAAGTGCTGGGATTTCAGGCGTGGGCCACTGTGCCCAGCCACTTTTAGTTTTAGACTTGTGTTTACTTTTCAATGGCTTCCAGCATCCCACAAATATCCTGACTTGAAAGTGTGAAGGGGATGAGAAGCCTTGATTTTGTTCCTTTTTACAGATCAAGCGACTAGGACCCTGACAGGTTCAGTTTCTAGGCAAAATCACCTATCAAGTAGGGGAAAATCTGATGGGTACTTTACTCAGAGCTCTTTTTTCCCCACTTAAAACCTTTAACATCCCAAAACAGTTCAGACACCAGTGGGCCCCAACCACTTTGCAAGCAAGTAAGCTAGACAAGTGTCCCAGTCAGCTCAGGCCACTACTGCAAAACCCCATCTGCTGGGTGGCTTGTCAGCAACAGAAATTTACTGCTCACCAATCTGGAGGCTGCAGCGCCAAAATCAGGGTGCCAGCGTGGTTGGGTTCTGGTGAAGGCACTCTTTCCCGGGCTTCTTCCAGAGGTTGCAGATGGCCAGCTTTTCATAGTAGCTTCACAGAGTAGAAGAAAAAGGGAGACCTCTCTGAGGCACTAACCCCATCCATGGTTGCTCCACTCTCACGACCTTATCATCTCCCAAAGTCCCCTCTTTCTACTACTATCACCTGGACAGAGATGTGACTCTGTGGGACACAATCATTCAGTCCATTACACCAAGTTACATCAAAATACAACTCTAAGGATGGGCTCATGTACTTTGGAAGGACAAGACCAGAGGGCCACTTAAGCCCAGCAGTTTGAGACCAGCCTGGACAACATGGCGAAACCCTGTCTCTATAAAAAAAAATACAACAAACTCGCTTGGCATGGTGGCTCGTGCCTGTGATCCCTTCTACTCAGGAGGCTGAGGTAGGAGGATCGCTTGAGCCCAGGAGGTCGAGGCTGCAGTGAGTTATGATCATGCCACTGTACTCCAGGCTGAGCAACAGAGCAAGACCTTGTCTCAAAAAAAACAAAAAAGCAGTAATAATAAGACTGTTCTTGGCCAGGCATGGTGGCTCAAGCCTCTGATCCCTGCACTTTGAGAGGCTGAGGTAGGTGGATCACAAGGTCAGGAGTTCGAGACCAGCCTGACCAACATGGTGAACCCTTGTCTCTACTACAAAGATATCAGAAAAAAAAAAAAAAGCCGGGAGTGGTGGCACACGCCTGTAGTCCCAGCTACTCAGGAGACTGAGGCAGGAGAATCACTTGAACCCAGGAGGTGGAGCTTGCAGTGAGCCAAGATCGTGCCACTGCACTCCAGCCTGGGTGACAGAGTGAGACTCCGTCTCAAAAAAACAAAAAAAAAGAAAGAAAAAGAAAAAAAGAAAAAAGACTGTACTTAGAGTCCAACCCAGGACTGGTTTGCTTGCTTGCATTCCTTGCTGGGTCTCCCACACTCCACTCTTCCCTTCTGAGTGAGTGTCTGGGTGACACTTGATGGCTCCTGGCCTCCCCCCTGATTCAAAATCTTATGCTGCACTCCTCCCCATCTGTCATCCTAGATCCTTACCTGCAGCCCTCACAGCTGAACTCTGCCCTCGGTATGTCCATTCCCTGCAGCTCAGCAGCCAGCTCCTTCTCCAGCACAACAGCCTCTTCCAGCAAATTCAGTAATTCCAAAATCAAGCCCCACAAGGTTCCGCCAAGTAGGGCCGCATGAAGGGTCCCCAGTGTCTGGTTTTCTACTACAATCTGCTGGAACAAGGCACAGCCTCCTACTTGCACCTACCTCAGCCTCTCAAGTGCAGTTCAAGTTACTTATAACTTGACTGAATGCATTCATATATTTACTCAGACATTGACTCAGCAAACACTCACTGCCTGGCATGTGCTAGGCCTGGTGCTAGACACTGGGGACACAGGAATGAATGAAACAAAACACAACCACAAAGACAAAAACAGTGCCTGTCTTCAAAGAGCCTGCAAACCAAAGAGAGAAAAGCAGACGTGTGGATTGAAATGTTATTGGGGGGAGTGCGTAGACTCACGCAGGTGTGTCCAATCTTCTGGCTTCCCCGGGCCACATGGGAAGAACAATTGTCTTGAGCCACACATAAAATGCACTAACATTAAAGCTGGTGAGCTAAATTTAAAAATGACAAAAAAACTTTCATAATGTTTTAAGAACATTTACAAGTTTGTATCGGGCCTCATTCGAAGCCGTCCTGGGCCACGATTTGGACAAGCTTAGTGCAGAGGAGCAGAAAGATGTGAGAGAAAAAGAAAAAAGCAAAGAGATAACGAGGAAAGAGAGATGAGAGAAAGGCAGAGAGGAAGATGGAGGGAGAGGGACAGAGGAAAGAAAGGGAGGGAGAGAAGGAGAGGAAGAAAAAGAGAATCAAAAAGAGGGGAGGAGGGAGGGAGAAAGAGATGTAGAGAGGGGGAAGAAAGAAAGAGACCTAGTGAGAGAGGGAGAGAGGAAGGCAGAGAGAGTAAAAGAGAGATAAGAGAGAGAGGAGAGAGAGAGAGAGGAAGGCAGAGAGAGCAAACGAGAGATGAAAGAGAGAGAGAGAGAGAGAGAGAGCGCAAGCTGTCCTGAAGTCCTAGTTCTCAGCTCCAGGCTATCTGAACAGTCAATATCCCAACCACCTTAGTGGGGGAGAGGGTACTCTCAGCATCCTTATCGTTTAGACACAAATACAGAGGGCAGAAAATTGACATAATTTGCCGAAGTTTCCTCAGCTGGTGAAATCAGGTTTCGAGCCCAGATGTCTTAGATTAGAGCCCAACGCCTTAAGATCACCCTTTATTATGATCTTGGGAGTTGATTTGCCATTTGGCCTGGAGCCTGCCTCACCCTCTCTCTCCACTGCAGAGCTGTTTCCACTCTGACCCACTGCTCACCTTCTCCCAGTCCCTCACCTTGTGCTGGTCACCATCAGACACATGGGCTGAGTGATGGAGAATAAAGAAGAAAGAGGAGGATAAGAAAAGGAAAAGACTCTCCTGCCATCTACAGGCCCCACTGGCAGTGACAGAGGTGGGGAGGGGTCAGGGACAGGGACCTGAAAGGAACCACCTCTTCATCCATCCATTCATCCATCCATACATACATACATACATCTATACATTCATCCATCCATCCATCCATCTATACATTCGTCCATCCATTCATCCATCCATCCATACATCCCTTCATCCATCCAGTCATCCATCCATCCATACATACATCCATTCATCCATCCATCCATCCATCTATACATTCATCCATCCATTCATCCATCCATCCATACATCCCTTCATCCATCCAGTCATCCATCCATCCATACATACATCCATTCATCCATCCATCCATCTATACATACATACATTCATCCATCCATCCATCCATCTATACATTCATCCATCCATCCATCCATCCATCCATCCATCCATCCATCCATCTATACATTCGTCCATCCATTCATCCATCCATACATACATCCATACATACATCCATTCATCCATCCATCCATACATCCATACATCCATCCATTCATCCATCCATCCATCCATCCATCCCTTCATCCATCCATTCATCCATCCATACATCCATACATACATCCATTCATCCATCCATCCATCCATCCATACATCCATACATACATCCATTCATCCATCCATTCATCCATCCATCCATCCATCCATCCATCCATCTATACATTCGTCCATCCATTCATCCATACATCCATACATCCATACATCCATCCATTCATCCATCCATTCATCCATACATCCATACATCCATCCATTCATCCATCCATCCATCCATCCCTTCATCCATCCAGTCATCCATCCATACATACATACATCCATCCATCCATTCATCCATCCATCCATACATCCATACATCCATCCATACATCCATCCATTCATCCATCTATCCATTCATCCATCCATTCATCCATCCATCCATACATCCATCCATACATCCATACATCCATACATCCATCCATCCATCCATCCATCCATCCATCTATACATTCGTCCATCCATTCATCCATACATCCATACAGCCATACATCCATCCATTCATCCATCCATTCATCCATACATCCATACATCCATACATCCATACATACATACATCCATTCATCCATACATTCATCCATCCATCCATTCATCCATCCATTCATCCATCCATCCATACATCCGTACATACATCCTACATCCATCCATTCATCCATCCATCCATCCATCTATACATTCGTCCATCCATTCATCCATACATCCATACATCCATACATCCAACCATTCATCCATCCATACATCCATACATCCATACATACATCCATTCATACATCCATACATCCATACATCCATACATACATACATCCATCCATCCATCCATACATACATACATCCATTCATCCATCCATTCATCCATCCATCCATCCATCCATCCCTTCATCCATCCAGTCATCCATCCATCCATACATCCATCCATCCATCCATCCATACGTACATACATACATTCATCCATCCATTCATCCATTCCTCAGCTCCCCTGCTTATGGCCATCTCCATTCCTTCCCGGCAATGTCACCCACCCCACCATGGTCAGGAGATCGAGCTGAGGGAGAGAGCAGGGAAGCAAGCATCATCCTGCAGAGCTCTTCACCCTTCCCCAGGGCCTCTCATCAGGGTCCTGACTCCATGTGACATGCGGAGCCCCTGCCATGCCCCATCCCAGCCTGCCATGGACCACAGACCCGCTGCCCTCCACCACAGCACACCTGCTGGAACCCAATTCCAGGCATTAGGAGCCAGGTCACATGTCAACATCTTGGTGCACATGAGGGCAGGCTCTCTGTCACTGAGACCACACTGTGGCCCAGGCGCTGTACATGAGTGGACACTCAGTAGCTCTGTCCTTCCTTAAATTAATCTGGTTTTGATGGGTGAACCTCAGGCTCTAAACCCCACCCATGCATGTTTCTATAGAAACTAGTTTCATGTTCCTAACAGTTTTGAAACAGCCATTTGAAATGCAGACAATTTGTAAAGTATTTGGGGATTTTGTTGTTGTTATTTTTTGTTTGTTTGTTTTCTGAAACGGAGTCTTGCTCTATTATCCAAGCTGTAGTACAGCAGCACAATCTCGGCTCACTGCAACCTCTGCCTCCCAGGTTCAAGAGAGTCTCCTGTCTCAGCTACCCAAGTGGCTGGGACTACAGGCACACACCACTATGCCCGGCTAATTTTTGTATTTTTAGTAGAGGCAGGGTTTCAGCATATTGATCAGGTTAGTCTTGAACCCCTGACCTCGGGTGATCCACCCGTCTTGGCCTCCCAAAGTGCTGGGATTACAGGTGTGAGCCACCACGACCCTCCTATAAAGTATTTTGCATTGTTAATCTTGTTGAAGTTTATTGATTCCACAATGTACACTGAGTGCTTAGTAGGTGCTAGTTATTGTGCAGGCAAAAGACTGAAAAAACGATACTGTAAAGGGCTCGCATTTGCCAGGGAGGTGATCAACTCCTTCAGGGTAAGTCTGGTGATCCTCGCAGCAGGAGTGGGGAATGAATGAATTCTGCCATAGCTGTCCTAGGAGGCTTAATGGAGTGAGGGTCTCCTACTAGCCTAGGGTCAGCCATAGAAAAGATGAGGAAGGACCTTCCAGGCTGGAGGAACAGCCAGAGCAAAGCTCAGAGGCCCACGGGAACTGGGCGTTGTGGGAAACAGAAACTGGCTTTGTGTCTGTAGCAGCGGCTGGAGTGGAGGGCACAGAGAAAGTGTGGCAAAAAAAAAAAAAAAAAAGCTTTGACAGTCTCACTCAGGATTCTGGACTTTACCTAAGTCTAATGGCAATTGATAGCCATCAGGAGATTTTAAGCAGGAAAGAAACGTGATCATATTGGGGTTTGAGAAAGACGGCTCTCTCTCAGTGGTGCAAGAGATGGATTGAAGTGGGGAGAAGCTGGTGTGAGAGCAACATAAATCAGAGCATCTGCAGTCTTCTTCACCTTCCTACATAGACCCTGAAATGTGTCTTTAATGGATTCTTCAAATTTCCACACAAGGATAACAACCTAGTGAAAATTATAGCATCTGTATCCACCAATTTAAACTCCATTATTATCACCGTCCAGGGCAACATGTGTTATGATTTCAAACAAAGAGGTTACCATTGATACACAAGGCAGGTCCTGGAGCTCACTGATGGAAGACGCTCAAGGTTGCAGTAATAACGCATGCCGGACAGCAGCAGCAGGGCGTTTAATCAGAATGATCGTCCTTCCTTTTTCCTTCGGGACCACATCCCTCCCACTCCAAAAGTGCCCCCTTAAGGCTAACATTCTTGCTGATTCTGATTGTTCATGCAAAGTGTATTTCTAGCTAAAATGCTTAAGTAGTACCATAGCTGCGTTTTTGGTTTTTGTCTTTTGTTTTGGGGCAATTGAAATTTATCAAGGTAATGGTTGCGGAACATCATCTTTTCTCTTTCTACCTTATTTCCACATCTGTTTGCAACTATTTCTTTTTATTTTTGAGATGGAGTCTCACTCTTGTCACCCAGCCTGGAGTGCAATGGCATGATCTCGGCTCACTGCAAACCCCGTCTCCTGGGTTCAAGCGATTCTCCTGCCTCAGCCTCCTGAAGAGGTTGGATTACAGGTGCCCACCACCACACCCGGCTAGTTTTTGTATTTTTAGTAGAGACGGGGTTTCACCATGCTGGCCAGGTTGGTCACAAACTCCTGACCTCAAGGGATCCACCCGTGATGGCCTCCCAAAGTGCTGGGATGACAAGCCTGAGCCACCACGCCCGGCTTCACAACCATTTCTATAGCCACCCTTCACATGCTTGCTTCTACTTTGCAAGTTGACATCTACTACTCTCCTTTGCACCCCTGACGTACTGCCTTTTGTGATTATTCCTTTTGTAACAGGCCTCCTTCTATTAGAGTTCTCCAGAGGAAAAGAGCCCACATAGATATAGAGGAGGCAATTTATTATGAGAACTGGCTCACATGATTCTGGAGGCTGTGAAGTCTCCTGATCTGCCAGCTGTAAGCTGGAGACCCAGGAGAACCAGTGGTGTAATTCAGTCCAAGTCCAAAGGCCTGAGGCCTAGGGGAGCCATGGCTGTGAGTTCCAGAGTCTGAAGGTCCAGAAATCAGGAGCTCCAACATCCAAGGGCAGGAGAAGATGGATGTCCCAGCTCAGATAGACAGAGTAAATTCTCCTTTCTACTTTTAAACCTTCAGTAGATCGGATGAGGCCCATGCTGGTGAGGGTGGGCCTTCCTCACTCTGTCTACTGATTCGAATGCTACTGTCTTCTGGAAATACCCTCACAGACACACTCAGAAGCAATGGTTTGCCAGCTATCTGGGCATCCCTTAGCCCAGTTGAGTTGACACATAAGATTAGCTGTCACATTCTCCTACCCAAGTCTTCCTTTCTGTGGCTTAAGGAGTATGGCCCCACTCACCCCTCAGTATCCAGGGATGGTCCCATGTTCCAAGCTTGACCAATACGCCTACTTTCCCCCAGACACAGTGGCCATTCAGGGACAGCCAGTTGACCATAATTAGGCCAATAAGACTCATTCCTGGGATTCCTGGAGATGCCGGAAAAGAGATGCTCCCTTTTCTGAACGTGCAAGCTTTAAAGCCGTGAGCTGCCAGGGACTCTACATGGAACCTGAGAAGGAAGCACATCTCCAGAGACATAGAGCTGAGATAGAAGGAAGGACAAAGAAGGTTCTTGGGAATTGTTCGAGCACTGGGGCTTGACTGTTTCTACTGCAAGGACCTCTGAGTTCTAGCACTTATTGTTGTCTTCCCTTTAGCAAGTCTGAGTTGGGTTTTCTGCACCTGCACCTAAAGAGTTGCAACTAGCATCGCAGGTGACATCTCTGGTTCCTGGAGGTCTGGAAGCAGTGCAGAGGGAAGCATGGGAACTCACAATTCCACTTGGTCCTATGAGCCACTAACTGTACCTCCATGGCCTCTCAAAAGGTACATGACGCAAATCCCTCCCCACAAATCTATTCATCACCATGTTCTCATTCATTCATCCCATTAATATTTTCAAGCTCTTCTTGTGGGTCAAATGAGGTAGTTATGTTAAACTCTAATTTGAAACCACACAACTTGAATAAGGAAACTGAAACTATTCGAGGTTTTGTACAAGATTGTAACATTCACAAATTATGAAGGTAGAATCAACATGTGTTGAATTCTCTGCTCTATGACATCTCCAGGTGAAGATATGTTTCTTACCTTAATAGTCCTCCTGAAGAACTGAAAATATAAGCACACACAGTGCCTCCATTGTAATGAGAAATAGAATAGTGATAAACAAACTTCCACCAGAGGATAGGGAAACACCAGGAAGCAAGAGGCTTTTCTGGGAGATCAGGGGTCAAAAAACAAACAAAAAAAAGCGTCACAAAGGAGGTCTTGGGTTCCAAAGACTGAAGAAGAGCATTATGTCGGGGAGGGCGGGGAATGCATTGCAAACAGAAAGCCCCACTTAGCAATGACTGCGAGGGGTAAAGAAGGCCACATGCACTAAATGTGGCCCGGTGCCTAACACAGCTCAGCCTGGGGGTGAGGTTTGGGAAGGTGAGATGTGAGGCTAAGAGAAGGTGTCTGTAGACATTAGGAGAGGCCTGGAATGCCACACAGGCACATGTGCCCTTAATCCCTAAGCAGATGGTCTCTTAAAGCTTTCAAAGCAAGGGATTGGTGTGATCAGATCTCTCTCCTCATCAAAGGAGCTTTCAGTTTAAAAGAGATGCACATGGGCCGGGCGCAGTGGCTCACGCCTGTAATCCCAGCACTTTGGGAGGCTGAGGCGGGCGGATCACGAGGTCAGGAGATCGAGACCATCCTGGCCAACATGGTGAAACCTCGTCTCTACTAAAAATACAAAAATTAGCCGGGTATGGTGGCAGGTGCCTGTAGTCCCAGCTGCTCGGGAGGCTGAGGCAGGAGAATTGCTTGAACCCGGGAGTGGAGGTTGCAGTGAGCCGAGATTGCACCACTGCACTCTAGCCTGGTGACAGGGCAAAACTCCGTCTCAAAATAAATAAATAAATAAAATAATAAAATAAAAGAGACAAACATCAACGTGGCACAGAAGAAAGGATGTACAATGTCAGCCAATCAGTCATCAATCGCTGTAGCGATGGCAGTGCCTGCAGAACGGTCCCTGTGGCCACCACATCACACCTGTCATTTAGAAAGGCAATTCCTTGAACAGGTGGAATTACAATCAAGAGCAGCAAGTAATAGCCTGATGGTGAAGAGGCTTTTAAAAATTTATTATTTCTTTATTTAGTTTTTTAGATGGAGTTTCACTCTTGTTGCCCAGGCTGGAGTGCAGTGGCATGATCCCGGCTCATTGCAACCTCCACCTCCCAGGTTCAAGCGATTCCCCTGCCTTAGCCTCCTGAGTAGCTGGGACTGTAGAGTTGAAGGTCAGGAGTGGGTGGGGAGAGAGTCAGATTATAAAAATGAACAGGTAGTGCCCATCACCATGCCCCGCTAATTTTTGTATTTTTAGTAGAGACGGGGTTTTGCCATGTTGGCCAGGCTGGTCTCGAACTCCTGACCTCAGGTGATCCACCTGCCTCGGCCTCCCAAAGTGCTGGGATTACAGGTGTGAGCCACTACACCCGGCCTGAAGGGGCATTTTCAATATTTCAAAGGAAGGGTGGTCAGGCCCTGATGAAGATAGTAGACACAGAAAAAGAGACCCCTGCATCTTCCTTCTTGTCCTCATGTCACACTGCCCACTCCCCAGGTAGGAACCAGGACACCACGATGCTCCCGTGCTGCAGACCCCTCCTGTGTGCCTGGACTGAGAGGCTCTGAAGGGCTCACTTGGCGTGATCTGTGCTCACTGCAACGTCTGCCTCCCAGGTTCAAGCGATTCTCGTACCACAGCCTCCTGAGTAGCTGGGATTACAGACCTACGCCACCATGCCTGGCTAATTTTTATATTTTTAGCAGAGACGGGGTTTCGCCATGTTGCCCAGGCTGGTCTTGAATTCCTGAACTCAAGCGATCCGCATGCCTCCGCCTCCCAAAATGTTAGGATTATATGCGTGAGCCACCGCACCTGGCCTATTACTGTTTTAGAATACTCATTCTCGGGTGGGTTGAAAAATATTCTGTGTTCCTCAAAAACCTACTCAAGGGCACAATTAGTTACACAATTTTTTAATTTCATATTTTATAAAAATAAATCAACTTTTCAAATCCTGACATAAAGACATAAATGCACATCAAAAAAGCTGTAGACATTTCTAGACATTCTACTGGAAAAAAATTAAAAACTTAAAAAAAGTATGGCAATCCGTACTATGGCATAAAGCCTTAATTTAATATTAGTAATTAATTACAGTATTACATCTTGAATCCAATGAGTAGATTTAGATCTCCATATATTGGATATAAAATCATTTAACAGGATTTGACAACCCCATGCCTCAGCAACTAATTAATTTTGTTACAACCCACCAATCAATAAGCACAGGCCTAACACTAACTGAGAATGGCATGGCGCCTCCACATGGTGCCTCCACTGCTATCCACGCGCTACGCCCTGAAATTTCCAGAAAACCTGTGTGCCAGCGTTACTGTGGCCCTGCAGGCAGTGGAGAGGCTGAGCGCTTCAGGACGACCCAGCCTCTGCAGTCGCAGTCTCAGCCTCTGCCAGCCCCACTTGCTTTGGTAATTCCATTCTCCCTAATTTCCCCACCACCACCCTCCTGTGTGTTTCTGTTGGTCAAGATCTTTGTTGACATCATCAACTTTTGGAATTTTTCCACAGCACAAGTCAAAGGAGAATAAAATGAGAAGTATTTTAGACTCATGGGCATTTGAGCTAAGGCTTGTTCTTGCCTGCACACTCCTGAAATTAATTTGAGTGAAGGTTTTTCAGAGCAAGGGGAGAATGTGGAAGATGCAACCACAAGGAAAAGGAAATTATCAATTGCAGAGCACAGAGGGGAATGCATCTGCTCCAGGCAGAGAAGTGAAGCCCAGAGAGCAAGAGAACACTCCTCCCACGTGAAAAATTCAGCATCCCCTTTATAAAGCATCTATGGGCCTTTTTGGTTTACAGAGTAGTGAGACATTGGACATACACCATGGCTTCAAAGATGGAAATTCTAGAAGCAACACTAAGAGTCATAGTTGTACAGACACAAAGAAGTACAAACACATCAGGCTTTCAAACCACAAATGCAGCCTCTGAACTTAGATTGATGTTTAGCAACACTTTTGCTATGAACGATCACACAGGACACAGTGAGGAGTTTGGAGCACAGGGGCCTGAGATGCAGGTTTTATTCCAGCTCCACAGGCCTTTTCTGAGTGCGAATCTGAAACTTTCATTTCTCTACTGGATGATACATTCCCAAAGGGCAAGGACAAGATCCTGTTCATTCTTATAATCCGACCCTCTCCGCACCCACGCCTGACATTCAAGTCTACAGCCCCCAGCCCAGCACATAACACAGGGCTTTTATAAGAGTTTTAATAAATAATTTTTTTTTTTGAGACAAAGTCTCACTCTGTTGCCCAGACTGGGGCGCAGTGGCGCGATCTCAGCTCACTGCAACCTCCGCCTCCCAGGTTCAAGCGATTCTCATGCCTCAGCTGGGACAACAGGCGCCTGCCACTACGCCTGGCTAATTTTTGTATTTTAGTAGAGATGGGGTTTCACCATGTTGGTCACGCATAAATAAATTTTTTTAGTTTTTATTTTTTGAGGTATGGCAGCTTTAGCAGAAAGAGAGAAAATGCATCTTTGCAGAGACGAATTATTATAAACCATTAATAGTTTTACAGTTCAGTCCATGAACTTTGAGCCTATAATGTAGCTGCAACAATTTTGCAATACATTTGAAATACCCACAATTCAACAAAAGTAAAGGAAAATTTACCATGAAAGAGTCTATAATGCAATAATCAATTAATAACTATCAAATTAGAAAATGTCTTGGATGAAGGAAGAACAGAAGATTTTAAGAGGACTTGTAAACCTTAAAGAATAACTGTATTGTGTCGAATATTTCAAAAATATGACTTCACTTTCCCTTAATGTAAGTATTTCAGACTATGTACTCTGAAACCTATCAGCCACGATGGTGGGTGCTTTTTAATCAAACATGAAATGAAGAAAGGAAAAGAGAGAATTCGCAGAAGTAAACGCACAAGAGCTAGGAGAGCATTTGAGGAAGGAAGCAGATGACAGATGTGTGAGAATGTGTGAGAAGGTGACTGCACTAGAATTAACTGCACTTTCAGCTCTCAGAGGGAGAGGAGCGGCTCATAGACTCCTAGGGAGCAGAGAAACTGGGTGGGGAATTTCTCTCAAACTAACAACCAGTTACCGACAATATCCAGAGGGACCAAGCCGAGGCAAAGTGGTCACTATTTGGAGGCGGAAATGGGTAAGGAGCGCACAGGAGCCTGAAGCCTCAGGAAGGTTTGGGGAGGAAAACGTTGAACATGCATCACAGAAGTGTAGTGTATGTTTAAAAAGCAGGAAGCAGTCTTTTCCCACCCTCAGCTTCCACGGTTCAGTGGGGCTAAACCTCTCCCTGATCCCAGGAGGGAGCACGCGACACTTCCTGGGGCATAACCACCAGTTCCGGAGCTGGCACGTGGCCCCAGCCCTGCCATCTGGAGACGACTCCAGAACTCTTCTGGAGTTCTCTGAAAGAAATGTTCCTTTTCTCCTGTGGTTAATTTTGGTGTAATGTAAACTCACACTGCCAGTGGTTATTATGTTAGAAACCACGTGGGGAAACCTTGCCTAAAAATAAATATAATCCAGAGGAAAGAGGAACTGAGAGAAAAGGCCAGTCTCTCTCACATGTTTGCGGTACCAGATCCAGCAGTTCCTAAATACAGCTGTATCCCTCAGTTCCTAACGATGTGTGCTAGTAAATTCCCCTCTCTATGCTCATGTCATTTGAATTGAGATTCTTCTACTTAAAATAAGAATGTCCTACTCACGTAAGGAGAGTCTGAGTTTGGAAGTCTATATTTAAAAGAATGTCTATGAGACAAATTAATTTCTTTTTTTTTTTTTTGAAACAGAGTCTTGCTTTGTCACCTAGGCTGGAGTGCAGTGGCGTAATCTCGGCTCACTGCAACCTGCACCTCCCAGGGTCAAGTGATTCTCCTGCCTCAGCCTCCCAAGTAGCTGGGATTACAGGCAAGCGCCACCATGCCCGGCTAATTTTTGTCTTTTGAGTAAAGACGAGGTTTCACCATGTTGGCCAGGCTGGTCCTGAACTCCTGACCTCAGGTGATCTGTCTGCCTCAGCCTCCCAAAGTGCTGGGATTACAGGCATGAGTCACCATGCTTTGCCATGGTCCCCTTTGAAATACAGTCCGAACTTACCATCTTTAACTAGTGTCCTGAATAATTTTTTTCTTTAATGATTACCACATATAAGAAAATCTTTAACATGAACCATAAGGACAAAAAAGTTTCAAAACAATAGAAAAGAAATATCCATGAAATCAAAACAAAATAATTTCTGCTTCTGTTACAGTATTGCTCATATGAGACCAACCCTTCCTGGTAGGAACACTGTAAAATCAGGGTAATTGTTTAGATGCTGCTGGAAGACACTGGAGAGTAACCAATGGATTGAGTGGCCAAAGGCAAGAAAAAAAATATATGATGGGAAAATAATCTTTCTTTGTGCCTTCTCCTCTGAAATGTGTGTCAATTAGATGTCTCGAATTAGAGGCTGAAAACCAGGCAGAAAATCCTGTGAAGGGTTAGCAGTAGTCTCACAGAGCTGGGGAAACAAGACTGGAGGTCAGAGTTATCAAGACAGGCACGGTTTAGAGGGAGATGTTGAAGAACAGAAGACTTGTACAGGATTTAGTCTAATACTCGTCTAGACTGAAAAGCTAAGCAGAAAGCAATAACCAAAGACTCAAAAATAAAAAGTTTCAGCAGCCCTGTTGTGTTGAAAAAATACAAACTGGAGCTAAAGTCCAGCTAGGGAAGGCCAGCCCTGCTAAACATCCCAGGCTGTGCCCCTGGAGTAAAGGCAAAATGAAAAGAGCAGATCTCACAAAGACGGAAACAGCCTCAAATCAACTCAGTCCCTGATTGGATTAAAGTGATCTACCATTCCTATAACTGCCTGCCAGAAGAAAGTGAAATCCTTTCTAGAGGAAGCTGTCATCCAATGGCTCTTACACTTTTTATACCCAATATTTGCATTCCATAAAAATTATTAACAATCCAGAAAAAGGTAAATAGAAATCGATACGTTAATTAATATGCATTTTAATTAACTGTGATTAATGTGTTCAATGAAATAGATGACAATAGTTTCACCAGGAAACAGAAATTTATTTCAAATAAACAATCAGGCCAGGTGCGGTGGCTCATGCCTGTAATCCCAGCCCTTTGGGAGGCCGAGGCGGGCGGATCACCTGAGGTGAGGAGATCGAGACCAGTTTGGCCAGCATGGTGAAATCCTGTCTCCACTAAAAAATACAGGAAAAAAAAGCCGGGCGCGGTGGCTCACGCCTGTAATTCCAGCACTTTGGGAGGCTGAGGTGGGTGGATCACGAGGTCAGGAGATTGAGACCATCCTGGCCATCATGGTGAAACCCGTCTCTACTAAAAATATAAAAAATTAGCCGGGCGCGGTGGCGGCGCCTGTGGTCCCAGCTCCTGGGGAGGCTGAGGCAAAAGAATGCCGGGAACCCAGGGGGCGGAGCTTGCAGGGAGCCAAGATGGCACCGCTCACTCCAGCCTGGGCCACAGAGCGAGACTCCGTCTCAAAAAAAAAAATTAGCCAGACATAGTGGCGCATACCTGTAGTCCCAGTTACTGGGGAGACTGAGGCAAAAGAATCTCTCGAATTCTTTTTTTTTTTTTTGAGACGGAGTCTCGCTCTGTCCCCCAGGCTGGAGTGAGTGACGCGATCTCGGCTCACTGCAAGCTCCGCCTCCCGGGTTCCCGCCATTCTCCTGCCTCGAATTCTTTTGGGAATTAAAAATGGGAGGCGGAGGTTGCAGTGAACCAAGATCGTGCCATTGCCCTCCAGCCTGGGCAACAGAGCAAGAAGACTGTGTCTCAAAAAAAAAACCACACACACACATAAAAATTTTAGCACCGAAAATAGAATAACTAAAATAAGAAATTAAATAGAAAGGTTTAAGAACAGAATAAGTCCAATAGAAGAGAATACTACTGAAAAATAAGGGAGGTTTAAATAAAATATTCTCACTGAATACGCAAAGATTAAAAGATGGAAAATACAGACAAGAGCATAATTTGTAGTAGTCTCTAAAATGCCAAGAATGCGTATTTTAATTTCTAAAATAATCACTAAAAGATTAATAAAAGCATGTAATAATAACTAGCTAATAGAGAGAGGAAATGAAATAAAAAATTTATTATGGCCCGGCGCGGTGGCTTACGCCTGTAATCCCAGCACTTTGGGAGGCTGAGGTGGGCGGATCACAAGGTCAAGAGATAGAGACCATCCTGGCCAACATGGTGAAACCCCGTCTCTGCTAAAAGTACAAAAGTTAGCCGGGCTTGGTGGTGCACGCCTGTAGTCCCAACTATTTAGGAAGGTGAGGCAGCAGAATCGCTTCAACCCAGGAGGCAGAGGTTGCAGTATGCCGAGATTGCGCCACTGCACTACAACCTGGTGACAGAGGAAGACTCTGTCTCCAAAAAAAAAAAAAAAAAAATTTATTATTGCTAGTTTATATAACTAAACTCCAGAAACTCTTAGGAATTGAAATCATGCATGAGGCAACTGTGAAGCAGAAGTGAAAATGTGTCTAAAATCAGAAGGTTCCCAAATCCAAAACAACCAGAATAACAAAAATGACAGAAAAGAGAAAGAACAAATAGAATACAGATAGTAATGTGATATATTTATATCTATGACCCAAATATGGTAATAATTACATTTAGTATAAATGAGCTAAACTAGTAATTATAATAAATATAAATTACTAAATTCTCCAATTAAAAGGCAAAGATTAATAGACTACATTTTAAAAAACAACTATATTATGCTTGCATATTTAAATATGGAAAATTTAAGTACACAGAGATGTTTGAAGTAAAATGATTGGAAAAGATGTATCATATAAGCATTAACCAAAATATAGCAGGTATAGTTGTACTAATGTCAAACAAATTAGATGAACAGCATTAATAGAAATAAAGACATTTAAAGATTATAAAAGAGTTGATCCTCCAGGGAGAAAAAAATTTTAAATTACTTGCACCTAGCAACATAGTTCCAAAAGTTAAATAAAATAAAATAAAATAAAGCCGCAGACTGGGAGATTTTAGTGTTTCTCTCTTGGTAAATGATAAAAGAGTCAGACAAAAAGATGCAGAGATATGAAATATTTGACAACACAATTGACAAATTTGACCTACTCTACAGATATGAAATATTTGACAACACAATTGACAAATTTGACCTACTCTACATATACTTAACACTACACTTAATAAGTGTAGAATGAACTTTCTTTTAAAATGTATGTAGAACATTTATCAAAAATTGATTATATAAGTCATTTAAAAAATAAATATCAAAGGATTGAATGATCTAGAACCTGTGTTTCACTACAGTGAAATTAGCCTAGACATCACTAATAAAAAAAGATAATTTAGAAGATTCCCAAATGTTTCAGACTAAGAAATTATTTTCTATATAACCCATGGATCAAAGAAAAACTTATAACAGAAGTTAGGAAATATTTTAAGCTGATGACAATGAAAATATGAATTATTGTATAATGTAGCTGAAGTCATGCTTAAAGAGAAAGTTATCAACTTAATATATATACATATGTATTATAAAAGAAGAAAGTGGAAAAATTGTGATATAAGAATGTATCACAAGAAATTAAAATAAAATAACAGTAAATTAAACTGACAAATATTAGAAAGAAGAAAGCAATTAAAACCAGGTACTGTGGCTCATGCCTATAATCCCAGCACTTTGGAAGGCCAAGGTGAGTGGATTGCTTAAGCACAGAAGTTCCAGACCATGCTGGGCAACATGGTGAAACCTTGCCTCTACAAAAAATACAAAAATTAGCTAGGTCTGGTGGTGTGTGCCTGTTGTCCCAGCTAATCAGGAGGCTGAGGTGGGAGGATCGCTTGAGTGTGAGAGGTCAAGGCTGCAGTGAACTGTGATCATGCCACTGCACTCCAGCCTGGGCGGCAGAGCAAGACTCTGTATTAGAAGAAAAAAAAAAAGAAAGAAGAAAGCAATTAAAATAAGAGCATAAATTAATAAGGTAAGAATAATTTCATATTAGAGAAAAAAAAATCACAAAAGCCAACAATTGACTTTTTTGAAAAGACCATTAAGACTGATCCAACCCTGGCAATTTTGATTAAAATAAAAAGAGAAATAACTAATTACAAATACGAAGAATGAAAATACAGCCATCACTCAAGACCTTAGAGATATTAAAAAGAGGGTAAGAAGATGTTATAAGCAACTTCATACCATTACATAGAAATTTTAAATAAAATGGACAGTGATTGATTTTGGGTGTCAAACTTGCTTGGATTAAGGGGTACCCAGATAGCTGGCAAAGTGTCATTTGTCCTGAATTATCACATGTATTATTTTCAGTGTCTGAGTAACCACTAAGCCCATTGCTCTTCTGCTGGAAGGGAAACCCAGGTGGTTTAGCATTTGACTGGAAAGATTGGGCTGCTCCAGGTATATCTGGAAGAGTGTTTCTGCAGGAGACTGGCATATGAGTCAGGGGACTGAATGGGGAAGATCCATTCTCAATGTGAATGGATATCATCCAGTTGGCTGAGGACCCAGAGGTGTAACAGAAAGGTGAAGAAAGAACAAATTTTTACTTGCTCTCTCTGCTGGAGCCAGGATGCCTTTCTTCTCCTGCCCTTGGACATCAGAACTCCAGGTTCTCTGGCTTTTGAACTCTGTATATTGCACCAGTATCTCCAGGACTCTTGAGTCTTCAGCATCAGACTGAGAGCTACACGATTGGTTTCCTTGGTCTGAGGCCTCTGGACTTGGACTGAGCCATGCTCCTGGCTTCCCCTGGTTCTCCCGCTTGCAGGTGGCAGACTGTGGTACTTCTCAGCCTCAGCCTCAGCCTCATTAACCAAGTGAGCAAATACTCCTAATCATTCCCTTCTTCTGTGTGTGTGTTGTGTATGTGTGTGTGTGTGTGTGTGTTCGTGTGTATATGGGTGTACACATATGTATGCATATACACATCTCCTATCAGTTCTGTCTCTTTGGAGAACCCTAACTAAAACATGACTTGAAAAACACAAATTAGCAAAACTGACACAAGAAGAAATAGAAAAGTTGAGGGTTATTATTAATATATGCGCTTAAAAAATTTAATTCATAATTTATAATCTTTTCCAAAAGAAAATTACAGGCCCAGATGACTTCACCAGCGTATTCTTCCTACTATTTAAGAAAGAAATAATATCAATCTTACATGAAATCTTACAGAATATTTTTAAAAAGGAAAAAGTTGAAATGCCAACTTTTTTGATAACAGCCACATAGCCTGGATACTAAAACCTAATAAGGACATCACAGTAAGAAAAAAATATATAGGTCAGTGATTCTCATGAACACAGGTATAAAACAATACATAGAATAATCGTGAATCGAATCTAGCAATATATAATAATATGTAACCATGAAGTTGGGTTTATTCCAGGAATGCAAGATTAAGATTAGAAAATTGAGCAATGATACTCCCCACATTAACAGAAGAAAAGAGAAAAAGAAATAATCATCAACACAAATGTGCTGCAGGCAATGGTGGTGGTGACACCCATTCGACAGCTAAAAAATTAGTGTGGACCGGGTGCAGTGGCTCACGCCTGTAATCCCAGCACTTTGGGAGGCCGAGGCGGGTGGATCACGAGGTCAGGAGTTCAAGACTGGCCTGGCCAAGATGGTGAAACTCCATCTCTACTAAAAATACAAAAAAAAAAAAACAATTACCTGGGCATGGTGGCGGGTGCCTATAATCCCAGCTACTAGGGAGGCTGAGGCAGAGAATTGCTTGAACTCGGGAGATGGAGGTTGCAGTGAGCCGAGATCACGCCACTGCACTCCAGCCTAGGCAACAGAGTGAGACTGTGTCTCAAAAAAAAAAAAAAAAAAACCCATGCAAAAACCACTGTCCTATAAAGTTATTAATAGCTTTGAATGACATCTCATTATACTTCTTCCAACTGGCAGTTTACTTCCATTGTTTATGCTAATCTCTATTTGATTACAGTACAACTCTGCTCACCTTTCTACCACCACCATTCAATTGCTTTTTAAAGAATTGTAAGGAATAGAGCATAAGATTTGGAGTCTGAAGATTTAGAAAAAGTCACACAACTCTCTAAATTTGTTTCCTCATCAATGAAATAGAGGGACCAATATCTGCCTTGTTACATTGCAGGCAATGAATTGGAAAATGCTCAACTAATTATGAAGCACCATGCAAATACTGTTATTGTTTTACCCTCCCAAAACTTAAATGGAGCAATTAATGGTGAAAGATACTGGGTTTCATTCAGGATACAATCCCCTAAATAAAAACTACATTTATCTATTTTACATATGAAAATTAAAAGTGGTTACCTTGCTAGATGGAAAATTGAATGAATACAAATGACCTGAATGATAACAGCTAAGTGAATGCTTTAGTTGAAAAATGATACCCCTAAGTCATCTAAGATGTCAAATCATCTCCCTCTCCAAAAAGAGCCACTCTCCACCCCACCCCCCATGCTCAGCTCTGTGAATAACTGCTGCAACGTCTCATTCCCTTCATTCATGCAGGCATACTGCAGCTCAGGTCAGGTTAATATAGTAGAGCAAGTGAGAGGACAGGCTGTAGAAACAGGCAAATCTGGTTTGAACCCCTGATTAATGACATAATGTGAACTCAAGTAAGCTATGTGCTTTGTTCAAACCTATTTATAAAAATGAGGATTTTAAAACGTATACAATTTTTGTAGAAATTATGTAAGAAAACATGGGCCAGGCGCGATGGCTCATGCCTGTAATCCCAGCACTTTGGGAGACCAAGGTGGGTGGATCACCTGAGGTTAGGAGTTTGAGACCGGCCTGGCCAACATGGTGAATCCCATCTCTACTGAAAATACAAAAATTAGCCAGGCATGGTGGTGCACTCCTATAATCCCAGCTACTTAGGAGGCTGAGGGAGGAAAATCACTTGAGCTTGGGAGACAGAGGTTGCAGTGAGCCGAGATCGCACCATTGCACTCCAGCCTGGGCAACAAGGTGAGACTCAGTCTCAAAAAAAAAAAAAAAAAAAAAAGTTATGTAAGAAAATGCATCTGATAAGCTTCACAGGTGCCTGGCAAATAGTCATCATTTTGTAAAAGGGTATCCATTGATCATCATCATCCTAAGTATAATTATTTATGACAGATCCAAATTTTTACATGCAATGAAATAAGTTAGTTTAGATAAGGGAGATTTCTCTCACTCAGAGGAGTCTTTAAAAATTTTTGAAGCAATGATCATCAAGATGTCCCAAATGTAGTTTATGCATTTCCAACAAAGCTGTCATAGGATCTGATTTGAGCAATATTTTTTTCTTGGTTTGCTAGGTTATTTATGACGAAGTGATTTTTTTTACAAGTGCTTGGCTAGACTGGAAGTTAGAAGAATATATATCCACTTAATTATCCAATGTCTAAATGTAATTCCCTTTAGGTAGTCTTCCAAGCGCTGATAAATTTACCAGACCCTAGGTAAATGGCCCTCCGTGGTGGACACTGTAGTTTGTCCATCCAGTGACATTTTGGAGAACAACCCTTCCTCCACTCCATCTCATCCTGATTGGATTGTGCATTATCAGGCCCCTCCCCCCACCATCATGGGCACAGGTTGCAACCTGGTCAGTCAACGACTAGGAAGTCTGGGCCGGGCACGGTGGCTCACACCTGTAATCCCAGCACTTTGGGAGGCTGAGGCGGGTGGATCATGAGGTCAGGAGATCAAGACCATCCTGGCTAACACGGTGAAACCCCATCTCTACTAAAAATACAAAAAATTAGCCAGGCATGGTGGCGGGCGCCTGTAGTCCCAGCTACTCGGGAGGCTGAGGCAGGAGAATGGTGTGAACCTGGGAGGCGGAGCTTGCAGTGAGCCAAGATCGTGCCACTGTACTCCAGCCTGGGTGACAGAGCAAGACTGTCTCAAAAAAAAAAAAAAAAAAAAAAAAAAAAAAAAAGACTAGGGAGTCCACCATCTCCCTAGCAGGAATAAACACATGATTTCAGCAGGGTCGACTGCTTTCTCTCGCCCCTAACCAACAGAGTCTAATTAATGTACTCATTGAATAAAACATCTTCCAAGGCATTCACTGCCTCATCATGACTTGCATTCCTCCATTCTACACCATTGTCCTAAAAACATTTTGACCAAAATATTTAGAAGATGGTTTGCACAAAGGTTGGGCTACAGTCTCTCATTAATTAGCTTGCTGGTTTAGTTTTTCTGTTTTGTTCGTCCTTCAAGTTAAGGTCACCCCAGTGGTGGCATACCTTCGTATCTCCTTATGTATACATCTTTTATTGATCATAATAGACAGCACTGCAGAAGTACATAAATATTCAGCAGCAATAGCAAATGTTAAAACTTCAAGTGGATTGTTATTTAACAATCACTCAAACACTAGAAAAAATATATTATGTTTTCAGTGTTTTTTAATTCATTTCTGACAATGTATACCAAATACATTCAGAGACAAGAATGGCTCCTTTCCACTTTCTGTTTTGTGCTCAAAAAAGTGATTCCCGGTCACTCTCACAGCCATTCTATATTAGAGGAATTAGGGCCCCGAGAAAGCAAGTAGAAACACTGAATTAGACTTTGATTCTACAAAATTATTGCTCAAAGAAGACTGGTACTTGAGATGCATAACTGATCTGGATTTACCAACTTAACCGTCTTTGCAACTACTTGTCTGCCATGTGAAAACATTTTCTTTATTTGTCATTAGAAATGTGACACTGGCTTGTAGTAAAAAGGAAATGAATACAAAAGTTTATGAAATAGAAAATAAAATTCTCCACTACCTTTGATCCCCACTCCCCAGGGATAACCAATGCATTAATTTCAACCACCTTATAGGTTATTATTTTAATTCTGCCATGCAGATGCTGGTAATATGCAACAGAAAAATGCAATTCAGAGGCATCTCTGATGTAATAAACATGAAGGATGTATGGAAGCCAAAGAAAAAGTCAGTTACTGCATCAGCAGGATCTGTGTAACAATAATTAAGAATTACTGGTCAAAAAATGAATATAGGGTGGCTTTAAAATTGGGCAGCTTTGCAGTGTCACTTAGGATTATTTCCTGTCATACCCAAACCCAAGTCCAGCTGCAAGTCCAGCTAGTCAGAGGTCAAAAACTCAAGAAGTGAGATGTGCTGAAAGGAAGCAATTTTATTCAAATGCTAGCAGCTAGGGAATGGCCAGGCCCATGTCCTTAAAAGACCATTCCAAACGTTAGGCTGAGGAGAAGGGTTTACAAAGGGGAACTTGGAATGGGTGGCATGTGGGATGGTGCTGGGTCCAAGGTCTGTGTGTCTTGTTCCAGCGGCCATCTTGAGTCACAGTTCACCTGGCGTATGGGCTGGCATCATCCCGACAATGGCTGGGTTGTAGACTAACTGCCTTAAGGTGATCTCTGGAATTTCACAGCTAGGTCTCCATGCCTGGTTTGTCTCAAGATTAGCCCCTGAAACTTCTAATCAAGCACGTAATTAGATAGGCTAGCAATGCAAGGAAGTGTGTGATGAGAAGGGAGGAAAACAAAGAATTTTAGAGTATTAATATATTTCAAGGCTAAAAGCAAGAAAGGAAAAATATTTCAACATGCATTTTGAAACTAACACTCCGTTCCACTGTGACAGGAGCACCTGTCTTGTTTAGAAACAGGAAGTGGATTCCAGTTCAGTCAATTTCTAGAGCGGAAACTTGCAGTATCAATTTAGTCTCTCAGAGCACCAGAGGGTGAATTCATTGATAACGAGGTAGGAGAAAAGCAAGAAAAGCAGAGTTTAGCCTGATTGTCCAGTCCTACCATAAAGGGGACCCAAACTCTGCCTTAAATGAAAGCAAGAGGATATGAAATAATTTAGGGGAGACATACAAGTCCAACAGGCAGTTAAGTCATCTATTGAGTTAGAAAAACCTTACAAAATGGTGGCACCAGGAAAACAATTTGTGGAAACATCTGTTGAAGGAAGAGGTTTATTTTCGTTTTTGTTTTTGTTTGTTTGTTTGTTTTGAGACGGAGTCTCGCTCTGTCGCCCAGGCTGGAGTGCAATGGCGCAATCTCGGCACACTGCAAGCTCCATCTCGCGGGTTCACGCCATTCTCCTGCCTTAGCCTCCTGAGTAGCTGGGACTACAGGCATCTACCACCATGCCTGGCTAATTTTTGTATTTTTAGTAGAGACAGGGCTTCACCATGTTGGCCAGGCTGGTCTCAAACTCCCGACCATAGGTGATCTGCCCACCTTGGCCTCCCAAAGTGCTGGGATTACAGGCTTGAACCACCACACCTGGCCCAAATACTCTTGAGAGAAGATGAGAAAAATTGGTACGTTTCACACGTCTCCCAGGTTCATGCCATTCTCCTGCCTCAGCCTCCCGGGTAGCTGGGACTACAGGTGTCCACCACCACGCCCGGCTACTTTTTTGTATTTTTAGTAGAGACGGGGTTTCACTGTGTTAGCCAGGATGGTCTCAATCTCCTGACGTCATGATCTGCCTGTCTCGGCCTCCCAAAGTGCTGGGATTACAGGCGTGAGCCACCATGCCCGGCCCAATCTCTCCTCTTATAAATGACCTAGCCTCAGGTATTCCTTTATAGCAACACAAATGGACTAAGAAAGTTTATGAATAAGAATTAAGAGAGAGAAAACAGCTGCTGTGCTAGGACTCCTGACCATGTATCCACATTATTCAGATGAACCACACGCATTCTAATATTGGGGTTCAGAAAATATGGTCACCGTGTTCAAGATATGCTAACCCATCACGATGAACACCAATGAGTTTGTCTTCTTAGTACTTTTCACAAAAAAGGCCATTGTCTTAGCCCTGACATCAAAGTGTCTTCCCTTCCCACAGCTGCCCACAGAGCTGCATAATGATTCTGATCATGTCCCCCGAAAGTGTATTTAGGATAATTCTGTTGCTAGGATTTGTCAACCAAATTGGCATGATCTGTATGCTATCAAAACCCTATACACCAGCATTAAAAGAATCCCAGGGAAAAAAAAATATTGGCAAACTGAGTATATACAAAGATAATAAAACCAGCTTGGCCCCATTTAGCCTTTGCATTTCTAAGGCGTTGTTTTTCATTATTTTGGCTTCCTACACCTAGCTTTATTCGTTAATGCAGGTTCTGAGGATGATTTTACATTTAGGGACTATGAGATAACACCAGAAGCATAAGACCATAAGCCCATGGGAAATGATTAAACATTTACTATAAGGAAAAATCTGTTCTGCAGTTGCTCAATATCACATTTATCAGCAGCAGTTCTACTTCCAGAAGAAAATTATTTGAGATATTTAACAGTTTCATGCCACATAGGAGAATCTTTCATCTTATTTGTCAGCATGGAATGTGGTCAGGCTGTATCAGTTCAGCTGGAAGTGAACTGGCACCATCTGGCCACAGAACTATCAGACTTACCAAGTAAAGGTTTTGCTTGTTTATACTTTTAAATGAGAACAGCCAGATCCATAAAGCAGAAAATAGAGATACAGCTAACAAGTCAGTAATAAAAACTATAACCAAATAAACTTTAGTGCATACAGACGTATTTAAAACAATTCATTCTAAAGCCATCCTTTTTATACTCAAATTTTACTGCCACATTCATCCCCTCGCTTTCAATTAAATTTTTGAGAATAATAGCAATAATCCACAGGACACTAAAAAAAGTTCGCAGACGAAATTGCACAGGGAAAATATTGCCTCAGATTGATCTGATTCAAAAAGCTCTGCTTCTGGAAACAACACTGAACATTCTGCGTTGACTCGCCAAAGGTCTCAGGGTCACGCAGATAACCAGTCGCTGACATCCTCGCCCTTATCCCCCCAGCCATCCCTGTCCACAGGGCAATGTGCAAAGGGGACAAGGCATGTGACAAGTCCTCCCAGACAGAGTGGAAATCACTGGGGAACTGTGACATGCTAAGGGCTTCCCTGTACAGACTGAAAGTGATCAGAAAACCTCCTGGAGCTCATTACTAAAGAAATAAAATATTCAATAATACTTGTTAAAACAAGGAAGGAAGGCTTTATTCTGGAGACCATGGCGATAGGCATAGAGACCACTGCAATAGGATTTTGCAGTGGGGGAGAGAGACTGGGCTCAACTCTGAATACAGCATGAGCAAGTGGGAATGCACAGCCAAGGAGCGAGGTGGGGGTGAGGTCAGTGGGTGCAAAGTGACTAAGAGGAAACCAGAGGTCGGGGGATGCTGTCTAAACCAACCTAACAGGATCCATGGTGAAAGCAGGCCAGGGTGTTTAGACATCACCAGTGGGATGGCAGAGGATGGGGAACCCGATCCAGTGTCATCAAGGGTGATCAGATACTGATGGTGGCAGGTTCTTGCTAAACTGACTTAGCAAGGTTTTTGCAAAAGCTGATTTTACAAGGAAGTGTACAGACGGGCCTAGGAGAAGGTTTGGGAGCCTGATAAATATATAGCTAATGACATAAATATAGATCATGAAAGTTGGGTCATGCAAAGGATCTTTGTCACCATGCTGTCCTAGAGTCTCTATTTTTATCAGATTTTTTTTATTGTGGTAAAATATTCATAACTATGTAAAATAAAATTTACAACATCAACCACGTTTAAGTGTGTAGTTCAGCAGCAGTGGGGACATTCACACTGGTGTGCAACCATCTCCACCATCCATCTCCCCAACATTTTATTTATTTATTTTTATTTTATTTATTTATTTATTTATTTATTTTGAGACACAGTCTCACTCTGTTGCCTAGGCTGGAGTGCAGTGGCACAGTCTCAGTTCACTGCAACCTCTGCCTCCCGGCTTCAAGCAATTCTCCTGCCTCAGCCGCCTGAGTAGCTGGGATTACAGGCGCACACCACCACGCCCAGGTAATTTTTGTATTTTTAGTAAAGACGGGGTTTCACCATGTTGGTCAGGCTGGTCTCGAACTCCTGAACCTTGTGATCCACCTGCCTCGGCCTCCCAAAGTGCTGGAAATACAGGCTTGAGCCACCCCGCTCAGCCAGCTGTTATTTATTTATTTATTTATTTATTTATTTATTTATTTATTTGAGACAGAGTTTTGCTCTTGTTGCCCAGGCTGGAGTGCAATGGCACGATCTTGGCTCACAGTAACCTCTGCCTCCCTGGTTCAAGCGATTCTCCTGCTTCAGCCTCCCGAGTAGCTGAGATTACAGGCACGTGCAACCACGCCCTGCTAATTTTGTATTTTTAGTAGAGACGGGGTTTCACCATGTTGGCCAGGCTGGTCTCAAACTCCCGACCTCAGGTGATCCACCCGCCTCGGCCTCCCAAAGTGCTTGGATTACAGGCGTGAGCCACTGTGCCCAGCCATATCCTGAATATATTTCTTATTATAGATTTTGAGGTTTATCCATGCTCACATTTTTCTTACAAAAATTAAAAGCCATAGATATTTTGGTAGACTGTGTCTTCTTCCTAACCATAAATTGAAAACTTCTTTGTGAATCCATAATTGTACTTTTTAATCATCACTTTTTTTTTTTTTCCCCAAGACAGAGTCCTGCTCTGTAGCCAGGCTGGAGTGCAGTGGCACGATCTCAGCTCACTGCGACCTCCACCTTCTGTATTCAAGCAGTTCTCCTTTCTCAGCCTCCCAAGTTGCTGGGACTACAGGCGTACGCCACCATGCCCGGCTAATTTTTTATTTTTAGTAGATATGGGGTTTCACTATATTAGTCTGGCTGCTCTCAAACTCCTGACCTCAGATGATCCTCCCGCCTTGGCCTCCCAAAGTGCTACGATTACAGGAGTGAGCCACCGTGCCCAGCCTTTAAATCATCAGTTTTAATGACTGCACAATCCTTTCTGGTGAAGATTCCACAATTTATTTATCAGTACTAGGTTTGTCTCAGGTTGAGGTCCCCAGAAGCAGAGCCTGAGACAGGGACACGCTCTTGGAAGAAAGCAATTGGCAGGCAAGGGAGCAGGTCATGGAGGCCGGTACCCAGCACAGGTGCAATCTCAGCAGAGCCCTCAGAGGGCAGCTTGAGCCTGGGTCCACGGGAGTAAGAATGCCTCGGAATAGCCCAAAGCCAAGGCAGGGATGCTGGGATTTCTACTCACTCACCTGTGGGTTTCCTGCTCACCGACCTGTCTGGTATTGGATAAGACTCAGCCAGGGTCCCTTCCACATCTCTGCACACACAGACAAAGCTGGCACCCATAGCCTGCAGCAACTGATGCTGCTGCTGGAGCAAAACTCACACCCAAGGACACGCACACACAAGAAATCCACCCCCGTGGTCAGGGGAGAGCACCAGCATCATCCCCTCGAAGGACCCATACGTGAATCAAATCTACTCCAACAAATGAACATGCGCAGAGGATGCATGCCAGCCCAGCCATGGGTCCGTGTAACCCTTTTTCCATGAATCATCCAGAACACCTCCTATTTGCCAATTCCCATGTGGGGCTCTCTGTCTCACTCCCCTGGTTGCACAACTCCATGGGCCTCACAGCTCAGCTGCTTCTTGTCTGCAAGTGAAAGACGTGGGAAAGCCTGCCAGCCACACACCGGAGAGCAGGGGTCAGACCACATCAGTGAGTTACCAAGTGGTATCGATCCTCACAGCAACCATGTGGCAGCGTTAGTGGTATCTGCCTGGGTGGGGCAGTTACAGGTGCCAGCTAGGAACGTAGATGCTGTAAGAGTCCTTCCAGCCTCTATAAGTAATCTAAAAAATACCCAGGAGGGACACTGTGGGAATTCCAGTTGGCATTCATTTTTCATGTCATTATTAAGCTTCTTTTAATACTTTATTTTAATACATTTTATCACAATGGTGGGAAGTAGAAGAGTATCTTTATTTTCTAGACTACTGGGAGTTGAAAGAAAATGGAAAACGCCTTATACCCTGGCATTGGCTCTACTGGAGCCTCCTTGCCGGAGGGAAGAGGTGGGTTCCTCTTAAAGAGAGTGATGTGTGCTTTTGATCCCCGTGTTTCTGTCCAGCCGAGGCCTGAAGGCCGTCTGCAAGCTAAGCAGGTTACGTCATCTCTGTAACCTCCGTATCTCCAGCTGTAAAATGGGAGTAATTCAAAATGTAATGTCTGCCTCATAAATTTGTCTTGAATACCAAGTAAGTGTGCAGATGTAAATGATTGAGCATAGTTCCTGGTGCACTGCAAACTTCCTCATCTGTAGGAGAAGACTTGGATTTTATTGTATTCCAGTCTGTGATTCCTTTTTTTTTTTTTTTTTTTTTTTTTTTTTTTTTTTTTTTTGAGACGGAGCCTCACTCTGTCCCTCAGGCTGGAGTGAGTGACGCGATCTCGGCTCACTGCAAGCTCCGCCTCCCGGCTTCCTGTCATTCTCCTGCCTCAGCCTCCCGAGTAGCTGGGACTACAGGCGCCCGCCACCACGCCCGTCTGATTTTTTGTATTTTTTAGTAGAGACAGGGTTTCACCATGTTAGCCAGGATGATCTCGATCTCCTGACGTCGTGATCCGCCTGCCTCGGCCTCCCAAAGTGTTAGGATTACAGACGTGAGCCACTTTGCCTGGCCTCTAGTCTGTGATTCTGATTTATCTTTTAATTCAGATAGATCATGTATTCAGTAGGGTTTTGGCCCCACCTATGACAATGGGAAATAGCAAAATAAAAGCCAGAGTTGTGCAGATTGTTAACCAAAAGCCCTGAGTGTCTGTCAGGCTCCCTCAGTGATCTGAGATGCAAAGTGCAGGGCCTCGTAGGCATTGAAGCTGGAGGTGGCTGGGAAGACAGTGAGCAGACAGGAAGAGAAGCCCAGCTGCAGGCGAACTCAGAAGCCAAGTGCAGGGAGGCAGGGCTCCCCTGCGGTGAGGATTTGGGGAACAATTGACGAGACAGAGCAATGCAGTCAGGCAGCACCCCTTTCCCCCAGAGCCGTCATTACTAAGGCAGGTGTCCCCCTTACAGGGCACATCCGAAAGGTACATGCTGGCACCTGCTACCTCCACTGATTGGTCCACAAAATCCAACCAGGTCTCATAAACCAAACAACTGACTTACAGGCTACCTTTCCAATCATAACCCATTGTAAACTGAAGACCACACAAATATAAAACCCAGTCCTCTCAGCTAAGAAGTCAAAAGTCATTGTTTTCCAGAGATCAAAAACAAATTAAAAGCCAACATATTTCCAGCTATTTTCCATTTGTAGAGGAGACAGAAGAAATTATTTTAGACAACTTTACACTCCACCAAAGAAAAAATATATTATTTAGTGTAATATAGTTATCAAAGTTAAAGAAAATACAGTTGAAAAATAATCTCTAATTATCTCTATAAATATAGCCTGTGTTTCTTTGTTTTCATCAGCATACCACTTCTGATTTATGTATTTTATCTGTATAAATAAATAATCTGGATTGAATTTAATAGTGCACATTAATTTTTAATCCACAGATATTAAATCCTTGTTGAATGTAGTGAGTTTCACTTCCAAACAGTAACAAAATCAAAATTTTCTGTGGAACACTTAGCATATTAACTACAATAATCACATTTCTCATTTTCCTCACTTCTGGACTTGTAAGACTGTCCCAAACTATAAATGGGAAGAGGGGCCCACATGATCCTCTTCTTGTATTTCCTGTAAAATAAAATTAAACTCACACCTGTAATCCCAACACTTTGGGAGGTCAAGGCGGGCGGGTCACCAGGTCAAGAGATCGAGACCATCCTTGCCAACATGGTGAAACCCCATCTCTACTAAAAATACAAAAATTAGCTGGGTGTGATGGCAGGCACCTATAATCCCAGCTACTCAGGAGGCTGAGGCAGGAGGATCACTTGAACCTCGGAGGTAGAGGTTGCAATGAGCCGAGATCACACAAGTGCACTCCAGCCTGGTGAAAGAGTGAGACTCTGACTCAATCAATCAATCAATCAATCAATAAAATTAAACCCAAATGTTATGTATGTTCTCAGGGCAGTATGTAGAGACTGTCTCTCGTTCTGTCTGTTGACTCCCTGTAAACTGTCCAATTATCTCCAAGAGATTGACAGCAAGACCATTTTCCTATATTGTCAAACTTCCTCGTAGAACATTTGTGTAACATTTCTCGTGCCTTCACCAGCTTCTGAGTGAGAAACGTGTATAAGTAAGATTACCAATGGCTGACATCACAAATCTTAGTTACAGGAGTAACTAATAGAGAAACCATAATCAATTTGTTTTATGAAACTGACAAAAGATTTAGTCATTCGCTAAATAAGAATAAATTGTATGAACCAGCCTGATATTTCACTTTGAAGATATTTACTTGTTCAAAATGAAAGCAGCATTATCACACCTAATACTGGGTGAGTGTGCATATGTACATGGCAGATATTATTTTTCCAAAGTACAGCCAGGAAAGGACAATATGAAGAAAAGCAAAGAGAGCATCATCCTGGTGTTGATTTATGTATGTGTCTCAGTCATTTGGGGCTACCATGACAGAATCCCACAGACTGGGTGGATTAAACAACAAACATGTATTTCTCAGAGTTCTGGAGGCTAGAGGTCCAAGGTCAGGTGCCGGCTGATTCAGTGTCTGGTGAGGGCCTGTGTCCTGGTTCACAGACAGTGCCTCTCACAGACAGTGTGTCCTCAAGTGGCTGAGAATGAGTGTTCTTGGGGGCCTCTTCTTATAGGGCCCCCACTCATCTTATCATCAGGATTCCACCCTCACAACTAACCACCTTCCTAAGGCCTCTCTTCCCAGGACTTCAGCATATGAATTTGGGGGGGACACAAACATTCAATCCACTGCATTATGATTTGCAAATTACTATTGTTTAAACATATCTTCTCTGTAGATGAACTTTTACTGCTTTTGCGAATAATATATCTTGCATGTCTGGTCAAAAAAAATGCATGTCTTGGCAAAAAAAAAAAAAAATGCTACAGGATCAGAATAATATTTTAAAAACCAGGATTCTCCATATGCAAAATATATGTTTTAAAAAACATTTTGGGACAAACTAGCCTAACAAGATGTTGCATTGCCGAAAAAATAAAATATTATAATCACGAATTATTCCCCATCCCTCATTTCTCTCCCTGATATTTCACCTCCTCTACACCCAGGACCAACAGAGTTGATTTTTCCGGCTTACCATTCTATTGTCCTATTATTCTAGGCTGTGGGAACAAAACTGTGGAAAAAGAGTGAAAGATAATTCAGGAAGTAGGTTCCAAAGAACAAGCATGTTCTACATAGTAGGATGCTAAATCAGAAGGATGCACAAGGGCGTTAGTACCAGCTGTTGCGAGGCAGGATACTCAAGACCTTCATGCTCTAACTAGCTTATAACACCAACCACAGACGTATCTGCCCTCTGTCAACCCCAACCCTGTTGAGAAGCCTGGAAACCAAAGAAGTGGTGACAATAACACCTGTGACTTGGCCAGGCATGGTGACTCACGCCTGTAATCCCAGCACTTTGGGAGACCGAGGTGGGCAGATCATGAAGTCAGGAGTTCAAGACCAGCCTGGCCAATATGTCAAAACCCCGTCTCTACTAAAAATACAAAAAAACTAGCCAGGCATGATGGTGCAGACCTGTAATCCCAGCTACTCGGGAGGCTGAGGCAGGAGAATCTCTGGAACCCAGGAGGCGGAGGTTGCAGTGAGCCGAGATTGCGCCACTGCACTCCAACCTGGGAAATAGAGGGAGACTCCGTAAAATAAATAAATAAATAAATAAATAAATAAATAAATAAATAAAATCTGTGACAGACAGAATCACGTCTTCCCAAAAATGTCCCATCTTAACCTGGAGAACCTGTGACAATGTCATCTTACATAGCAAAGGGGACTTTGCAGGTGTGATTAAATGAAGGACCTTGAGGGGGGGGGAGATGATCCTGGATGATCCAGGTGGGCCCAATGTCCTCACAAGGGTTCTTACATGGAGGATCACAGTCAGAGAAGGAGATGTGACCACAGAAGTGGAGGTTGAGGCAAAGAAGAAACCGTGAGCCAAGGAATACAGGCAGCCTCTGGAAGCTGAAGAAAGCAAGGAAACGTTTTCCTCCAGAGCCACCAGAAGGGACACAGCCCTGCTGACACTTTGACTTGGCCTACGAAAACCCATTTTGGACTTCTGACCTCCAGAACTTTAAGATAATAACTTTGTGTTGCTTTAAACCACTACATTTGTGGTACTTTTTTACAGCAGCATTAGAAAGGTCATAGAACATCCAAAGTTCCAAGGAAGTTGAGCTGGACAGGCATCCTTCGGAAAGTTTGCTTGGGGTGATCTCATGTTGCATGACATCCCTAATATCTGAAATGGCATTAGGTATGAAGTGTTCCTGGACACGACCTGCAGTTACTCCACCACTGGCCTGTCCCCAAGCCTTATGGGGAAGGACTTGGACCCACTCAGAGTCAAAACAAAAGACTTTGTTTCCTTTGTCCACTGAGCAGTGTCCAATGTGTGCTTATATAAAACAACATGAATCATGGCCAGTTTCCCCCTCACTTACTTGAAGTCTTCAAGAAACATGTATGACGCATCAGTGGTGCAGGTGGCCCCGTGCTTAGTGATGCAAGGGAGGCAAACACAGATAAGCCCTGGACTTTGGCTGCAAAGAACTTTGTGTTTCGCAGGAGAAAAGGGTCATGAACATAAAGAACCACAGTGCAAGGGAGACATTGCTCAGTGCCAGTCACAAGGTGAAGAGTAAGAGTTTAAACATTCAAGAAAAGCAATGTCAGTGCTCACCACACAGCACATGCCCAGTAACTAGATGAGCTGGAATTCTAGCAGGAAAAGCCCAGGGTGAGTCACAGAAGGGAGTGGACTTTGACCTGGGTACTAAAGAATGGGAGGGTTCAGGAGGCTGAGGCAGGACAATCACTTGAACCCTGGAGGCGGAGGTTGCAGTGAGCAAGATCGCACCACTGCACTCCAGCCTGGGTGACAGTGCTAGACTCAAGAATGGGAGGGTTATTTAAATGAGAGAAAAGAGCATTCTATGGAGCACAGAATAAAGATGGAAACAGAAAAGATGCACACATATAAGAAATGCGCACCAGACTGAAGATCCATGGGAGCAGGCATTTTTGTCTGATTTGTTCACCCATCTACTCTTTATGCTTAGGACAGTGCCGGGCAATAGGAAGCTCTCAAGAAATCTTTTTTTCTTCTTCTTCTTCTTCTTCTTCTTTTTTTTTTTTTTTTTTGAGACAGAGTCTCGCTCTGTCGCTCAGGCTGGAGTGCAGTGGCGCCATCTCAGCTCACTGCAAGCTCCGCCTCCCAGGTTCACGTCATTCTCCTGCCTCAGCCTCAGGAGTAGCTGGGACTACAGGCACCCGCCACCACACCTGGCTAATTTTCTATATTTTTAGTAGAGACAGGGTTTCACCGTCTTAGCCAGAATGGTCTCCATCTCCTGACCTTGTGATCTGCCCTCCTCCCAAAGTGCTGGCATTACAGGCATGAGCCACTGCGCCCGGCCACAAGTCACTTTTTTTTGGTTGGGGGGGATGGAGTTTCACTCTTGTTGCCCAGACTGGAGTGTGCAATGGTGTGATCTCAGCTCACTGTAACCTCCACCTCCTGGGTTCAAGCCATTCTCCTACCTCAGCCTCCCAAGTAGCTGGGATTACAGGTGCCCGCCACCACACCCAGCTAATGTTTGTATTTTTAGTAGAGACAGGGTTTCATTATGTTGGCCAGGCTGGTCTCGAACTCCTGACCTCAGGTAATCCACCCACCTCAGCCTCCCAAAAGTGCTGGGATTACAGGCATGAGCCACCGCACCTAGCCCACAAGTCAATTTTAAATGAGAAGCCATATCCTGAGCCATGCAAACATTCTCCAACTTTGAATTAAAAATATACACGTGTACACAAACTTAATTTGTATGCATATATAATACATATATATATGAAAAAGAGAGACAGAGGGAATATTCTATGAAGATTCATGAGATTCACATGTATGGATCTATGCAGAGTATATGGAATGCATGGATCTTAGTACTAGTTATTTCAAGCACAGTGCCTGGCACATAATAAATACTTAATGTTTGTTGATTGTTTAATATTGGATATTTTCCCCTCTATTCTCTTCTGCTTCTTCTATTTTTCTCTTAAGAATAAGAACATGAGGCTGGGCACAGTAGTTCATGACTGTAATCCCAACACTTTGGGAGGCCAAGGAGGGAGGATCACAACCTCAGGAATTCGAGACCAGCCTGGCCAATATGGTGAAACCCCTGTCTCTACTAAAAATACAAAAAAATTAGCCGGGCATGGTGGTGCATGACTGTAATCCCAGCTACTCGGGAGGCTGAGGCAGGAGAATTGCTTGAATCCGGGAGGCAGAAGTTGCAGTGAGCCGAGATCACGCCACTGCACTCCAGCCTGGGTAACAGAGTGAGATTCGGTCTCAAAAAAAAAAAAAAAAAAAAAAGGAATAAGAACATGATTTCTTTTATAGTTAGAAAATTTAATGATTATACAAACATATCAAGAGATGCCTATCAATGTCATATGTTCGTTTCCATTCACCTCTGTCCTGTGCAAATGGGGGTGCTTCTAGAAGTGAGCTTCTGCTGCTGTTGAAATGAGTCCATCCCCAGGGGGGCTGTGGCTTTGGTGATCAAGCTAAAATAAAAGGAAAATGCTAAGTGCCAGAGTCTGATCTTCCTCCACATCCCTGTAAGGCAAGTTCGCTTTGATGTAAGTGCCAGCTGTGTGTTTGGATCAGCCTCAGAGGCACAGAGCAAGTGACGCCTTGCACTCTTTGTTCCTTCTCCTGTGGTACTGGAGACGTCCCGTCCACAAGAGATGGCCCAGCTTAGGGGAGATGCAGATGCTGGGGGGAAGCACATGCACTGGCGATATGCAAATCACTTCAGAGTTACACAGGTCGAGGTCATGATCAAATTAGGCTTCCCAGCATACACATTTTCATTCTCAATATTGATCATTAAAGCTTTTCCATTTTCTTAGTACTCCTTTCCTAACAGCTAACCTTACCAAAGCGCAATATGCAGACATAAAAGATAAAAGAATCTTTCTCCCAGATTCTCCCCTTCAACAAAGAAGTCAACAGTATGTGTGTCCCCCCCTCGAATTGGAGCCGTGCTTGGATTTCAGCACTGCCAGTCCGAAAAGGGGTTTCACCTTCCCATTGTTACAGAAGAGGGGTTCTCCTTGTCTGTCTTCTCCAACCATTTCTATTCCTAATGCAATATAAAGCACACAGTTCAGGTAAATGTTCTTGTCAGAATGTAACTCACTTTGCTCTAACTTGAAAGCCAGGTGAAATATGGCCATGAACAAAGGGCTCCACCTTTTTTTTTTTTTTTTTTTTTTTTTTTTTGAGACAGAGTCTCACTATGTCGCCCAGGCTGGAGTGCAGTGGCGCAATCTCAGCTCACGGCAACCTCCACCTCCTGGGTTCAAGCAATTCTCCCACCTCAGCCTCTCAAGTAGCTGAGACTACAGGAGCCCGCCACCACACCCAGCTGATTTTTGTATTTTTAGTAGAGACAGGGTCTCACCATGTTGGCCAGGATGCTCTCGATCTCTTGATCTCATGATCTGCCTGTCTCAGTCTCCCAAAGTGCTGGGATTACAGGCATGAGCCACCGGGCTCAGCTGGGCTTCATCTTTCAAAAGTGTATTATCTGAACCTGTGTGACGGTTAATTGAGTGTCAATTTGGCTGGCCCACAGTGCCCAAATAGTTGGTCAAAAATTATTCTGGGTGTTTCCATGAGGTTGCTTTTGAATGAGATTAACATTTAAATTGGTGGACTTTGAGTAAAGCAGATTGCCCTCCATAATGCGGGTGGGCCTCATCCAATCAGCTGGAGGCCTAAATGGAACCAAATGACTGGCCCTCCCCAAGCAGGAAGGAATTCTCCAGCCGACTCTGACTGCACTGTCAGCTCTCCTGGGTCTCCAGTTCCCAGCCCACCCTGCAGAAATGGACCTACCAGCTCATTTCAACAGCAGCAGAAGTTTGGTTCTAGAAACGCCCCCATAATTGTGTGAGCCAATTCCTAACAATAAATATCTTTATAGATATAGATGATTGGATATAGATATAATAGAGGCGACATAGATATCAATGTATGGATATGGATATTGATAGAGTTTGGATATGTATAGATCATATACCTACAGATATAGATGATATTAGACACAGATGATGTAGATATAAGTTATATAGGTATAGATAGATATAGATACAGATCTAAAGATACAGATTTACCTCCTACAGGTTGTGAAGAACCCTGATTAATATAGTCTGCCACACACACTTTCTGGATTCCCTTGCTTTGTGTCCTTGGCCACACCTGCAGACCCCAATCTTAGATTGTCACTCAACACACATCTTTGCACAGACTCTGCTTTTTGACTACCTTGTCTTCTGACCCACATTGGTCCCTATCTGTGTTTGCCTTGGTGGCTGTCCCATCTCATATATCTGACCTCAGCTGTGCCTAATTTTCTGCTCCATACTTCATCTTACATAAAATAGGATGAACCAATAAGGTACATCAAAAGAGAGATTACATTTCTAGGAGCGAGCTCACATGCTGGTGCATATCATGTCCCTGTGGCGTCCAGACTTTCTATCTGCCATCAAATGAGAGTCTCATATCTGTTTCTTATTTGGATCCAAATACACTGAGGTAGTGGCTTCCTCGACACAGAATCTGACTGCCCTTTTGTAGCGTCCTGCATGATGCCATGCAGAAATGCAGCACACCACAGAAAAGACGATCTGATAGTCCTATCTGAAGATGAGGCCTCAGAGGGAAAGGGCCTCTATAATAATGACTTTAGATGTTTTTACACAGAATTTCAGTGCTTCAAGGATTTTCCAATGCTGACATTTTTGTCTTCATAACACAGAAGACTTTTCTGTTTTTGCTTTGTTTTGTTTGTGCTTTGGTAGCTATAGAAACAATTGTATACATTTTCATTAGGATGAGCAGAGTGTCAGGGTTATGTACTTAAATTGTACTAAAAATTATGCATTGATTACAAGAGGGATAAATGCAAGCAGAGGCCAGGGGCGGTGGCTCAAACCTGTAATCCCAGCACTTCGAGAGGTTGAGGCAGTTGGATCACTTGAGGTCAGGAGTTTGAGATCAGCCTGGGCAATATGGTAAAACCCTGTGTCTACTAAAAATACAAAAATTAGCCAGGCCTGGTGGTGGGCACCTGTAATCCCAGCTACTCAGCAGCCTGAGGCAGGGGAATTGCTTGAACCTAGGAGGAAGAGTTTGCAGTGAGCAGAGATCATACCACTGTACTCCACTCTAGGCAACAGAGCAAGACTCTGTCTCAAGAATAATAATAACAAGAATAAATAAATACATAAATAAAGTTTTTGAACCCAGGAGTTTGAAACCAGCCTTGGTAACATAGTTAGACCCCATCTCCATTATGCTATATATATATAGCAAAAATGATTAGTCATTCACAAAAGCACAAAAATACAGAGTTTAAATAAAACATTTTATTTTGAAAGTACTATGTGTGAGGCCGGGCGCAGTGGCTCACACCTGTAATCCCAGCACTTTGGGAGGCCGAGGCGGGCAGATCATGAGGTGAAGAGATTGAGACCATCCTGGCCAATATGGTAAAACCCCGTCTCTACTAAAAATACAAAAATTAGCCAGTCATGGTGGCGGGCACCTGTAGTCCCAGCTACTCAGGAGGCTGAGGCAGGAGAATCGCTTGAACCCAGAAAGCAGTGGTTGCAGTGAGCCGAGATCACGCCATTGCACTCCAGCCTGGTGATGGAGTGAGACTCCATTTAAAAAAAAAAAAAAGTACTATGTGTGATTTTTTTTTTTTTTCTCAGTTAACAAATACTTATTGAGTATCTTCTATATGTAACCAAAAATAAATGCAACTTTCCTAAGTCTGGCTGAATGTGCATCATACATAAAACCTAGTCTTAAATAATATGATTAGATAATCCTTATCATCATCTTAATCAACACCGGGTTACTCTGGCAAAAAGGGGAGGGGAAGGATTTATTGAAAGAATACTTGACCAACATTCTAATCCTGTCGAGTCCTTGCCTTTCAAGTAATGAAGCACATATATAAATTATAATATCATATTCGAGTGTACTTCCTAACTTGCTCTCAATGGGAAATTTCATCAGAGCCGTATACATACTAATCTATGCTACTTGGCTGAATTAAACCAAAAGAAACGCTTTCCAGAATATCAATACCTGCTATGGATGTAAAATTGCCGTGGTACATACTACACAAATACTATTCCTCAAGCCATACAGTCAATAGGTCCAGAAGAGTCCATAGGATTCCAGTAATAAACTACGGACTCAATGAGATAGCTCAGGTGTAAGATAAAGGGTAATAAAGATTCATGACCTGATAGAATAGTTCTATCTGAGGTGTCTGCAGGTTCTGAAGGGCAGGTTTGCGCACAATTAAATATCAAGGAGTGCAGGGCACGCTGCATGCCTCCTCCTCTGTCTCTTTCTCCACCTGACCACTGTTGGAATAAGATTATGTCTCAGAAGCAGCCACCTATTCCATGCGAATTCTTTTCCCTCCAGCATAGTGAACAAAAGCTGACATGGAAACCCAGATACGACAGAGTCAGAGTCGGGATTACCCGGGAAGGTTCAGCGTCTGAGTGTGCGGCTGGGTCCCAGCGGGTAACGTTATCTATTACTTACTAACCGGGCTCACAGCTCCACTCATAGGCTGAGGCAAGAAGCTCCGGAAGTGCTCCCCGCCCCTCCCCGCAGAACCCAGGACACTTTTTCCAGATTCTCCTCCAGCGTGCCATCCGCACTGCCCACCATTTTTTCTGTAATGTTGTTCTTCTTCACTGCCCCCTCCCCTGACATTCCCGGCTGACTCTGCTTGCAAGCATGGCATCTTGATCAGATCTCAGCTTCAGCACCCTTTTGTTTTGTGCCTGGTAATGGGCCGGCCTTTCGCATTTCAAGGCCCTTCCTAAGCTCCAGAAACTCCATATTGCCTGCGAGGAAGAATGGACAGCCAGGAGCAGGTGACGAAGGATATTTCTGTTTAATACTGAAGTTCCATGTCCCAGACCGGTATCATTAAACTGGGTTCCCACGGAGTCCTGGGGTTATGTTCAGGTGTTTTAGGGCACTGAAGAAAGGATCTTGACCTCTATCTCTCGCCCTGTGTTAGTCAGGGGTCTCCAGAGTAACGCAGCCAATAGGATGCGTTTATAAATGGAAAGAGGTTATTATAAGGAATTGGCTCACGCCGTTATGGGGGCTGGCAAGTAAATACCTGTACTGTGGTCTGCGGGCTGGACACCCAGGAGAGTCAAGGGTGCAGAGGAAGTCCGAAGGCAGCCTGCTGGAGAATTCACTTTTGCTCAGGGAGGCCAGACTTTTGGTTCCGTTCAGGCCTTCAACTGATTGTATGAGGCCCACCCACATTTTAGAGGGCCATCTGCTCTACTCAAAGTCCACTGATTTAAATGTTAAACTCATCCCAAAACATCCTCTAAGCTGACACATAGAACTAATAATCACAAACCATAATATTGCAGATCTAAAATGAAAAGATAAGACAATAAAGCATTTTTTAAAAATAGGCTATTTTCTTGCCTGTGTGTTAGAGAAGTGTAGTAAACAAAACACACACCAGGCCGGGCGCGGTGGCTCACGCCTGTAATCCCAGCACTTTGGGAGGCGAAGGTGGATGGATCACAAGGTCAGGAGATCCAGACCATCCTGGCTAACACAGTGAAACCCCATCTCTACATCTCTACTAAAAATACAAAAAATTAGCCAGGCGTGGTGGCGGCGCCTGTAGTCCCAGCTACTCAGGGAGCTGAGGCGGAAGAATGGTGTGAACCCAGGAGGCGGAGCTTGCAGTGAACCCATATCACTGCACTCCAGCCTGGGGAACAGAGGGAGACTCTACCAAAAAAAAAAAAAAAAATCAAAAAAAGGTGCAATGCAAAAAGAAAAAACTGAAATACTGTATTATACTACTGTACATGAAAATTGAGAATTCCTGTCCCCCAAAAGATACCATTAGAGAGTCAGAAGGCAAGCCACTAGATGGGATAATTTATTTTCCAATAAATATATCCTATAAAGTATTCACATCCAGAAGATTTTTTTTAAATATCTGTGAATCTGTGAGAAAAAAATAGACACCCCAATGAAAAAGTGGGCAAATTAGTTGAACAAGCACATCACAAAAGTGGTTACATAACTGGAAAATAAATACCATAATGTGCTCTCACTGCCCACCACCAGAGGGGTTAAAATGAACAAGTCTGAAAATGTCAAGTCTGAAGAGCAAAGAAAGCTCTTACACAGGGGTGAGAATGGAAATAATTGATACAACTGTTTTTGGAAAAAGGTTGTTACGTACAAGCAAAGTAGCACATTTGTATACCCTGTGACACAGGAATTCAACTTCTCTGTATAAATTCAACAGTTAGGCAGATACATCCGTATCAAAAGATTTGTATAAGAATGTTGATAGTAGCAGTTTCATATTTACTGAAAAACTAGAAATAACCCAAATGCCCAATAGCAGAATGGAGAAAGAGATGGTGGTATATTTCAATGAGAATAAAATGATCTACAGCCACAAGCAACACCTGAATGAATCTCACAACCACAAATATGAGCGAAAGAAGCCAACACAAAAAGAGGAGCTACTGCATGCTTACCTTCATAAATAAGTTCCAAAGCAGGGAAAAATGTATCATGTTATTAAAAGTCAAGAGCAAGGCTACGCTTGACGGAGACGGATATCAACAACAGAAGCTCAGGGAAGTTTCTGGGGTTCTGGAAGTGTTCTTTTTCCTGATGTAGTCACAGGTTTCATGGGTGTAATTTTTTAATTAAAAAAAAATGCAATAAATGGCCCGGCGCAGTGGCTCACGCCTGTAATCCCAGCACTTTGGGAGGCCGAGCCAGCTGGATCGCCTGAGGTCAGGAGTTTGAGACCAGCCTGGCCAGCATGGTGAAACTCTCTCTCTTCTAAAAATACAAAAATTAACCAGGAGTGGTGGTGCACACCTGTAATCCCAGCTCCTCGGGAAGCTGAGGCAGGAGAATCTCTTGAACCTGGGATGCAGAGGCTGCAGTGAGTCGAGACTGTGCCATTGCACTCCAGCCTGGGCAACAGAACGAGACTCCGTTAAAAAAAAAAAAAAAAAAAAAAAAAAAAAAAGGAAATAAACTCTATATTTATGATTTGCACATTCTTCTCAAATTTTTTGGTGAAATAATCCATTTAAGCATTGTTATAGAATACAGGGCAATAAATGATATGCTACTAGAAGAAAAAAAGACAACAGAAAGTCTTCCTAAATTGAAGTCAGTTTACTACTACTATTGCTTCCTTAAACCCACAGGGCCTGTCATTCTGTCATGGAACAGTTACAATGCCAAGCAAAATTGAAATAATTTGCATGCAAACAGTAGGCAAGGTTGATGAGACATCCTGTGTTGATTCTGCTGATTGATGCTGGCAGGTGAGTTAAAGTACTTCTTAGTAACTCCATTTCACTGTTTTATTATTTTAATAAGGCAACAATAAAAAAGTAATAAAGGACCATTAATAATTTAGGAATACATTTTTCTGCGGATAAGAAAGTCTTGGATAGACTTAATGCTTAAATGACATTTATAAATCACCTAATCATTTTATCCTAACTGGTGCCAAGAGTGAAAATGCCTGTGCTTCTGCTTATTTCAGTGAGTCTAACTCATCCTAGATAAAAGGGAGATCAGCTTAGATACTAAAATGTCAGAGAGCAGGTAACAGAAACTCACAGCCCTGAAAGAAAACTGTGGAAACTTAGACCTTCGGGAAAATCAGACATTAATAGAGATGAAGAAAATCAAATTCAGAGACTTACCACATTTTAAAAATGTTAATATAATGTATTTGACTGTATTTTATGATAAAATATGCGTAACATAAAATTGACAATGTTATCCATGTTTGAGTATACAGTTCAGTGACATTAGCTACACTAACATTGTACAATGATCTCCACCGTCCATCTCCAGAACTGTTTTTTTAGAAACAGGGTCTTGCTCTGTTGCTCTGGCTGGAGTGCAGCAGCACAATCATGGTTCACTGCAGCCTCAACCTCCTAGGCTCCAGAAACCCTCCCACTTCAGCCATCCGAGTAGCTGGGACTACAGATGCATGCCACCGTGCCTGGCTATTTTTTTATTTTTTGTAGAGACAGGGTCTTGCTACATTGCCCAGCCTGGTCTAGAACTTCTGGGCCCTAAAGATCCTCCCACCTCGACCTCCAAAACTGCTGGGATTACAGACATGAACCACTGTGCTCAACCTCCAGAACATTTTTCACCTTGCAAAACTTAAATTCTATACCCATTGAACACTAACATTCTCCTCATCTTCTTCCAGCCCCTGGCAACCATCATTTTACTTTGGTCTCTATGAATGTGACTGCTCTGGGTACCATATAAGTGGAATCATACAGAATTTGCCTTTTGGACAGGTTTATTTCATAATGTTCTCAAGGCTTATCCATGTCATAGCACATGTCAGAATCCCATGTCTTTCTAAGGCAGAATAATGTTCCATTGTGTGCACAGAACACATTTTGTTTACAGTTTCATCAACCCAGGGTTGTTTCCATCTTTTAGCCATTGTGACACATCTTCAGTTTGAGGGCTTTTGTGATCAAATAAAGATGGCCACATATTCTTTATCACTCCTCCCATCAACAGGTGGGACTGGGCCAGGAGCGGCGGCTCACACCTGTAATCACAATACTATGGGAAGCCAAGGTGAGTGGATCACTTGAGGTCAGGAGTTCAAGGCTAGCCTGGCCAACATGGCAAAACGCTGTCTCTACTGGAAAAAAAAAAAAAAAGAAAGAAAGAAAAGGAAAAAAATTTTTGCCAGGTGTGGTGACGGGTGCTTGTGATGGCAGCTACTCAGGAGGCTGAGGCAGGAGAATCGCTTGGATCCAGGAGACAGAGATTGCAGTGAGCCAAGATCATGCCATTGTAGCCATTGCACTCCAGCCTGGGCAACAGAACAAGACTGTTTCAAAAAACAAACAACAACAAAGAAAAAGCAGGATTGATGTTCTCTGCCCTGAAATCCAGGTAAGCTTAATGACTGTTTGGCCAATGTAGTAGAGCAGAAATAAAACCGGGCTAGTGTCTGTGCCCAGACTTAAAACGCTGACAGCCTCCTTCCTTCTCCCTCAAGACCACGATGCTGGAGAGACCGCAGATGTGTGTCCTGTCCTCGGTGCCAGTTGAGCCCTGCATTCCAGCCATCCCAGACAAGATGCCAGACATGTGAAGAAAGCCACCTGGGACCCGCTAGACCAGCGCCTCCACTAGATGTAGAAGAAAACTCAGTCACTGTCACCGGTAGCTGAAGACTCACCAAGCTGACCCATGCTCATATCTCTGACCCACAGAATCCTCAGACATAATAAAATGGTTCTTTGAAGCTGATAAGTTTTGGGGTAGTTTATAATACAATAATAGATAACCAGGACTACCTTGTCTCTGAAACTTCAGAAAATCCCTGAAGCCTTGCAGTGAAATATCCCACTAAATTAGGGATATCAGATCTTTAAATATCTGAAGGAGTTCATGGCAGGAGAAACCACCCCAGGGCCAGACTATGAAATATCTGCTCATTCCCAGGCAGGTGTGAAGGAGCAACCAGACCTCAAGAAACATTCTGAACTTCTGGCCCTATGATCCTGAATTCACTCACTCAATAAAGTTGTATCAAACGCATGTTTAAGGCTAAGCATGGTACTAGGCACCTGGGTGACCAGGGTGAGTAAGTCACATACCTGCCATCCCTATCACTGATCTTCCAGTTCTCACCAATACCTTAACCTCAGCTATGTTCTCCACCATTTCACCATCCTCCATCCCCCAGGTCCTTATTCCAGGATCAACAGATACACTGGACTGGGCGCCGTGGCTCATGCCTGTAATCCCAGCACTTTGGGAGGCCGAGGCAGGCAGATCATGAAGTCAGGAGTTTGAGACCAGCCTGGCCAACATGGTGAAACTCCATCTCTACTAAAAATACAAAAAAAAGATTGCTGGTAGTGGTGGTGCACGCCTGTAATCCCAGCTACCTGGGGGGCTGAGGTAGGAGAATTGCTTGAACCTGGGAGGCAGAGGTTGCAGTGAGCCAAGATCGCGCCACTGCACTCCAGCCTGAATGATGGCGTGAGACTCCCTCTCAAAAAAAAAAAAAAACAGACACACTGACAGATACAGTGTTTTACTGAAAGCTGGGACATTTTGTGAGCTCTCTTAATACATGAGTGTAGCTCTAAAATGACCTCTACCAGGAAACAGCCCCTTAGCAAGCAAGCAAGCAAATGAGAGAGGGAGACGGAGAGGGAGAAGGAGTGGGATAGAGAGAGAGAAAGGAAGGAAGGAAAGAAGGAGAAAGAGAGAGGAAGGAAGGAAGGAAGGAAGGAAGGAAGGAAGGAAGGAAGGAAGGAAGGAAGGAAGGAAGGAAGGAAGGAAAGAAAGAAAGAGGCCAGGCGCGGTGGCTCAAGCCTGAAATCCCAGCACTTTGGGAGGCCGAGACGGGCAGATCCGTGTTAGCCAGGAGATCGACACCATCCTGGCTAACACGGTGAAACCCCGTCTCTACTAAAAAATACAAAAAACTAGCTGGGCGAGGTGACGGGCGCCTGTAGTCCCAGCTACTTGGGAGGCTGAGGCAGGAGAATGGCCTAAACCTGGGAGGCGGAGCTTGCAGTGAGCTGAGATCCGGCCACTGCACTCCAGCCTGGGCGACAGAGCGAGACTCCGTCTCAACAAAAGAAAGAAAGAAAGAAAGAAAGAAAGAAAGAAAGAAAGAAAGAAAGAAAGAAAGAAAGAAAGAAAGAAAGAAAGAAAGAAAGAAAGAAAGAAAGAGAAAGAGAAGAAAGAAAGAAAGAAAGAAAGAAAGAAAGAAAGAAAGAAAGAAAGAAAGAAAGAAAGAAAGAAAGAAAGAAAGAAAGAAAGGAAAGAAAAGAAAGGAGGAAGGAAGGAAGGAAGGAAGGAAGGAAGGAAGGAAGGGAGGGAGGGAGGGAGGGAGGGAGGGAGGGAGGGAGGGAGGGAGGGAAGAGGAAGGAAGGGAGGAGAAGGGAAAAGAAGGAAGGAAAGGAGGAGGGAGAAGAGAAGAGAAAAGAAGGAAGGAAGGAAGGAAGGAAGAGAGTGGAAGAAAGGAGATCCAGCCAGGTATTGCTTAATACTAGTATTTTCTAATTAATTTTGTTTGTTTATTTTGATTGTACAGTCTACTAGAAGTTGCCCAGTGTGCATTTTAGAATTCATGAGAGAGACAGAAACTCACCGTTAACTTAGTCTAAGACAACACAGTGAATTCAAAGGGAAACCTGAGCAGAATACAAACAGCTCTTAAGGAAAAATTTCTCACTTTGTACAAGATATAGCGAATCAATGTTTTTCTCATAGGGCTTTAACTGCTTCCCAAGCGTGGCATGATCCCTTCCCCATGTTTAGATCTGTTTTATTTCAGAAGGAAGGCCAGTGAAGTCTTGTTCTTCAAGAGCTCCCTTAACTGACAATGCAGAATGAGTTCATTCTGAAGTCAGGGGACAATGTTTACATCTCCTGGTTTTCTCCTGGGCCTGTCATTTTTCCATGGGCATGATGACCGCTGTGTATAGACTCAGCGTTTCTTGTTCCAGGGCCCCCAGGTGGAAGCTGGCATATGTGAGCAGACTCATCCTCATCGGAAGAGAGTATCTAGTGCCCTGGTGACATCAGGCACTGGAGAGCTGTAGGAGCAACCCCTGAGCACCGAGATGCCTCCAGGGCTGCAGGCTTTTCCTCTTTGCATCAGATCTGCTGAGGTCTGATACAGGGGTTCTCTCTCATTTCTCTGATTTACAATGAATTGGTATAGAAGCCCTATTATCAACTTAGTTCATTCTAGTCCATTACACCATCATTAACAGTGGCTTGATGCACTTGGAACACCCAGAAAATACCTAGAGCCTCCTCGACCCAAGTATCACAAATTTTAAACAAACAAGATGTTGCTAGGGTACTTGTACAAGTCAGCATTCTCCAGGGACACAGAATCCATAGAATCCCTACAGATATATGAAAATAGATTTATTATTAGAGATTGACTCACATGGTAATGGAAGCTGAGAAGTCCCACAACCTTCCATCTGCAAGGGAGAGAACCAGAAAATCAGGTGGTGTAGTTCCAGTCCAAGTTCAAAGGACTGAGAACCAGGAGAGCTAAGGGTATAAGTCCCAGTCTGAGTAAAAAGGCTCGAGAGCCAGAAGCTCTGATGCCCAAGGGCAGGAGAAGACAGATGTCCCAGCTCAAGCAAAGACAGAAAATTCACCCTTCCTCCATCTGTTTATTCCATCTCAGCCTTCAACAGACTGGATGATGCCCACGCACACTGGTGAGGGCACGTCCACTTTACTCAGTCTACAGATTCAAATGCTAATCTCTTCCAGAAACACCAGCACAGACACACCCAGAAATCGTGATTCACCAACCCCCGGGGCATCTCTTAGCCCAGTCAAATTGACACATAAAATTAACTCTCACAGCACTCCCACACCTGGCAGGACCCACACAACTGCAGCAGTGAACTCTGGAGAACCAGCAAAGAATATAGCTGAGGGACAAGGTGTTGGCGAGAACTGGAACACCAATGACAGTGAACATTGATCAATGCCTTCAGAATTGTGCTGCTGCACCAAACCCACCACATCAGAACCCCTTGGAAAGGGACACAAGCCCATAATAAGGAAGCCCCCACGGCCTTTGAGTATGGGTTTAGCCTACTGACTCAGGAGTCACATCACAACCAAATTGCTTCCCCTAGCTCCATCTCCCTGTCATTTGTCATCTCCCCACCCGTGGATTCCAGCACCCTTCCCAACAGAATCTCCCCAAGTTGTGATTGGTGTATCTTTTTTTTTTTTTTTGAGACGGAGTCTCGCTCTGTCCCCCAGGCTGGAGTGAGTGGCGCCATCTTGGCTCACTGCAAGCTCCGCCTCCCGGGTTCCCGCCATTCTCCTGCCTCAGCCTCCCGAGTAGCTGGGACTACAGGCGCCGCCACCACACCCGGCTAATTTTTTGTATTTTTAGTAGAGACGGGGTTTCACCATATTGGTCAGGCTAGTCTGAAACTCCTGACCTCGTGATCCCCCCGCCTTGGCCTCCCAAAGTGCTGGGATTACAGGCATGAGTCACTGCGCCCGGCCTCCTTTTTTTTTTGTTTGTTTGTTTGTTTGTTTGAGACAGAGTCACACTGTTGCCCAGGCTGGAGTGCACTGGCGAGAACTCGGCTCACTGCAACTCTGCCTCCTGGGTTCAAGCAATTCTCGTGCCTCAGCCTCCTGAGTAGCTGGGATTTACTGGTGCCCCCCACCTTGACTGTCTAATTTTTGGATTTTTTAAATTTTTATCTTTTTGAGACGGAGTCTCTCACTGTTGCCCAGGCTGGGGTGCAATGAGGCGGTCTCAGCTCACTTCAACCTCCGCCTCTCAGGTTCAAGCGATTCTCCAGCCTCAGCCTCCGGAGTAGCTGGGATTACAGACACCCGCCACCATACCCCGCTAATTTTTTGTATTTTTTAGTAGAGACGGGGTTTCACTATGTTGGCCAGGCTAGTCTGAAACTCCTGACCTCATGATCCGCCCGCCTCGGCCTCCCAAAGTGCTAGGATTACAGGCGTGAGCCACAGCGCCTGACCAATTTTTGCATTTTTAATAGAAACAGGGTTTCACTGTGTTGGCCAGGCTGGTTTCAAACTCCTGGCCTCAAACTGATATATCCAGCTTGGCCTCCCAAAGTGCCTCCCAAAGATTAGGGGGGTAAGCCACCATGCCTGGCCATTAACCAGTCATTTCTTATCCTTAGACCTTCAAGTTTAGGAACCTGGCCAGAGACTTACTGAGAAGTTAAGGGGGAAAAAAAAAAAATATATATATATATATATATATATATATATATATATATATATATATAACCAAGCCAATGATTGTCAATGATCATTTTCCTCTGCTGAATAGGTTAATTGTTCATGAGCTTATTTTCGGTTAGATATACCAATCATGGCCAGGTGCAGTGGCTGACTCCTGTAATCCCAGCACTTTGGGAGACTGAGGCAGGTGCATCACCTGAGGTGAGGAGTTCAAGACCAGCCTGGCTAACATGGCTAAACTCCGTCTCTACTAAAAATTCAAAAATTAGCCAGGCCTGATTGTGGGTGCCTGTTTTCCCAGCTACATGGGAGGCTGAGGCAGGAGAATTGCTTGCTTGAACCTGGGAGGTGGAGGTTGCAGTGAGCCGAGATCACACCATTGCACTCCAGCCTGGGCAACAAGAGCGAAACTCTATCTCAAAAAAAAAAAAAAAAAAAAAAAAAAAAAAAAAAAAAAAAAAAAAAGGCATGGTTTTAATACCACAATGATGCCAATGGACTTTTTATAGAAGGAAAACAGAGAAAATGGAGCCTGGGTTTTCAAAAAATTATCATAAAATACTCCATAATTAGATGTAATAAGAGGATCCACAAAAAAATCTTTAATAAATATTTGTTCACTTAAGGGTGTTCCACCTTAAGAAATTACTGTCAGGTCCTGGCAGAGAACGGGGAGAAGTTTGGGGGAGGAAAGAAGCCTAAAATTCAAATATTTTCCTTTTTGCCTGCATATTTCTCTTAACCTCTGTTTGAAAGGCATGTTTTATGATTACTAATAAACCTCTATGGTTCTAGGTTCAGATACAGCTCCCTTGAAGAGCCAATTCTATAAGTAGGAGGCATCTTTTTTCCTTGCCCCTGACTTGTAAATGTCTGAGTTTTTTTACATAAAATCTCCCTCCCATCCCACCCCACATTTAAAGTAATAACTTGCCTTTACAGAAATATAAAGACCCCAAAAGTGCTTCTGATAAAAATGCCATTACAATAAAACATGAAGAATATTGGTGGTCTGTTTTTCATGATTTGTGATAAGCACCTCTTATTTCCTCTTTGGGGCTAAAGGAATTTTAGACTGAAAAGAAGTAACCTATGACCCTCCTTCCTTTCTTTTTTCTCTCTTTTTTTTTTTTTTTGAGAGGGAGTCTTGCTCTGTTGCCCAGGCTGAAGTGAAGTGGAGCGATCTCGGCTCACTGCAACTTCCGCCTCCCAGGTTCAAGCAATTCTCCTGCCTCAGCCTCCCAAGTAGCTGGGATTACAGGCGTGCGCCACCACGCCTGCTAATTTTTTTGTGTTTTTAGTAGAGACGGGGTTTCACCATATTGGCCAGGCTGGTCTCAAACTTCTGACCTTGTGATCCGCCCTCCTCAGTCTCCCAAAGTGCTGGGATTATAGGTGTGAGCCACCGTGCCCAGTTAACCCTCCTTTCTTTCTTATTCTACGGGCAGAAGAAACTACTGCAGGTCCCTCTAAACACTTAGTGCAAGAGGAAAGAAGGAAAGTGGGAAGAATCATAGATTGCAAGTAGTGGGAAGAACAAAGTACAAAAAAAGAAAATGAATCTAAGGCTAAGACATCTACATCTACCAACAATCTCTGTACCTTTTTATTTTCAATGAGGACTTACTGGGCATCTTCAATGTTTAGATGTGTGTAAGGCCGTAGAAAAACCAGTATGAGGCCGGGCGCGGTGGCTCACGCCTGTATCCCAGCATTTGGGAGGCAGGCGGATCATGAGGTCAGGAGATCGAGACCAACCTGGCTAACACAGTGAAACCCCATCTCTACTAAAAATACAAAAAATTAGCCGGGCATGGTGGCGGGCGCCTGTAGTCCCAGCTAGACGGGAGGCTGAGGCAGGAGAATGGCATGAACCCGGGAGGCGGAGCTTGCAGTGAGCCCACATCGCCACTGGGCGACAGAGTGAGATTCCCTCTCAACAACAACAACAAAAAAAGAAAAACTAGTATGAATGACACACAGTTTCTGCATGCAAGCTCCTGCCATATCGGGGAAGGCGGTCTCTACCTTTCAGCCCCCAGCAGTCCTACCATCATTCAGTTGCACATGCCTGAATCGCTTTTTGTGAGCAGGCTTGTTGTGAGTCTACTGAAAAAGGTCAGGAAGACAAACAGCCTCCTTTAAAATACTGAATACATTGGAGGGTAAACAGTAGGTTGAATTGGTCTTGCAATATCAGCATTTCCACTTTTTGCCACTAAATGTTTATAAGGATTTTAGATTTCTGGTGACGGATATTCTTTAACAAAATTAATTACAATGAAAACTTGGGAATGGTTCCTGTCTCTTTTCCCAAATAAATGTTTGCCTTGATGTGTGCCCATGTTAACACAAAAATTTTTCTCCATCACAGTCCTGAACACTATGACTTGTCTCAAACAAGAATTCTTGTTTTTATCAACTCAAGTCATTGAGAGGGAAATGTGTCTTTTTATTTAGCTTCTCAGTTGCTAATCAATTGCTAATTATCTTTAACCATATTGACCTTCTCCCACTGGTTTTGCCATATAGATTAATGAGTGACATTACAGGGAGCACAATTTCATGCATTGAAAAGAATGGATTCATACATTATTCACTCCACATAAATACATGCACTTTTACTTGGAACTTTAAAAGATCAGAGAAGGAAGCACTGAGGAGAGATACAATCTGACCAAGGCAAGAACTGGGACAGGAAAATTATATATGATGGAAATGGAGAAAGACAGACCAATCTGTGCACAAATGAAGCTCCTGGAAAGGAAGCAAGAACATGAGGGAAGACAAAACAAATAAGAACCTCCAGCTGTGTGTACATCCTCATGGTGCGTGGCAGAATCCTGAGCCCCGGAATCTTGCCTGGTCAAGCATCACACCTGCAGCCCCCTCTGCTGGCTGCCAGTGGGTACATCTGCAAAGAGCAAGTCCAGGCAAATGAACACGCTATTACCATACTCTCTGGTTGGCCCCCATGCTCTCTGGCTTTCTATCCTATGAATAACCAAAAAAAAAAAAAAAACTTTATTCTGAACTAGAGGAAAAATAAATAAAAATAAATGGCCTCCTGTGGGCTTCTTTTCCTTGAAATTCCTTTTGTTATCTAGTTAGCCACCTAAAGAAGGAAGAGACAGTTGGTGCATCTTCCAGATCGAAATCAGCTCTGGCTTCTCTTGGGTCGTGAAGAGGAGAGGGAATGGGAAGAAATCTGAAATGAGAATCTGAAGAATATCCTCCAAAAGAGCTAGTGTTGTCCCCAGTTCTCCACACAGAGCTTCAATAACCTCTGGAATTTTCTGAGCAGTACAAATGCCTTTGTTAAGCTAATGAGGTGACTCAGTTTAGTCCCCCTTCATGATGGGTCTGTCACCAGGAAGACCAAGCAGGTAGATAAAGGGTTGGGACTTCCAGCTGCTGGACTGGGAGGAGGCTGGGGGCTAAGTTCAATTGGGCAGTCAATGATTTACTGAGTCAATGAAGCCCCAATAAAATCTTTGAACACCAACTCAGTGGAGCTTCCCCTTGGTCAGTGAACACATTGATGTGCCAGGAAGGTGAAGCTCCCCAACTCCCTGAGGAGGTGTGACAGCTCTGCTTGCCATGATTGGATTCCTGACCCACAGAAACAGCTAAATAATAAATATGTGTTGTTTTGAGCCACTAAATTTTGGGGTAATGTGTTACACAGCAACAGATAGCTAATATGCATCCCAATAAGTAAAAATAAATATTCACTGAGTAACTTCACTGAAATTTTAGTACAGGAAATGCAAAGAAACTACGTTAAAAACAACTGGAAAGGAAAATACAGAACGTCTACAAAGAACAAAGATTAACAATCAAACATCAGAAAATAACCAATCAAGGCCAGATGCGGTGGCTCACACCTGTAATCCCAGCACTTTCGGAGGCCGAGGCGGGAGGATTACAAGGTCAGGAGATGGAGACCATCCTGGCTAACATGGTGAAACCCCGTCTCTACTAAAAATACAAAAAATTAGCCGGGCAAGTTGGCGGGCACTGGTAGTCCCAGCTACTCGGGAGGCTGAGGCAGGAGAATGGCAGGAACCCGGGAGGTGGAGCTTGCAGTGAGCTGAGATCTGGCCACTGCACTCCAGCCTGGGGGACAGAGCAAGACTCTGTCTCAAAAAAAAAAAAAAAAAAAGAAAGAAAGAAAAGAAAAGAACCAATCAATAAAATGCTAAGAGACAATAAGTATCTGCCTAAAAGTCAACACCCAGCTACTATCATCAAAGAGTAAAGGGCAATTAAAGACACTTCAGAGACGATCTACAACTCACAGATCTTTGCTGAATAAACTTTTTTTTTTTTTTTTTTTTTTGAAGGCGGAGTTTCCATCTTTTCACCCAGGCTGGAGTGCAATAGCACAATCTCAGTTCCCTGAAACCTTTCCCCTCCGAGTTCAAGTGATTCTCTTCTCTCAGCCTCCCTAGTAGCTGGGATTACAGGCTCCTGCCACCATGCCCGGCTACTTTTTGTGTTTTTATTAGAGACGGGGTTTCGACACGTTGGCCAGGCTGGTCTTAAACTCCTGACCTCAGGTGATCCACCCACCTTGGTCTCCCAAAGTGCTGGGATTACAGGTGTGAGCCACTGCACCCGGCCTGAATAAACTCTTAAAAGATGCATATCAGAAAGAATACTGAACCCAAAGAAAGGAGTAAAATAAGTAAGGATGAGTTGGGAATTGCCATATATGTCGGTATATTTAAACACTGACTATATAAAACAACATAATGAAAACTTGGGGGAAATTAAAAACATTTTGGAACTAAGTATTGAAGAAAATACCACGTAAGGAAGGAAGTTATTAATCAGAGTTAATTTTTTTTTTTTTTTTTAAGACGGAGTCTTGCTTTGTCGCCAGGCTGGAGTATAGTGGCAGGATCTTGGCTCACTACAACCTCCACCTCCCAGGTTCAAGTGATTCTCCTGCCTCAGCCTCCTGAGTAGCTGGGACTACAGGCATGCACCACCACACCCAGCTAATTTTTGTATTTTTAGTAGAGATGGGATTTCACCATGTTGGCCAGGATGGCTCAATTTCTTGACCTCGAGATCCGCCCGCCTTGACCTCTCAAAGTGCTAAGATATCAGCTGTGAGCCACCACGCCCGGCCTAATCAGAGTTAAATGTTCTTAAATCTATGTGTGTGTGTATGTGTGTGTGTTTCGTGTGTGTGTGTGTGTGTGTGTGTGTGTGTGTGTGTGTGTGTGTGTATGAAGAAAGGGGTCTCAATATGTTGCTCAGGCTGGTCTCAAACTCCCAGGGTCAAGTGATCCTTCCACCTCTGACTCCCTAACTGCTGGGATTACAGGACTACAGGCACAAGCCACCATGACCAGTTGACCCTTGAACAACATGGAGGGTTAGGGGCACCAATCCCTTGGGCTGTCAAAAACGCACTTATAACTTTTGACTCCCTCAAAACATAACTACTAATAGCCTACTACTGACTGGAAGCCTTTTCGATAATATAAACAGTCAATTAACATACTTTGTGGCCGGGCGCAGTGGCTCACGCCTGTAATCCCAACACTTTGGGAGGCCGAGGCTGGTGGATCACGAGGTCAGGAGATCGAGACCATCCTGGCTAACACAGTGAAACCCCGTCTCTACTGAAAATACAAAAAATTAGCCAGGCATGGCGGCGGGTGCCTGTAGTCCCAGCTACTCAGGAGGCTGAGGCAGGAGAATGGCGTGAACCTGGGAGGAGCTTGCAGCGAGCCGAGATCCCGCCACTGCACTCCAGCCTGGGCAACAGAGCGAGACTCCATCTCAAAACAACAACAACAACAACAACAACAACAACAACATATTTTATATGTGGTACATGCTATATACTGTATTCTTACATTAAAGTAAGCTTAAAAAAGAAAATGCTATTAGTAAAATCATAACGAAAAGAAAATATATTTACTATTCATTAGGTGGAAGTGGATCATCACAAAGGTCATTTTTTTTTTTTTTGACACAGGCTGGGGTGCAATGGCACGGTCTTGCCTCACTGCAACCTCCGCCTCTCAGATTCAAGTGATTCTCCTGCCTCAGCCTCCCGAGTAGCTGGGATTACAGGCACCTGCCATCACACCCATCTAATTAAATCTCACCCAGCTATAGACTCTCACTCTCTTGCCCAGGCTATAGTGCAGTGGCGCAATCTCAGCTCACTGCTGCCTCTGCCCCCCAGGTTCAAGTGATTCTCCTGCCTCAACCTCCCATGTAGCTGGGATTATAGGCACCTGCCACCATGCCTAGCTAATTTTTGTATTTTTAGTAGAGACAGGGTTTCACCATGTTGGCCAAGCTAGGTAGAGGGGTAGAGATATTGACTAACTTTAGACTTTAGACTTTGTTAAATACACAATACACTGTGCTTTTTTTTTTTTTTTTTTTTTTTTTTTTGAGACGGAGTTTCATTCTTGTTGCCCAGGGTAGAGTGCAATGGCATGATCTCGGCTCACCACAACCTCCACCTCCTGGGTCCAACGATTCTCCTGCCTCAGCCTCCCAAGTAGCTGGGATTACAGGCATGCACCACCACGCCCGGCTAATTTTGTATTTTTAGTAGAGACAGGGTTTCTCCATGTTGGTCAGGCTGGTCTCAAACTCCTGACCTCAGGTGATCTGCCGGCCTTGGCCTCCCAAAGTGCTAGGATTACAAGTGTGAGCCACCATGCCCGGCCCACTGTGCATATTTTAAAATGAGGACAATCACTAAAAGAATAGAAACAGAATAGTAAATTACAAATCAGCAGATAGAAAAGAGGTAACTAGAACTATAAAGATAACTCAAGTGATCCAATAGGAAAGAAAAATAGGCTGGGCGTGGTGGCTCATGCCTGTAATCCCAGCACTTTGGGAGGATAAGGCAGGTGGATCATGAGGTCAGGAGATCGAGACCATACTGGTTAACACGGTGAAACCCCATCTCTACTAAAACTACAAAAAACTAGCCAGGCATGGTGGCAGGCACCTGTAGTCCCAGCTACTCAGGAGGCTGAGGCAGGAGAATGGCGTGAATCCAGGAGGTGGAGCTTGCAGTGAGTGGAGATCGCACCACTGCACTGCAGCCTGGGTGACAGAGCGAGACTCCGTCTCAAAAAAACAAAAAACAAAAAAAGAACAACCAAAAAAAATGTAAATAAATAGAAACAAAATAAAAGAATAATAAATAGAAAGTATAAGTAAATCTAAACATATTTAATCATAAAATAAGACTATCCTTACAAGTTCGATGATAGAAACTCACCATTGAAATTAAGAAAAAAGTAGTTTATAGATATGATAAATAATATAGATATACAGATAGCTATAAATATGTATCAGGAAAACATTAAGCAGAGGAAATAGCTTTGTGACATCTCTGACCACTCTGGTTCAACATTTTTTTTTTTTTTTTGAGATGGAGTTTCATTCTTGTCACCCAGGCTGGAGTGCAGTGACGCCATCTCAGCTCACTGCAACTTCCACGCCCCGGGTTCAAGCAATTCCCCTGCCTCAGCCTCCTGAGTACCTGAGATTACAGGCACTCGCCACCACACCCAGCTAATTTTTGTATTTTTAGTAGAGATGGGGTTTCACCATGTTGGCCAGGCTGGTCTTAAACTCTTGACCTCAGGTGATCCACCTGCCTTCACCTCCCAAAGTGCTGGGATTACAGGCGTGAGCCACGGCACCCAGCCCCAATCCGGTTCAACTTTTATGTAACAAAGTTATGAGTTGTTTTTCAGTTGCCATGGACCCCCAGGTTGAAGGTCATGTAACCTGAGTAGGACCAGATGAAGTGTGCAACCACAACGGGAACCTAAGTGCTCAGATGGAGGAGTGGGGACTGATTTAAGAAGAGGACACCATATGGCAAGATCCAGGATCCAATCAGATCAAGCTCCGACATTACCCCCATGGAAAGAGCCAGTCAGATCATGACTCCTGGTATCACCTCATTGCAACAATCAGCCAGATCACGCCTCATCACCTTATGTTTGTAAAGCCTGCCTCAGCCCCTAGCTTGGGGAGACAGATGTGAGCCTTTTGTTTCCTTGTCAGTTGACTCACAATAAACCTTTTCTTTTCTCAAAAGCTGGTGCCATTGTATTGGCCTCTATGTGCATAGGCCAGTGAGGCATTGATTGCTTCTAATAGTTTTAATTCTGAAAAGCAATACTAGAGTTAAAGAGAGCCATATAAGGAGGAAGGGATCAATTCACCACAAAGATGATCACAACTTGTGTGAACTCGTGCGGCCTTAACAATATAGCCTCCAAACATGGATTTTTAAAAAAACTTTCCAAGGAAAAATGGTCAAATCTACAGTCATACTGAAGAGTTTAATATATGTCTCTTAGCAAGTGATATAACCAGCCAAAAAAGAAAAAAAGGTTCCAAACATATAAACAAAACAATAAACAAGCATAATCTAATGAGCATATATAGAACCTTGCACCCAATAATTATAAATAAATTTTCCTTTCAAGTACGTTATATAGGGAACAATTACAAAAATTGATCGCATTCTTAAGTTGTTCAGGAATTCTCGACCAATGTAATTGATTCAATATCATACTGACCATGTTCTTTGACCATTAAGAAATAAAATCGGAAGTAAACATCCAAAAGTTCAACAAAAAGAAAGTTATATAGTTAGCACTTAAGAGCTTCTAAAATGTCATTGCAAACAAAGCTTTACGAGTCAGCATATTCCTCTTCTCCTCCTGGAAATCATAAAGAAGCAGCGAGGATAACCAAAGCCACTTTTATAAACCCCATTTTTTCAGCGAAACTAGGAGACAGATCTAACCCACAGACTACAAATTATCTATAGAAGCTGCCAAAAGCCACTGAAATGGGGCAAAAGTTACTCAAGAGGAATTGAAGAGAAGAAAACACAGTGAAAGTTGATCTTGTAAAACATCATCAAAAACGTGCTCCCTGGGGGTGAGGGAAAAACAAAAGGCAACAACTATATCCCTCATTTGCAACAATTTATCCTCTACTTGCAACTGTGGGCATAGAAATGGCAGAGGCAGGGTGTCCTGTGTGGTTCAGGGAAACCAAGAGCAGGGATAACACACATGAGTCATGTCTGTCTCTGTGACCACCAGAATTCATCTTTCAAGTTTAAAAATGACAAACAGTAAATAAACATACAAGAACTCAGAACATTGTTCCCATGAGTCTTCCTGAGGAAATTAATAAAGGATGAATCTCAGCCAACCAAGTTAGGGAAATAACAGAAAAAAAAATGGCTGACTATATAGAACTAAAACAAACAAACACAAAGTTTAAAGTAGTAGACTGTAATATGCATGTTATGTTCCCTGACAGCACAGAAAAGATTCGGTTAGTAGAAATGTGACAGGAAAGTGGGAAGAAAGCATGGAAATTAGGGTAAATTCATTGAATGCTTAATCCAAAATAGCTAGGAAGTTCTAAAATACAGCTTAGAGCTAATGAAGTAATGAAAGTCTAAACATCCATTATAGTATTAATACGATGAATAATAATATTAATAAATGTAAAATAGGTGGTTGAGGAATGGAAATGGGGAAAAAAGCTAATTTTGTGATTGTTCTTAGAAACTAATAGATATTCTTTAAAGAAATAGAGTTCTGAGGTAACTATATGATTATATGAAAGTAACCTTGAAATAAAAATACCAACTTTACTAATTACCCAAAAAAATTAAGAAAAGAAACAGAGCAAAGAGTTCACAGTTAACTCTCTCTACATATTTTGTTTTCTTTTTCTTTTTCTTTTTTTTTTTTTTTTTTTTTTTTTGAGACAGAGTCTTGCTCTGTCGCCCAGGCTGGAGTGCAGTGATGCAATCTCAGCTCACTGCAACCTCCGCCTCCCAGGTTCAAGCAATTCTCCTGCCTCAGCCTCCTGAGTAGCTGGGATTACAGGTGCTCGCCACCACACCCAGCTAAATTTTGTATTTTTAGTAGAGACGGGGTTTCACCATGTTGGTTAGACTGCTCTCAAACTCCTGACCTCGTGATCTGCCCGCCTCAGCCTCCCAAAGTACTGGGATTACAGGAGTGAGCCACTGCATCTGGCCAATACTATATTTTTAATATACTTTATTTTTTAGAGCAATTTTAGATCCACAGCAAAATTGAATGGAAGGTACAGAATTCCTACATATCTGCCCCCACATGCTCACAGCCTCCCCCATCAAAATCCCTACACAGAATGCTATGTTTGTTACAGTCAATGAAACTACATTGAAACGTCATTATCACTCGGATCCCATAGTTTACATTTGGGTCACTCTTGGTATTGTATATTCTGTGGGTTTGGACAGACGTATGATAATGTGTATCCACTATTATAGTACCATACAAAGCAGTTTCATTTCCCCCCAAAATTCTCTGTGTTCTGACTGTTCATCCCTCCCTCCCCACTAAGCCCTGGCAACCACTAGTCTTTTTCCTGTCTCCATAGCTTTGCCTTTTCCAGAATGTCATAGAGTTGAAACCATACAGGATGTAGCCTTTTCAAATTGACTTCTTTTACTTGGTAATCTGCATTTAAGCTTCCTCCTCCATGTCTTTTCATGGCTTGATAGTTCATTTCTTCTTCTTTTTTTTTTTCTTTTTGAGACGGAGTCTTGCTCTGTTGCCTGGGCTGAAGTGCAGTGGCACGATCACGGCTCACTGCAACCTCCACCTCCTGGGTTTAAGCCATTCTCCTGCCTCAGCCTCCCCAGTAGCTGGGACTACAGGCGTGTGCCACTATGCCTAGCTAATTTTTGTATTTTTAGCAGAGACCGGATTTCACCACGTTCGTTGGCCAGGATGGTCTCGATCTCCTGACCTCATCCCGCCTCAGCCTTCCAAAGTGCTGGGATTACAGGCATGAACCACCGCACCCGGCGGATAGTTCATTTCTTTTAGCGCTAATAGTCCATTGTCTGGATATGCCACAGCGTGTATATATATCCACTGACCTATTGACGGACATCTTGAATGATTCCAAGCTTTGGCAACTATGAATAAAGCTGCTGTAAATATCCTTATGAAGGTGTTTGTGTGGATATCAGTTTTCATTTCCTTTGGGTAAATACCAAGGAGCACAATTGCTGGATCATATGCTAAGAACATGTTTAGTTTTGTATGAAACTGCCAAATCATCTTACAATTTGTAAACATAGCCGGGCGCGGTGGCTCACGCCTGTCATCCCAGCACTTTGGGAGGCCGAGGAGGGCGGATCACAAGGTCAGGAGATTGAGAACATCCTGGCTAACACGGTGAAACCACATCTCTACTAAACAAAATACAAAAAAAATTAGCCGGGCGCAGTGGCGGCACCTGTAGTCCCAGCTACTCAGGAGGCTGAGGCCGGAGAATTGTGGGAACCCAGGGGGCGGAGCTTGCAGTGAGCCAAGATGGCGCCGCTCACTCCAGCCTGGGCGACAGAGCGAGACTCCGTCTCAAAAAAAAAAAAAGATTGTAAACATAAAAACAGAATGCAAAGTGTTAAATGTGATACAACCAAGACCAAACTTCACTTTCATATTAAAAAATGCAAGGGGACTATTATAAGAGACATATTTTGGGACTGGATCACACAACAAAATCTTATTTTAATCTTAAAAAAATGCTTACAATTCAGCATGCAGCCGACATACAGGCACTCTGTGTAGGTCTGCTCTTTGGAGACAGCTAGGGACACTAGAGTAGCCACTAAGCACAGTGATTTATACTTTAATTTGATCTCTCTCCCGCTTGTGTACAATGGAGTGGATTCAAAAGCTAGCCTGAGGCACAGCTGGGCAGTCCAGGAGGTCGGCTGTGATCACCCACTTCCTTCCAGTTATACTTGCCTGACCCTCCCCGGACTCCCTGTACCTCCTCCACCCTTCATCCTGCTCCTATCCCCGTCTCCTAATTTGTACATGAGATCACAGGTATCAGGAATTCGTCCTTCTCAGACTCACAAAGATACAAATAAGACACTCTTTAAGAGACTTCAACAAGGAGATACCACTTCACACCCATTACGATGGCCATCATCAAAAAGAAAGACCAAAAAACCTCAAATGTTGGTGAGAGGTGGAGAAATTGAAACCCTCATGAATTACTGGTGGAAATGTAAAACGGAGCAGCCGCTGTGGAAAACAATATGATGGTTTCTCAAAAAATCAAACATCAAATTACCATATGACGCAGCAATTCTATTTCTAAGTAGGTGCCCAAAATAATTGACAGCAGAGACTCAAACAGATACTTGTTCACCCAGCTTAATAGCAGCATTGTTCTCAATAGCCTCAAGGTAGAAGCAACCCAGCTGTCTATCTTTGGATGAATGGATAAACAAAATGTGGTCTATTCATACGATGGAATATGATCCAGCCTTAAAAAAGGAAAGCAATTCTGACACAGGCTACCACCTGGATGAACCTTGAAGACATTACGCTAAGTGAAAAAAGACAGTCATAAAAAAGAACAAGGAGTGGCTGGGCACGGTGGTTCACGCCTGTAATCCCAGCACTTTGGAGGCCGAGGCGGGAGGATCATGAGGTCAGGAGATCGAGACCATCCTGGCTAACACGGTGAAACCCCCTTTCTACTAAAAATACAAAAAATTAGCCAGGCGTGATGTCGGGCATCTGTAGTCCCAGTGAGCCAAGATGGCGCCACTGCACTCCAGCTACTGGGGGACAGAACGAGACTCAATCTCAAAAAAAAAAAAAGTGAGGGGTTAGTGTTCAAAGGGGAAGATGAAACTGTGCTTAATGCCACTGAACTGCACACTTAAAAATGGTGAAAGGGGTAAATTTTATGTCCCATTTATTTTATCATAATAAAAAAAATTCAATCTTGAATGACTGGATTTTTGACTCAAGGCAAATAGAAGGGAACACACATTTTGAGCAGTATGCGGAACAGAGTGGTCTCACTCAGTCAATCACTGTTGTTTAAGTGCCTGCTTTGTCCCTTACACTATAATGGAAGTTCAACAGTCCATTTTGAGGACAAACCAGTAAAAAAGCAATTTTATTGAAGACTGGTAAGTGCTATCAGAGGATAAATATAAGCTAGCACATTGGAATGATGACAGAGGACCTGCCCAGACCTGTGGACAACTCCATGCAGTTTTTATGGAGCACAATAAACCTGGCCTGCAGTTCACACCTTTTGAAGAGTATATCAGTGCAGCGCAAGGGGACGGTCAACCAAGTAACATTTTTAATATTCCATGTGACATTAGCTTAAAATTGGGGGCTTTGCTATGACATATGAGGTTGGTATTTCCTTCAAAAGAAATATGCAAAATCTTTTCTCCCTTAAGCCACATGTAGGACTTCTCATTAATAATGTTAGTTGGCTTATTGCAAGGTGCATATTAGTGACCTGGAAAGGGCACATTCCTTACAGCAGCATCTCCCTTTGATAGACGCAGGAGGCAGATAAGGGAGGATCCCTGGAGAATCTCTGAGCCGCCCACAAGTGTTTACATCAGATGCTTTTGTGAAGATGAGGGAACCTTCCCAGGGCCTTGTCTGGACTTGCCCACAATGTACTGGGGGCCCGCCTGCGCTCTGGGAGAATGGGGTGGAGCCACTGGGATTTGCGCCTTATGCAGAGGGGAGGAGCCTGGCCTCTTCAGCTCGTGTATGAGTGTCTGTGTGTGTCTGTGTGTGTGTTTGGTGGCCTGGTATTCAATCTGTGAGGTGGGGACCTGTTGGCAGGACCCCCCCCCTTTTTTTTTTGGCCGACAGCTTTCTTTTAATAAGTTCTGCTCTCCTCACCTTTCGATGTATTTGTGTGCCTAATTTTTCCTGGTTGTGTGGTGAGAACCTGGATTTTAGCTGAACTTAGGAGCAAAAATCTCCTGCATCACTTTGATAGCTCCCCTGTTCAGGTGGCATGTGGGTGGGGCATACAGCCTGTTTTCCTTCATAAAAACTTTTCACAGAGGACAAAATGGGGTTGAAAATGAGTATAGAGTTCTTATTTCTTTCTTTGATTTGACAGTAGCATTACTGCTACCATACATAGTCCATGAAGAGAAATATAATTCGTAGGGTGACATGCTGTTTTTTAATGCTTTGGTCACATGTTGCCAAGTTCCTTCCAGAAAAGTTGGCCCATTCCTAAGCAATGCATAGGAATTGGACACGTTATTTTCTGGGAAAGAATATGGGGCAATTGGACCAGGCGCAGCGGCTCACGCCTGTAATCCCAGCACTTCGGGAGGCCAAGGTGGGTGTATCACAGGGTCAGGAGATTGAGACCCTCCTGGCCAACATAGTGAAACCCTGTCTCTACTAAAAATACAAAAATTACCTGGGCATGGTGGCATGCACCTGTAATCCCAGCTACTTGGGAGGCTGAGGCAGGAGAATCGCTTGAACCAGGGAGTTGGAGATTGCAGTGAGCTGAGACCATGCCACTGCACTGTAGTCTGGTGACAGAGCGAGACTCCATCTCATCTTTTTTTTTTTTTTTTTGAGACGGAGTCTCGCTCTGTCACCCAGGCTGCAGTGCAGTGGTGCGATCTCGACTCACTGCAAGCTCCTCCTCCCGGGTTCATGCCATTCTCCTGCCTCAGCCTCCCAAGTAGCTGGGACTACAAGCATGTGCCACCACACCTGGCTAATTTTTTTTTTTTTTTTTTTTGTATTTTTAGTAGAGACAGGGTTTCACCATGTTAGCCAGGATGGTCTTGATCTCCCGACCTTGTGATCCACCTGCCTCAGCCTCCCAAAATGCTGGGATTACAGGCGTGAGCCACCACGCCCGGCCAAGACTCCATCTTAAAATATATATATATGGGGCAGTTGGTTGGAAGCTTTAGGTGTCCCTAAAAGATAAACTCACTGAATTTTTTTGAGGGCATATGTGCACTTCTATTTTCTTACCAAAAAAGCCAGGAACTACAAATGGTCCATTCTTTTTTTTCTGTTTGAGAGGGAGTCCCGTTCTGTCGCCCAAGCTGGAGTGCAGTGGTGCGATCTTGGCTCACTGCAAGTTCCGCCTCCCAGGTTCACACCATTCTCCTGCCTCAGCCTCCCAAGTAGCTGGGCCTACAGGCGCCCACCACCATGCCCTGCTAATTTTTTGTATTTTTAGTAGAGACGGGGTTTCACTCTGTTAGCCAGGATGGTCTCGATCTCCTGACCTTGTGATCTGCCCACTTTGTCCTCCCAAAGTGCTGGGATTACAGGCGTGAGCCACTGCGCCTGGCCAAATGGTCCATTCTTTCTATCTTTCCATAGCAGAGGCAAATGCTTGTGGATGTGTTGTTACTGTTGCTTTTCTTTCCTATAATGCAATAGGTTGTTACGAAAAGAATCCTGGGCTCTTATGACATGAGTCTAAAGCTAAGAAAACGAGTGCCTAACACACCCTCTAGGAACCATGTCTTCAACTGCAGTAGCTCCTTATTTTTCCCTGGACGCCCCAACCCAGCCATGCCACTTTTAACCATTTCCACCTTGCTTTCTCTGCATTTATGTCTCATTTGATGCCTGCCTGCTATCTCTGATCTCTGCCTGCCCTGACTTTTGGATTGGTGCCTCGTTGCTACTACTTAGCGTCAGAGTTCTTGTCCAAACAGCACTCCTCGTCCTCTGAGTCCTGTACAGCAGGTAGCCCTTTCCCTCATCCCAGGACCTGATCTCCATGGCAGATTCTGGCCACAAAGGAGTCTGACCCAGGTCAACCAGCCTGGGCTGAGCCCAGCAAACATGCTCAAAACATACATGGTATATAATAGATGATAAAGTGAATGACATTGAATGAGATATGATAGAAAGGCATCGTTTTTCTAAAACCTGGTCCAAATTTTCCCCTTATCCTACAGAAAATAGGAACAGAGAGAGAGAGAAATTCTCATTTTCTGGTTATTGAACTAAATTATCTGTCTAGTTAGACTGCAGGATTCTTATTAGGTTGTCTTTCTGGAGGCTGGTGCTAGAGTTTGACTTATAACTCTACCCACAACTGCTCTACCCACAGCCCCTTCTCCTTTCTACCATCCCTTAATTCTATTTTTTTTTCCTTTTTTGAGATGGAGTCTCGCTCTGTGGTCCAGGCTGGAGTGCAGTGGCACAATCTCGGCTCACTGCAACCTCTGCCTTCCAGGTTCAAGTGATTCTCGTGCCTCAGCCTTCCAAGTAGCTGAGATTACAGGCACACGCCACCAACCCGGCTAGTTTTTGTATTTTTAGTAGAGATGGGATTTCACCATGTTGGTCAGGCTGGTCTCGAACTCCTGACCTCGTGATCCGTCTGCCTGGGATTACAGGCATGAGCCACCTCGCCTGGCCGCACCCCTTAATTTTCAATTACCATCCTCCACTCAAGCTAATGATCCTATCTTCCAACTCTGAACCCAAACTTTTCATGTCTTGCCCAGCTCCCTTCATGAAGCCAAGTGCCAGCTCAATAAGTAAAGTGTTGGCCCAAAACCAAACTGCCATCTGTGCTGGGGTCTCCAGTTCACTGTGGCCTGGCTCCAGTACTGGGGTGCCTGACCCTGGTCATCCAGTTATTGTTCTGTCTTTCCTACAGACTTCCTGTTTGCTGACCATCTGCCTGAATTCTGATTCAGAACACGCATTTTCCTAACCAGGTCAGCCTGCTCTGATATCAACGTTTGTTAACGTTATAGCAATAAGTGACTAAGTCATGGTCAACTGGTTAACCTGATAAGGTAGTTTTCCACTGCAAGAATAATAAGCCAAATAAATCTGGCCCATTTCTCTCATATCCTTACTATATTAAAACAGGAGTTGGTGGCCGGGTGTGGTAACTCACACCTGTAATCCCAGCACTTTGGGAGGCCGAGACATGCAGATCACAAGATCAGGAGATCAAGACCATCCTGGCTAACACGGTGAAGCCCCATCTCTACTAAAAATACAAAAAAATTAGCCAGGCATGGTGGTGGGTGCCTGTAGTCCCAGCTACTCACGAGGCCGAGGAAGGAGAACGGTGTGAACCCGGGAGGCGGAGGTTGCAGTGAGCCGAGATCACGCCACTGCACTCCAGCCTGGGCGACAGAGCAAGACTGTCTCAAAAAAAAAAAAAAAAGAAAAAAAAAGAAAAAGAAAGAAAGAAAAAAAAAAACAGGACTTGGCAAATTTCTGTAAGGGACCAGGTAGTAGATATGTTAGACTTTGCAGGCCAAGAGGTGTAATCGAGGATATGTTGTAGATATTATATAATAAGAAATAAACCAAATTTCTACAAATTTTTATTGATTAAATTAAAATGTAATAATAATAATTTAATAATTTATTTTTCTAATATAGGTCTACTATGGAGAAGAATAAAATTCTTTTTTGAAGACTGGGTAATGCTTTACTTAATTGGGAACCAAAGTTAATGCTCCCTATCACCAAAGTCAAGTACAAATGTTCATTTGTTTGTGTTTATGGCCAGGCACGGTGACTCATGCCTGTAATGCCAGCACTTTGGGAGGCCAAGATGGGTGGATTACCTGAGGTGAGGAGTTCAAGACCAGCCTGGTCAACATGGTGAAATCCCATTTCTACTAAATATACAAAAATTAGCCAGATGTGGTAGCACGCACCTGTAGTCCCAGCTACTCTGGAGGCCGAGGCAGGAGAATTGCTTGCACCTAGGAGGCAGAAGTTGCAGTGAGCCGAGATTGTGTCACTGCACCACAGCCTGAGCAACAGAGCAATACTCTGCCTCAAAAACAAAAAACAAAACAACAACAACAACAAAAATGATCATTTGTTTGTGTTTATCTGTAATTAGATTTGGAGTATTTCATCTTTGAAATTTCATCATCTTGAAAATGTCTTTTCACATGAATAGGAATGACCAAGTACTGATATAAATCCATGAACATATGATTTTAATGGAGAATATTCATCAAAAGGATACTTTAGGATTCTATTGGATTATTCTCTTGATAGTTTTAGCATGTTGCTACATTGCTACACTACAAATGAATCACTTCTAGTTGAAAGCTAGGTAGAAGCTCCTCAATTCCACAGTTTAATACATTTTGAAGTATAGAAATTTCAATCCATATTTGCATTGAGGATAAAACTGTAGTTTGAGCTTAGAAATTATACCCACTACACAATTGTGTAAGAATAAAGGTCTTACTTCTTGCTTTAAGTTTTTACATCACTTCAAGTGTATAAGCAACTTGACATTATTTGTGATCCAAATAACATGTTATTGTCAAAATCACTTTCCAGCAATGTAAATTTCATACACAAGTAATGTTTTGCCTTGAAATTTTAAGTTTATTTAAAAATATTATCGAGTCTGGAACAAAAATTAATTTCCAAAGCCATGTAGTATTGAAGGGAGTTCTCCTCATTCAAATTCATTTAATCTTCACCATAGAGTTTTACCACTGTTAAGCCACTGAAAACACGTCAGGACATTCAGCTTTTATATCTGACAACATTTTACAGAAGTGACAATGGTAAAGTGTACCAAGAGCAATGAGAGTTAACATTGAAACTATTGATTCAATAATATATGATATATTCAAATATTTTCTGCATTGTGCCTGCTGATGATAAAATAAATAACCATAGGCTTTAAGCCCTTTGCATTTTCACAAGCTTTGTAAATTTGTCTAAGACTTTTTCTGCTTCACACATATTTGACCATCATCAGATGTAACACATCTTATCAGATCCCACTTCATGTTGTACTTCGTGTTTTCTGTGACCCTATTCTCATCAGAAGTGTTCTCAGTAGACTATTCATCGAGGCTAATATTTCATCTTTTTTTTTTGAGATGGAGTCTCACTCTGTCACCCAGGCTAGAATGCAGTGCAGTGGTGCAATCTGGGCTCACTGCAAGCTCTGCCTCCCTGGTTCATGCCATTCTCCTGCCTCAGCCTCCCAAGTAACTGGGACTGCAGGCACTCGCCACCACGCCCGGCTAATTTTTTGTATTTTTAGTAGAGACGGGGTTTCACCATGTTAGCCAGGATGGTCTCGATCTCATGACCATGTGATCTGCCCGCTTGGCCTCCCAAAGTGCTGGGATTACAGGCTTGAGCCACCATGCCTGGCCTAATCTTTCATTTTAAACTCAGCATTGACTCCTTAAATAACAACTGAGAAGCATTAGTAACATCTTTCAACTCATTAAGAACCAAGAGAAATCATTTACTTTGTTTTTGATACTGCTATTTATCCCAAATTCCCCAACTCTTTGAGCAACTATTCTTGCTGAAAGGCTAATAGTCTTACTTCCTCTGGACACAGTCCAGGGTTTATTTTCTCTGGACACATTCCTTTGGCTGCTAATCAAACATGATGTAATTAACTTACCATCAATAAATAGCTCTCCTTGCTTGGTTAACAAATGAGCCTCATAGAAAATCACTTTGCTTGCAGCATTTTTTTGTTTTGTTTTGTTTTGTTTTTTGAGATGGAGTTTCGCTTTTGTCACCCAGGCTGAAGTGCAATGGCACAATCTCGGCTCACTGCAACCTCCACCTCCCAGGTTCAAGCAATTCTCCTATCTTGGCCTCCTGAGTAGCTGGGATTACAAGCACCTGCCATTACGCCTGGCTGATTTTTGTATTTTTTAGTAGAGACCGGGTTTCACCATGTTGGCCAGGCTGGTGCTGAAGGCCTGACCTCAGGTAATCCACCCACCTCCCAAAGGGCTGGGATTACAGTCGTGAGCCACCATGCCTGGCCACAGCATCATTTTTATTGTTCATTTTTGTGAAGAAATTCAGCTATATTAAAATATTCTATTTTAAATTATCTAATTTTCCAGACCATTGCCTGTCTTTAAGTTAGGAAGATTGTGATATGTGCTTAGTCTGGTTATGATGATGCATATTGTATTTTTTTTAGCACAACTATAGTGTCATTCTACCATAAATATGATTCTTTGTCGTCTAATTCAATAACAAAATAATCAACACTGCTATGCCTTAAAAGTGTGACATTCCAGGAGGCTGAGGCAGGAGAATGGCGTGAACCTGGGAGGCAGAGATTGCAGTGAGCTGAGATCGCGCCACTGCACTCCAGCCTGGGTGACAGAGCGAGACTCCATCTCAGGGAAAAAAAAAAAAAAAAAAAAAGGTGTGACATTCAAAGTCCTCTTTTTGGCCGAGCGCAATGGCTCACACCTGTAATCCCAGCACTTTGGTAGGCCGAGGTGGGTGGATCACCTGAGGTCAAGAGTTCGAGACCAGCCTGGCCAACGTGGTGAAACCCCATCTCTACTAAAAATACAAAAATTAGTCTTGCCTGATAGTGGACGCCTGTAATCCCAGCTACTCAGGAGGCTGAGGCAGAATTGCTTGAACCTGGGAGGCAGAGGTTGCCGTGAGCCGAGATTGCACCACTGCATTCCAGCGTAGGCAACAGAGGGAGACTCTGTCTCAAAACAAAACAAAACATAAAAACAAAGTCATCTTTTTCTTTCCTTTTCTGTTTTGTTTTCACATAATGGGTATGCATTGGGTAATAAAATAAATATTACAGCATGGAGATATGTATGGCACTTGAAATAGTGTCAAGTTTTGAGTTTCCTATGATTTGTAATGTGCTGAGAAGAGCATGTCGCTACAAAAACCCCACTCAGGTCTATCGTGGCTACACAATTCTGCCACTGTAGCCCAAAAGTGACCACAGACAGTTCATAAATGAATGATCATGGATATGTTCTAACAAAACTTTAAGTATGGACACTGGAATTTGAAGTTCATATGATTTCATGTGCCACAAAATATTAATTAAAAAGCAAATTCTTTTCAGCCATTTAAAAACGTAAAATCCATTCTTAGCTCATGGGCCAAACAAAAACCGATGGTCAGCTGGATTTAATTCTCAGGCTGTAATTTACTGATCCCTGTATTAAAACAAACAGCAGGCAAGCCAAAGTTAAAAGTTATAAAAGTTAATACAAATATTAGCTGGGCATGGTGGCAGGTGTCTGTAATCCCAACTACTTGGGAGGCTGAGGCAGGAGAATCACTTGAACCCAGGAGGTGGAGGTTGCAGTGAGCCCAGATCGCGCACCACTCCACTCCAGCCTGGGTGACTAGAAAAAAAAGATAGAAAATGAGAGTGACGGTGTCTAATCTGATTCCAACATTTGAGAAATTGTGCAGTGGCAGTACCCAATAGACTATCACATCCCACTAGTAAGTAATTGTGGTTATTTAAAAATGAAATATATTTTTTAAATTATGCATTTCTTCAAATGGCTGCTAAATTGGTAGGCCAAACTGCTTATTAGTTTATTGTAACTTCTCTACTTAGTAAACAGAACTCTTAGATATATTTTCGAGTCTAGGAATATTTTGAAAAAATTTTGAAGACCCTAAGGGATCTATGCACCTAACAAATTTGGAAACCTATCATCCAGACTGTGATTTAGGTGAGGGCTAGCTCCTTCTGAAACAGGTGGGGCCTCTCTGGGGAAGAGAGAGCAATTCTCCCACCCAGGTCAAAATCCTCAACCAAGAAGCTGGGAGTAAGGATCCATGTGCCTGGGACTCTTCTTTCCTAATAACTTGGAACCTGTGGGGAGAAAAGTAGAAAACGGAAATAACCCAAAGGAAGTAAATAAGAACCGAAAGACAAGCAAATAGAAAAATGACGACGGGGAGTCTGAATTTCCACGCTGCTGTTTTCTCTTTTTCCTTCCTCCAGACCCGCATGCCTTCTCGACAGTGTGTTTCCCCATCACTTCTAATCCCAGGCTTGTTTGTTGATTTACCTGGGCTGTTACAGTGGAATTTGGTTTTATTGAATTCTCAGCATGAAAACAATCCTTGCTGAAAGCAAAATTGTGTGTAAAAGTATCTCTTCCTTCTAGACAGTGATATGAGCAGGCTCTGTGAGTGAGGAGTGGGAGGTCTGCCGGAAGTAAATCATGGAAGGGACATCCACCACCCCCACCCCATGGAGTTGTTCACATCACCTAAGCACACCCACAGCCACAGAGCTGCAAAGAGGGAGAGCTGTAAGAAAATTCACCCACTCACCTACCTGTGTCGGGCCCGCTTCCTTCTTCCATGAAGACCCAACCCCCTGTGCCATCTGGGCTGTCAAAGAGTCCTGGGAGCTCCTATCCTTCCAGTACCTTGATGCATGTCACACGTCAGCCATTCGGCTCGCCATGCGTCCCGGCGTGCAGCCTGCAGAGCCATTCCCTCTGCCTACACCTCCATCTCTCCTGTCCGTCTGATGAAAATCTACTCTTCCAAGAGCAAGTACCCTCTTAAGCCAAATAAAGATTCCTTTTTTTACGCCTGCAATGAAGCTGCCGCTCATTGGCTGCCTTTGGCTTTGACCTAGTCACAGTGAATTGCAATAGTCTGCTGTGCTTGTCTGCTGTCTATCAGGCTTTGACCTTTGGGAAGACAAGGCTCTGTCTCTTTTATCTTTGTCTCACAATCGCCTAGAATGGTTACTGGCACTTAGGAGAAGTGGATGAATATCTGTTGATTTATAAATGAATAATTGAGGGCTGTCAGCGTCTTTCCTCTGCGCTGTTAAGGAAAGCTGAAGAGACGGCTAGCCCTCCAGCTCTATGATGACAGGTAGCTTTGATTTAGCACTTTAGAGCTTTTTCATGCACACGAATCCATTAGTTTTTCTAACAACTGCAAAGGAAGTATTATTTTGGTCACTTGCATATAACTTCTAAAATGAAGTTTGGAAACATTACAAGACCTAACCAAAGACACACAGTTATTAACTGGCAGGTATGGAACTTGCACTTAGCCTTAGTGAGCACCAGTCCACCATCCTTCCTTTAATAATACCATTTGCTCTGTGAAGCCATGCATGCCATGCTAGTAGCTCTTCCTTCTACCTTGCATCTGAGTTGCATAAGGCAGTGTTTGAGCTACGGCTCCTTGGTTAGAAACCATAGAAACAGATCCAGATTCATTTAAGAAAGGGCGTTTATTATAATCATGTTGAGGGTCCATAAAAATCTATGAGAGGCTAAAGAAACGGTCAGCCTACTAAGGGAAGTGAGATGCTAGAGTCATAACAACTGCTGCAAAAACAGACCTAGCAGGACACCCAGACTGGGAAGAGTCCATTGCAGCAGCTTCTTGAATCTCTGAGTCATTCTTTCGGGAGTCAAAGTTCTGGCAGATGGTTTCATTGGCCAAGCATCCGTCATTTGCACCTCTATAGCTGTACTTGGTGGGAGAAAAAGGACCTGGTTCCTTCAGTTTCAACAGTGGGAGAAAGGCACCCATACTTACCATCCCCTCCATGACTGCACAAAATGTGGGATGAATAATTCCCCAAAAGGCAATTGAGTGTGGATGGGTAATGGAAAAAATGTTGGATGATAATAAACAAACAAATAAATCCAACATTCAAGAATATTATTATTGATTTTGGAGCATTTTACATAGAAAAGAAACAGAAAAGAGAATGTGTTCACGTTGATTGTTTTCCTGAATGGAACTATAATCATCGTAACCAACATAGTCATCCATATTTAAGAGTCAAGTAACAGTGCTTTCAACTCACACATAAAATCTCAAAATGTGAAAGATTTCAGGCTGCTGTACCATAGATGTTTAATGAAATTTTTTTTCTCTTCCTTTCTTTCTTTCCTTATTTGTTTTTCCTGGCTTTATTAAATTATAATTGACAGATACATATTTCTTTCTTTTAAATGTGTCTACCTTCCATTATGTGGTGTGATTACATACCTTTGAGGGCTTATGTATCTAAAAAGTCTTCCCTAATTTGATCATATCTTTTTATCAGTAACATTGTCTGGTTATATTTGCTTGACTTTGGCAAGTTCGCTTCCGGGATATCAGGACACTGTGGACATTAAGTTTCTTCCCATATTGTTGTTTTTTCCCCCAGATCATCAGGCAACCTGAGCTTTGCAATACCCAGAATTGATCACAGTCCAAGGTCCTTTTGCAATCACGATTATGTCTCCATTTCTCATGTGTCTATAACCTTGTTGTGACCTTCAGTCATTTCTCATTTAAGGTTATTTTTTCCTGGTTTGAAGCATGATTGTGGCAGTCATCATACTGAATGATGCTTGTTGAGACTGGCCACAGTGACAGAGTGAACTCTGGCTATCACTCAAGTTTCCATTGATCAGTGAAATTTCAGGGGGGAAATCAATAATTAGCAATTTCTTTTTCTTTCCAAAATATTGAAGGAAACAAAGACATGTGATCAGTTATTTACTACCCCAGTTGGTGCAGAGAAGTTAGGAGCTTACCCACAGTCACTTAATCTTTCTCCGCTTTAATGAATCTCCAGCACTGACTTCAGCATCAGGTCAATTTGACTGATTGCTGTGGGACTTGCCAAAATTACCTACTGCCCTTAGTTGTTCAATTCCAGAAACTGGAAAATGACTTTGGAAGGTAACTTTAGGAGGAAGACCATTTGTCCTCTATAGTCTAACCACCACCCCAAGACCCCCTGCCATCCTCTTTAGGAAACAGGAGATAGGGCTGGAGGCAGGTGGGCTCTGAAACCTGAAATAGGTTGCAGCAAATATTCCTATAATCATAAAATACACAAAAAGCATCCTTTAAATGTGAAGTATTTGGTTGAATCATATGACATTGCCACTTTTGTAGACTAACGACAGTCAAATATCCATGATTTCACATATTTTAACCTAAATAAAGCTGGCCAGGCTCTGAGGATACAGCAGAAAGTGAGGCAGATATAGCCTTTGCCCTTATGGCAGGGAAAATGACATCAAGCTTTGTCACATTACATGTTATTAATTATGTCGTGGGCTCTGCCACAGAGCAGGTAACAGAGGAACATTCCACTGGGGGTTGTTCTGGGATGGCTTCTCTGCAGAGGTGGCCTGGGGGTTTCATGCTGAATGACAAGCACAGGCTGATAAGCAGAGGCTGGAGGAAGCGGGGACATTTCCGGCCCAGGGGACCACCCCAGAGGGAGCTTGGGGAGCTGGGTAGTGATTACAGATACAAAGATGGGATTTATCAGAGCACCACACAGGTCCCTGTGAGGCAACAGCCCTCAAGTGAAACTCCCAGTGAGACATTATAGAATTCTGAATATTTTATAATGGCATTTATCTCTAGAAGCAAGAAAAACGCTATGGTTGATGGAAAGACCAAATATAATTAGATACGACGTCAATAACTTTGCACGGCACTAATATGTCTTACGGAATTAATTTAGAGTTTACAAAATGGAGATTTCGGTTCCACCTGATTTAGGAATTTTACCATTTATAGATGAGATTGTAGTGATTATTCAGGTGTCATGAACAGAAGGGAAGAAGCCAAAATCAATTTTTCTAACAAGATTCTCTACGCTGCTTGCAAGCTTTTGTGTTTCATCAAATATATATTTGGAGTTATTTTTCCCCCAGATGAATTAATTCTCCATTTCCTGGTTTAAAATATTTCCTTTCCTGCTCAGCTGTCTCATCTCTGAGAGTGTTTTTATTTTTCATCTGCATCAACGATGTTCACCTAAAATGGGCCCTCTGACACAAATTTACACGTACCTGTTCCAAAATTCGGGTTCATTTTGGGGGTTCAGAAGCTTTTCTTCTTTAGGAAGGAAACACAGCAAAGTGGTTAAACATAAACACTAACAAACAAAAAAGCTGGGCTTCGGAATCAACAGCCCTGGTTCTGATTCCCACTGCTGTGTAACATGACTTTGCACAAGACACTTGATCTCTCTGAGCCACAATTTTTGTTTATTTTTAAAAAGGAAGATAATTTTAAAAATCTGCATGATAGAGTTTTTATGAGCAGTAAATGTGATAATGCATATATTCACTTAACAGAAAGCTTGGCATGTATTGTGCTTAGTAAACAGCAATCATCATTGTGTTCAATATTATGTGCAACTTCATGATTTTTCTGAAGTAATGAATAATAATAACTTTTATTGAACATACCCTTTTAGGCTAGGCACTGCTCTGTAAATTTAACATGTATCACCATATTATTTTAAACCCCCTCAAAGTTGATCTCATTTTTATCAGTTTGGGGAATGCAATAGTGTAATGCAGTCTTCAGAGTACGGTTTTCAGAGCCCGGAAGACCTGAGTTCCATTGCTGATTCTGTAATTTATTAATAGCAAGACCTTGGGACAGTTGTTTAGTTTCTCTGGGTCTTTGTTTCCTCATCTGAAAAATGGGCTACACTCATCAGCTTATATAGACTTTGTGGGAACTGAGTGTGACATACATGAAAATTACAAAGTATAGGCCAGGCGCGGTGGCTCACGCCTGTAATCCCAGCACTTTGGGAGGCCGAGGCAGGTGGATCACGAGGTCAGGAGATGGCGACCATCCTGGCTAACCTGGTGAAACCACGTCTCTACTAAAAATACAAAAAATTAACCGGCGTGGTGGTGGGCGCCTATAGTCCCAGCCCTCGGGAGGCTGAGGCTGGAGAATGGCATGAACCCGGGAAGTGGAGCTTGCAGTGAGCTGAGATTGTGCCACTGCACTCCAGTCTGGGCAACAGAGCAAGACTCCGTCTCAAAAAAAAAGAAAGAAGAAAAGGAAATTACAAAGGACAGCTCCTTATGCATAGTAAACATAAAAAAATCTTAGCCCTTTTTATGATTTTCACAAGGAAATTGAGGCTCTAAGAGAATAAATAGTTTATTAAAGGCAACAAGTGTCAAAACCAAGATCTCAGGGCAGCTCTAAGTCCAAAGTCTGAGTAAGTAACCTTGACCCCTGTTATTCTAAACACTGAAAAGCTTGTGTCCTTGCCCTTGTTGGACACAAGTTGGCTAAATAGATTGTGGTTTTCAGCTACCATGTTCACTACAGTTATCAGTTGCCTTGTTTTCCCTAAGGGTGGTTACTTACACCTTACAAAATCACCCATCTGAACTCCAGGACTTTGCAATAGCAACTGGATAAGGAATGAACCGTGGAGATAAATACACAAGGATAAGAACTGGCTGCCCTCACATGAAATCCAACATCTTTATAAAAGTAATATGAACATGCTGAAATAATAAGGGCTTTTCTGCTTCTAAGAAGATACATTACCTTCCAAATAAAGATGTTCTGCTTATTACTATTTTTTTTTTTTTTTGAGATGGAGTCTTGCTCTGTTGCCCAGGTTGGAGTGCAGTGGCACGATCTTGGCTCACTGCAAGCTCCGCCTCCCAAGTTCACACCATTCTCCTGCCTCAGCCTCCTGAGTAGCTGGGACTACAGGCGCCTGCCACCAAGCCCGGCTAATTTTTTTTATTTTTTATTTTTAGTAGAGACAGGGTTTCACCATGTTAGCCAGGATGGTCTCGATCTCCTGACCTCATGATCCGCCCACCTCTGCCTCCCAAAGCGCTGGGATTACAGGTGTAAGTCACCACACCCAGCCTCTGCTTATTACTATTTTAATGCATTAATTAAAGGCAGGTCATTATTGAACACATTCTCATTAGTTATTTATTTCAAATATGCATATTGGTGGGCAGGTTTTGTGGTACACAGTAAGGGTCCCTCAAATATGAACTTGAGGTTAGATGCTATTTTCCCAATAAAATTAAAAGAAAGAGTTTGCAATAAATAAGCCCAGTCATGTGGAGAAGGAATTACCCATCCTAATTGATCATATGTAGTCACTGGGAAGTGTTGCTTATTATTTAAGAAAAATTAGGTCAGGCACAGTGGCTCTTGCCTATAATCCCAGCACTTTGGGAGGCTGAGGCAGGAGGGTCACTTGAGCTCAAGAGTTTGAAGCCAGACTGGGCAACATGGCAAGATCCCGTTTCTACAAAAAAAATAGAAAAATTATGCAGGCTCAGTGGTACATGCCTGTGGTCCCAGCTACTTGGGAGGCTGAGGTGGAAGGATAGTTTGAGCCTAGGAGATCAAGGCTGCAGTGAGCCATGCTTGCACCACTGCACTCCAGCCTTGGCAACAGAGTAAGACCTTGTCTCAAAAACAAAAAAAAAGAGGGGGATGGGGGGATTATAGCTATCTTACCTAGTTTGCAGAATAATAATATTAGGAGATGAAGACTTAGAGTAATTTAGATGTTAGCCACCATGGTAGATTCATTCACTTATCTTTGCTAATTAAATTTCCCCAACAATTTGAGAAGCGTCTTACACTCACAGTAAAACCGTATATCATATACAGGTGAGACAACCAAAGTACAAGGAGGCTATGTCATTTGCCCAAGAGCACAGTGATGAAATCTGAGTTGAAGTCTGACACCAAATCCCATATCCTCTCAATAGAAAAGTAAGAATTCGAATGTTTCCAATGCTACCCAGAGAAAAGTGTGCCTATGAGAACTTCTCTACAGCAGCTCTCTCATCACCCTCAGCAGATTTCAGTTCTGGTGACAAATTCCAATTTTCCATTGTCTGGGTCAGTCTCTGTAAGATATGTCTAGTTAATCACTGTAAACTCAGATAAACAGAATGTTCCAGAAACACTTATGCTCTCAACAATTCCATCAAGAATTCAACCCATATTTATCAAGTTGCTATAGGCCCAGACACTACACTAAATGCTATAGGTTGTTTAGACTCAAATAATTCATCTTTGATGAATGCAAAGATAAATTGAGTCCTTCTCTGCCCTTAAGTTTAGTACAGACGCTCACAACTTCTCATCACAAGATCCAAAATCGACTGAAGAAAATCCAGGGAGGTGAGTTTTGTGTGGAACAGAACAGAAGGGCCTCTGGTTCAATAGCCCTAACATGATCTAAGGCTATCACAGGCAGCAAATGTAAAACCCTGTGTCGAGGGAAGGGGAACGTCACCTTGTTACTGTAAGTGAAGGTAGCAGTCTGGGTTCCACACTCAGTCTCTGTTGACAACCCACAGCAGGAGGGCCTCTCATTACTCCCGCAGGAAGCAGCGGGAGGTTCTGCCCTTCCCACTGGGCTTCCGCCAGTGCCAGCCTGGGAGCATGATGCTCCTCAGACCCCGAGGTCATTGGCCAGCCCTCACCTTTCTTCTGCCTTCCAGGGGATTCTTCTGTTTGCTTTATGTGTAACGTCCAGGGTTTTTAGTTGACTTAGCAGAAGAATAGAGAAAAGTACTTCTACTCCATCTCCCAGAAACCACTTGTCAATCCAAAGCCAGCTTGCCCTTGGAGGGGCTGCACATGGAAAAGGTTGAAGGTTGTGTCCAGCATGTGTCACCTGCAGTTGAGATGGCCCCATGGGTGCTTCCTGCCCCTCCTGCATCTTGGTCTCACTCACAGCAAAACCATGTCCCATCGTAACTAGCTGGTTCCTGGAAAGGCAGACAGGCTGGGACTTAGATGAGAAAACAGTTGTTCATCTCTGGATTTAATTCTGTTGTCTCCAGCTACAAGAATAACAAGCCATATGCTGTACTGTATTCCTGGCTAATACCCAGCAAGGAGGAAATGAGCACGCTTATGAATTATCCTGCTGATGTTCTCCAATTTGCAAATCCAAGTGTTATTTTAAGTACTATCCCTGCCAAAATAATAATTTCCCACCACTGATGCTTCATTTTGAAAATAACCTTAGAAATTATCTTCTTTATATTACATGTTCATCTTTACATTTTGAATCTATTTTTAACCCACAAAGGTTAATTTTGCAATGGTCACTGACTTACAAGAATCAATGCTGTACTGGCTGGCTAAAAAATTGCCCTTGCTTGCCAGTATGCAGTGAAAACAGAAAAGCAGTTATTACCAAGGTCTACTTAGATAATCAAAAATATTTCTGGCACGGTGGCTCACGCCTGTAATCCCAGCACTTTGGGAGGCCAAGGCGGGTGGATCACAAGGTCAGGAGATCGAGACCATCCTGGCCAACATGGTGAAACCCTGTCTGTACTAAGTACAAAAATTAGGCCGGGCGTGGTGGCACGTGCCCGTAGTCCCAGCTACTCGGGAGGCTGAGGCAGGAGAATCACTTGAACATGGGAGGCGGAGGTTGCAGTGAACCGAGATCGCGCCACTGCCTTCCAGCCTGGGTGATGAGCGAGGCTCCGTTTCAATCAATCAATCACCTTCATCTGAACTCTAGAGTTCCAGGTACCTGACTAGGACACTTAGGATTTGCAGCAGTGGAGGGGAAGCACTCCTGTCCACCCTCCCTCTTCATCTGCCTTCATCCTTATTTAGAGAGACATTTCTGGAGGGCCTTTTCCTTCAATGCAGGACATGTGACCTCAAAACCACATGGCTCTTCTCTCCCCACATCCACCCACTTGTCTTGACTTGCAAACTCAACTTTCCCTCTGGTTCTGGGGTGTGACTTGTCAATGGTGGGATTTAACAACTCCAGACTAACATTGGGAGATATAACCATGACACGATTTTCCAGCCCCAGCTCTGGTAACCATGACCTCCACTCCTCTCCTGCTACTGTTACTTCTAGTGTTTCAGTCCCCCCAAGTACTCAGGACCACTCCCAAAAGCACACACTAGCTTGTCGTCACTAGATCCTTATCAACTTTCTAATGACAATTTCAGAAATCTCAGTCCGGGATGCCCACCTCCAGCCCTCCTGCTCATTTATTCTTGCAGCAGCAGTTCTTCAAGGCCACTGACACTCCACCCCACCGACGCCACCATTTCCTCCATCCTCCTCCCGCTCAGCACTTAACCTCACTCACGGCTTAGCTCCCACAGAGTCTATGCTCCAAGCACTCTTTTGCCAACACTGAAAGTTCTATTGTCCCATGGTTTATCCTCCTCACTGAAAGTCCCTGTTGTTTCGACTGGAAATGTCTACTCATCCTGAAAATTCCCCAAAGAGCTTCTTGTCTTTATATACAGACCCTCTGCCCTGTGGAGCGAATGCCACTCATGATTTCCCAATACAATCTGCTTGTTTTCCTCCCTTGCAATAAAAGTGAGTTTCCTACCACATTACTTGCTAAATATTGAAGAAATAGGAATCCTAGATAGACAAACTTATCGGGGGAACCAGTCCCCAATATTTCAACATAGCTTCTTTCTATTTTCCCTAAGGGTTGCCTGGTCTGAGAAATAAAGAGAAAGAGTACAAAGAGAGAAATTGTACAGCTGGGCCTCCAGGGGTGACATTGCATAGTGGTAGGATCATGGTGCCCCCCGAGCCACAAAACCAGCAAGTTTTTATTAGGGATTTTAAAAGGGGAGGAGGTATACGAACAGGGAGTAGGTCACAAAGATCACATGCTTCAAAGAGCAATAAAGATCACAAGGCAAAAGCAAAATTAGAATTACTGATGAGGGCCTATGTTCTGCTGTGCACATATTGTCTTGATAAACATCTTAACAGGAAACAGGGTTCGAGAGCAGACAACTGGTCTGACTAGAATTTACCAGGCTGGAATTTCCCAATCCTAGTAAGCCTAAGGGTACTGCAGGAGACCAGGGAGTAGTTCAGTCCTTATCTCAACCGCATAAGACAGACACTCCCAGAGTGGCCATTTATAGACCTCCCCCAAGGAATACATTGCTTCCCCCAGGTATTCCTTGCTGGGAAAAGAATTCAGCGATATATCTCTTACTTGCACATCCATTTATAGGCTCTCTACAAGAAGAAAAATATGTCTGTATTCTGCCTGACCCTGCAGGCAGTCAGACCTTATGGTTATCTTCCCTTGTTCCCTGAAAATCGCTGTTATTCTATTCTTTTTCAAGATGCACTAATTTCATATTGTTCAAACACACACGTTTTACAATCAATTTGTGCAATAGTGGTCCTGAGGTGACATACATTCTCAGCTTACGAAGAAAACAGGATTAAGAGATTAAAGACAGGCGTAAGAAATTTTAAGAGTATTATTAGGGAAGTAATAAATGTACATGAAATCTTCACAATTTATGTTCAGAGATTGCAGTAAAGACAGGCATAAGGAATTATAAAAGTATGAATTTTGGGAACTGATAAATGTCCATGAAATCTTCACAATTTACGTTCTGCTGCTGCAGTTCCAGCCGGTCCCTCCATTCAGGGTCCCTGACTTCCCACAACACAAACTCAATCACACTACATATGAGATAGCTTTATCTATATATATTTACAATTTTTAAAAAATTACAAATAATTTCAGTTCCCTTTACAAAGGCTAAAAACTCAATAATTTAAGGTTAAGTGGGCTGGGTACAGTGGCTCACATCTGTAACCCAGCACTTTGGGAGGTCAAGGCAGGCAGATCACCTGAGTTCAGAGGTTCAAGACCAGCCTGGCCAACATGGAGAAACCTCGTGTCTAATAAAAACACAAAAAAATTAGTCAGGCATGGTGGCACACACTTGTAGCCCCAACTACTCAGGAGGCTGATGCAGGAGAATCCCCTGGGCAACAGAGCGAGACTCCATCTCAAACAAACAAGAAAGGTTAAATGATAAAGCCACTATGAACCTTTCTAGTTACACAAAGGTGAAAAATAGACAGGTATAAACTAAGTGGACCCACTCTGTTGAGTCCAAGAGGAAAAAATGGAATTCTCCTCTGTCCACGACTTTGAGTAAAGACAGAAAGATACTTTGCAATGTGTCTTCTTTACCTGCCAACTTGTGATATAGAGACTGGAAAAAGGTTACTAGTTAGTAGCCAATGGCATGGCCAAGGCTCAGTCAAGCTAAACTAGAGACTTCACAAATAAACACATCAGCCATGTGTTGGCACACCCAAGACTCTTCTGCTTTGTGCAACTCTTTTCTTTGTGTGTGGTTGTTTTTTGAGACAGAGTCTCACTTCAGTGCCCAGGCTGGAGTGCAATGGCACAATCTTGGGTCACTGCAATCTCCCCCTCCCAGGTTCGAGTGATTCTCCTGCTTCAGCCTCCCAAGTAGCTGGGATTACAGGCATGCAACACCATGTCTGGCTAACTTTTGTATTTTTAGTAGAGACAGGGTTTCACCATGTTGGCCAGGCTGGTCTCGAACTCCTGATCTCGTGATCCGCCTGCCTCGGCCTCCCAAAGTGCTGGGATTACAGGCGTGAGCCACTGCGCCTGGCCTGAGCAACTCTTATACCAGAGTCTGGCTGTCTGGGGAAAACAAGTGATCCCCAGAAAGATGCAGGAGAAATGAAGATACCAATATTTGTTAAGTGTGTTCTGTGAGCCAAACTTTCTATGTTCTCTGATTCTCCAAAAAGAAAAAATAGTCCTTCAAGATGAATAATGTTACTCCCATTTGAAAGATTTGGAGACATAGAAAAGTTGAGTAACTTGGCCAAGACCAACACGATGCTGCTTCTAGTAAACAGCAGAGAAGAATGTGATGGAGTGGCTCTGGTCCTCCACCCGCCACTCACCTGCACTCAGTTTCCCGCCGTGAACGGAGGCGTCACGTGTTTGCCATTCTCCAAGTCATTAAGCTAAGAAAAACTTCTGGGAAGTAAATTAGTCCGGGAATATCAACAAGGCCACTGCAGAGAGACTGACACTTTACATATCGCCTAATATGTGTGTTTATGTAAATGGCAATAAACAAGCCTGATTTACATCAGTATCTTCAATATAGTTTCCCTTGACTTTGCATAATGAATTTTAACCTTCGACTTTGGGTAGGTGAAATGTAGATACAAAAGTCAAAGCAGTCGGGGAACGCATGCATTCAGAAAAGGGAAACACCAGCCGGGTGCGGTGGCTCACGCCTGTAATCCCAGCACTTTGGGAGGCCAAGGTGGGCAGATCACTTGAGGTCAGGAGTTCGAGACCAGCCTGGCCAACATGGTGAAACCCCGTCTCTACTAAAAATACAAAAATTAGCTGGGGGTGGTGGCGGGCGCCTGTAATCCCAGCTACTTGGGAGGTTGAGACAGGAGAATTGCTTAAACCTGGGAGGCAGAGGTTGCAGTGAGCCGAGACTATGCCATTGCACTCCAGCCTAGGCAAGAAGAGCAAAACTCCATCACAAAAAAAAAAAGAAAAGAAAAGGAAAGGGAAACACCAATAAATAAGCAGTTGCCAGACTCCTGGAAAATGTGGAAAAAAATAAAAGGGAGCAAGAATTCTTTAGATCCCAGGGAGGGACAAATGAGAAAACAAATTGGAGATAATGTCCATGGTGAGTCAACTGAAGGTTGAACTCGATAGTTTCCAAGGTTTCTTCCCGCGTAACAACCTGTGATTCGATTCTATCAGCAGGGAAAATAGTGAGTGAGAAACGGGACCTTTGCAGTGAGACTTCAGTGAGCCCCCCAGTATCAATATCCCATCTCTTTCCTGGGCTCCAAAAGCCAAGCTGACTCCCTGGAACCCTCACCGCAAATAATGAACAATGTTGGCTCTTTGCCCAGCGAACGTTCATCTTCCAGAACCCAAGGCCACCTCCTTACACCTCATCAAAGTGAAAGTCAATTAATGTGACTGCTCTCTCTGAAAGGAGAGAAAGCATTGGCTCAGTTAGCTTCACATTCGGCTGCATTCATCACACATTTTAAAAAGCCAGACTCTTACCGATGTTCTCATGACAATTCTGGATGAATATTCCCTATTTTTTATTTGTAAATCATCTCTATTGAGGTATAATTATACACAAAAAGCATGCATTTTAAGTGTCCAGTTTCTTGTGTTTTGACAAATGTATGCACCTGTGTAACCATCAACACAATTATGACATAGAATATTTTTATCAACCCATGAAGTTCCCTCCTTCCCCAGCCCCAGTCAGCCACTGATATGCTTTCTGTAGTTACAAATTGTTTTTTACCTTTCCTTTTCTATAAACAAAACCACACGCATGATCATATTTGTATCTGCTTTCTTAAGCTCAATATAATGTTTTCTAGGTTCATCCATGTTGTTGCAAGTATCAGTAGCTCTTTTTTTTTTTTTTTTTTTTTTTTTGGTGAGATGGAGTCTCGCTGTCACCAGGCTGGAGTGCAATGGCATGACCTCGGCTCACTGCAACCTCTGCCTCCTGGGTTCAAGCGATTCTTCTGCCTCAGCCTCCTGAGTAGCTGGGACTACAGGCACGTGCCAACCACACCCAGCTAATTTTTATATTTTTAGTAAAGACGGGGTTTCACCATGTTGGCCAGGATGGTCTTGATCTCTTGACCTCGTGATCCACCCGCCTCAGCCTCCCAGAGTTCTGGGATTATGGGCATGAGTCACCCCGCCCAGCCATCAGTAGTTCATTTCCTTACATTGCTGAATAATATTCCATTGTACGGATAACTATGGTTTATTTATACCACACTCATCTGTTGATGGGCATTTAGGTTGTTTGTAGTTTGGGACTCTTATGAATTAACATACAATGAACATTCATGAACAAGTCTTTGTGTGAACACAGGTTTTGACATATCTGGGATAAATAGCCAGGAGTGAACTTTCTGAGTTGATGGCATGTGAATGTTTAACTTTATAGTAAACTGTTTTCCAAAGTAGTTGTGCCACTTTACACTCCTACCAGAAGTGGGCAAGAGTTCTAATTGCTCTGCATCCTCATCAGCATTCTGTATTTAGTTTCCCATTTCAGCCACTACAGCAAGTGTGAAGTAGTATACCATTGCGGTTCTAGTTTGCATTTTTCCCTGATGACTAATGATGCTAAGCATTTTCACTGGCCAGGTACTTATCTTCCATTCAAATCTTTTGTCCAGTTCTCCCTATTGTGTTCTTTTCATTAAATAATTTAAGTTATTTAAATATCTTTAGACTGGGCATGGTGACTCACATCTGTAATCCTAGCACTTTGGGAGGCTGAGGCAGGAGGATTGCTTGAGTCCAGAAATTTGAGACCAGCCTGAGCAACACAGTAAGACCCTGTCTCTATAAAAAATATAAATAAAAATAGAAATTAGTCAAGCACCATGGTGTGCACCTACAGTCCCCACTACTCCAGAGGCTGAGGCAGGAGGATCACTTGAGCCCAGGAGTTTGAGGCTAAGTGAGCCATGATCACAGTACTGCAGTCCAGCCTGGGTGACAGAATGAAAGAGACCCTGTCTCACAAAAAACATTATACAAGTCCTTTGTCTAATATAGGCATGGTGAATATTCTCTCTCAGCCTGTGGCTTGCTTTTTTCTTTTCTTTACTTTTTTTAGACGGAGTCTCGCACTGTTGCCTGGGCTAGAGTGCAGTGGCGCAATCTTGGCTCACTGCAACCTCCGCCTCCCGGGTTCAAGAGATTCTCCTGCCTCAGCCTCCCGAGTAGCTGGGATTACAGGCACCTGCCACCATGCCCAGCTAATTTTTTGTATTTTTAGCAGAGGTGGGCTTTCACCACGTTGGCCAGGCTGGTCTCGAATACCTGACCTCGTGATTCGCCCGCCTCGGCCTCCCAAAGTGCTGGGATTACAGGCGTGAGCCACCACGCCCATGCTGCCTTTTTCTTTTCTTTTTCTTTTCTTCTTTCTTTCTTTCTTTTTTTTTTTTTTTTTTTTTTTGAGTGTCGCTCTGTTGCCCAAGCTTGAGTGCAGTCACGATCTTGGCTCAATGCAACCTCTGTCCCCTGGGTTCAAGCAATTCTCCAGCTTCAGCCTTCTGAGTAACTGAGATTACCGGCACCCACAGCAGGGGAAAGCATGCATTCCAGACCCTGTTTCAAAGGAAAAATAATTAAAGAAATTAAAGAGATAGAGTGAGGAAAAGGAGAGCCCTGTGCCCTTAAGGAGCATATATTTGGGTAAAAAACAGGAAATAAACACACAATGGATAGATGAACAGAGAGCTAGGAAAAAAAAAAAAAAACAAAAACAGATGGGTAAAAATTTCAAGCACCAACAAATTCTCTGAAAAAGATAAAAACAATGTAATATGGTAGAAAAATGGCTTTTAAAAAAAGGGTTATCACCTCTTTATGAAAATGTGACCTAACTGAAATGACCAAAATAATAATGAGTCTGAACCAAAGGATAAGGAGAACAACAGAAAGTTTGAGGGTCCTGAGGCAGAACCGAGCATGGTACATTTAGGGTATGGAAAGGAGGTAAGAAAATACGGTAAACAAGGGAAACACAGAGGTGATTTTGGAGACGGTGCTGGCCCACCTCACAGCCCACGGAGAGGCCTTTAACTTTATTCTGAGAATAATGAGAAGCCACCGAAGGATTCAAGCCAGGCAAACATGATCTGTTTTAGACTTTGGCCAGATCCCTTTTGGCTGCCCTGTGGGTATGAAGCAAGCTAAGGAGGCCACCCAGGCACTGCTGGGGCCTGCGGGTTAGGGAGTGCTGGTGGAGACTGGTGCTGTGGCAGTGGAGACACTGAGGAGTGTTCAGAGCCAATATGCGTTTACAAGGTAGAGCTATCAAGATGTACTGCTATGGCCAGGAACAGTGGCTCACGCCTGTAACCCCAGCTACTCAGGAGGTGAAGGCACAGAAAAATCACTTTAACCCGAGAAGAGGAGGTTGCAGTGAGCCGAGATGGCGCCACCACATGCCAGTCTGGTTGACAGAGCAAGATCCTATCTCAAAATAAAAAAAAAACTAACAATATGTAAGAAAACAGAAACTAGGAAGGGCAAGGAAGCAATCATGATGAATGAGAGGTCCAGCATCTCATTGTCAGGATATTGTGATCTGGTGAGTTTCAGTTCTTCGATCCTTTTTTGAGAGTTATGAAGGTCATTTCCTGAGGAAGGAACTCAGATAAAACCAATGTAAGGTTCAAGCTCTAAGACCAGAAAGGTCAATTTCTATGTTCATTCAAAAAATTATCGGGCCGGGCGCTGTGACTCATGCCTGTAATTCCGACACTTTGGGAGGCCGAGGCAGGCAGATCACAAGGTCAAGAGATCGAGATCATCCTGGCCAACATGGTGAAACCCCGTCTCTACTAAAAATACAAAAATTAGCTGGGCGTGTAGTAGGCACCTGTAGTCCTAGCTACTCAGGAGACTGAGGCAGGAGAATAACTTGAACTCGGGAGGGGAGGTGGAGGTTGCAGTGAGCCGAGATTGCACAGCTGCACTCCAGTCTGGCGACGGAGCAAGACTCCGTCTCAAGGAAAAAAAAAAAAGAGAAGAAAAAAAAATATCTATGGGACTATTAGGCTGGTTTCATAAGCAGGGTGATGTGTCAGTAAGAAGTCCTGTATAGAGATTTTCAGCTAGTGATGCTAACTGAGGCTGTGGAAGTAGATGAGATCACTGAGGATGAGAGTGTTTAGAGACGACATGAGGATCTGGAGAAGAGAAACAAGATTTCTACATAATAAAACTATGGATATGTTATGGAGTAAAGTTCACAAATTTTTAGCGTAAATTCTGACTTGGCATGATGTCCACTTACTATAATGTCTAATTGTCACTGGAGGGAAGGCCTTGAGTGTAAGTTGTATAGGTCCTTGACGTTTTGAACAAAGAATTGGACAAAACGGCACAAACAAAGCAACAAAGGAATGAAACACAGAAACGAAGCAGCAAAAGCAGGAATTTATTTATTTATTTATTTAGAGACAGAGTTTCACTCTGTTGTCAGGCTGGAGTGCAGTGTCATGATCGCGGCTCACTGCAGTCTCCACCTCCTGGGCTCAAGCAATTCTTTTGCCTCAGCTTTCCGAGTAGCTGGGACTACAGGCGCGCCACCACACCCAGTTAATTTTTGTATTTTTAGTAGAGACGAGGTTTCACCATGTTGGCCAGGTTGGTCTCGATCTCCTGACCTCGTGATCTGCCCACCTCAGCCTCCCAAAGTGCTGAAATTACAGGGGTGAGACACTGCGCCCGGCCAGCAGGGATTTATTAAAGTGAGAAAGCACTCTGCAGGGTTGGAATGGGCCCAAGCAAGTGTCTCAAGGGCCCCATCACAAAGTTTTCTGGGTTTTAAGTGCTCCTTTTGAGGTCCCTGTTGGTTACCCTTTATCTGGATGAAAATTTGGTATGTGACTAATTAAAGGCTAGGGTGAACTGGCGTCCTATGCAGATGAAGGGGTGGCCGGTGCTTGGCCCACTTTTTGTCTCAGAGATATAAGTGCCTACTTTTTAAAAAAAATTAAAAGTCATTCTTTGCATCATTTAAAGTGTTGGTGATGATGCATTTAAGAGAATCCATAATCCAACTAAAGGCTATTATTGCTGGGCTCTTAAACCTGTTTTGCAGTTATGAAGTGCTGGTCTACTTTTGGTCCTGCCTCAGGAATGTTGGTAAATACACTTGCCTCTCCACCTTTCCCACCTTCTTTCAAAACCATTTGTTTTCTAGGAATTAGAAAAACATAGAGAGTCCGGGCACGGTGACTCACGCCTGCAATCATAGCACTTTGCGAGGCCGAGGCAGGTGAATTGCTTGAGCCCAGGAATTTGAGACCAGCCTGGGCAACATGGCAAAACCCATCTCTGCAAAACACAGAAAAAAAAAATCAGCTAGGCATGGTGGTGTGTGCCTATAGTCCCAGCAACTCAGGACGCTGAGGTGGGAGGATTGCTTGAGCCCAGGAGGTTGAGGCTGCAGTGAGCTGTGATGGCAGGCTCAACCTCCAAGCTGAGACCAAGCACTCTTTGTTTTTTTTTTAATTTTTTAAGTATTTATTTATTTGAAGACAGGGTGTCATCCAGGATGACAGAGACCCTGTCTTCAAATAAATAAATACTTAAAAAATGAAAAAACAAGGAGTGTTAGTCTCAGATTTTTTCCCAGTAAATGTTGCCAATACTCTCCCATGCTCAGACAATGACAGCCACACCATGACTGCCACCTGGCCCTCAGAGGTGGTAAGACAGCAGCGATAGTAGAATCTATCCCAACTTCAGTGATTTAAAATGTGAAACACATGTGCATTGTAGCATGCTGCAATCCAGTACTGAAGGCAGAAGGAAGGGGAAAAAACTAGGAAGAGGAGTACTGCCACAGAGGTCACAGTACTGCCGCAATATGAAGTACTGCCACAGAGGCCACAGTACTGCCGCAATATGAAGTACTGCCACAATATGAAGTACTGCCACAGAGGCCACGGTACTGCCACAATATGAAGTACTGCTGCAGAGGCCATGATACTGCCGCAATATGAAGTACTGCCACAATATGAAGTACTGCCACAGAGGCCACGGTACTGCTGCAATATGAAGTATTGCCACAGAGGCCACGGTACTGCTGCAATGTGAAGTACTGCCACAGAGGCCACGGTACTGCTGCAATGTGAAGTATTGCCACAGAGGCCACGGTACTGCTGCAATGTGAAGTACTGCCACAGAGGCCACGGTACTGCTGCAATGTGAAGTACTGCCACAGAGGCCACGGTACTGCTGCAATGTGAAGTACTGCCACAGAGGCCACGGTACTGCTGCAATGTGAAGTACTGCCACAGAGGCCACGGTACTGCTGCAATGTGAAGTACTGCCACAGAGGCCACGGTACTGCTGCAATGTGAAGTACTGCCACAGAGGCCACGGTACTGCTGCAATGTGAAGTACTGCCACAGAGGCCACGGTACTGCTGCAATGTGAAGTACTGCCACAGAGGCCACGGTACTGCTGCAATGTGAAGTACTGCCACAGAGGCCACGGTACTGCTGCAATGTGAAGTACTGCCACAGAGGCCACGGTACTGCTGCAATGTGAAGTACTGCCACAGAGGCCACGGTACTGCTGCAATGTGAAGTACTGCCACAGAGGCCACGGTACTGCTGCAATGTGAAGTACTGCCACAGAGGCCACGGTACCGCTGCAATGTGAAGTACTGCCGCAGAGGGCACATTGCTGCCACAATATGAAGTACTGCCACAATATGAAGTACTGCTACAGAGGCCATGATCCTGCTGCAATATGAAGTACTGCCACAGAGACCACGGTACTGCCACAATATGAAGTACTGCCACAGAGACCATGATCCTGCTGCAATATGAAGTACTGCCACAGAGACCACGGTACTGCCACAATATGAAGTACTGCCACAGAGACCACGGTACTGCCACAATATGAAGTACTGCCACAGAGACCATGGTACTGCCACAATATGAAGTACTGCCACAGAGACCACGGTACTGCCACAATATGAAGTACTGCCACAGAGACCACGGTACTGCCACAATATGAAGTACTGCCACAGAGGCCATGATCCTGCTGCAATATGAAGTACTGCCACAGAGACCACGGTACTGCCACAATATGAAGTATTGCCACAGAGACCATGATCCTGCTGCAATATGAAGTACTGCCACAGAGACCACGGTACTGCCACAATATGAAGTACTGCCACAGAGACCACAGTACTGCCACAATATGAATGAAGTACTGCCACAGAGGCCACGGTACTGCTGCAATGTGAAGTACTGCCACAGAGGCCACGGTACTGCTGCAATGTGAAGTACTGCCACAGAGGCCACGGTACCGCTGCAATGTGAAGTACTGCCGCAGAGGGCACATTGCTGCCACAATATGAAGTACTGCCACAATATGAAGTACTGCTACAGAGGCCATGATCCTGCTGCAATATGAAGTACTGCCACAGAGACCACGGTACTGCCACAATATGAAGTACTGCCACAGAGACCATGATCCTGCTGCAATATGAAGTACTGCCACAGAGACCACGGTACTGCCACAATATGAAGTACTGCCACAGAGACCACGGTACTGCCACAATATGAAGTACTGCCACAGAGACCACGGTACTGCCACAATATGAAGTACTGCCACAGAGACCACGGTACTGCCACAATATGAAGTACTGCCACAGAGACCACGGTACTGCCACAATATGAAGTACTGCCACAGAGACCACGGTACTGCCACAATATGAAGTACTGCCACAGAGACCACGGTACTGCCACAATATGAAGTACTGCCACAGAGACCACGGTACTGCCACAATGTGAAGTCCTGCCACAGAGGCCACAGTGCTGCTGCCATGTGAAGGAGTAATAGGGTTAAAAACATACTGTGTTGATGTCCCTTTCAGTATTCTAGATTTTCAGTGTCACCAAGGCTAGCCAGTCTTGCTGCTTTCCAAGCTATGTTGAAAGACTATAAATAGTTTTACTGTCATTTTGATGATCTGCATTTTCTAACTCTCCTAAATTGAATCTAGATTATGTGTGTAATATTTTTAAAGTCATAACGTGTGATTCAATGTTTTCCTGTTTCATGTAGATTAATTTTATGATTTCTTGTACGTGTCCTAACACTGATATCCAGGGAGGAGCATCTATGTACAGAATAACTACATTGGAGAGGTTTGTGGGATGATTTTGCACAATGATCACCTACACTGTAACGTGCACACTACTGGCAAGCAACAGTTGGCCAGCAAGGACTTCACAGGTAAAAGGTGCTAGTTACGTGGCTGTTTCCAGGAGAACTCTTGATGTTTTAAGGGCTTTGCAGTCCTTCCCATTTGAAAGCAGAGCAGCACCATCTAGTTGTGAAAACCAAGAGTGCAGGCTCCCTTTTTCCTTCTAGTGTGGGTCTTGGCAACACTTCCCATGATTAAACAATTGGTTCTCAGTCCTGCTTTCATTTTTATTAATAAGACAATTACATAGTCAAATTTCTGTGGCTGCTAGTGATACATGTCTTATAAACAAACACAAAAATGTCAAAACCTGAAAATTCTCTATAAGTAGTGGCTGCATATCTCTAGTATCGCCTGTAAACATTCATAACTTTTCAAACACTTCTATAAATTTTGGATTATGTTGGCAATATCAGACACATTCTGCCTAAAGATAGAAGTGTTTTAATGATGAAAGTATTGTTTCTGTTCTAGAATGTCATCATCACAGAGTGTGAATCATAGTCTATAATTCACTTGTCCTTATTAAATTATTTTACAAATTACATACTATGCAAACCCTATCACTAGATTTATTGTCTTCTTATTACCTGTCTCTCTCTCTTTTTTTGAGATGGAGTTTCACTCTTGTTGCACAAGCTGGAGTGCAATGGCGTGATCCCGGTTCACTGCAACCTCCGCTTCCTAGGTTCAAGCCATTCTCCTGCTTCAGCTTCCTGAGTAGCTGGGATTATAGGCACACACCACCACACCCAGCTAATTTTTTGTATTTTTAGTAGAGATGGGTTTTCACCATGATGGCCAGACTGGTCTTGAACTCCTGACCTCAGGTGATCCACCCGCTTCGGCCTCCCAAAGTTCTGGGGTTACAGATATGAGCCACCACGTCTGGCCCTTATTACATGTCTCTGAATGAATTTTTGGAAATTCTTAACTAGGCAGGTTTTATGAAGAAAATACATGAATTATTTAAGATAGACATTTTCTGGTAGGTTAACAAGTGACATTTCTGAGCAATTTATAAATGTGACAGATAACCAGTTCTATATGGCAGGGGTCCCCAACCACAGACTGGGACCAGTTCGTAGCCTGTTAGGAACCAGGCCGCACAGCAGGAGGTGAGCTACAAGTGAGCCAGGATTACTGCCTGAGCTCTGCCTCCCATTAGATCAGCAGCGGCATTAGATTCTCATAGGAGTGTGAACCCTATTGTGACCTGCACGTGCGCGGGAGAGAATCTAGCTAATGCCTGATGATCTGAAGTGGAACCGTTTCATCCTGAAACTATCCCCCCAGCCCCTGTCCATGGAAACATTGTTTTCCACAAAACCGGTCCCTGGTGCCAAAAAGGCTGTGTACCAACCACTGCTATATGGGATATTAAGCTATTATAATATGTGAAGTTATACCACCTGCTGAAAATACTGGCTTTATTTTGATATTCAGCTTTCTGATTCTTTTGGATTCTCAGCCACAATTTTGTAGTCTTTAATTCTTTTTCTATCTTGTTTCTGCAATACGTAGCAGCAACAGTATAATGGGTTTCATCTAGAATTCTATTTGTTCAGAGTATCTCTTCACTGTTATTTCCCTATTTCCAGAGTATACTGACAGATAAGTGATATTCATGGACATGTCTTATGCCAGCAGGGTGCCACATTGCTCTGTTCACTTGCCACATTGAGCCAAAATTACTTTTTCTCTATATTTCCACCTGGATTATGATCTGAAAGTTGTCAGACTGAGGATAGTGCTAAGGAAAGGTATTTAAACCCAGGATACAAAGCAAAACGGTGAGTGGCACATCCTTTCCTTGTCATGTGGGAATGAAGGCTTAAGGCAGAATTGTAAGCTGCCTGGCTGAGTGTGGAAAGCATGCCCCCAACATGCAATCAGATTCCCTTGACAAAGACTATGAGTATTTAAGAAAAAAATCTGTCCTGGCTGGGCGCAGTGGCTCATGCCTGTAATCCCAGCACTTTGAGAGGCTGAGGTGGGTGGATCACCTGAGGTCAGGAGTTCAAGTCCAGCCTGACCAATGGGGCAAAACCCCATCTCTACTAAAAATACAAAAATTAGCCAGGTGTGGTGGCCTGTGCCTGTAATCCCAGCTACTCGGGAGGCTGAGGCAGGAGAATTACTTGAACCTGGGAGGTGGAGTTTGCAGTGAGCTGAGATTGCACCACTGCACTCCAGCCTGGGCCACAGAGTGAGACTCCATCTCAAAAAAGAAAAGAAAAAAAAGAAAATATCTGGTTAATCCTCAGCTGACCACTAAGCAATATAGTTGTGACTTCAGTGGCAAAAGAAAAAAAATACAAGCTTTATGGATTTAGTTCAGAAAAGTCACTAAACGAACAACTGCAAGAAGCAGTAACAACCACAAACACTGGGGAGTGCGAGGAGAGGAGAAAAGAAAATACAGAGAGAATATTTGAAGCAATAATAGCTGGAAACTTACCAAATTTGGTAAGCTCATTAATATCCACATCCAATAAGCTCAACAAATTCCAAGACATTAATATATATATATCCAATAAGCTCAACAAATTCCAAGTCATATAAACTCAAAGACATCCATGCCTAAACACGTCATAACCAAACTGTCAAATGACAAAATAAAGACAGAATCTTGAAAACAGCAAGAAGTGACTTATCACATACAATGAACCTCAATGAGATCAACACCTGATTTCTCATCTGGAACCTTGGAGGCCAGAAGGCAGTGGGAAGATGTATTATTCAAAGCCCTGAAAGAAAAAAAAAAAAAACTGTCAACCAAAAATTTTATGCCTAGTAAAACTATTCTTCAAAAATGAAGAAGAAATTATCAATACATTTCCTGATAGTTCAAGCCTTTATTTACATTTAATTCTCTGTAAAAGTTTAGGGAAAACTTTTTTTTTTTTTGAGACGGAGTTTTGCTCTTGTTGCCCAGGCTGGAGTGCAATGGCACAATCTCGACTCACTGCAACCTCCACCTCCCAAGTACAAGCGATTCTCCTGTCTCAGCCTCCCAAGTAGCTCTGATTACAGGCATGTGCAACCATGCCCAGTTCATTTTTTTTGTATTTAGTAGAGACAGAGTTTCACCATGTTAGTCAGACTGGTTGCAAACTCCTGACCTCAGGTGATCCACCTGCCTCGGCCTCCCAAAGTGCTGGGATTACAGGCATGCGCCACCACGCCCAGCCAGGAAAACTTTCATAAAACATAAAAATGTTCCAACATGGCTGGGCACAGTGGCTCACGCCTGTAATCCCAGCACTTTGGGAGGCTGAGGTGGGCAGATCACGAGGTCGGGAGATCGAGACCATCCTGGCTAACATGGTGAAACCCCGTCTCCACTAAAAATACAAAAAATTAGCCAGGCGTGGCAGTGGGCACCTGTAGTCCCAGCTACTCAGGAGACTGAGGCAGGCAAATGGTGTGAACCCAGGAGGCAGAGCTTGCAGTGAGCCAAGATCGTGCCACTGCACTCCAGCCTGGGCGACAGAGCGAGACTTCGTCTCAAAAAAAAAAAAAAAAAAAAAAATGTTCCGACATAAGCTGACCATACTTGCTGAATTTTGATATTAAACAAAATATTTTGCCATGTTGGTAACCTAACATAGATGTTTCCATCAAATATTATGTGATGCACATCAAAGTTACTCCAAGTCATAGAGGAAGAAATTTAAAAGTTTACCCACCAATGGCTTTCTTAAAAGCTCCAAGTAAAGAAAAGAATGTGCTAATCTGGTCCAAGCATTTTTGCCTAGAATCACAACCAGAATTTTTTTTTTTTTTTTTTGGTCCATCGTGTTTCAGCACTATAATTTCACCAATGATTCATTTGTGTATTTATTTACTGACACAATTCTAGAAATTCCTTGTGAAATACACATACATTCTGTTAAAATTTTTCTTTTTCCTGTAAAACACACATATGTGCGCATGCACACACACGCACACACTTTGTTGTTTTCTATCAGTTTTACCTAACTGAAAAGCAAGTGAGTTGACAGTAACTTGATTTAATCATAAAGTAGCTGATACACTTTTTATTTTTTATTTTTATTTTTTTGAGACAGAATCTCGCTCTGTCGCCCAGGCTAGAGTGCAGTGGCGTGATCTCGGCTCACTGCAAGCTCCACCTCCTGGGTTCACGCCATTCTCCTGCCTCAGCCTCCCGAGTAGCTGGGACTACAGGTGCCCGCCACCATGTCTGGCTAATTTTTTTGTATTTTTAGTAGAGATGGGGTTTCACCACATTAGCCAGGATGGTCTCGATCTCCTGACCTCATGATCTGCCCACCTCAGCCTCCCAAAGTGCTGGGATTACAGGCGTGAGCCACTGCACCCGGCCTGCTGATACACTTTTTAAAAAATGCCTTAGCATCTATCAATTTAGTTAAGTCTATTTTCACAAAATAGTAAATTTTGTTTGTTTTGGAGATGGAGTCTACCACCAGGCTGAAACGCGGTGTGTGATCTCGGCTCACTGCAACCTCCACCTCCCAGGTTCAAGCGATTCTCCTACCTCAGCCTCCCGAGTAGCTGGGACAATAGCGCACCACCACCTCGGCTAATTTTTGTATTTTCAATAGAGATGGGATTTCACCATGTTGGTCATGCTGCTCTCGAACTCCTGACCTGTGATCCATCTGTCTCGGCCTCCCGAAGTGCTGGGATTACAGGGGTAAGCTACTGCGCCTGGCCCAGAATAGTAAATTTAAATGCACAAGCTTAACTAAATTGTAACCACCATTACCATTTATTGAGAATCTTTGAGCTAAATCTGTGGGGCTCATTATTTCCAATTCTCCCATCAGTCCAGCATGTGGGTATCATTATTATTCTCATGTTACAGATGAAGAATACAAAGATTAAGTATGTTGCTGAAGCTCATGCTTAGTAAATGGTAGGGCTAAGGTCTGAAGATTGATCCCCATGTAAAGGAGAGTCATTCTCACCACACTGCCAAAACTTAAGGTTCTCATCCTGAAATTTGCTGCCTACACTTTTCACTCCCTTGAAACTGCTTTTAATAAAGCCCCCCCCATGGTCTCCTTGTCACTAAATTTAAGATGAACACTTTCTTTTTTTAGCTTTTAAGTTCAGGGGTACAAGTGCAGGTTTGCTACATAGGTAAGCTTGTGTCATGGGGTTTCGTTGTACAGATGATTTCATCAACCAGGTATTAAGCGTAGTACCCATTACTTGTTTTTCCTGATCTTTCCCCTCCTTCTACCCTTCACTCTCTGAAAGGCCCTAGTCTACGTTGTTCCCCTCTGCGTGAAAGCTAAATGATGAACACTTTTCATCCTTCTCTTCATTGACCCTTCCACATATGAAATTGTGATCCCCTCCCTCTCTGTGAAACAGATCCTTCTCTTGCCTTCCTCATCACCACCCTTCTGGTTTGTTTCCTACCTTCTTGGTTACTCCCTCTTAGAATCCCTTGCCTATTATACCTCCTCTGTCTGCCTCGCTCATAAAGGTTGGAACCCTTCAGAGCTTTGTTCTAAGCTGCTTTGCCTTTTCTTTTCTCATCATTTAGTAATTCAACAAAATTTACTGAACTTGTGTTATTCACAAGCGCTTACTAGGCTTGGGTACCCAGGAGTGAGCAAGAGAGGCAAACATAATGACATGAGGAAGAGCCAAGAGGGAAGGCTGGAGACTCCATGAGGAAAAAGTCATGCAGGGCCTCACGGGCTGCAGTGAGGATCTGCACGTTCTCTGAGGATAGAAAAGTCATTGAGGGACGCTAAGCAGAGGAGTGATGTGATCTCATTCGTGTTTGTATAAGACCACTCCGGCTACAGCAATAAGAATAGATTGAGGGTTGGAGGGGGACAATCACCATCTTTCTTGGTCAGGTTTACTTTGAGACAGAGTCTCACTCTGTCGCCCAGGCTGGAGTGCAGTGGCACAATCTTGACTCACTGCAACCTCCACCTCCCAGATTCAAGCAATTCTCCTACCTCAGCCTCCCAGGTAACTGGGATTACAGGTGTGCACCACCACACTTGGCTAATTTTTGTACTTTTAGTAGAGACAGGGTTTCGCCATGTTGCCCAGGCTGGCCTCAGACGTCTTCCTGACCTCAGATGATCTGCCCACCTCAGGCTCCCAAAGTGCTGGGATTACAAGGGTGAGCCACTGTACCCAGCCCAGGCTCACTTTTACAGCCTCCAAAATATTTTCTTCACATACATTATTGTTCTTTTCCAATGAAGCTGCCAATGTGATCTATTTTCCTCTCAGTACTTTTATTGTTTTTTAAAGTTCAAGAGTAATATGTGAATATATGCTTGTTGTAAAAATAATCTTAAACACATGGGATTAAAAGCGAACATCTACCTTGACTCTACACTACAAAGTCATTTCTCTTCCCAGAAGTGAGAGCTGATCTGGACCCTTTTCTACACATTTCCATGTGAAGGTGAAAAAGTGAACATACCATCAACAAGATGTTTTAAATCATTTATTTCCACATCATGATGATGTTGTAAATGTAAATGCATCATTGCCAAGGGCAATGGTAGCAGTGCTGGTGGATTCTTACCAAAAAAATTACAATACTTTTTGTTGAATGGGTCCCAAGTATTTAAAGAATCACCTGCTTTTGGCCCGCAGTAGTGGCTCATGCCTATAATCCCAGCACTTTGGGAGGTTGAGGCAGGCGGATCACGAGGTCAGGAGTTCGAGACCAGCCTGGCCAACATGGTGAAACCCCGTCTCTACCAAAAATATAAAAATTAGCCGGGCGTGGTGGCGTATGCCTGTAATCCCAGATACTCTGGACACTGAGGCAGGAGAATCGCTTGAACCCAGGAGGCAGAGGTTGCAGTGAGCTGAGATTGTGCTACTGTACTCCAGCCTGGGAAACAAGAACAAGACTCCATCTCATAAAAAAAAAAAAAAAAAAAAAAAATCACCTGCTTTCAGTATTTTGCAAATGTTGTAAAAGGAAGTGGTATTGATCGGGTCACCTGCTATATTGGTCTGCCTAGGCTGCCATAACAAAATAACATAGGCTAGGTGGCTTAAAAAACAAAAATTTATTTTCTTATAGTTATAGAGGCTAGGAAGTCTTATAGTTATAGAGGCTAGTTATAGAGGCTAGGAAGTTATAGAGGCTAGAATTACTATCAAGGTGCTCGTGGATTCAGTTCCTGATGAGGTCCCTCTTCCTGGCCTGTAGACAGCCACCTTCTTGCTGTGAATACACATGGCCTTTTTGTGTGTGTGATTTTAGGAGAGAGAAATCTCTGGTGTCACTTCCTCTCTCTCTTTTTTTTTTTTTTTTTTGAGATGCAGTCTCGCTCTGTCACCAGGCTGGAGTACAGTGGCGCGATCTCAGCTCACTGCAACCTCCGCCTCCCAGCTTCAAGTGATTCTCGTGCCTCAGCCTCCCAAGTAGCTGGGACTACAGGCATGGACCACCACGTCCAGCTAATTTTTGTATTTTTTAGTAGAGACGGGGTTTCACCATGTTGGCCATGATGGTCTTGATCTCTTGACCTTGTGATCCACCTACCTCAGCCTCCCAAAGTGCTGGGATTACAGGGCATGAACCACCGTGCCAGGCCATCTCTTCCTCTTCTTATAAGAATATTAGACACATTGGGCCAGGTGTGGTGGCTCACACCTGTAATCCCAGCACTTTGGGAGGCCAAGGCAGGCAGATCATGAGGTCAAGAGATAGAGACCATCTGGACAACATGGTGAAACCCCGTCTCTACTAAAAATACAAAAATCAGCCAGGTGTGGTGGTGCGTGCCTGTAATCCCAGCTACTCGGGAGGCTGAGGCAGGAGAATTGCTTGAACCCGGGAGGTGGAGGTTGCAGTGAGCCGAGATTGCGCCACTGCGCTCCAGCTTGGCGACAGAGCGAGACTGTCTCAAACTAATAATAATAATAATCATAATAATATTAGACACATTAGATTGGAGCCCACTCTTATGACCTCATTAAACCTTAACTACCTCCTGAAAGGCCCCATTTCCAAGCAGTCACACTGGGGTTAGGTCTTCAACATACAAGATTTGGAAGGAGACACAAATCAGTCCCTAACAACTGATTTGCCCATTCGTATTTTCATTTAGTTTATGACCTTGGAGTATATATTTCTCTTTTTATACCACAAGACTAGCATGTGACATATTCAGTGGCGACCATCCTTCAATATACGTTAACACCAAAAACTATCTGGGGAGACAATTTGTGGGCAGCAAGTTGGATACTAAAAACTCAACTCGCTCCCTTACTGAGCATAACCCTCACTCCCACATCAGCCATTCTGCTGAGTCCGGATGACCCTATCACCAGTATACCTCTACCTACTCAGAGTAGTGTAGCTTTGCAGGCTGAGAGAAGGGTTCCATCATAAGTAGCTCTAGGATCCCACACCACTGACTGATCTCAAATTACAGGAACCTCGGCTTTCACTCCCGGACAATTTTCAATTCAACACGACTAATGGGATGTCAAAAGTTCTAATAAAATCCCTTTGATCAGTACTCAAATCATGCACTTTCCATCTTCAGTCTAATCCTCCACTCGAGGTGGCTTCAAATGGCAGAGTCCTGGACAATCCCGTGGAGTGGACGGGCATCTCTAATAGTCTCAGGACCTGATTAGCTTGAATTTTCAGTCTCCATTCTGGTAATTTCCTCATTAATTTTATAACCAGAGGCCAGGTGCTGTGGCTCACACCTGTAATTTCAGCACTTTGGGAGGCCGAGGTGGGCAGATCACCTGATGTCTCAGGAGTTCGAGACCAACCTGACCAACATGGAGAAACCCCGTTTCTACTAAAAATACAAAATTAGCTGAGCATAGAGGCACATGCCTATAATCCCAGCTACTCAGGAGGCTGAGGGAGGAGAATTGCTTGAACCCGAGAGGTGGAAGTTGTGGTGAGCTGAGATTGCGCCATTGCACTCTAGCCTGGCAACAAGAGTGAAACTCCATCTCAAAAAAAAAAAAAAAATTATAACTAGTAAACATTTTGATTACGGTTTATTAAAATCCATAAAATTTTTGTTGCCCTGATCCTTTGATTAGAATTTAAAGGGGGTTGGCTGGGCATGGTGTCTCACGCCTGTATTCTCAGCACTTTGGGAGGCTGAGGCAGATGGATCACAAGGTCATGAGTTTGAAACCAGCCTGGCCAACACAGTGAAACCCCGTCTCTACTAACAAAAAATACAAAAATTAGCCGGACGTGGTGGCGGTCGCCTGTAGTCCCAGCTACTCGGGAGGCTGGGGCAGGAGAATCACTTGAACCCAGAAGGCGGAGTTGCAGTGAGCCGAGATTGCGCCACTGCACTCCAGCCTAGGCAACAGAGTGAGACTCCGTCTCAAAAAAAAAAAAAAAAAAAGAAAAAGAAAAAAAGAATTTAAAGGGAGTTGATATTAGTCTATGAGTTATCCAGGCAATTTCTCTTCTGGAAAATATAAATGAAACACACCACCGAATAAAATTGAGATTAAAAGAAAAAAAACACAAATTTAGAAACATAGCCGAACTGTTCTTGTCCCAAAAGAGAAAATGAAGATGGCCTTTCATCGCCCAGGCACTCCAGCAATGGTTTCAGGGAAGAGCTCTATCTAGGGCACTGTTCAAAAGCACTTTTATAGTACTTTTTGATTCAGATTTTATATTTTAAAAATCACCTAAAATTTTTCAATGGGATCATAAATACTGCTTTCCTCCACAATTTCAAGGCAGTGGTTTTATTCTCTCTCGACTGTTTTTCTTTCAAATCTTTCCATTTTCTACCCATTTTTTGTTTGGCCATTTTCGGTACTTCAGAGCTGTGAGATTCAATGCTGCTCTCTGAGGTCTCATTATTTATGTTATTCTTACCTGGCTGACTTATTATATCTCCTTTTTACTACCGAATGGTTAAGGAGTAAAGAGACCAAGAGTAAAGAGGCCAACAAGACTATCAAAATACAATAACGGCATTTGTTTTCACATATAATAATAACGTCCGGCGTTCTGTTTTATCCAGAGGATCCTTTCCTCATTGGCTATTGAGACATGTGGAGAACATCTCCTCTTAAGAAATATTTTTAAACTATTAAATGACAAATTACCATATACCATTTCTGGGTATATATTCAAAACGATTGAAAGCAGGAGTTTTGGCCAGGTGCAGTGGCTCACACCTGTAACTCCAGCACTTTAGGAGGCAGAGGCAGGCGGATCATGAAGTCAACAGATCGAGACCATCCTGGACAACGTGGTGAAATCCTGTCTCTATTAAAATACAAAAATTAGCTGGGTGTGGTGGCAGGCATCTATAATCCCAGCTACTTGGGAGGCTGAGGCAGGAGAATGGCTTGAGCCCAGGAGGCAGAGGTTGCAGTGAGCCGAGATTGAGATTGTGCCACTGCACTCCAGCCTGGGTGACTGAGCAAAACGCTGTCTCAAAAAATAATAATAATGAAAAAAAAAAAAAAAAGGCTGGACATGGACACGGTGGCTCACTCCTGTAATCCCAGCACTCCGGGAGGCCGAGGTGGATGGATCACAAGGTGAGGAGATCGGGACAATCCTGGCTAACATGGTGATACCTCGCCTCTACCAAAAATACAAAAAAATTAGCTGGGCGTGGTGGTGGGCACCTGTAGTCCCAGCTACTCAGGAGGCTGAGGCAGGAGAATGGCGAGAACCCAGCAGGTGGAGGTTGCAGTGAGCCAAGATCGTGCCACTGCGCTCCAGTCTGGGTGACAGAGCGAGACTCAGTCTCAACAAAACAAAACAAAACACACAGGCTGGATACAGTGGCACATGCCTGTAATCCTAGCACTTTGGGAGGCTGAGCTTGAGCTCAGGAGTTTGAGACCAGCCTCAGCAACATGGCAGAACCCCATCTCTACAAAAAATACAAAAAAAAAAAAAGTTAGCCAGGTGTGGTGGAGCGCGCCTGTCCTCCAGCTACTTGAGGGCTGAGGTAGGAGGATCACTTGAGCCCAGGAGGTCGAGGATGCAGCGAGCCAAGATCACGCCACTGCATCTAGCCTGGGGACAGAGTGAGATGCTGTCTCAAAACAAAAACAAATAGCTGACACAAAACAATAACTTGCAAATGTTTACAACCAATCTCTCTTCTTTTCTTCTAAGAAGATTCTGTCTTTGCTAGCCCAGTTCTGGGTGGTGTTGGTCAGACTAGGGAGATTGGCTAAGAAAAGAGAGCCTGGGGGATTTACACAAAGAGGGATAAGAGTTACTTTAGGGAAGAGAAAGAACAGATCTGGCAGATGAGAGAGAAGGGTGATAAACACAAGATCAAAACTTGCAGGGGAGCTTGGAGGAGGGAATTCTGAAGGAGGGAGAGAGAGATAGGGTAGAGTCAGAATGTGTGGGGCCTTAGTTTTTTTTTTTTTTTTTTGAAACGGAGTCTCACTCTGTCGCCCAGGCTGGAGTGCAGTGGTGCAATCTCGGCTCACTGCAAGCTCTGCCTCCCGGGTTCCTGCCATTCTCCTGCCTCAGCCTCCCGAGTAGTTGGGACTACAGGCACCCACCACCACACCCGGCTAATTTTTTTGTGTGTTTTTTAGTAGACACGGGGTTTCACCGTGTTAGCCAGGATGGTCTTGATCTCCTGACCTCATGATCCGCCCACCTCGGCCTCCCAAAGTGCTGGGATTACAGGCGTGAGCCACCGCACCAGGCCCGAGAATGCTTTAAAAAAATAGAATGAATAGGCCGGGAACTGTGGCTCACCATCATGAACCACGTTGTTCAGAATAATTTTCTGTGGACAAAAGTAATTGTTCTTCAACACTCTTATTCTCATGTAAGCTAAATTGCCTCCAATTCTTTTTGGAAGCAAAGCCATAAACCCAGACAGTGCCCATTGTGGGAAAAGGCTCACAGTATACTGTTAAACTGGGGGAAAAAAAAGTAGGGCACCAAATTATAGGTGGTATGATCTCAGATGTGTTAAAAAATTCAATGTGGCCGGGCGCGGTGGCTCACGCCTGTAATCCCAGCACTTTGGGAGGCCGAGGCGGGCGGATCACAAGGTCAGGAGATCGAGACCACGGTGAAACCCCGTCTCTACTAAAAGTACAAAAAAAAAAAAAAAAAATTAGCCGGGCGCGGTTGTGGGCGCCTGTAGTCCCAGCTACTCGGGAGGCTGAGGCAGGAGAATGGCGTGAACCCGGGAGGCGGAGCTTGCAGTGAGCCGAGATCGCGCCACTGCACTCCAGCCTGGGCGACAGAGCGAGACTCCATCTCAAAAAAAAAAAAAAAAAAAAAAAAAAATTCAATGTTCAGGGCCCATATTCAAGCTGGGACACATTGGCACAGCTATGCTCATTGCTAAAATACTGGAATATTCCTGGGTCACTTGAAGATGCTGCTGTCTTGAACCACCCTAGGATTTGCCTCCCCAGCCATCTCTTTCTCCTGGTTTCCACCTGGCTTCCCAGGCATCCAGCGACTGAGGGGTTAACATGGGGCCCAGCAGGGCCCTGCAGGGCTCAGCTCCACACTCAGCTGAGATCTGTTCTCATTGTTTGCTGCCTGGGCCCTATTTGAGTTCATTCCGCTAAGAACTAAGAACTCTACCATCTCGGCTTCTTCAGTCAGCCACAGAGCTGCGTTTTTATTGCTCAAAAACATTGCCAAGGCATAAAACTAAGATAAATCATTATTTTTCTTGCAAATAATTTGGGTTCTTTGGTTTTTCATTCCGTCTGCTTTCCTATCCTCTTCCAGTCATTCCCTTATCTCAGTTCAGGTACTCATGATTTTTAGAAATATTTCATGTTTGTGAGTGCAAGCATACTAATTATTCTATCCTGTCAAATAATCTCATTGTAGAACATACAAAGCCTTTTAAAAAATTTTTCCATTTAAGAGAAGGGTATTTGGCAATTATTATTCAAGAAAAAAGTCACATTAGCTTCTAACATCAATAGAACTGTATTTTCACTGGAAAAATAGTTTCCTGTTAGATTTAACGAATGCTAGTCAAGTTTCTCCAGCAACTTTTTACTTTTTTTGGTTTTATAGAAACACCATAAAGGAAAATGTACCTGAATGATCTGCGCTTCACCTTTGAAATTCATGAACTCCTAGGAAACCCAGATCCACAGCTGCCCTAAATGTTTACACTGTGCTGCGAGAAGGGAAGATTCTCGGGTACCTTCAGACTTCAGGGCGCCAGGATTTTCCTTCTGAAGTGCGGCCCTTTCATCTGGCTTGTTTGCCGGGACTTCTCAGAGACGTTTGCTTTGCCTCCTGATTCCTGTCCAAGTGTTGTCAGGCTGTTAGGAAGAAATCTCTGAAAAGCCCCCCACCTGCTGAGCCGAACTATGGGCTTCACAAAAGTCAGTATTTTCAGCCTTTCCTTTGCCCTGGGTATGTTTAAAGGGGCTTTCCAGTACAGATCCCTTTTATGCAGGTGAGTATTAGTAGAGAAATAATAGCTTTTCATCTTTTACCCTTCTGTGAAGAATAAAAATGAAGAAACAGAGATGCCCTGTTTTAGGCTTTATGAGATCCTTTTTTTAGATGGGATTATCTGATTAAAAATCTTGAATAGAAACGGTATGACAAAAAAATACTAGAGCAGGCCGGGCGCGGTGGCTCAAGCCTGTAATCCCAGCACTTTGGGAGGCCGAGACAGGTGGATCACGAGGTCATGAGATCGAGACCATCCTGGCTAACACGGTGAAACCCCGTCTCTACTAAAAAATACCAAAAACTAGCCGGGCGAGGTGGCGGGCGCCTGTAGTGCCAGCTACTCGGGAGGCTGAGGCAGGAGAATGGCGGGAACCTGGGAGGCGGAGCTTGCAGTGAGCTGAGATCCGGCCACTGCACTCCAGCCTGGGCGACACAGCGAGACTCCGTCTCAAAAAAATAAATAAATAAATAAAAAATACTAGAGCAGATTAGTGTAAACATCAGATCTTGAGCTCATTAATTTTAATTCACTTTGTTCTTAATAATGAGATTTTTAGCCCCTAGGCTTTGGTGATGGGTAGTCCTTGTCCTATGAAGAGGGAGTGAGTGAAGTGAGAAGAGGTTCATTACCATCTGGAGCCTAACATTGCTCCTGGGACATAGAAGATGCTCGATAAATATCTATGGAAGGACTAGCAAATGAAAAACAAACAGATGGCTAGAGGCCCAAGTTCTAGAATGGATACTAATTTAAGTGGCTCTCCTTCTGAGTTGCTAGCCTGATTTCTTGAATCTGTGAAACAAATAGATTGGATTGGATGATAGTACCCTCTAATTTAGTATTTTCTTGTGTCAGGCACAGGTCTTTTTCAATATGCTATTGCTTAGTCAAGGCTTAAAAATTTTATTTTTTTAACAAAGCTTTTTGCAACTGCTCTAAAACTGCCCTTGAAACAGCACTAAATCAAAGAACCTTTACACTTGAGACTATATTCTGGACGGAGTAAATACCTTTCTTTTAATATAGTATTTGATAACAGTGTTTTCCTAGACATCAGAATTTCTATACTAAATTCTTCCTATCCTTAACAGAGATGATTTTAAATGGGATATCAAGAACTGCCTTTCTATTGATAGGGTGAGATGTTGCTATGATTTGAATGTTTGTGCCTGCCCCCAAAATCATACATTGAAATCCTAACTCTCAAAGTGATGGCACTAGGAGGTGGGGCTTTAGGAAGGTGATTAGGTTATGAACCCTCATGAGTGGGATTAGTGCCCTTATAAAAGAGGCCCCAGGGAGCTAGCAAGCCGCTTCCACCACATGAAGACACATCAAGGAGGTGCATCTCTGAAGTCAAGAGCAACCTTTACCAGACACCAAATCAACCAGCACATTGATCTTGGACGTCCAGCCTCCAGACTGTGAGCAATACATTTCTCTTATCTATAAGCCACACTTTCTTTTTTTTTTTTTTTTTCAAGACAGAGTCTCACTTTGTCGCCAGGCTGGAGTGCAATGGCACGATCTCAGCTCACTGCAACCTTCGCCTCCCAGGTTCAGGCGATTCTTCTTCCTCAGCCTCTCAAGTAGCTCACCATTTTTCTATTTTTAGTAGAGATGGGGTTTCACCATTTTGGCCAGAATGGTCTCAATCTCTTGACCTGGTGATCTGCCTGCCTTGGCCTCCAAAAGTGCTGGGATTGTAAGTGTGAGCCACCGTGCCTGGCCAAGCCACCATGCCTGGCCAAGCCACCCATTTTGTGATATTTTGTTATAGTAGCCCTGATCCGACTAAGCCAACTATATTCAATGGTTAAGTTTGATTTCTGGGTTGCATGTTCTTGGACTCCTTATTTTCTGTTGCCATGTGCATGAGCAAGCATAGTCTAGCTGGTTACAATGGTGCTGGGCATGTGAGGCTGTGACTCGACAGTCACCAGTATTTGCCTTCTACCCTGACAGGTGAGGACCATTAGGGCTAGTAATATGGCCCAGTCAGCTATTTTCCTGCCATAATTATATTTCCTTCTTATTTAAAAGAATTTCAGGCTTATAGCAAAAGCACAAGAATAATACAAAATGTACAAAATAGTACAAAAATGAATTTCCATAAACCATTCACCCAGATCCAAATGTTAACATTGCTCTTTCATTATCATTTTGCATACTTGAATGTATGTGTGCGTGCATATATTTTTCCTTAAAATATTTGGAAGGAAGTTATAAGCATGATGTCACCTACCCCTAAATACTTCAGTGTGTATTATCCTAAAATAAGGCATTCTGGTTAAGTAGCCACACTATGATGATCAAAATCAGAGAACTGACATTTATACAACACTACTAGTGAACATACAGACCTTTCCCACATTTTGCTAATTGTCTCATTACTATTCCTCCTAGAAAATACTCTTGGCCGGGAGTGGTGGCTCACGACTGTAATCCCAGCACTTTGGGAGGCTGAGGCGGGTGGATCACGAGGTCAGGAGATTAAGACCATCCTGGCTAACACAGTGAAACCCCGTCTCTATTAAAAATACAAAAAAATTAACCAGGCATGGTGGCAGGCGCCTGTAGTCCCAGTGACTTGGGAGGCTGAGGCAGGAGAATGGCATGAACCCGGGAGGCGGAGCTTGCAGTGAGCTGAGATCATGCCACCGTACTCCAGCCTGGGCGACACAGTAAGACTCCATTTAAAAACAAAAAGAAAATAGTTTTAATTTTTTTTGTTCTGGTTCATGATTCAGTCCAGAATCACACATTGCACTTAGTTGCTATGTCTCTTTAGTTTCCTTTAAGCTGCCACAGTTTCTCATATTTCTTTGTCTTTCATGAGCTGGACATTTTTGAAGGATGCAGGCCAGTTATTTTGTAGAAAGCCCCTCAGTTTGGATTTGTGTGATGATTTCTCAGAATCCCATTTGGGTTATGCATTCTTGGCAGGAACCCCCTGGAAGTAGAAGTGATGTGTGCTTCTCAGTGCTTCATATCATGAGGCACTTGGTGTCTTTCCCTTTACAGGTGATGTCTGGTTGCTTTTGAAAGGTGGTGTCTGCTATGTTTCTCCATTGTGAACTGGCTGAGGTTTTTCTTCATAATTGATATAAAGAATTGATTATAAATTTTGTATTTAATCTGTTTCCCTCCTGGCTGTTTACTATCGGCAATCAGGAGAAGCCATGCTGCACTTTGCTTAAAGATTTCTTCTGCCAAATATCCTGTTTCATTGCTTGTTAAGTTCCTGCTTTCACAAAACATTAGGACCCAACACAATTCCACCGAGTTCTTTGCCACTTTATAACAAAGATGGCCTTTCCTCCTGTTTCTAATGACATGCCCCTCATTTCTGATACCTCATCAGAACTGCCTTTATTGACCATATTTCTACCAACATTCTGAGCATAACCACTTAAGTAACGTCTTAGAAGATTGAGGCTTTTTCTACAGTTCTCTTCTGAGCCCTTATGAGAATTGCCTTTTTTTTTTTTTTTTGAGATGGAGTCTCACTCTGTCACCTAAGCTGGAGTGCAGTGGTGCGATCTCAGCTCACTGCAAGCCTCACCTCCTGGATTCACGCCATTCTCCTGCCTCAGTCTCCTGAGTAGCTGGGACTACAGGCACCACCACCACGTCTGGCTAATTTTTTTGTATTTTTAGTAGAGATGGGGTTTCACCGTGTTAGCCAGGATGGTCTTGATCTCCTGACCTCATGATCCACCCACCTTGGCCTCCCAAAGTGCTGGGATTACAGGTGTGAGCCACCGCACCTAGCCTTATGAGAATCGCCTTCTAAGATGGCCCATCAATAGCAATACAGGCTTTTTCTAATGTGTACCTCAATGCTCTTCCTGCTCCGCTAATTATACAATTCCAAAGCCACTTCTACATTTTTAGATATTGTCTTCAGCAGCACCCCACTTCTTGCTCTCAATTTCCATCTAAGTCCATTCAGGCTGCTATAACAAAATATGTTAGATTGAGAAATTTATAAACAACAGACATTATTTCTCACAATTGTAGAGGCTAGAATGTCCAAGAACAAAGCACCAGCAGATTCAGTGTCTGGTGAAGGCCTGTTCTTCATAGATGGTGCCTTCTATGTGTCCTCACATGGGAAAAGGGTCAACTCTGTGTCCTCCCATGGCAGAAGGGACAAGGACTGCTCCTTTCAACTTCTTTTTAAGGGCAAAAAATCACATTCATTAGGAAAGAGCCCTCATTACTTAATCACTTCCCACCTCTTACTACTACTAAGGCCCTGCCTCTTAACACGATTGCATTAGGGGTTAAGTTTCAACATGTGAATTTGTGGGGGACAGCAACATTCAGACTACAGCAGTTGGTCTAGTAAGAATCTCCCTACCCTTGATACTTTTGTAATTTTCCATCCACTGACCTCTCACTGTGTTCAATAGCCGGAAATCCCCAGCTGTCTTTGCCGAATTCAGAGTTGAGCCCAATCTCTCTTCCCTATGTCAACAGTCTTTAATAAAGTCTTCCTTCAGTGGGCCTCATGCTGTCTTCATGGGGTCTGGGTTTGGAAAGTTAAGTCTCTTATCAGAGTAACTTTTTTTGTTTGTTTGTTTTTTAGAGTTATCATTTTGGCTAATGAATAACTTATGGTGACCTGGGATTCTATCTTGTGATATCCATTGTTTTTAAACCTTTGATATTTGACAAACCCCCCAAGATCAGATTCTAAGTTAAAAAAAAAAAATTAAGTTGCCTAAAGTCCAAAAAGACATATTCAGCTTAATGTATTAAAATCATGCAGGAAACACTGTCAAATATAAAATAGTGTTTAATTTTCTTTGGGTTATATTCATATAAATATGTTATTAGTATGTGTTATAAAATTGTATAAGATTCCTGTAATTCTGATATGCCTCAGTGTATGTTATCAGTAATAATTATAATTGTTTTATTTTATTTTATTTTTGAGACAGAGTCTCGCTCTGTCGCCCAGGCTCAAGTGCAGTGGTGCAATCTTGGCTCACTGCAAGTTCTTCCTCCCGGGTTCATGCCATTCTCCTGCCTCAGCCACCTGAGTAGCTGGGACTACAGGAACCTGCCACCATGTGCAGCTAATTTTATGTATTTTTAGTAAAGATGGGGTTTCACCGTGTTAGCCAGGATGGTCTCGATCTCCTGACCTTGTGATCCACCCGCCTCAGCCTTCCAAAGTGCTAGGATTACAGGTGTGAGCCACCGCACCCGCCCTAGACAGAGTCTTGCTTTGTCGCTCAGGCTGGAGTACAGTGGTGCAATCTTGGCTCACTGCAAGCTCCGCCTCCCAGGTTCATGCCATTCTCCTGCCTCAACCTCCTGAGTAGCTGGGACTACAGGCTACTCACATCCAGCTCATTTTTTGTATTTTTAGTAGAGACAGGGTTTCACCATGTTAGCCAGGATGGTCTCGAACTCCTGATCTTGTGATCTACCCGCTTCAGTCTCCCAAAGTGCTGGATTATAGGTGTGAGCCACCGCACCTGGCCAAGACAGAATCTTGCTTTGTCGCCCAGGCTGGAGTGCAGTAGTATGATCTTGGCTCACTGGAAGCTCCGCCTCCCAAGTTCACGCCATTCTCCTTCCTTAGCCTCCCAAGTAGCTGGGAATACAGGCGCCTGCCACCATGCCCAGCTAATTCTTTTGTATTTTCAGTAGAGATGGGTTTTCACTGGGTTAGCCAGGATGGTCTTGATCTCCTGACCTCGTGACCTGCCAGCCTTGGCCTCCCAAAGTGCTGGGATTACAGGCGTGAGCCACTGCACCCAGCCCAATTGTGTTTTTAACTGTGGCTGCCTTAAAATGTTTTTGTCATCCACAGACAATTGTCTCATTTTGATCTACTTTAGAAGGTGGTTTTATAATCAGCTATAAAACTTTGACAGGTACTCTTGAATGCAAGTTTCTGATAACTTTGGAGATTATGACAATATAAGGGGAAAAAACTTTTAGGGCTCTCATGGAGAGCTGAAATGTTCATGAATATGAAGCAGAACAGAAGACTGAAGTAGTTTTTTTTTTTTTTTTTTTTTTTTTTTAACTTTTTTGCTTAAAATGTTGCTGATCCTTTTTGTTTTCCAGAACTAAGAAAACTTTTCTTTTGAGCTATTTACAGCTTTTAACAATTGGTAAAATATACTCCTGTAATCAAAATTTGGAGCATATTTGTTTCTCTCTACCTGATTTCTTCAGAATTTGGGAACTATTTGTGAGTATTCTCAATTTATGGTAGTATAGACATTTGTATAAGTGCGATAAGAATCTGTTTTCTTTTGTAACAGGACACAATTGTAGAAACTGGTTATTTTACCAAGGCTTTGACTGGAATGGCATGCTTTCTTTAAGGACTCAAAGTTGATTTACAGAGCCAATAAAAGCCTCTTGGGAAATCTGGCCTCATACCTTGTTTGCACAGTCCCTGTACGAGGTTTCTGGCCTGTGATAAGTAAAGAATGTCACTTTCTAACAGGGCGAGGAGCCCAAAGTTATCTTGGCACATCAAGAGAAGAGGAATTTACCTAACTCATAGGTATTTGAGGGTACAAACCAATGGCAGGGCTCAGCTTTTAAAAAGTCTTATCTGAGATTCCTTATAGGACAGAGTTCCATCCAAGCCAATTTTAAAAGCCTATGTGAAAAATAATTATTTTTGCTGTGCTTTATGCAAATAACCAGGCCGAGTACAATAAAAGTTTATTTTGCAAACCAATCAGTCCTATCATGATTTGTTTTTAATAAAAATGAGGATTGGAAAGAGAAAAATTGTACTTAAAAAAGACTTATAGGCTGGGCATGGTGGCTCACGCCTATAATCCCAGCACTTTGGGAGGCTGAGGTGGGTGGATCACGAGGTCAAGAGATTGATCCTGTCTCTACTAAAAATACAAAAATTAGCTGGGCGTGGTGGTGCACAACTGTACTCCCAGCAACTCAGGAGACTGAGGCAGAATTGCTTGAACCTGCGAGGCGGAGGTTGCAGTAAGCTCAGATCTCGCCACTGCACTTCAGCCTGGCAACAGAGTGACACTCTGTCTAAAAAAAAAACCAAGAAGCAAAACAAAACAAAAAAAACCTTACAGTCCACTGTTGTTAGCTGTTCTTGATTTTTTTCTTCAGTTTGGACTAAATCCTAAATTCTTTGTGGGCTATAAGTCCCCAAACTAATGCTTTCAAATCTTTACTTTTGAAATTGGGAATTTCACTCCTCACCCCAGTACTCATTATCTACCTGATAGTCCACTGTTCCCTTAAATGCCGTACTAAAACTATAGATGTTAATACTAATGCCTTTGCCATGCAAGACTTGGAACCCCAGCCAGGCCTGCATGAGTACACTCACGCAGTTGCAAAGCGGTTCCACTCCTCTCACCCTGGGGTCAACACCTACCCCTACTATGCCTCTAATCAGCAGGAAGAAGTTAGAGCAGCCTTCGCCCTTTTCCAATCTTCATTAGCCAACACCTTAAGATTAAGGTGTTACAAAATCCAAAGGGAGGCTGGGCGCAGTGGCTTACGGTTATAATCCCAACATTTTGGGAGGCCAAGGTAGATGGATCACTTGAGGTCAGGAGTTTGAGACCAGCCTGGCCAACATAGTGAAACCCTGTCTCTACTAAAAATACAACAAATTAGGCAGGCGTGGTGGTGCATGCCTATCGTCCCAGCTACTCAGGAGGCTGAGGCAGGAGAATTGCTTGAACCCAGGGGGTGGAGGTTGCGGTGAGCTGAAATAATAAAATAAAATAAACTCAGAGGGAGGGATTGAAACCGCCACTGCAAAATTGTAACTGGGACAGTGAAAGAGATCTGACCTAACCAACTCCATCTTGCTTCTAACCTCCAGGTTCATTCTGGGCATAGGCTGAACTAACTTTGAGAGGAACTTAGGTTAGTGTTTATAGTTTACAACCAAGAGAATAACAGTCGTTTCCCAAAACAAACCTCTTTCTTGCCTAGGGACTAGACTCACAAATTAGCCACAAGATTAGAAATTATGGTTTAGGAGTCACATAGTTGGAGGATACAAGATTCTGACCCTCCCTAAACTGTTCCTAAGATCAGTACTTGAGATATTTTGCAGACCCTGCCCTTGATGGATCAGCTGGCACCACCCAGATAGATAAACTGGCTCATCTGATCTTGTGGCCACCACCCAAGAACTGACTCAGCACAAGAAGACTGCTTTGACTCCCTACGATTTCATTTCCAACCCAACCAATCAGTACTCCTGACTCACTGGCTTCCCCCAGTCCACCAAGTTATCCTTCAAAACTCTGATCCCTGGGGAGACCGGAGTAATAATAAAACTCCTGTCTTAAATTTAAAAAAAAAAAAAAAAAAAGTCTTCTTTACTATTTCAACAACTTTCAGAATATTGTTTTCATTAATACCACCTAGGAATCAGTGACTATGTTTTATTAGAATAATTTCTGGTGCTTTATCATGTCTTTGATTATTTAAGAGAACTAAATCTTCTCACCTTAAAAAAAGCTATTTTTTTCTTAGAATCATAGAATCCCCTAAGGCTATTTTTATTGTCACTTTAATTAAATGGATAATTTAGTGTTGTTTCACAGTGACCTGTGATCCTATTTAATCAAGTGTTCAAAGCTTTTTGACAACTTCCCCAAATGAAATTCTAAATGAAAATTGTTTTTAACTTTGAACTGACTTTGAGATTTTCCAAAGGGCCCCTAGAAAATCTCAAAATATTTGTTCTCTCAGTTTGTAAAAAGACAGATGTTAAACTAATTAGGTTTATTCAATATGTTAAATTGCATGGGAAGCACTCACTGTCAAGAAAAGATACTTAACCTTCCTTAGGTGGTATTTGCATGGATAAGTGTTATTATTTCAGAAACTGAATGAAGTTCCTAGAAATTTGTCAATGCCTTTGATAACCATAATATGTCCTGGTATAATATTATCAGTCAAAATTCCAGTTATGATTTTAAATGTATGCCACAAAAAACTGATTTTCCTTGTTAACTGAATTAAAATAAACCTTCATCTGACCTTTACCATGGCCATTTTAGGGTTTTTGTCATTCACAGTTATAATTTTACTCTGATACTTTCCTGAAAGCTCTTGCAATCAGCTATTAGCCAGAATACTTCATCTTCAACAAAAAGGACTGTGTCTCTAAGACCCATGGAAAGGCCTGTAACAGTACTGTGGGGTACACGCTTCTCATGACTTGCTTAAACAACTTTAATCTCATACCACTGCACTGAGGAAGGATTTCCAGAACTCTAGTTGAAAAGCTGATGGGATGACACTGCTAATCCAAGATCAAGCAAGACCAGAATTGATCATATGGAACTGAGGTGACTCATAAAGAATGTTCATGATTTTTTAAATGGCCTTTGTTTGAAACATTGCTGGTTCTTGAATGTTCTATGTCCTGGATATAAGGGAAAAACATAGATTAGAAGAAGGAAACAAAATAAAAACAATGATTAATGTTCGGAGCAGAATATAGATCCTTTCTAAGTCCAGAGGGCAAGCCAGTCATGAGGTTTTCTAGATGTGGGGTTCCGTCTTTAGTGAGGATGGTAATAGTAGCGTTGGAGTCATGGTTATTTTCTGGAGCAGAGCCTGGAAGATGCAAGTGTTCTGGGGAAATAATTGAAAACCCCAACTGTTGTGATAAATCCTTTGATTTCTCTTTTCTCTTAAGCGATCCATAACTGATAACAATTTAATAAACTTCCATAAATAGAAAATTTATCTTTTTCTCCCTTCCTGCTTCCTCTAAAATTTGTCAATTCTTATTGAATATTCCTATTCTCATGGCAATATAGTTGTCTGCATAAATTCAAGAAGAATCTATTCTCCTTAAAAAAGGACGTTCTTTGGAAAAATTGATTATATTACCGTGAGTTTGAATAGAATGTCATATTTGAGACTGACGTGCATAGAATTAGATGTGAACAGACATTTTTAATAAACTAAGGTTGACTTGATGGAGTCAATGCTTACAAAGCTCTCTTGAAATAACTGACCTGGTGCCTTACCTGACTTACAGGGTTCCAGGCTTACAGGTGAGTAAGATGGGTATACTTACTGGCAGGCCTAGGGCCTTAAGATGTTTTGGAAACCTCAAGAAGAGCAAAAGTTTTAGGATCCGAATGGATCCCCACATTTCTCTATCTGAAACTACAGATAGCGTAGGTGTGGTCTTTTTTTGGGGTGGGGTGGGGAATGGAGTCTCAGTCTTGCTCTGTTGCCCAGGCTGGAGTGCAGTGGCACGATTTCAGCTCACTGCAAGCTCTGCCTCTCGGGCTCATGCCCTTCTCCTGCCTCAGCCTCCCAAGTAGCTGGGACTACAGGTGCCCGCCACCACGCCCCCGCTAATTTTTTGTATTTTTAGTAGAGACGGGGTTTCACCGTGTTAGGCAGGATGGTCTTGAACTCCTGACCTTGTGATCCACCTACCTCGGCCTCCCAAAGTGCTGGGATTACAGGCGTGAGCCACTGTGCCCGGCCGTGTAGGTATAGTCTTAAAAGTCTAATCTGAGATTCCTTATAAAAGTTCCAGCAAAGCAAACTTAAAAAGGCTCGTGTGGTCAATTATCATTCTTGCTGGACTTATGTAAATGATCAGGCCAAATTTAACGAGATAAGACTTATTTTGTAAACAAGAGTAATCTTACTTTATCTTTGATCTCAGTGGTAGTAATTATACAGAGAAATTTTACGTTTCCATGGCAAACTATAACCCAGTTGTGTGAGTTATCAGACTCTAGTCTTGTTCACTGTCTTTGAACTACTTTTTTTTAGCTCTTTAAAGGATGGATCCTGCCAGCCAGGCGCGGTGGCTCATGCCCATAATCCCAGCACTTTGGGAGGCTGAGGTGGGGGAATCACCTGAGGTCGGGAGTTTGAGAGCAGCCTGACCAACGTGGAGAAATCCTATCTCCACTACAAATACAAAATTAGCCCATAATCCCAGCTACTTGGGAGGCTGAGGCAGGAGAATTGCTTGAATCTGGGAGGCGGAGGTTGCAGTGAGCCGAGATTGTGCCACTGCACTCCAACCTGGGCAACAAGAGCAAAACTCTGTCTCAAAACAAAAACAAAAACAAAAACAAACAAACAAACAAAAAACACCTGGATCCTGCTGTCTTACACATTTTGTTAGTAATTAGTATTTCCAATTTTCCTCCCACTCTACTGACTTGATGTCACTGAGAACTAAAACGCTTCCTTCTCAAAGCCTTGCAAGCTGAAGCTGGATGGCTAGATATAAACTTCAAAAGATTTATCACAACACTTCGGTCTTTCAAATATTTCCCAGAACACCTGCATCTTCCAGATTGTGCTCCAGGAAATAACCATGATGGTGCCACTACCTACCACTACCATCCTTACTAAAGATGGCTGGAGTCCAACATCTAGAAAATTTCATAACTGACTTGCCCTCTAGACTGGGTTTATCGTCTACTCTGAACATTAATCATTGTTTTCATTTTGTTTCCTTGTTCTAATCTATGTTTTTCCCCCTTTTACAGATCTCTCATCTTACAGTTTCTAACTCCAATCATCTCCCCACAGCGATCAACTTAGCTTCCTTTTTTTAATGAAACATCTAGGGAAGTTTCAGATGGAGAAATGTGTGGACATTCAGGCCCTAAACTTTGGTATAAAGATTATTTTACTGTGAAAATATTTGACCTAAGAAAGATGCAGCAAGAAATTTTATTTGAACTTCCCTTATTTCACTAAAGCAGAGCCTCCAGAAAATACAAGTGCCATTGGCTTCCCTCTGAGGAAGTTTCCTGCGAATTCCACTACTGTAGAGACAGATTGCCCATTCTTGTAAGCATCCAAAAGCCCAAAAGAACCTTCCACAACTTCCTACTGAAACTCCAAAATCCCCCAACACATTTTGTTAAGTGGATCTATAAACCTTTATTTCTATTTAGTGAGTTACTCTAAACCTTGTCTTTTCTCCTGTTAAATTATTGTTGTCAGTTAATTTGCAGGTCCTCAAACACAGGACCCACATTGAACAAGGAAAAGTTTTCCTTCCAACATAGACAATATGACTACCTGTAGAACACCATTTTGAATGTACAAAAATTATTAAGCAAATTTAGCAAGTTTTCAGGACATAAGATGAATTGCAGATATCAACTGTATTTCCATATATTAGCAACAATCAGAAACAAAATTGAAAAAAAAATCACCATTTACAATATTATCAAAAAATACAAGGCCTTGCACAGTGGCTCACGCCTGTAATCCCTACACCTTGGGAAGCTGAGGCAGGAGGATTGCTTGAACCCTGGAGTTCGAGACCAGCCTGGGCAGCATGGTGGGACCCCGTCTCTAAAAAGAATTTAAAAAATTAACTGGGCATGGTCGTGTGTACCTGTAGTCCCAGCTACTCAGGAGGCTGAGGTAGGAGGATAGCTTGAGCCCAGGAGGGTCGAGGCTGCAGTGAGCCATGATCACACCATTGCACTCCAGCCTGGGTGACAGAGTGAGATCCCTCTCAAAAAATAAAAATAAAAATAAATAAAAAATACTTAGGTTAAAATCTAACAAAAGTTATAAGAGTTTTTTGTTTGTTTGTTTTTGAGATGGAGTCTCACTCTGTTGCCCCGGGTGGAGTGCAGTGGTGAGATCGCTGCTCACTGCAAGCTCCGCCTCCCAGGTTCACACCATTCTCCTGCCTCAGCCTCCCGAGTAGCTGGGACTACAGGCGCCCGCCACTGCACCCGGCTAATTTCTTCTATTTTTAGTAGAGACGGTGTTTCACTGTGTTAGGCAGGAAGGCCTGGATCTCCTGACCTCGGGATCCGCCCACCTCGGTCTCACAAAGTGCTAGGATTACAGGCGTGAGCCACCGTGTCCAGCCAGAGAAATTTTAAAAGACCTAAATGTGAATGGGTCAGAAGATTTAATATGGTTAAAATGTCAATTCTCCCCAAATTGATCTGTAAACACAATCGCAGCAGTCTTTTTTTTTTGTGCAAAATGACAAGACAACTCTAAGATTTACAAGGAAATCTGAAGAATCTAGAAGATACAAAATAAGCTTGAAAAATAAAAACAAAGTTGTAGGACATAAACTACCTTATTTCATCACTTATTTATATAGCTACAATAATCAAAACAGCATGGTGCTGGTGGCAAAAAGACAAATAGCTCAATGGAACAGAATAGGAAGCCTAAAACGAAACACATACATATGCGACACAGATTTCGACGTAAGCACAGAGGAAATGCAGTAGAGACAAAAATAACGTTTTAACAAATGATGCTGGAACATTTGGATATGTATACATGCAAAAAAATGAACTTTGGTCGCTATCCCATACCGTATACAAAAATTAAAAGTAGATCTTATCCTTTGAGCCCAGGAGGTTGAGGCTGCAGTGAGCTGTGATCACACCACTACATTCCAGCCTGGGCAACAGAGTGAGACCCTGCCTGAGAAAAAAAAAAAAAAAAGTAGATCCTAGACCTAATATACAACCCAAAACAGTAATATTTCTAGAAGAAATCCTAGGACAAAATATTTGTGATAGTGGAGCTGAAAAATCTATCAAATACTAAACTTTTTTTTACCACCTTGACTAAAAGTAATGGGTTTATATACTTCATCATATCATTTAATTCTAAATCTACAGAGATCAATGTCACTTTCTCAGTAAAAGTACGTGAGTCTTCAATGATGACCAGAACTCACACTCCCCAGTAAACCATAACACCATGTCTCCGGAGTAGAGCTTATTAGAGCAATAACTTGTGATAATGATAAATATTGATCAAAGACTGAGCCTAGGAAGTGGGTTTTTTGAGGCTGCATATATTCAAGGCAATCCTTCAGAACCACAGAGGGCTCACTGGATCCTATTAACCGCTGAGTGAATGAATAAACAGATGAAACAGGGACCTGAGTAGATGGTAGTTGATATTCTTGTACATATATTCTACCTCTAGATTCAATAGAAAGAACTAAAAGTACATGAGTTTCAGTACCAACATCTTCAACAGCTACCAGCTGTATCACCTTGGACCAGTCAGGTAACCTCCCGTGAACCTGGTTGCTTCCAGGCCGGGGATCCGTGCGCGGGAGTTTTGAGCCTGGGAGCAGGCAGGGCAGAGGAGCTGGAGGGCCAAGCCTTTGAGCTCCAGGGGGGTCGCCGGGGTAGTGGGTAGTGCCCGGCCGATCGGCGGCCTGGGGGTTGCCTGAAGGTGAGGTCTGGGGTCACCCCGCGGTGATCTGAGTCCTGGGATGCCCCACAGGGATTTGCTGCCTCAGGGATCCGAAGTCTCATTCACTCCCCCACTGGGGACCTGAGCTCTCGAGATCCTCCTGCGGGGGTCTGAGATCTCAGGATCAGCCTGTGGGGGTCTGAAGCCTCGGGGTCCTCGCGTGGGGTCTGAGGTCTCGGGGTCTCCCCTGTGGGGTCTGAGTCTTGGAGTCCCCCATCCCCGGGATCGGCGGTCCGGGTCCCAGGAGCAGTAACGTGGTGGGTCGGGCCCCGAACAGGAACGTGGCGCGCCGGCCCCAGGTGGTGTAGGGCTGGCGGCGGGGGGATAACGGTGCCGAAAGTTCGCACAAAGCCATCCGCGGGGGTCCCGCCCCGCCCGCGAGGCAATGACTGTGCCCCCTCCCATTCCTGATCCTCAACTCAGGTGAGCACAGATGAGGCGCCGGGAAGCTTCTAAGTCGCAAATGGAAATAGAAGGCTAATTCAGGGGTGAGGGGCCGTCGTGCTCGTTACTCCCAGGAGGAGAGAAAAAACCACGGCCCCGCAGCCGGGGGCGCGGCGAGGCATTATCCGGCCCCCTCCCCGGGGTCTCAACTCCCTACAGCCTCCCGCCTCCCGCCTCCCGCCTCCCGCCTCCCGCCTCAGCTACAGGCAAATCCCGGAAGCGCGGAATCCGTCAAGCGCCATGAGGGCGGCGCGCTCGCCCCGCGCATGCCCAGTGCCCGCCTGCGCCGCCAGGGTCTCCAGCACCGCACCGTCCAGCCCGCCGGATCCCGCCGTCTGTCATGGCGGCCCCCATCCTGAAAGGTGAGGGACTTCCTGCTTCCTGCGCCAGCCGCGGGGGAATTTGAGGACTGGCACCCCTGGTGGCGGGCGCACTCGGGGGGGTTCCCCTGGGAGCAGCCCCGCTCGCCCCTCCCTCGCTGCCTGTCCCCTCCCAGATCCCCTGCCGCCTCCTGCCTCCCCCTGCCTCCCCCGCTGCCTGTCCCACCAAAACCCCCGGCTGCCTGCTTCCCCTCCCGTGCTCCGTGTCTCCCCAAACCACCGACTGCCTGCTTCCTGCCGTATGCTCCCTGTTTCCCCAAAACACCCGGCTGCCTGTTGCCTCCCCCGTGCTGCTAGTCCACCTCAATCCCCCGCTGCCTGCTCTCTCCCCCATGCTGCCTGTCGCCCAGATCCCGCCCCCCCCCACCTGCCCTTACCCCACCTGCTCTCACCCCTGCTGCCTTAGTCCCTGGTCCCGGAGCTAATAGGCAGTCAGAGTCCTGCCCTTCGGAAGTTGGTGTGGGGTCCTCCTGGGTCCGGTCCTGCTCTACCCCCTCTGAGGCCCACCTGGAGTTTCTATGCTAATTGTTCCAATAATAGGAGCCGCCTTTTACTGCGGAGTCCTCGTGTGCCAGGCGCTGTGCTTAGGCTGGTGTGGTATTGTCTGATTTTTTAACCGCTGTATCAACTCTCTTACCTCGTATTACAGGTGGAAACTAAGGCATGGGGCGTTTAGGTGCCTGTCCCCCGGTGTGTGGCTATTCAGTGCTGACAGAGCCTTAGACCAGGGCTGCTGTCCCAACCAGTATATGATACCGCACCCAGTCCCGCCCGCTGTGCACCTGGAAGAGCCCAGGAGCGGGGAATAGAGGACACCTGTCTTGTAGAGTTTGGCCGTGGGAAAAAAAAGGGGCCTGTATTGTGGGGCCTGGAGTCATAAAACATAGCCAAAAGAAAAGACTAAAGGCTTTATACAAACTCTGTAATCAGATGCGGCTATTTTTCTAATGTTAGTATTTTGTTAAATTAACCTGGTTTTCCTTTAGCGTTACCCGCAATCATTGACCAATGGCACACCTGGAAAATTCTTTTAACCATCAGGTTTTAAGAAGAGGATATCCACTAGAACAGGGGTCCACAGACTATGGCCCCCAGGCCATATCTGGCCTGCTGCCTGTGTTTGTAGGGTCTACAAGCTAAGAATGTCTTTTACATTTTTAAGTGATTTTTAAAAAAGGACAAATGAAAAAATTATATCACATTCACGTTTTCTTTTCCATAAATAAAGTTTTATTGGAGCACAGGCTGGCCCATTAATATATTACCTATGGTTATGTTTGTGCCACAACCATGAAGTTGAGTAGTTGTGACAAATACTCTATTGGCCACCAAGCCTAAAATATTTACCATCTGTCCCTTCACAGAAAACAGACTTCTGCACTAGAAAAACTAAGCCTAAGAATTTGGGGAAAGCATCTAATTTTAGGAATGTAAACTGTCATGTATTGTATGAGTACAGTTGTTCTTTGCTTAAAATTTTAATAAATTCCACTGAAGCTATTTTGAAAAGGCTTTTAGTAGAAATTTATTTATGAGACAGAGTTTTACTGTGTTGCCCAGGCTGGAGTGCAGTGACATCACATAATAGCTCAAGCAATTCTGCTTCAGCCTCCTAAGTAACTTGGGACTACAGGCACTACCATGCCTGGTTATTTTTATTTTCATTTTTTAATTTATTATTTTTTTGTAGAGCCAGGGTGTCACTATGTTGCCTAGGCTGGTCTTGAATTCCCAGCCTCAAGCCATCCTCCTGCCTCCACCTTCCAAAGTGCTGGGATTACAGGCATGAGCTACTTTGCTTAGCCAGTAGAATAAACTTAATCTACTTTTCGTACTTTTGAGGCAAGGAGTGCAATGGTGCGATCATAACTCAGCTTCTACCTCCTGGGCTTGAGGAATTCTCCCACCTCAGCTTCTCCACCCTCCCCACCCCATTTCCCACCCAGTAGCTGGGACTACAGCCACTTGCCAGCATTCCTGGCTAATTTAAAAAAAAAAAAAAAAAAATTGTAGAGACAGGGTTTCACTATGTTGCCCAGGCTGGTCTCAAACTCCTGCACCCAAGTGATCCCACTGCCTTGGCCTTCCAAAGTGCTGGAATTACAGCATGAGCCACCACACCTGGCCAGTAGAATAAATTTTTGGTTTACTCTTTTTTTTTTTTTTACTTTTTTATTTTTTGAGACAGAGTCTCGCCCTGTCACCCAGGCTGGAGTGCAGTGGTGTAATCTCGGCTCACAGCAACTTCCACCTCCTGAGTTCTAGTGATTCTCCTGCCTCAGCCTTCCAGTAGCTGGGATTACAGGCGCCCGCCATCATTCCCAGCTAATATTTTGTATCTTTTAGTAGAGACGAGTTTTCACCATGTTGGCCTAGCTGGTCTCAAATCCCTGACTTCGTGGATCCACCTGCCTCCGCCTCCCAAAGTGCTGGGATTACAGGCATGAGCCACCGTGCTGGCCTCGGTTTACTCTTAAATATAAATAGAACAAAATCTATTGGGCAGAGGATGCTGGAATTACAAATGTTTATTTCATGTTCATATCTTGTTTTCAGATGTAGTGGCCTATGTTGAAGTGTGGTCATCCAATGGAACGGAAAATTATTCAAAGACATTTACAACACAGCTTGTGGATATGGGAGCAAAGGTAAGACATTTATTTTGCTGTTGATTCATATGACAGTCTTCTGATAGGTAAAAGGTTACATTTGCATTTTCTTATTTTGGGAGTTATTACTTAGAATACAGACAAAGCAATGGGTAAGTGGTGGGAGAAAAAAGAGCCAAACTGTGAAGAATTTAGAACAGTAGGACTTAACAGAACAGTTGGGCCTGTGGGCATTGAGTGAGTAGGAGGAACCTAGGATGAAACGCTGGATTCTTACACTGGTTACTTAGATGCATAGTGCTATTAAGCAAAGTGAGGAATATAGGAAAAGGAACAGGTTTCTAAGGGAAAAGTTGTAAACTTGGGCATATTGAAAATATCTATTAGACATTTGGATATACAAGTCTGGAACTTGGAGTGTTCAAGGCTAGAGATGATGATTTGGGGGGTCAGGACCATAGGGGTCGTGTAAAGTCACAGGTGTGGACGTCGTCCCATGTCGGGCATGGTTAGGATGAAGAGTGGTGATGGGAGGAGCATTGTTCAGTATTCAAGGACAGGCGATGGGAGCAGGGACCCAGTGACAGAGGGAGAGAAGAATGCCAGGAGAAGGAGAAAAGCAAGTGTGGAAGTCAAAGGAGGGAGTAATTTTTTTTTTTTTTTTTTTTTTTGTGATAGAGTCTCTTGCTCTCTTGCCAGGCTGGAGTGCAGTGACATGATCTCAGCTCACTGCAACCTCTGCCTCCTGGGTTCAAGTGATTCTCCTGCCTCAGCCTCCCAAGTATCTGGGACTACAGGCACACACTACCATGCCTCGCTAATTTTTTTTTTTTTTTTTTTTTTGTATTTTTAGTAAAGACAGGGTTTCACCATGTTGGCCAGGATGGTCTCGATCTCCTGATCTCGTGATCTGCCCACCTCAGCCTCCCAAAGTACTGGGATTATAGGTGTGAGCCATCGAGCCTGACCAGGAGTAGTTTTTTAATTGCCTTTCAGAGCTCAGAGGGAGTAATTTTAAAGACAGAATTTTTAAAAACTACAGATAGTTCAAGAAAGATAGGATGGGCAAATGTACTTTGGATTTGAACACTATAAGGTCATTGCGAAGTTAGTGCAGTTTTCAGTGAAATGGGCAGGAATCATTGAGATATGAGGAAATGGAGATAGCAAACAGTTTGCCTTATTCAAGGTTTCTCAGTATAGCCATCTGTGTTATCAGATTTACTATCACATAGTGCTTGTGTTCAAGTAGCTTTATTTGACTTAATAATGTCCTTGATACCGAATAGGTATCTTTTGCCCACACACACTAAACCAATCACTGTGATGACGGGTTTTACAAAAGAGAAAAGATTCATTCACAGAGAAGCGCAGCTAGGAGGCAGAAGAGTACTCAAATCTTCATTCCCAAAGAGAAGGCTTAGGGATATTTATCAGTTAGGGAAGTGGGGTGATCTAAGCAGTGGGGAAAAATGGAGTACTTGATCTGCACAAGCGTAGCTGGGGTTCATGGGATGCATGTTTAGAAAACAGGCGTTATTAGGAGGCTGAGGCGGGTGGATCACCTGAGGTTAGCAGTTCGAGACCAGCCTGGCGAACATAGTGAAGCCCCATCTCTACTAAAAATACAAAAAAATTAGCTGGGTGTGGTGGCACACACCGTAGTCTCAGCTATTTGGGAGGCTGAGGCGGGAGAATCGTTTGAACCTGGGAGGCGGAGGTTGCTTTGAGCTGAGATTGCACCAGTGCACTCCAGCCTGGGCGACAGAGTAAGACTCTGTCTCCAAAAACCAAAAAAACCCAAGCAGTCACTAGTAGGATCCGATGGTGAAGATTTTGGCCTCCTGTCAAAAGGTCACTTCCTGGGCATTTGCACAGGCCTGGTTGAAGAGTTGGTGGTTGCAGCCTGTTTGAACTGTAGAGGTGCTGCCCCAAGTTCCTGAAAAGTAACTTAAGCAACGGTTACCATGGTGACATATCCACCAGAAGTGTTATAAGGAAGCCAGTGAAGGTTGTTATAGCATTTAGCAGCATGACTTGCAGCTATATAGGAATAAATAAATAAATTATAAAAAGCAAGTGACCAAAAGCGAGCAAGGCAGATTAAATTTGGCAGACCTAATTTTCAGCCTTAAAGTGCAAGAGTGGTGATGCTGGCTATTCAGATATGCCAGAGAAGCCTTAAGGTGCTTTAAATGAAAAGGTGAAAGTTCTCCACTTTAAGGAAAGGAAAAAAATTATATGCTAAAGTTGCTAAGATCTACAGTGAGAACAAATCTTCTAATCTTGAAATTGTGAAGAACTATGCTAGTGTTGCAGTCACATCAAACTGCCAAAGTTACAGCCACAGTGTAATTTTTATTACAATACATTGTTACAATTACCCTATTTTGTTATTATTGTTAATCTGTGCCTAATTTGTAAATGAAACTTCATTGTATATGTATGTATAGGAAAAAACAGTATATAACCGGTTCAGTACTAGCTCAGGACTCAGGCATCCACTGGGAGGGGTGGGGGGCGGGCGGGCATGTCTCAGAACTTAACCCTCATGGATAAGGGGGAACTAATACACTCTTACAGGGAGTTTACCTATGAAAAAAGTCTGTTTATGTCCTTTTCTGGCATTTGGGAGGGGCTGACTGATAGGCTGAGTGAAAGAGATCCATTAAAAATGGGAGAAAAGATTATCGAAGGTAGGGCTAGGTTGGGGTGGGGCAAGAGAGCTGCCGTGGATATGAACCTTAAGAGGCACTCACCACCAGGCAAAGAGTGGGTACTACTAAATTTTTTTACCCTAAGAGCCTTGTTTGACCTCCCTAATGCCTGTCTTGAGTAAGAGGTCAGTGCAGAGGAATCCGAATATAGGAGCAGGGCCTGCACTGCAGGAGTGCCTGCTGTGATACACCGGAATGTAGGAACCTGAGGGAGTCTGCGTGTTCTCATGCCTAACATTTACCTGGGATGAGGAAGAGTTATTGTGAATGAGAAAAAAGCCATTAGACAAGTGAGTTGACAAGGTGGTTTGAGGGTAGCATTAAGATCTTAGATCTTTTGGATCTTTTTGGTTTCACCTTTTATTTCAAAACTTGGCAAGCAAAGTTGGGGAAAGAATAGTGAATGTAGATTCAACAGTTGTTAACATCGTAACAGATTTGGATATTTGTAGTATCATAATCCAGGATTATCTTAAGCCAATTTCAGGATTCGAGATGATTTAAAACTAGACTACAGGCCTGTGAGGGTCATTATAACTTCTGATTCACCCTTAATCTAGATGCAGCTCTTTGGGTCTCAGCCCAAGGTGTAGGAGTTTTATCAGACCCCCTTCTCCCTTTGAGGCTTCTCAATTTTTGTCCTGTTCAGTGTTTGCTAAATTTGATAAAAGCCTTGTGGGAAAATGGCCTCAAATGCTAGACTCATCTCTAGGTATCAGTCTTAATCTAGAATCTCAGCCCGGTAATTCTTAGCTGCCTTGATAGCTCCCATGGACTTGGTAGGGGTGTGGAGACTGAGAGAGAGAGAGAGAGAGAGAGTTATAAAAGCAATACATATTTATTGTTTAAAAAGACTAATGGGCAGTGCTGTGAAATTCACAATAAACACAAAGAGAAACCAGCAACCCTTTGCAGTACGTTTCCTTTTCCATTTTTCAAAGACAGTTATTTTCAAATCATCTGTTTCTTTTGGTATTTGCCTTCATATTTCCAATCAGTGTACATATATTTACTTCAGTACAATTGAATGCTATAGAAAATTATGCAGATGAGTTCTGCTTCTGGAAAGGATACATAAAAGGTAACATTTTTGACACCATGAGTGTCTGAGCATGCCTTTATTATACTGTTTTTTTTTTTTACTAATATTTTAGCTGACTAAAAATGCTAGCACAAATATTGTTTTTCCTTGAAGGTATTTCCCATTGTTTTCTCACTTCCAGACTGCTGTTGATAAGCCTGATTCAGCTGGCACTTATCATTGTTTGCATGTGATGTGTCTCCGTCCTCTTCACCTTGATTACCTACTCTTTTAATATTTTTCCCTTTTGCCAGCCATGCTGGAATTCTGTGATAAGCTTGGTCTAGTGCTGTTTTCATTCTTGTGCTGGGCCTTTGTGGGGTTTCTTTTGATCTAGAATGCATATCCTTTAGTTTGAGAAACTTTTCTTTGATTATATCTTTAATAATATTGTCTCCATTTTGTGTATTTCTGTATTTCTTTAACTTCTGTTGATTGGCTGTTGGATCTCCTGGTCTGAGCTCCTGACGTTCTTGCCTTTTGTCTCCTGTTGTGTCCGTCTTCTAGTTCTTTTGTTCTACTACCAGTGAGCTTTTCTCAACTTCATTGACTGATACTTCTGTAGAAAATTTTATTACTTATGTCATCTTTTCTTAATTTCCAAGAGCTCTTTAGGATCCTATTAAAAAATAATCTTCTGATCATGTTGCATGAATACAGTATCTCTCTCTTTTTTTTTTTTTTTTTTTTTTTTTTTGAGACGGAGTCTTGCTCTGTTACCCAGGCTGGAGCGCAATGGTGCGCAATCTTGGCTCACTGCAACCGCCACCTTCCGGGTTCAAGTGATTCTCCTGCCTCAGCCTCCCGAGTTGCTGGGACTACAGGCACGAACCACCATGCCTGGCTAATTTTTGTATTTTTAGTAGAGACAGGGTTTTGCCATTTGTCCAGGCTGGTCTCAAATTTCTGACTTCATGATCTACCTGCCTCAGCCTCCCAAAGTGCTGGGATTACAGGTGTGAACCACCACACCCAGTTTCCTTTGGTTTTAATTAGCTGAATTTTTCCAACTTTTTGAATGATTGCACTGATTTTAATACCTTCTTACTTTGTATTTACACATTTAAGATTATAGGCACCCGCCACCATGCCCAGATAATTTTTGTATTTTTAGTACAGACAGGGTTTCACCAGGTTGGCTAGGCTGGTCTCGAAATCCTGAACTCCTGACCTCAGGTGATCCACCCGCCTCGGCCTCCCAAAGTGCTGGGATGACAGGCATGAGCCACCGTGCCCGGCCATGAATACAGTATCTTAAGATATTAAGTGTTCTTAATTTTGGTTAAATATGTGTTCTGTTTTCTCTATTGCCTCTGAATTTCGTTTGGTTTTATTTTTTTGGTGTAGAAAGCTTTTCTGAAATGTCCATTATCATCTGACTCTTTCCATCTTCTAAAAATGTGGTGCCTTCTCATGGCCACATTTTCTCTTCTGTTCTCTTTAGCCTTGCAGGGCTCCAACTCTTTATTCTTTCAGTAACACTTCAGAGAGTTTTTTAGAGGGAGTAGACATGAACTTGTGTGTATGATTCACCATTCTAACTGGAACAGATATGTTTTAAGCAGTGTTATGCATTCCTTCGAGTGTTTCTCTGTCAGATTCTGAGAAACAGAATTGCTGGGGTAGAGGTTTTTTGATCAGTTGTACTTAAGAAGTTGTGAATGAACAGTAATGTACATTTTGTTTTCTGCATTTTGTCTACAGGTTTCAAAAACTTTTAACAAACAAGTAACTCACGTTATCTTCAAAGATGGCTACCAGAGCACTTGGGACAAAGCTCGAAAGAGAGGTGTAAAGCTCGTTTCAGTCCTCTGGGTTGAAAAGTAAGCAGCTTCTCTCTGACTTTTTTTCCTTAAGTATCTAGTATTAAAATGTGTGGAGATATTTTGCACAGATCACAGAACCAGATAAAGTTTGATTTTCATCTTTTCTCTGCCTCACCTCACCAAGTAATTTGACATCCTCCAGCCTCAATGTCTGCAGTTCAAACATGGGCGTACTGTAATACCTAACTCTGCCTAGGGGGAGAAGGAGCCTGCAGGTCCTGAAGCTGGGTATGCAAGGCAGACTTAGGAAACAAGAGGGAATGTGATGAAGCAGATTGTGTTAGTCAGCCAGCGCTGCTGTAACAAAAGACCACAGACTGGGTAGCTTGAACAATAGAAATGGACTTTCTCACAATCTGGAGGCCGGAAGTCCAATATCAAGGTGTCCACAGGGTTGGTATCTTCTTTTTTTTTTTTCTTGACACCAAGTCTTGCTCTGTCATTCAGGCTGGAGTGCAGTGGCTAGATCTTGGGTCACTGCAGCCTCTGCCTCCTAGGCTCAAGTCGTTCTTATGCCTCAGCCTCCCAAGTAGCTGGGATTCATCTCAACCTTTGCCTCTTGGGCTCAAGTGATTCGCCTGCCTTAGCCTCCTGAGTAGTTGGGATTACAGGCACGCACCACCATGCCTGGCTAATTTTTGTATTTTTAGTAGAGATGAGATTTCGTCATGTTGGCCAGGCTGGTCTCAAACTTCTGACCTCAGGTGATCCACCTGCCTCAGCCTCCCAAAGTGCTAGGATGACAGGCGTGAGCCACCGTGCATGGCTCACACAGTTTTGATTACAGTAAATTTGTAGTAAGTTTTGAAATTGGGGAGTATGAGTCCTGTAACTTTGTTTTTCATTTTCAAGATTGTTTGGCTATTTTGATTTGGGTTCCTTGCTAAGATTGTTTGGCTGTCTTGTTTGGGTTCCTTGCATTTCTATATGAATTTTATGATCAGCTTGTCAGTTTATTCAAAAACAAAAAAGGTAGCTGGGATTTGGCAGGATTGTATTGAATCTCTAATTAGGGAAGTGTTGGTGTGTTTATAATATTTAATCTTCTAGTCCATGAAAATGGGATGTGTTTCTTTTTCACATCTCAAATTTCCTTCAGTGATACTTTCTAGTTTTCAGTGTACAAGTTTTATACCTCTTAGGTTAAATTTATTCCTAACTTTTTTGTTCTTAATTTTTTTACGTTGTTAGCTGTTAGTGTATAGAAATGCAGGTGATTTTTGTATATTGATCTTATACCCTGCAAATTTGCTGAACTTGTTTATTCTAAATTGTATTTGTGGGTTCCTTAGGATTTTCTATATGCAATGTTGTATAATTTTGTAAATAGAGAGAGATTTACTTCTTCATTTCTAGTCTGGCTGCATTTTATTTTATTTTATTTTATTTTATTTTATTTTATTTTATTTTACCTATTTGTTCTGGCCAGAACGTCCAGCACAGTGTTGAATAGAAGTGGTGAGAATGGACATCCTTATCTTGTTGCTTATCTTTGGAGAAAAGCTTTCAGTATTTCATTATTTAGTATGATGGTAACTGTGGTTTGTGTAAATGTCCTTTATCAGGCTGAAGACATTCCCTTCTATTCCAGGTTGTTTGTTTGTTTGTTATTATTAAAGAAAGTTAGATATTGTTGTCAAATGTTTTTCTGCATGATTGATCATCGTGTGATTTTTGTCCTTCATTGTATTAATGTGGTGTAATGAAGGGTTTTGTATGGTGAACCAACCTTGCAGTCCTAGGATAAATCCTACTTGATCATGTTATGTATGTTGTCATCTTTCCTTTTTAATTGTTGGAACAGGACGAGTGCGGTGGCTCACACCTGTAATTCCAGCACTTTGGGAGGCCGAGGGGGCTGGATCACCTGAGGTCAGGAGTTTGAGACCAGCCTGATCAATATGGTGAAACCCTATCTCTATTAAAAATACAAAAATTAGCCAGGTGTGGTGGCATGTGCCTGCAGTCCCAGCTACTCTGGAGGTTGAGACAGGAGAATCACTTGAACCTGGGAGACGGAGGTTGCAGTGAGCTAAGACCACGCCATTGCACTTCAGCCTGGGCGACAAGAGTGGGGGAAAAAAAAAGAGTAAGGTGCCCTTCTCTGGCTTTTGTCAATATTTTCTCATTATCTTTCACTTTCAGAAATTTAAGTGTCTGGATATGGTTTTATAACATTTATTTTGTTTAGATTTTACAGAACTTGTTGAATGTGTACTTATCTGTGTTTCCACATATAATTCATTTTTGGCCATTATTTCTTCATCTATCTTTTCTGCTGCATTTCCTCCTCATTTTTTCTGATTAGCTGTATATCTTTTTCGAATTAGCTGTATACCAGGGATTGCTAAAGTTTTCTGTAAAGGGACAGATAGTAAATATTTTAGGCTTTGCGGGCCATGTGGTCTCAACAGCTCAGCTTTCTTGTGGTGTGAAAGGAGTAATAGAAAATAAGTAAACAAATGCCTGTGTCTGTGTGACAGCAAACTTTACTTACAAGTCTGGCAGTAAGCCAGGTAGTTTGCCAATCCTTTCTACATAATATACCTTTTAAATGTTTGCATTTGTCCATAGTGCTCTCCTTCTTGTTCATTATTGTTGTCATTTTTTTTTCTTCCCAGATTGATTTGTTTTCAAGTTCATTGATGTTTTTCTCCATCAAATCCATTCTGCTACTTAGTACCTTTATTTCAGATATTTTTGATTGTTTTTCGTCTACTTGGTTTTTGTATACATTTTTAAAATTTCGTTTTCATGTGAGATTTCTCATCTTTGCTTTTCCTGCCTTTTGTTATGAATGTATTTTCTATTACCTTGATGAGTATAGTTATAACTAGTCGTCTTAATGACCTTGTCTGATAATTTTGAGGTTGCCATCTGTTTTGTTTTTGTTTCTCTTTGATAGCGTGTCACATTTTTCTGGCTCTTCGTATGGCAAATAATTTGAGCTTGTATTTTGCACATTGTAAATACTGTGTAGACTCTGGATTCTTTTGTATTGTCGCAAAGAGCATGACGTTTTTGTTTTAGCAAGCAGTTGACTTGTCATTAAAGTTAAATGCACACTGTCATTATGTGGGCAGTTGCTTAGATGGGCTCGTTGAGCCTCAGGTGCAAGCTGATTTGTTTGCCTCAAACACATGTTGTTCAGGGGTCAGCCAGAGACTTGAACTTCCATACTCAGAACTTGGGGTTTCTCCTCTGGTTCTCTTACTTCCTGAGTCCTTACCTCATTTCTCTGGTGGCCGTAGGTGCCCAGTCTCCTTCGTCTGGTCTCTTCAGCGAGAAAGGAGGCCGGAGCTTCTGCTTGAGTGCCTGCTGCGCCACACCACCTCCCACAGAGACTGTGGCTGCCTTTAGGGGACAGACAGAAAATGTGGTGATGCCCAGAGTCTTTTGCTTCCTTTTAAAATTTGTCTCTTCTTTCTTTTTCTTTTTTTTCCCTCCAGCTTTCAAAGCTCTCACATCATTGGTTTGTTTTATTTTTCCTGTATTTCCAGGACGTATAGCTGATAGTTCACCTGTATTTGTATGTTGGTTTGTTAGGAATAAACAGAAATGGAACACAGTATGTTATTTTTGAAGCATCTGATGCCAGTCTAATTCTTCTTCCCTTCAAAATTATTTGATCTTTTTGCCTGGAGACTCCTTAAGGATATTTTTTATTTGATTATATTTTTTATTTTTTTGAGGCAGAGTCTTGCTCTGTTGCCAGGCTGGAGTGCAGTGTCGCGATCTGTGCTCTCTGCAACCTCCGACTCCCTGGTTCAGCGATTCTCCTGCCTCAGCCTCCCGAGTAGCTGGGATCACAGGCACGTGCCACCACGCCCAGCTAATTTTTGTATTTTTAGTGGAGACGGGGTTTTACCATGTTGGCCAGGATGGTCTCGATCTTCTGACCTCGTGATCTGCCCACCTCAGCCTCCCAAAGTACTGGGATTATAGGCGTGAGCCACAGTGCCTGGCCAGGATTTTTTTTTTTAAGACTCATAGCTTTACTGTAATATGTTTTGGATTGATCATTCCAGTTCTGGCTTGGCCTTTTCAACAGATTCAGGTCTATATTTCTGCAAAAGTTTCTTGGATTATAGATTCAAATATTCTGTTTCATTGTTTTGCTTTTCTTCTGGGACTCCAATAATGTTTACATTGGGCCTGCTTAGCTATCTTTTATTTCAGCCACTTTGACTTTGACCCTTTTATATATATACACACACACACATACATATTTTTATACAGACACACACACTTACACTGACACAGACACACACACACACACACACACACACACACACATTTTTACCCCAAATACTCATTTGACAGTATTTGTTTTTGTTTTTTTGAAGACAGGGCATTGCTCTGTTTTTGGGTTTTTGGAGACAGGGTCTTGCTCTGTTGCCCAGGCTAGAATGCAGTGACTCAGTTGCAGCTCACTGCAGCCTAGACCTCTAAGGCTCAATCAGTCCTCTCACCCCAGCCTTCCCAAGTGACTGGGACCGTAGACATGTGCCACCATGCCCAGCCATTAAAATTTTTTTTTTCTTTTTTCTTTTTGAGATGGAGTCTCGCTCTGTGGTCTAGTGCAGTGGCATAATCTCGGCTCACTGCAAGCTCCGCCTCCCGGGTTCATGCCATTCTCCTGCTTCAGCCTCCCGAGTAGCTGGAACTACAGGTGCCCACCACCATGACCGGCTAATGTGTTTTTTTTTTGTATTTTTAGTAGAGATGGGGTTTTACTGTGTTAGCCGGGATGGTCTTGATCTCCTGACCTCATGATCCACCTGCCTTGGCCTCCCAAAGTGCTGGGATTATAGGCGTGAGCCACCACGCCCGGCCTTAAATAATTTTTTTTATAGAGATGGGATCTCACTATGTAGCCCAGGCTGGGCTCAAGTGATCCACTCACTCCAGCCTCTCAAAGTGCTGGGATTACTGGTGTGAGCTACTGCACCCAGCTGACAATATTTGATTCAAGTTCAAGGGTTTTGTTATATTCTTCAGTTTTGTGTTTGCTTTTATTTTAGGGGGTGTGATGGATTTTCCTCAGCTGAAATGATTTACTTTTTCTTTGTTTTTTTTAAAAGAGATTTTTAAAATGGATGTAGTCTTTTCTGTCTATTTCCATTCATTGTATAGGCTGGGTATGTGGCCAGAGCATCCTCTTCTGTCAGTTCTGCTGTCTTGCATAGTTTCTTTTATAGGTGATGCTTGTGATGGAGGGAGAAGAGAGGGGCTCGTGTATCTCGTTTGCCTTTTGTTTCTGTAGGATCCTTAAATGCTTTTCTCTTAGTTTCTTCTTTTTTTCACTGCCGTTGGTGCAAGGGCTGCTACTCCCCCCAGAACTGATGCTTTTCAGGGTCTGCCTGTCCTAGTCTTGCTCCATTTCAGGCCACTTCCCTGGAGCGGGTACTGTGAGCTGCATGGGTTCTGCGTTGTGGCAGTTGTGCTGGGCGTCCTCTTTCTGAGACTTCTGTTACCTGTGCTTCGTGTAAGTCCTCCAGGCTGTGCTACTTTTTATGGAGTCGTAAGCCTATTCTCCCCGACTTTCTGCATCCACAGACTTGCAACTGTGTTGGAATTTGGATTATTTTTCTACTTACAGGTCATCTGAATTTGCGCTGTTATCTCCATATCGGTGAGAATGTAGGTCATATGTGTCTTTTATTTAAGTTTTTTTTTTCTGCTTTTTTTTCGGGGAGGGAATGGGGAAGACTCAATATCAGGCAGCCATCCTTGTTTTCTCTATCTCGTCTTCTTATGGAGTCCATTGAAATGGCTTATTGATTTTTATCTCAAAATAGATCTCTCATAGGTCTTTATCTCTGCTGTTACTCACAGTCCAGACAACTATCATGTCTTGCTTCAATTACTGTAGCAGCCTCCTGCCTGTCTGTTTCATTTTGTTTCTTATACATCAGTAAATGTAACCCCTTTTGTTACCGGTGGAAGGTATCCAAGTTACTGGCAGCAAATCCGTATGGGTTTGTAGCAACTTCAGTTCTTACCTCCTCAGAAGAAAGAATTCCACGGAGGGGCATAAGGCAGAGGAAGAGACCAAAGCAAGTGTCAGAGCAGGCAGGAGCAGAAGTTTATTTAAAAGGCTTCAGAACAGAAAGAAAGGAAAGTACGCTTGGAAGAGTCCCAAGCAGGCACGGAGGTCACAGTTGATGTTTAACCTTGATCCTGGGATTTATAGGCTCGCCCTTTCCCACAGTTCTTCCCTGAGGGTGGGCTGCCCGCACGCACAGCGCGGGAACTGAGTGCAGGCAGTTTGTTTAGGAAGTGGTAATGGGTGCCCATCCGAGGTTTTCTTCCCATTTCTCCACCATTTTGTCTCAATGTGCATGCCCGGGAAATGGCCTCTCCCTGGCGTCTGCATTCAGTTAACACTTTGGTGCAACAGGTGTGGACTGTCAGGAAATGGCCTCTCCCTGGCTCTGGCTGCCAATTTATCACTTTTAGAGGGGCAATGCGATCATTGTTGAGCTATCACGCGACATTCCTGGTGGGTGGTAGAGCCCTCTCCTGCCGGGCTTATGCCTAACTACTTGCAACACTTTAACACGTAAATCAGCTTTATCCTTCTGATAAAATGGCTTAGAATTCAGTGGTCTATAGTAGGGAATGGCACACTGTCATCCCCCGACCAAATCCACCCTGCCATCCTGTTTATTTTTTAATGGCCCATGAGCTAAGAATGGTTTTTAAGTTACAAGAAGAAAAATTCAAATGTTTACTATTTCATGATATTTACATTATATAAAATTCAATTTTAGTATCCATAAATACCGTTTTATTGGAACACAGCCACGTTCATCTGACGATGTAGTCAGTGGCTGCCTCTGTACTACAGCTGTAGATTTGGATCCTGTGGCAGAGACCTTATGGCCCACAAAGCCTAAGACATTCACTACTTGCCCCTTTACAGAAGTTTGCTGACCCAGGTCCAGTGTGCTGCATGATGGTCCCTTCCCTTTCAATGTCAGCTGCTCCCCTCTCCCTTGTTTGCATCTTCCAAATGTTCTGGGCTTCCAAGTCCCTGAGGCCACACTCTTTTCTGCCTTTAGTTCTTGGCCTGTGCTGAGAACTCTGCCCCCTCTTCCTGATTCTAAACCGACTTTTGTAGTCAGCTCCTTTATACATGTTGCATTGCAAGGTCACTTTATCAGAAGAGCTTCCTCTGTCCCCAGTTCACAGTTCAAGCCCTCTTTGTTATTCTCTATCTCAACTCCTTTTTTCCTGTGTGTACTATTAAAACTTATTTTGCTCATTTGACTGCTTTATCTGTCTGTGTATCTAATCATGCATTTGGTCTTTCTGTTGTAATGTAGACTGTAAGAGCAGCTACACGTCTGTCTTATTTATGGTTGTGTTTCCAGTAAGCATCTAACATACATCTGGCTCATAGTAGATGCTCAGTAAATATTTGTTCTAACAAATTATGAACAAAGGAAAATTTAGTTAAGTGGCATAGAGATACTAGAGAAAATATGGGGAAAATGACTTGAAAAAAAACTGCATTTTAAAAGTTGAATAGAAATGTGGAGGGGAGAGTGTGGAAACGGAGACCTTTACTAGAAGCTTGAAGTAAATAGAGATGCATGGACAAAAATTAAAATAGTAGGCATTTCTGTACCTAAATAGGCCCTCTTGGCTAATCCTACATTGGGGGTGATCACTGATATCACTGATAGTGTTTTCTTCTGAGAGTTAGGGATTCTTGCTCTGCTTTGCTGGCCCAGCCCCTGACTCCCCCTCCTGTCATTCTTTATCCCCTTTCTCTCTCTATTTCTGCCCAACACCAACCCCAGCTTCTTTCTCAAGGGGATCATGCAGACTCCATAATGCTTATAACTTCATTATACAAAAACAAACCTTTTTTTTTTTTTTTTTTTTTTTTTCCTGGAGACTGAGTCTCACTCTCTTGCCGAGACTGGAGTGCAGTGGCGTGATCTCGGCCCACTGCAACCTCCGCCTCCTGGATTTAAGCAATTCTCCTGCCTCAGCCTCCTGAGTAGCTGGAGCTATAGATATGCACCACCATGCCTGGCTAATTTTTTTTTTTATATATATATATATTTTTTTTTTTCTTTTTTTTTCTTTCTTTCTTTCTTTTTTTGAGACAGAGTCTCACTCTGTCGCCCAGGCTGGAGTGCAGTGGTGCAATCTCGGCTCACTGCAAGCTCCGCCTCCCGAGTTCACGCCATTCTCCTGCCTCAGCCTCCCTAGTAGCTGGGACTACAGGCACCGCCACCACGCCCAGCTAATTTTTTGTGTTTTTAGTAGAGATGGGTTTCCACTGGGTTAGCCAGGATGGCCTTGATCTCCTGACCTCGTGATCTGCCCGCCTCGGCCTCCCAAAGTGCTGGGATTACAGGCATGAGCCACTGCGCCCAACCTATATACTTCTTTAGTTAACTTTTTATTACAGGACATTCTTTTCCTGTCTGTACATGCAGATACGTCCCACTTTATATATATAAGAATCTTTTGTAGTAGCTGTCCAGTAATTTATGTAACCAGTGTCCTATTGATGATTGAAGTTTTTCATTTCTTAGTTCTTTTATTTTCAATTAGAAATATTAGAGCATCGAGCTTCTGTATATATTACCTTTTTGCAGATGATAAATCTTTCCATAGATTTAAATCCCAAAAGTGGGCTGTTCAGTTCGGAGAGTTTACATATTTAAATACGATAGATGCTGCCAAATTACCTTCTGGAAGGAGTGTACTGGTTTCCATTCTTTCTGGAGTTATCGAAGAATACCTGTTTCCCAATACCTTTTCTTAGATTGTGAGTTATCAGTTCTTTTAACATTTTCTAATTAGTAGAAGAAAAGTAATACTGTTTTTATTTGCATTTCTCTGATTTTTAGTGAGCTTGAATTTTTTTCAACAGAACATGGAGATAAGAGCCAAACTGACCTGCATGTTTTATGTCACGTCTGTTCTTTCTTGGTGAACTGCCTGCCTGCCTTTCCAATGCAGTAGCTCATGGTTTCCACTGAAAATGTGAACATTAACTTCGTAAGGTCACTAGGTGTCACTAGAATCCCATTCTCTTAGGTTCCTTCTGGGAGTGTTCATTTTAAGATCAGATGACAATTGATAACATTCTGACATTTCCTTTGGACGTAGAAATTTTTACCTTAAAGGAAGAGTAAATAAAGGTGAAATAAAGGTCAGCTTGGCCCCCACTCTAAGTTCTGTTGAAGAAAGTTTATCATTTTTAAACAATTGCAAACTAACAGCTAGGTTGGGAATATGGCTCACAGGCTTTGTCCTTGCTAGGCTGAGAGTTGGTTGCTGACTGAAGGCCATCACCCCCTGCATTTAGTGTTTGCTAGAAACAAGGACATATTCCCACATAAGCACAACACAAGCCGACATTAGGGGCTTACCACGGCTCCCTTCCTCCCAGAATCCTCAGACTCCATTCTGTCCTACCGGCGGCCAGCTCCACTTCTCACCTCCTCAGCCTTCTCACCCTGCAGCCATTCCTTAGTCTTTCACTGGCTTCTGTGACTTTGACACTGTTGAAGGTCACTGACCAGTGATAGGAACGTCCCTCAGTTTGGGACGGTCTGATGTGTCCTCCTGATGTCACATCAGTATGTAACAGTGGATGTAGCCATTTAGGACTGGGCGAATTACTCAACCGCTGGGCTCTGGGTTCCTCCAGCAGCTCCTGAGTTAACTTGCTGCTGCTGTTCCAGTGCTGGACCACAGAAGTGTTCTCTCTGCCCGCAGAGCACTATTGTGCCGACTTCTCTGAGTCTCCTGTTTTCTTCCTTGTGCGTCAGGGACACACATGAGGGATTGTGTGCTTGGCGGCTGGAATCTTCAAAAAGATATGATTCACTTTTTTGCCTCACTAACACAGTGCCGTCTACATAAAAGATTAAAGTACTTTTCCTGAATTGACTTATTGACTGGGCCTAGAGAATAAGATACTGGTGCTGGGCAGTTTGGCACAAGAGTGGTAAAAAGGCTGCAGGATTGGCCCAAGTGAAGACAAGGGGTCGTCCTAAGGGTGGAATGGGAGTCGGTGGTTCCTGGCCCATCTAGCAGGTGTGCTGTGGGAAGTGCTGGAGTGAATTGGTTCTCTGGGGAGAACAAGCTCTTCAGAGCAGAGCTTCCCGAGGAGAACGTTGCTGCTTTGATTTCTGCTGGCTCTGAGGCAGCAGCAGGTCAAATAGTTGCTTCTCTGTTTAGAGGCATCTCTTGAAACACTTTTGTTTTGACCACTAGATGGTAGGCATTTTACATTTCTGAAGAAAAATAGAAATCTAATTGGAAGGTTTTTTTGTCTGTTCAGTAGATTTTGGTTGGACCCCTGGTAAATGTGAGTTTCAGTGTAGCAGCTTTAGTGTGTTACCACATGTGCTAAAGCATAGCTGTTGGCATGTAGAATGGCATTACCCGCAGTAAGTGCCACTTACTGCTTCATAGTGAGTGATGATAGTTACACTCAGGTGGATGAAATTCAGGGAGAGCATCTCGGTGCACCTTACATCTTATCACTCTAAAGGATATGCAGTTGGGAAGCTTACCTCAAAGGCAACAGAACACACCTCCCACAACTGTATAACCTATGCCAGGCACTCATTTTACTGGGTTGAATCAAGCCCTTCCTTAAACTGCTAACTTAAAGGATACTTACTGGTTTTGTAAACTTTGGCAAATGATCTTCTGTACTCCTCGGTTTTCTATGTTGTGCAATAGGAGGCCATGGTAGTGGATTTTCCAGCACGGTTGGTTTGAGGCTTCTCATGAGCTGGCTGACCTTTGTTCTGATGATGGTGGTGATTTTAATACTGTGTATTTGATAACACGGTTATCTAGGGTCTCCTTCACATCTTTCATCCAGATGCATCTCAGCCAGCCCCCTTTTGCTGTTCCCTTACTCATAATAGTGGTAAATCAGTGACATTTTGCTTAAGAAGAGGCTGCTAAAAACTTCTCATGCTTAAAATTGGTAATTAAGGGGACTTTTTAAAAAGAAGCACACCTCAAAAACATTTCCTTCCTCGTTCTCTTCCACCCTGCCTCCCTTTCCCATCACTTCTATTAGATACAGCATTCTGCTTACCCCATTATTGTAGGCTCAGATAGTTGGTTTTTAAAAATCAGCTTTATAAAAACATTTACATAAAATAAAATGGGCCCATTTTAAGTGTACATTCACGGAGTTTTGGCAAATGTGTATACCTGTGTCACCACCACAACCAAAATATAGAGCCTTTTCATCACCCCCAAATCTCCCTCGTGTCCCTTTGCTGTCGGCCTCCCTGCCCTCTCCTCCCACCCCAGGGCAGCCACAGATTTGGTTTCTGTCATTCAAGATTAGTGTCACCAGTTCTGTGGCTTTAGATCAGTGGAATCATCCAGTGTGCACTATTTTGTGCCAGACTTCTTTCACCGAAGGTGATGTTTTTGCTATTTGTCCATGTTGTGTATAGCAGTGGTTTCATTTTCTTTTATAGCTGAGTAGTATTCTATTGCAGGCATGTAGCATGTAGCACGGTGCCACCAGTTGATGGAGATTGGGCTAGTTTTCCATTTTAGGTTATTATGAATAAAGCTACAATGGACATTTACGTTTGTGTCTTTGTATGCTTTCATTCTCTTGGGTCATTACCCAAACTTTTCCAAGGCGGTAATGGCACTGTATATTCCCACCAGCAGTGTGAGGGTTCCATTCGCTCCACGTCTTCACCAATACTTGTAATTTATCCACCTTTTGAATTTTAGCCATTTGAGCGGATGTGTAGTGGTATGTCATGTTTTTTCTTTTTTTCCAACATTGTTTTAAAGATCTAATTCGCATGCTACACAATTTGCCCAATTGAAGTGTACAATTCAGTGGTTTTAAATATACAGTTAGGTATTGCTTAACGACAGGGATGCCTTCTGAGAAATGAATAGGTAGGTGATTTTGTTGTGCAGACATCATAGTGTGTGTTTACACACACCTGCATGACATAGCTACTGCACACCTAGGCTCTGTGGCACAACCTATTGCTCCTAGGCACAAACCTCTACAGCATGTGCATTTGTAAGACAGTGGTAAGTATTTGTGTCTCTGAAATATTTAAACATAGAGAAGGTACAGTAAAAATATGGTATAAAAGATAAAATATGGTACACCTATATAGGGCGTTTACTCTGGATGTAGCTTGCTGGACTGGAGATTGCTGTGATCGGGTCGCTGAGTGAGGACTGGAGATTGCTGTGATTGGGTCGCTGAGTGAGTGGTGAGCGAGTGTGAAGGACCAGGGCATCACTACTGTACACTACTATGGGATTCATACTTGTCATACACTTAGGTCACACTGGATGTATATTTTTTGGAGCAACTGTATTAACTGATACTATAACTTTTTTTAGAGACAAGGTCTTGCTTTGTCTCCCAGGCTGGAGTGCAGTGGCACAATTATGGCTCACGGTAGCCTCAACCTCCTAGGCTCAAGCAATCCTCCTGCCTCAGCTTCCTGAGGAGCTGGGACTACAGGTGTGTGCCACTATGACTGGCTAATTATTTATTTATTTATTTATTTTTGTAGAGATGGCAGTCTTGCTGCATTGCCCCAGCTAGTCTCCAACTCCTGACCTCAAACGGTCCTCCCACCTCTGCCTCCCAAAATGTCGGGATTGCACACAGGAGCTATTGCACCTGGCTCCTCCCATAAGTATGTAACCTATCTCTCTATTATGTGTGGTAGGGGGGGGAAAAAACCGCTAGGTAATTTACAATACCTAATACAATATGAGTGCTATGTAAATAGTTATTATACTGTATTTTTTTTTTGAAATGGAGTCTCACTCTGTTGCCCACAATGGAGTTCAGTGGCGTGATCTTGGGTCACTGCAGCCTCCGCCTCCTGGCGATTCTCCTGACTCATCCTCCTGAGTAGCTGGGATCATAGGCGCACGCCACCACGCCCGGCTAATTTTTGCATTTTTAGTAGAGAATGGGTTTCACCATGTTAGCCAGGATGGCCTTGAACTCCTGACCCTCCCGCCTTGGCCTCCCAAAGTGTTGGGATTACAGTTGTGAGCCACCGCACCTTGCCTATGCTGTATTTTTTTTTTTTTTAATTTGGCCTTACTATAGCTTTTTTACATGATAAACTGTAATTTTTTAAATTTTTTTACTCTTTTGTAATAACACCTTAAAATACATTGTACAGCAGTATAAAAATACCTTACAGCTTTATCAGCTTTTTCTATTTTTTAATTTTAATTTTTACTTTTAAACTTAAAAAAAAAAAAACTAGGACACAAAGCCACACATTAGCCTGGGCCTACACGGGGTTAGGAACATCAGTATGTCACTAGGCGATAGGAGTTTTTCAGCTCCATTATAACCTTGTGTGATCACTGTTGTGTATGTGGTCTCTCATTGACCAAAAGGTTGTTATGCGGCATATGACTGTATTCACAGAGTTGTGCAACCGTCACCACAATTTTAAAACATTTTCATCCCCTCAAAATGAAACCTTGTACCCCTTAGCCCTATTCCCCATTCTCCCGCCGGCCAAGGCAGCCACTAGTCTACTTTCTTTCCCTGTGGATTTTCTTTCTCTGTGGATTTTCCTTTTCTGGATATTTCACATAAGCGGAATCATATAATATACAGCCTTCGTGTCTGGCTTCTTTCTCTTAGCATAATGTTTTCAAGGTTCATCATGTTGTCATCTGTATTAGAATTGCATTTCTTTTTATGGTGGAATCATGTTCCATTGTATGCACACACGCGCCCGCCCACACACACACGAAGAACCAGTATTACAAGGCTTATCATGAAAAACAACGGTCCCTTTCTTGACCCTTTTCACCCTCAATTCCTGTTCCCCAGAGGCAGCTCCTTTCACACATGTGGCTGCTTCTGCAGATAAGCTGTTCAGTGACCTCCATGTTTCTAAATACTGTGGCTGTATTGCTGTTTTGGTTTTTCAGTTTCAGATATTATCTAGTGACTTTCTGATAGGGAAGTGAGAATTTCGTTTTTAATCGGCCCCTCCAAGGGCATCCCACTCCCACCTACGCGCATCTGCTGTTTGCATGGACACATTCATGTGCAGGCTCTTTCCACTCTTGATGGCAGTGTACATGATACATTTTGGTTAAATCAGTAGTTTATGTTTACATCATTATGACTGTGGAAGCTGTGTGTTAGGCTGAATCTCAGAGTGAACCATGAATATATTTCCTTTCATGGAAAACTTTTTGTTTTCCCTGAGCTTGGTGTCCTTTGAGTCCAGAGCTTCTCAGGCTCCAGTTATCTGAACATGGTCCCAGTGCCCCCATTGGGCACTGGGTGGCAGTGAGTGGGCACGGGCAAGGAGAGTTGCTGCCTCTTTTCAGCCTTCCACCCTCCACCCTCCACCCTCTGCCCTTTGCCTGCTGTCCTCTGCCCCCTGCCCCACCCAAGTGCTCTGGCTTCACCTGTGCCTCCTGCCCTTGAGCGGTTCTGAGCTCCGGGTTCTGAGCTCCAGATGGACTCCTCCCCACCCCAGCTGCCAGGCTTGGGTTTCCCTTTTGTTATTTATTTGTTTGATTACTGTTCCCCAGACAGCTCTTATCTACTCTTTATTTTTGTTGGTTTATGTCTTTTTGTTTTCCTTTACTGTCATTTTATTGGGGTTTTGGGGGTCAAGAGAAAAGCATGTGCTCAGACCACCAGATTTAACCAGAGGTCAAAAACCTTCCATTTTTATTGTCTAAATATTATTCAGTTAAGGATTCCCCCTCCTCATCTTAGTCCCCAACTGCCTTTACTGAATCTTTAGCGTCTCCTGCCTCACTTATTGCAGTAGTCCCTGACTGGCCTCCTCGTCCTGGACCGGTGACCTGCCCACGACCCCTCCCTCACACCTGTCCTCATACCCCAGAGCCCACAGGACAGGGTCCAAGCTCATTAGCTTAGACAGTACAACCCTTGGAATCACATAAATTCTTTTTTTGTTGCTGGTCTCCTAACTTGCATTCATTCACTCAGTCATACAAATGGCGTATGTTTTCCCAAAAATGTCGTGCTCTTTGCTGCACTGTGCTTGAGGCTGTGCTCTGCTTCCGGGTGGAAGATCTGTGCCCTCCCACATCTGCCTCCTTGTCAGAGTTGAGTCTGGTGATGGTCTCTGACCTGAGGCTTTCTCTGAACCATACTCGTTTTGAAACTTTTTGCTGCTTTTCTGCCGGTTGTACTTCTCTGGTTACAATTACTACACTGTATTCTTTTTTAAACTTGTACATTTTTGCAGATTTCTCTGATGCCTGGCTTATTAGAAGACAGTTGCCTTCTCATATCTGCCTCTGCATTCAGTGTATTGGGATAGCACATGTCATTTTGCTTCTGAAAACTCCACTGCATCGTATATTGAGGAAATAACACGAGACAGGAAAAGAAAATCATGTGTTAGTGTTGTTATAAAGATAGTATTGACTCTGCACACCCTCAGAAGGGGGTCAGGGACGCCAGGGTGAGATTCACTACCCTAGTGTTACTTACCACACTGCATAGACCATACTGTACCATATAGAGGCACATATTTCTGAAACTTCCTTCATTCCTAATATATTTTGTAGAAATTTCTGTATCAATATGGATATGTGTTTTTTTATTGCAGTATACTTTATTTTTTCAAATAACTGTGTGTTAGATGTTGAACAGTGATGGGCCTGTGAGGGATAGTTGGAGAGGTGAATAGAGGCCTTATTATAAAAACACTTAAAGAGCGAATGAGTGAGAATATGCTCTAAACATGGGAGTGACAGAAGGTTTTTATCTGGGTTGGGGAGAAATTTAAGATTAATATTTCAGTAATGTAGGAGTGAATTAGTAGAGGAGAAACAAACAGTAGGGCAGGAGATCATTTAGAAAATCATAATCATTTAGACTTGAGTGACAAAATGCTAAGAAGGGATAAGGGTCACAGGAATCCAGAGATACGAAGGTGGACAGGAGAAATGGCAGGTGTGGCCACGGGGCAGGAGGAGGAGGTTTGGCAATGCAGAGCATTGGTTGCACACCCAGGCCTTGGGGCTGATGGTGGTGCTGTCTGGACAGAAAAACAAAAAGGACAACCTAATTTTGGAGGAAAGAGATGTCCTCTGACTTCAATTTCTTTACATCCCTTCTACCTCTAAATTATCTGTTTTATGGCCTGTTTACTATTAAATGATCCATTTGATAGCATTTATTCATACCTTTATGAGTCTGTGCACTAATAATTTTGAAGTATGCTACAAGTCAAAAATTGTTGCATAAAAATTGTGCTTCCTTTACCTGCCTCTTGCTTCTCTTATACTTAAACATCAGATAGAGATGATTTTGGGAAGTTTGATTTATACTGACTTTTGTATTTGCTGTTGTATTTTTTTTAAGTCTGTTAAAATGACTTAGGTATGGATTTTTTAAATTGCTAATACATGTGCAGATTTAGTGCTGTGTCAATGTATACTAGAAACAAATACTCATTAGACTACCTTAATTTAATTACACAGATGCAGGACAGCTGGAGCACACATTGATGAATCGTTGTTCCCTGCAGCTAATACGAATGAACACTTACCAAGCCTAATTAAAAAAAAAGTAAGTACATGATTTCAATGTAGATAATGGCAGTTAGGAATTTATTCATTTTTATTTTTTATTTTTAGAAAATAAAACTTCTAGAAATATGTTCAAGAGTTGTCTTAAGTATGCTATTGATGATATTATTATTTTCACATAGCATTTTTTAGTGAATTATAGAGATTATTTTATCCTATGACTTCTTCGATAGCGTTTGTAGGAAATGGAAGAGACTGTGGTTGGCCATGGGAAAACTAAAAGGTGCCAAGAGACAAGCAAACGTTTAGGTGCTTTGGTAATTACTTCAGAATGAAATGTGTTATATCTGTAGTCAAAATACCTGCATTCTGTTTAGCCAGAAAAATCTCAAAAGTCTGATGGACGTACCTCCAAGTGTGCAAAGTCATTTATGAGGAAAATCTGCCGTACAAATACAGTTGCCCTTCAGTATCCACAGAGGATCAGTTCCAGGACCCCCACAGATACCAAAATCCACTGATGCTCAAGTCCCCTATATAAAATGCCATAGTATTTGCATGTAACCTACACAGATCCTCCTGTATACCGAAGAAAAAATTGTTTGTAGAGACGGGGTCTTTCTGTGTTCCCCAAGCTAGTCTCAAACTCCTGGCCCCAAGTGATTCTCCTGCCTCAGCCTCCCAATTGGGATTACAGGCGTGAGCCACTGCACCTGGCTCCTCCCGTGTACTTTAAGTAATCTCTGGATTATTTAAAATACCTAATACAATGTGATTGCTTTGTAAATAGTTGTTATACTGTATTTTTTTAAATTAGTGTTAATTTTTTTTTTTCTTTTGAATATTTCCAATTGTGACTGGTTGAATCCATAGATCTGGAACTTGCAGATACGGAGGACGAACTGTAGAGTTAAAGATACTGCTTTCGTTTGAGATCGAATTCACATTTTAACCAAACCTTTTCGGCTTTCTATTTCTAATTGTGATTTCTTTATCTGAGGAGAGTTTACTCTGAAACGTCACAGCCAGGTTGTTTTCACATGAGCGTCTCTGTCAGAGGGAGGATTTGATGACTGTCTCCAAACTGAACTTGACATTTCCTGTAGACCAGAGGAGAAATAACTGTGGAGGAATAACATTTCCTGAAAACAGTAAATGATATTTCCCCATTACATTTCATCTCAGACAAGCCATAGTTTGCCCATGCGGTGATGGCTAAACTTCCTTCAGTCTTACCTGATTATAAGTGAAAAAGTGTTCAGCAGTCTCTGGACTCCCTGTGACATGCTAAAATCAAGTGTTTATTGTAAAAACACATCAGTAGTACGTGCATATTTTCATTGTAAAACATTTAGTAAACACAGACATCTCTTTGATTGCCCTCCCTCAAAGTAAGCAGCTTTCAATTTGATGAGTATCCTGGGTGGCATTTCTTCAGTATATTACACACATGTACACACACATGCATGCTTGACATGAAGGGGCTCTGCTATCTTACGTGTATCGTCTGGTGAGTTGTCTTCTCTTCCCCAGTTAACAATATAGTTTTAGCTTTGACTCTACTCAGTTTTCTGTATTGCATTATATATTGTGACTGTGCTTTTCCGGTATTCATGTACTTTTAGTCACTGTCAGTTTTTGCTAAGTATATTACTTATGCCACATATTTGAGTTTATTTCTCCAAGTCAGATATCTAGAGATAAAATTACTGGATCAGAATACATACACATTTTGATTTTAACAGTTCCACCAATCATATACAAGATGACCTATTTCTTGGCCAGATACAGTGGCTCACACCTGTAGTCCCAGCACTTCAGGAGGCCGAGGCAGGCAAATCAGTTGAGGCCACGAGTTTGAGACCAGCCTGGCCAACATGGCAAAACCCCATCTCTACTAAAAATACAAAAATTAGCCAGACCTGGTGGTGCACACCTGTAATCCCAGCTACTTAGGAGGCTGAGGCAGGAGAATCGCTTGAACCCAGGAGGTGGAGGTTGCAGTAAGCCCAGATCGCACCACTGCACTCCAGCCTGGGCAACAGCAAGGCTCTTTCTCAAAAAAAAAAAAAAAAAAAGGAAAAAACAAGCTATTTCTTAATACTCTGACTAGTATTGGATATTACTAATCATTTTAATTTTTCCTAATCTGAAGCATTAATGACTGCTCATACACTTTACCACTTTAATTTTCATGTCTAAAAACTTTCCCTTTCCTTCTCTTTTCCAAATGTAATTGCAAATTAAACCTGACTTGAGGCCTTATTCTTTTGGGTCTTTGAGGAGGTTCTGTGCATCTGTCTCCCCCTCACCCTGTCTGCTGCCTGCCTGCCGCCTGCCTGCCCAGCTTGCTGTTCCTCAAGCATGCCAATCGTGTTTCTATTTCAGAGCCATTGCATTATCTGTTCCCTCTGTCTGGAACATTCTTCCCCCAAAATCCATACACATGACCCGTTTTCCAGCCTCCCTATGGCTTTGTACAGATGTTACTTTCTCTGTGAGACCTATCCTGCCACCCCTCTTTGTACCAGCAATTCCTTCCCACTTGTGCCAACTATGAGAGTCTCTTTTCATCTGCAATGCTGACTGGCTCCTCCTAACACACTGTAGTAATGTGGGCAGTTTGATGGAATACAGCTGCTAGAGAAGATTCACAGGACCCCAAAATAACAATGTGTCCAATCTGCACAGTACCTGAGAACCAGGGAGCACAAGGTGGAGCATCTTCTTGTATACTGCTGGCCCTGAGCCTATATGAACCAGCCCCACTGGTGGAGCCTCCAGGCAAATCCTTCGTCTCACTAATCATAAACAATGTTGACAGGCCAGCACAGTTGTCCCCAGACTTCCCGGACCTGTGGCTATAAAGCACCACTGCCTAATTAATACATTTTGTGTAGTGCAGGTACTTTAGTGAAAGCAGTGCAGGCCGGTTCCAAGCCTATTGAAATGAACCTCCCAAGCCACATACAATTTACTTATTTATTATGTTTATTTTCTGTCATTCCTTACCAGCATACAAGCTCCATGATGACAAGGATCTTTCTAGGTTGCAAGACCAGCGCCTGACATATAATCATGTTTTTTGTCAATAAATGAGTGAATAACTAACAGAGCAAGATCCCAGTATAGGCATTAGCCTTAAATAGCTAAAAGAAGTTCTTTCTATAAGACTGAAGCAAAAGAAGTTAGCTTTTACATGGGTAGCTAGCTCCCTATGTAAGCAAGTTTGGGCTGGCAGCTTCAAGCAGAAAACCAAGGAACCTAGACAGACGACTTAAATTTCCCTGGGGTCCTGTAAGAAAGAAGTCAGGCATAAAAGTGTTAGTAGGTAAAATCGATGTGAAGTTCAGTATGTGTGTTTGTGCTGATGGCCGGCCTAAAGATGGGAAGTCAATGGGAAGTTCCAAGAAGAGAATGTGGGTAAGGCTGGGACTGTGAGGTGTGTTTCAAAGGAAACATTTCCCCTCTCTGAGGATGGTAAGAGTAGAGTTAACCCACGACCTTCCTGTGGATATCAACCTGGGGTTTCATGTTTTTGTGAGTGTAGTCATAGTTTTGGGGTTTTACTGGCTGATTGGAGCTACTGTGATTTAATGATAGTAGGGCAAGAATAATAATGGTTCTTTTCTTTGGTAATTATAAAATAAAAATTGTTTTCTTACTGCGTCATGGTCTTGCAGGGAGGACGATGTGAGAATAGTGCTACCAAGCAGGCAATGGGCTTGCTGCCCAACCCACATAGAGTCCAAGATCATGCCACTTGCTTTTGAGAAAAGAAAGGCTTTATTGCAAGTTGCCTGGCAAGGAGACAGGAAGAAATGCTCAAATCTGCCTCCCTGAGATGGGGGCTCAGGCAGTTTCATAGGCAGAGAAAACGAAGTGTGATCTGATTGGATCTTGCAACCAGGTGATGCTGGGAGGCGTCATCTGACTGGGTTGTGTCCCAAGGTGATGCTAGGGCTGAATCTGATTGGATCCTAGATTATGCCATCAGATGTTTACTCCTTAATTTGGCCCCCGTTCCTTGGTCTAAGTGCTTAGGTTCCACCTGTGGTTACATGCTTGTTTCACCTGAGCATGCGCAAGTGACATAACTTGCCACATCGGGGGCCAGGGCAATTAAACAGTTCACCATTTTGATACACAAAGTTGAACTAGATTGGGCTGGTTTGGTGGTAACAATAGCAAAAAATCGAAAGAGACTGGCTAAAAACTTTCATGGAAACTAAGAATGCTAGGATCATGAAAATGTCTCACAAAGCATAATACAGAGCCTTTTATACAGTCTTTTAAATTCTATCCATTTTCTTTATAATTGCACAAAAAGAAATAAATATTGCCAATTCACATACAGTGCAAGAAACACCTCTTTCAGAAGTTTTTATTACTGATGTTATAAAAGGTATCAGAAATGTACGCGAAAGGGCTTTTTCTCCTGTCTTAAGCAGTTGCAATACAGCATTAATTTTTGTGTTCTTTTTGCATAGCGTAAATGTATGCAGCCCAAAGATTTTAATTTTAAAACACCAGAAAATGATAAGAGATTTCAGAAGAAATTTGAGAAAATGGCTAAAGAGCTACAAAGGCAAAAAACAAGTCTAGGTAAGCTAAGAAATTTAATACAGTTCTTTGCATTTGTGTCTATACACCTTGTTTAATTTGCATGATGACTGGTGGTGGTCAGGATGAGAGAGCTGATGGAGACTATCGTAGCTTTACGATAAAGCTACGAAGACAAAATGTCAGGAGGCTGCGGGAGACTTGACTGGGAGCCAGAATAGAGCCATGCAGCTGAGCTAATCGACTACAGTCTTAACCATTCATCCACGTGGTCGAACTTTTTATTTTCAGGAATGATTTCAGAAGAAAAGCAAACTTTGGCTAATAAGCCTTATTGAAATAAATACCTATTTATTTCTTCTTTATATATAACTTTGTATTTTTACCTAATTGGCCTTTTTGTTTTGTTACCCAGAATAGGCAAATCTTAGATGATACATTCTTTTAGTGATTTGGAAAAATACTTTAGAATATTATGTGCTATAACAAGATGTCTTAGAAAAAATATATATATTCTTATGTATATATTCTTAAATAATATTCTTATATATAAGAATATTATGGGCTGGGCACGGTGGCTCACGTCTGTAATCCCAGCACTTTGGGAGGCTGAGGCGGGTGGATCAGGAGGTCAGGAGATCGAGACCATCCTGGCCACCACGCCCAGCTAATGTTTTTATTTTTAGTAGAAACGGGGTTTCACCATGTTGGCCAGGATGATCTCAAACTCTTGACCTTGTGATCCACCTGCCTCAGCCTCCCAAAGTGCTGGGATTACAGGCGTGAGCCACCGCGCCCGGCCAAGATTTATTTTAAATCTGTGATGATAATGCTACAGAATTGGGTAGAACAGTTAGCCTACGTAGTACTGCCACGTAACTTTCCAGAAACATGGCCTGCATCATTTGTTTCATGCTCAGCCCTCCTGCTGCCTCTCCTGGTGTGTGTCCATCCTTCCTTCACACCAGCTGTCTGGTCTTCGTCGAAGCTCAAGTCAGAAACATGCAATCGTCCTTGACATCTCCTCCTTCCTGACACTAACGCCCATCAAGACCATGGCCCTGCTTCTGAAATAGTTGTTTGACTTCTTCTGTTTTCTCCTTACCTGCTCTCTCCCCTGATGCCTGGATCATCCCTCCTGCACCACAGGAGCCACTCCTTACCCTGCCCTCCACTCTGTCCTTACAGTTCATCTCTGTGCTGTAGTCACAATGAGGAAAACCTTAAATCAGAAGGATATCCCCTTCCTAGTTTAAAATTTCTTGGTATCATCCCAAGGAAAAATATTCAGGATAAAATCCTGTATTTAACATATTCTCCAATTTTCTAGGTCCTTTATGATCTGGCCTCTCCTAGCCTCATATCAATATTACACACTCTCCTATAACTCTTTATACTTTTGTCACTTTGGCCTTCTTTCCTATATCAGTGACAGTGTTTGAAAATATTTTGACAACATGGTAATGATAGATACAAAATTTTCTTCTTAGACCAAATATGTATCGTAATTAAAAACCATACATATGAAGTATTAATGATTCAACTAATGTACATTTGTATATTGTCAGAACTACAGTAAAGATTATTCAGGCTTAAGAGTTGCAAAGGAGAAGCTATTAAATGATTCTTGGTATTTTTTTGTTGGGAGTGAGTATGAAAGTACTGAAGGGCTCCTTGAGCATATGCAAGGTAGCATTCCAGAAAAAAACACAACCGCACCCACACAAAACGAGCTCATAATTTCATGGTTCTGGGACCATGCTGATCCCACTTCATGCAGTCAGGTTCATGTCTGAGTCTGTGAGTGTGTGTTGAGGGAAGGAGAGATGGTGAATGGGAGCAGTTTCTGAAACCTGGGACAAGAAACAGAAACCAAATTGCATTCCAGCTTTGCAACTTTTAACTTCTGTGTCTCAGTCTTTGTTTTTAAGTGGGGTTACTAGTTTGGGTTTGGGTTTGAGGTTGGATGCACTAATGCATATATTTTCTTAGCACAGTACTTGGTGAGGACAGTTGCTCAGCAGATGTGAACCAGCAGCTGTAGCAGCAACGTCACTGCCTGTGGAGGTGGTGGGGGTAGAATATTAGCAGAAGTAGGTAATGATGTTGAAAGGGAAGAAGGAAAATGGGGTGTTGGGGGTTGTTCCTTAAAAGGAATCATATTGAAGTATGAAGGCGCTTTTTGATCTTAAAGTGGATTTTTTGTTTGTTTTCAGATGATGATGTACCTATTCTCTTATTTGAATCTAATGGTTCATTAACATATAGTCCTACAATTAAAATTAATAGTAGTCACCACAGCGCAATGGAGAAGAGATTACAAGAGATGAAGGAGAGAAGGGAAAATCTTTCCCCCACCTGTAAGTAATTAGTTTGTAAAATGAAAATTACGCAAATAGGTGATTAAATTATGGTGGAAAGCTTTTTTTTTTTCTTTGCCTAGATATTTTAATGTTTCCTGATAGTAACAAATTTTGACCTATTTCATGGCTGGCTTTGTTTTCCAGAAAATGTTATGCATCATTAAGATTTTTGAAGTGTGTGTTGGGTGTATAGTATTCTTCAAGTTTAAAATCCTGTTTGTTGTAGCTCCTTTGTAATTTCTATTAGCTTTGGAATTTTTTCTTTCTTTTTTAAAAACAAAATGAATTTTTTTTTTTTTTTTTTTCTGAGATGGAGTTTTGCATTTGTCACCCAGGCTGGAGTGCAGTGGTGCAATCTGGGCTCACTGCAACCTCCTGAGTTTAAGTGATTCTACTGCCTCAGCCCTCTGAGTAGCTGGGATTACAGGTGCCGGCCACCACTCCTGGCTAATTTTTTTTGTTTTTTTGTATTTTTAGTAGAGATGGGGTTTCACCATGTTGGCCAGGCTGGTCTTAAACTCATAACCTCAGGTGATCCACCTGCCTCGGCCTCCCAAACGGCTGGGATTACAGGCATGAGCCACCGTGCCCAGCCATGAATCGTGTCTTTTGAAGGAATTTGCTTTAGATTAAATGTGTCTAATGAATCAGTTTGTTTCTCATTATTTCTTTTATCTTTAAAATTTTTAATTACTGAAGTATAATTCAGCACATTTTAATAAAACATTTAACAAAGTAGCTAATAGTAAAAGTTCATCTTGATACTCACCTAATTATACTCTTCTACCTGGGGATAACCTGTATTTTAAGTTGATGTGTTTTTCCAGATCTGTTTCGGTGTATCAGATATCTGTGTATACATGACAAAGATACAGGTTTGTTTTCTGTGTGGAGGTGTCATTTCTGTTTCTGTGTAAATTATCTAATTACCTAAATTAGATAATGACATATGTATTATTACGCACTTTGTTTTCTTACTTAAGAGTATCCTGGAGGTTTTTTTTGCAGCTTAGTTGTTGTAGACCTATTTTTTTTTTAAAGGTGCTCTAAGTAGTCTGCAGCTTTGATATTGACTCATCTATTGGTGGATATTTTTTCCCACTTTTTCTTTATTAGAAATCGTGCTGCAGTTTTTATTCTTTTTTTAACCATATAGGTTGGTGGTTCTTATTTTTTTATTAAGCCATTTTCCTTTCCTGGACATAAGTCTTTCCAGCTTCCCACCCCGACTTTTTACCGTTATAACCCCTGCATGCGCCTACGTGAATCCTTATATTTCTGAGTACTTCATGTATTTCAATAATATTCATACATGCAGAATTTGATTTTTTAAAGATATAGAGAGTCTCACTGTCTTGCCCAGGCAGGACTTGCACTCCTGAGCTCAAGTACTTCTGCCTCACCCTCTCAAGTAGCTAGGAATGCAGGTGTGTGCCACTACTCCTGGCTTATTGATAGATATAGTCAAATTATCCTTCAAAAGATTTGGGCCATTTTATTGGCATCAGTTGTTTATAAGAATGCCTCTTTCTCCATCCTTGGAAAACTGAATGGCATTAGCCTGTAGCCTTTTTCAGTCGGAAGCTTGAAAAACTGGATCTGTTCTCTAAGTTACTTTTGATTAGGAGCAAGTTTCAGTGCCTTTTCATATTATTGACGATGACTTACTGAATGCAGCTTGTAATGTTATCAACTATTGCCTCTCTTAATTTTACATCCTTTGTCCATCTATATCAGTTAAGGTTAGTTTCGGCTGCATATAACAAAGAAAGAAAAAAAACCAGTGACTTAAAATCGATAGAATTGCCTTTCTCTGTCTTGCCTAGTTCAGAAGTAGGCAGTCAGGGCTGGGATGCCATTCCATGGTGTCTTTAAGAAACTAGGTTCCCATCTTTCTGTTAGGCCTGCCTGGCTTTTCTTCCAAAATGTGTGTGCCTCCCAGCTAAGCCATCTCCCTTTGACAGCCTTACCAGACGTCTATCCAATACTCCTGTCTAATTCCGTTGGCTGGAATGTGGTCATATGCCCACCCCTTTTGCAGACAAGACTGAAATGTAGTCTTGACTGGGATGCATTGCTATACTGATAAAATCAAAGTTCTGTTGTTAAGAAGAAGTGAGAATGGACATTGAGGAAGATAACTGTGTCCCAGGTAGACGTCCAAATTGTTCCAATGTGCAATTATGCGTATAAAGTAATTTGCCTTAAACTTTACTTTTTCTATTACTTTACAGTGTTAATTCTGCTACTTCACTGCGTCCAGCACAGTTTAAAACTTAACTGAAAATTTTATGTGTGCTTCCCTTCTTTATCTTGGTTTATTCTCTTTTTGACTGAAGTTTTCTCAGAAAAGTATCATTTTGAGTCTCTAAAAAATGTCTTTGAATATGAGATCCAAACATTTATTTTGTTTCTTGACTACTGTATGAACAGCCTTTGAAGATAATACTTAGGACCTTATTTGTTAAGTCATTGACATCCTAAGTGTTTTCTATGAAACCTCTAGGATTTCTCAACCCAGCACAGCTGACAGTTGAGTCTGGGTAATTCTTTGCTGGGGGCACTGCCCTGTGTGTGGCAGGAAGCTCAGCAGCATCCCTGCCTCTCCCCACTAACACTAGCAACGTACCCACTGCTCTCCCTCACTGGCAACATCCACAAATGTGTCCAGACATTACCAGCTATCTGCTGGGACCCCACGTCACCCTGGTTGAGAAGCAGTGCTCTAGTTTTAGAGGTAACTATGGTGAGCATCCTTGAATAAAAAGCCATGATTATCAAACAGGAAGACTAAAATAGACTGGAAGTGTTCACTTAACTCTGTTGAGCTTCTGATTAGATTTAGGCAAGTTGACTTTAAGATCCCTTCTAACTTTGTGATTATAGGATTTAACAGAATCACCTATGATTAATAGGAGGATTTCCTGCTGGCTTCATCTGCTAAACAATACTGAAACTTTATCTAATGCAGTGTCTTGGTCCTGTTTTTAGCTTCCCAAATGATTCAACAGTCTCATGATAATCCAAGTAACTCTCTGTGTGAAGCACCTTTGAACATTTCACATGATACTTTGTGTTCAGGTAAATTTTTAATTTTCCTTTCTGTGATATATTTAAGTTCTGATTTAGAATTTCATGTAGCAGCGTCTGATGAGTAAAATAATTAGTTAAAACTAGAACTTCTAAATTTCCCCCTGAAATTAGGTATTATAATAAAATTAAGGCATGAGTTAAACTTCCTTTTTGGTTCCTATAGGTTTTTTTGCCTAGGTATTTGCTTTCTTCCTACAGAATCCATTGCTCATTTTAAAAAATTATTGTGGTCGTATATGAACTAATCTGTATGCAGTTTAAACTACATAGAACTGAGGTCAGAATAAGGAAATGTTATTTCATACAATGTCTAATTAACACAAGGAACATGTTACTGAACGGGGTCAGTGAAGTATGTAAAGATCATCAATCAATTGAGGAGCTAAATAGAGGATTTCTAATTACAAGCAGAAAGAACATTGGTAAGAATTAATGCAATTAGTTACATGTTATGCACATACATATTTTTTAATGTGGGAGCCCTTGTGTCACTTAGGATGATAATTGTTCATGGTCATTTCTTCTTCGTACCAATTTCTTACAGTTTTCTCACCTAGCCCCCAGTAGGGCCTAAATAAGTAGCAGCGACCCCTAGAAGTACTGTGTTCGAAAGTGCTTGAGATGTTATGGAATATTTATTATGAAAGCCACAGCAATGACAAAGCACAAGACGGCATCAAGATATTAAAAGTTTAAACCAAAGCCTCTTTTCAGTGCAGGGTTAATCCTTGTACTCTCACCTCTGTGTGCTGGAATTATTTACCCATTTCTCTTAAACAGTCTCCATCTTTTTATTTTATACTTGATACATTTATTTCCTAGAAGTTGGAAACAAGTGATAATAATAGCTAACATTGATTTCATTTTTGTTGTGTTGTAGGCACTCCTCTAAGTGTCTTACTCACTGTTATCTGAGTTATTCTCCCATTAGCCTTAAGAGGTAGGTTCCATCACCATCCCATTTTGCCAGTGAAAAACCAGGACACAGAGGTCAAACAGCTTGTGCAAGGTCATGTGGTTTGTGAATGGCAAACCCAAGCTTCTAACTTAGGCAGTCTGACATCACAGTTTACAGTCTTAGTGACATGGCACATTGCTTCTCGGGTTTTTGAAAAGTATGATAAAACATAAAGCAATTTTAGATGCTGAATAAGATATATTCAGCATCTAAAATTAAAAGTGACCTTATTTCCAACTACTGCCTTGAAGACACGCATGGTGCCTCCTCCCCACTGGGCTTCCCTCCCCTCCCGGGGCACAGTCGGAAGGGAAGCTTTGTTGGTTACCTGTGTTCTTTCTTTTTAAAGCAGAACTTTAGTGATTTCAGTCAGAGACTTATCACACTTATGTTACCTCCAGGTTTGAGTGATTTCTACAAAACACAGGCCCTCCAGCAGCAAGTGCTGAGCCCCTGCTAGGGGAGCCAGCACAGGACTAGAGGCTTCTTTATGTTCATTCCAAATGAATAGACCTTTAGTGGCTGACAGCATAGTGATGGGCAGACACCCACGTAACCACGGGGCGGTATGATGCATGATGCTGGGTAGCAGAGGGGGCAAGGCCAGGGAGACCTGGCAAGGGCAGTGGGAGGGTCCCAGGGATGTTGACAACCCAGGTAGGTTTTGAAGGATGAATTGTATTTACCTAGAATAAAGTGTGGAGGAAAGGGCAAGGCCCGGAGGGTACAGAGGAGTACAGAATTTTCAGGAGGTAGCAGCAGCTTAGCATTACTCTCAGGAAATGAGTAAGCTATGTAAGAGTTGAAACATGAAGACCTACCAACTGGCTCACTTTTGAATATAAGCGTCATACGAGGACTTCACTGGAAGACAGGGAAGGTAAAGGTGAGCTATGTTCATTGAGGGAATGTTTCACACAAGACTAGAACTTTCCCTAGACCTTACAGCAGTCATTCTTAGGTTTTAGAATTATTGATCTCCTGGAAAATTTAGCGACAAACTATGGAAGCTCTTCCGGGAAAATGTGCACATGCATATGGAAATTTGCCTGAAATTTTTAGAAGTTTGTTACCCCTCTTCTCTATCCCCACCACTATCCTATACACTCATCAAAGCCCAGGTTTTCTAGTTAAAAATACTGGCCTAAAACGTACTCTTAAATGGAAATGAGAAGAACCCAAATGTGGTTAATAGTCTTCTTAACTAATAGCTGTACTTTAAAAGTAATGTTTTATTGGTCAACTGAAAATTGAATTTAGAATAATTTAAACCACTTTTAAAAGTTAGCTCTCTGTTAATGTTTTCCAGATGAATCCATTGCTGGTGGCTTACACTCGTCTTTTGATGATCTTTGTGGAAACTCAGAATGTGGAAATCAGGAAAGGAAGTTGGGAGGATCCATTAATGACACTAAAAGTGATATGTGTATTTCTTCACTTGTATTGAAAACAAATAATACTCATTTATCACCATCTTTCGCTCACCTTGATAAATCAAGTCCTCAGAAATTTCTGAGTAATCTTTCAAAGGAAGAAATAAACTTGCAAAGAAATATTGTGGGTAAAATAGTCACCCCTGACCAAAAGCAGGCTGCAGGTATGTCTCAGGAGACGTTTGAAGAGAAGTATCGTTTGTCTCCTACATTGTCTTCAACAAAAGGCCACCTTTTGATACATTCAAGACCCAGGAGTTCCTCAGTAAAGAGAAAAAGAGTATCATATGGCTTCCATTCACCTCCAAAGGAAAAATGCAAGAGAAAGAGGAGCATCAGGAGATCTATCATGCCGAGGCTGCAGCTGTGTAGGTCAGAAGGCAGCCTGCAGTGCATGGCGGGACCTGCACTCGAGGCTCTTGGCTGTGGGGAGTCTTCATATGATGACTATTTTTCACCTGATAATCTTAAGGAAAGGAATTCAGAGAATCTTCCTCCCGAATCTCAGCTGCCATCAAACCCTGCTCAGTTCAGCTGCAGAAGTCTTTCTAAGAAGGAGAGAACAAGCATATTTGAAATGTCTGATTTTTCCTGCGTTGGTAAAAAACCCAGAACAGTTGACATTACCAGTTTCACAGCAAAAACCATCTGCAGTCCTCAGAAAACTGCAAGTGGAGAAGGCTGTGCAACTTTCAGTTGCGTGACTTCTGAGGAATCCTCTGCCCCTGAAGAAACCTTAAGGTATTGTAGACAGGCTGGGCCTCAGCAGAAAGAAGACGCATGGCCAGAGGGCAATGGCTTTTCTTACACCATTGAGGACCCTGCTCTTCCCAAAGGACATGATGGTGATTTAACTCCTTTCGAAGGAATCCTTGAAGAAGTGAAAGAAGCGGTTGGTCTGAAAAGCACACAGGACAAAGGTACCACTTCCAAAATATCAAACTCCTCTGAAGGCGAAGCCCCGAGTGAACATGAGCCACGTTCTGTAGTTGACTGTAACGTGGAGAGGTCTGCAGAAGAAAAGGAAAACTTACCTGGAGGATACAGTGGAAGTATGTGAATCTCCTTTTCCAAGTCATCTTTGCTAAATAAACATGTAACAGTGCATCCATATTTTAAATTTATCACAACTTTTTCATAACTTAAATTATTTCCCCAGTTTTTACTTAAAGAATATGCATTTGATCATTCCAATGATAAACTCTTTAGGAATAGATAGATGACTTGCTGTCCTGTGGAACTTCTAGACTTATTGATCAAGTCTGTTATGAATCTATTTCTCCAAGACTTTTCCTTCTTATAGGTCAAAAGGATAAGTAGTTTGTAGTATGAATAACTGAGGGGAGTGAAGTCTTTTTCTTTGTTCCGTTGGAGTCTTGCGCTGCAGCGTGTGTAAAGATGCGTACAATAAAGGGTTTTTTAAAACCTAGGTTCTTAATAGTGAGGCTATTTAAAGAAAGAAATTAAGGTAGCTTAAGCCATCGATTGTATCAAAGAGGAAGTATGAAAAAGTACATTTAGAAATCCATTATCAATATTGATTTTTGAAGAAACTTTGGTCAGTGTTAACTATGAAGAAACATTTTTAAAACATTTTTGCTCATTTGTAACAGGCCTTGTTTGACTTGTACTTATTTTGCTTGAAGCATCACTTGAAAAGATTTATTCCTATTCATAATTTAATTGTAACTATAATAATAAACTATATCATTGTAGCAAAAGTCACAACAATAAAAAAATTTTGCACTTCACAGTTACAAGCACAAATAGGTTCCAGCAACCGAAATTGAAGAAATCTTAAACTTTGACTGTCTTTACCTAAAGATTAGGTTAAAATTTGAGTAAGAACGCATTCACTCTGCGTGATTTCTCTGCTCTACAAATGTGTTAACTGCGTCTTTGAAGGTGGAGAAGTCACAGCAGGGTTTGAAATCATCACAGATGTGTTACATACCTTTTCCTTGAGTATACACTCCCCAAAATTGTTTCACAAAAAGGATGAAAATACTTTTGTGTATTTTTAGCCTGCTATTTATATCTTGGTTTTCTGAACATATATTAAATTTGACAAGAAACTGTATTTTATGTTCCATTAGCCTTAGTATGTGTTTTCAAAATATTTATTTTAAAATGTTGACTCAAAAGTTAATATAAAACAATAGATGTGTAAAATTCTTTTGGTAGTTAAGAATATCCCGTTCTGAAGTTTACATTCTCCTTCTTTCCAGTTTTCATCTTGTGTATTTTTTAAGCTTTTGAATAATAATGACATGCAAATGTTAATTAAGTGGCAAAAAGCTGGTAGCAAACAGTATGGCATGGCCTAAAATCCCCATGTTGTCGGGAGTGTGCTAGTCCTCAGAAGCAGGTGTGTTTTATGTTCTAGAACACTGCCCCCTGCGTCGACAGCCTCCGGCGGTGGGGGTAAGTAGAAGGGGATGAGGGGCCAGCACTGGTTGACCCATGGCACCCTGGTGGAGATGGAGAGGTTTTTTCGCTCAGTGGTGCAGGCCATCAGGCAGGAGTGTCCAGACAGGGCCCTGGTGCAACTGTGTGCCCTAGCGTTAAGAGGATCTTCTAGAGTCATCTGCCTTACTTCATGCCATTACAGAGAGATGGGAAGTCATTGGGTTCTAGGACATAAAAAGGCTTACATGTTGGCTAGCCTAAATCTAACCCTTTTCTTTTATAGTAATAAAGAGTCATCAATGTTTTAAACTGTCCATTGTCAGCCCCCTGGGACTCAGGTAAACCAATTCTCTTTGGGAATCTGCCTTACAAGATGAAACCATAAGGCCTTCAGTTTCAATGTCAAGGATGCACACTCTATACCTGGTGAAATTGTGGAGGAGTGAAAACTTCTGTACAGCAAACTGTACCTCCAAATCTTTAATGTCGAAATAAAGGGCTTTTTTCCATTTCTGTTTTCAGTTCACTTTTACTTGTTGCCTTTGTCAATATCTAAGATAGTGTGTAAAAAAGGTTTCAAAAACAAGTTACAAAGAGCTTCAGTACATTAGTAGAATGGGAACTGAGGGAGAAACAATTTTGGTTTGTTTTTGTTTTTGTTTTTTGAGACGTAGTCTTGCTCTGTTGCCCAGGTTGGAGTGCGGTGGCACGATTTTGGCTCACTGCAACCTCCGCCTTCCAAGTGTAAGCAATTCTCTGCCTCAGCCTCCCGAGTAGCTGGGATTACAGGCACCCGTCACCATGCCCAGCTGATTTTCTTGTATTTTTAGTAGAGACAGGGTTTCACATCTTGGCCATGCTGGTCTTGAACTCCTGAACTCGTGATCTACCCACCTCGGCTTCCCAAAGTGTTGGGATTACAGGCGTGAGCCACTGCACCCGGCCAACAATTTTGTTTTCTAAAATCTTTAAAATCATTAATTCTTTCCTGTTTTACTTTTTTATTCTCTAATTTTATAAACAGTACACAGATACATTCCCATTGTAACAAAGATTGCTAAGAAGATTAGAATTTCCATCTCCTCACTTGCCTCTTTTCGTTAGTTCACTTCCTAACTAATGAAAGTCGTGGACCCGTTGTGTCTCAGGTGTTCTTCAAGTTTGTGGGGACATAGCAGAGAATGAAGCAGTGTGCACCCTCATAGAGGAAGACAAATAGTAAATAAGTGTGTAACAGTGTCAGCAAGCAGTTAATGATTAAAAGAAAAACAATAGTGCATTGGATAGATAAGGTGACAAATGAAGGCTTCCCTGAGAAGGAGACATCCGATCACAGGCCTGGGGAGGGAGAGGGAGCCTGTGACTCTCAAAATCCATGTTTCAGCTGGAGGTAACAGCAGGAACAAATGTCCTGATGGAGACAAATGCTTGCAGGAACGACAGGGAAGCCAGTACAGCAAGGACTTCCTGAACTGGAGGAAGGAGATTGGAGAGGGGTAGGAGCCAGAGCTTTGGGACCTTCAGTGTCTGACAAGGTGGGCAACTGTTTTGTTTTGAAGTGTGGTGAGAAGCCATTGGGGCTTTGGAACAGGGGAGCAACCAAATCTGACTTAGGTTTTAAATGTAACCCTGGACACTGGAGAACAGACTGGGTTGGAGCGTTTGTCTGCACAAAGCAGTCACTGTCCCACAGTTTAATATTTCCTTCCACACATTTCTTGTGTGTGTGTGTGTGTCTACAAGCATACAAATGCAAATAGGTATTTTAAGATAATTTTTTGCATACATAGAATTATATTGCCTTAAAAATTGCTTTTTACAAAAGCAATATGTCATATATTTACATATTGGTACCAGTAAACCTTCATTTTTTAATACAGTCTATATGTAAGGTCAGCACAATTTTTTTGTAACAGATCAGATAGTAAGTTCGTTAGGCTTTGTGGGCAAAGAGACCAAATCGAGGTATGTGGGTACTCATGTAGATGATTACATAATGAGAAAAAGACATTTTCTACAAAATTTTTATTGATGAAACTCAAATACAATTTTTTTGTAATACAGGTCTATTGAGAAAAAAAATAATTTGTGGGGGGGAATTACAACATTTCATTTAATTGGAGTTCAGACTGAGTGTTCACATTAACATTGATTGCAAATGTTTATTAAGGCTGATATGTAATAAGATAGATTTTATGTATTTCACTTTTGAAAATGCTTTTTCCCACAGACATCTAGATACTGCTGATTCGATGTCAGTCCACAAGTAGATAATTTGCATTGAGGATCTTCATAGCCTGGAAAACACTGATGGAATTCTCTTAGATTCTTCTCTCGGTGCCTGCCTCTTAGCATGTCCTTATATTGCAGATTTATCACTTGCAATTGAAAAATAGGTTGAAGCTCCTCAATTGTGCAGTCAAATGGGTTTTGAAATAAGAAATTCCGGCCAGGCATGGTGGCTCACACCTGTAATCCCAGCACTTTGGGAGGCCGAGGTGGGTGGATCACTTGTCAGGAGTTCAAGACCAACCTGATCAACATAGTTAAACCCCATTTCTACTAAAATTACAAAATTAGCTGGGCATGGTGGCACATGCCTGTAATCTCAGCTACTTGGGAGGCTGAGGCAGCAGAATCACTTGAACCCGGGAGATGGAGGTTGCGGTGAGCCGAGATCGCGCCACTGCACTCCAGCCCGGGCAACAAGAGTGAAACTATGTCTCAAAAAAAAAAAAAAGGAAATTCCCTTTGCTCTTGCACTCAGTCTGTTGTTGTTTTGAGATAGGGTCTCACTCTGTCAGCCAAACTGGAGTGCAGTGACATGATCACAGCTCACTGCAGCCTCAGCCTGCTAAAGTTTGGGCTTAGGAAATATGTCCACAGACAGCAGACAGTTTGCATGGAAATGGAGATCCCACTTCTTGTTTTAACCTTTGACAGCACAAGAGAGAATTGTTGTTGCTTATTTGTGGAAATGTGTCCCACCTGCCCCTTGGCACTGCCAATCATAGCTCTTCAACCACCGGAAGTCAGTTTGAATTGTCAAGTAGATAAAGCCGATTGGTCATCCTGAACTAGTGCACAGCTTGGCACCTAATTACTTTTCACTAATGAAGGAAACACAGTGGTCCCATAGGTGCTGTGTGTTCACTAGCAAAAGCAGAAAAGTCCTTCCCACACCCCACTTATCCATGGGTTTGATAGATTTTCTTCTTTGTTGTGTTGATGGATTTTTACATGTCAGCACCTTGTACACATGTGTTGTGAGCTAATCTGAGCAATTTGGTCATGTCCAACTACCAGGGTCTTGTTCATCGATAATAGTCAGAAGTCGTTGGAGGTTGATGATAGTTAACTACTCTTCTACCATCTATCTACCTGATCTTGTTGAAGGCAAGTCTCAGAAAGACATTTATTAAACATTTATTGGCAAGCAGTTAGGAAGTGGTCCACAAAAGTGACCAATATGCTAAAGGCCGAGTTCTCTGTCCTTTAGTGGAGTATCCATACCTTATCTGAAAGGTTTGCCTTGGATACCACCCCCAGGGATACAAGCCACAACTCATACGAGATGTTTATGCTCCGTTGTGTGTGGGTATTGGGTCCCCTGCAATATTTAAGTGTTCTTGAATCCATGAATCCATGAATTTAACCAACAAGAAACTATTTCTCACATCCATTATGCTGATTAACAACCTGATGATGTCACTGATGACCACTCATTTTTGTCATCCATTTTGGCTTTTAACAAAGCATCTAATATTGGTCTGGAGGATTTATAGGAGTTGGAGTTTTTTTTTTGTTGTTTTGAGATAGGGTCTCACTCTGTCACCCAAACTGGAGTGCAGTGACATGATCGCAGCTCACTGCAGCCTCAACTTACTGTTCTCAAGCGATCTTCCCACCTCAGCATCCTGAGTAGCTGGGACTACAGATGCAGGCTACCACACCTGGCTACGTTCCCCAGGCTGGTCTCCAACTTCTGAGCTCATGCAATCTGTCCGCCTCTGCCTCCCAAAGTGCTGGGATTACAGTTGTGAGCCACTGTGCCCAGCCTGTGGTATAATATATTTTGCAAATTCTGAGCATTCCAGAGAAACTGTGAATTACTATTGTAGCAAATAAATAGATATACATATATTCATTAAGTACATTAAATTGTTGCACTTTTGACTATTCAAATAACTCACAAGTGTATTAAGAACCCCCTGTCCCATCATCTGCCAGCCCAACTCACTGGGGCTGCAAAATTAAGCAATCCTAGCAACTTGGTTTGGGTTAGTCAGTCTTAACAGAAGGCTATTGACCATTTAACTGTTTGGTTGATTCATTCATTCATTTACATATTCATTTTTTATCAGATGTTTACTCCGTATCTACTATGTCCAATGTATAAACAGTGAGAGGTTAGGTTAATTGAAAGCTCTATCCCCTTGCTTTAAAGAACTTAGCTAAGTAGGGAAGGTACAGTCAAGATACTTTACACACAAGTATCAGGAAATTCAAAAGTCGGAGCACTTACTTTCCGTGGGAATTAAAACAAATTTACACACATAAAATTGATATTGTAATGATCTCTACAATGATTACAAAGGATAAAATTCCACATTATCTATTGAAGAGTGTTGTTTCTGTCGTTTTCAGAGTGAACAAAGTGAATTTGATATTCTAATAGACGAGTATGAGTACAGTCTCTTGTTAGTGGGGTTTTACTTGTGTAGAACCCGTACAACTTGCATATATCCCAAAGGTATCTCTGGAAAGGAATTTTTCCTAGGTGTCTTTTAAGGTTCTTTCCAGTCTTAATATTTTGCATACTACATTGTTAAATAATTTCATATTCAAATTTTTGAAGCTTAGAAGAAATTTCTTATTGGATAATGTTAAGTGTATATTTTTACATGTTCAAATTATGGATTATTCAGCCTTCAGAAGCCTTTTCAACCCTTGACTCTTGCATAGTGCCTTGTATGAGTAAATACTAATTGTTTAAATGTATTATTAGTATTAGCATTGTTGGTCTTAATTCTGTATCTTGGAAGTAGGATGTAGAGGAAAATAAATGTTAAAAATAAGAGTTATTTCTTCAGCTTTAGCTCTAGACAAAATTAGACACGAGCCAAGTTTCTCCTATAGTCTTTTCAATGTCCACTTCTTCATCTCTCCCTTTCCTAGTATTTAAGTTACCTGTGTCCTTATACTGTCTTGGCCTGGTTCTGGCTCCAAAGTGATCATATTAGACATTTTCTTCTCTCTTCCCTGAGTATCAATACTTTTCCTTAATCTTGCTTATCTCTGTTGAGTAGCTGAAGGTTGTGATTTAACTAATTCACACTGAGAGGTGAATGAGTGACCATTTACTAGCTTTCATTGATGTGTTTGCATTTTGTTGGTATTATTAATCCAAACTAATTTCCAAATGGTGAAATTTCAGATAACTGAAAGATGAAAATGTGGGGGCTGTCAGATTCATTTCTGTATATGATCATTTTGTGAAAACGAAGTCAATGAATTGTGTGTGTAATGAGGTTGGGAGGAAAATGAGAGAGGAAGATACATGCTTTCACAGGGAAATACTGTGGACCGAATTGTGTCCTCTGACCCCCACATTTATTTATTGAAGCTCTAACCCTCAATGGGATAACATTTGGAGAGGGCGATCTTTGGGAGATAATTAGGTTATTAGGTTTAGATGAGGTCTTAAAGGTAGGAGCTTCATGATGGGATTAGGACCATTATAAAAAGACACCAGAGAACTGGCTTCCTCTCGCTATGCCATGTGAAGACAGCAAGAAGATAGCTTCCTTAAAGCCAGAAAGAGAGCCTTCACCAGAACCCGACCATGGGGGCACCCTGATCTCGGCCTTCAGGCCACCCAACCTGTGGTATTTTGTTGTGGTAGCCCCAGCCGAAGAAGACATTCATCCAACTGGGGTGTGTTGGAGGAAGAGCAGCTAAAGGGTGCATGTTAGTTGGAATTTCTTGGAGACATTCAAAATAGATGTCCATTAGGTAGTTGGATATATCCAGCCGTACCTCAGCTGGGAGGTCTGGACAAGGTACAGAGAATTAGGTCTCTTCAGTAATGGATGAGTTTATGGGAAGTGATGAAATCACCTTGGGGAGTGAGAAGGGAGCTGATGACAACCCATGAAAAAAACCACACTTAGGAGCATACACGAAAAGAGTCATCCAAGAAGTGGGAGAGTCAGGAAGAGGAGAGTAGGTGTTTGTTTGCAGACTTCCAGCCAAAAATTGAGTCCATGTTTTCAGAAGTAATTTGCACTCTCAACTGCTTTGGGTTTACTGAGGTCATTGTTAAAACACACTGGCAAATTACTGTGGCAGAGTTTATGAAATGTTTTCAATAACCAATTAATAAATCATTTACTTAGATTATTTTTTGACTGCAGGATTTGTGAAATTGTGAAAACATGTTGTTAACAATATCAGTCTGTCTTAAGTTTTTAAAGATCATGTTGCATTTCCTAGAACTTTATGTTTATAAAATGCTTTACAGCCTGTTTTGTTGTTCGGCAAGAACTGAGGCAAGTGGCTGTTATAAAACTTTAATTGACTACACTGGGAAGCTGCAAATTTATTCATGTTTCAATAACAGCACTGTATCCCAAATTATATCTCTAGTCCACTGCTTTTCTGATTTTGACACACTCATGCTTCAAGTAAATATTATTATTTAAAAAGAAAAATAAGTGCATAGTAGATATAATTATAATTATTTTTAATCTTAAAAATGAAAAAGATTGCATTCATATTCTACCCTAGGGGATAAAGTGGGCCTGGGAGAAAAGTCAGTGCAAGTCAACCATAAAGGATACCTGAGGAGGTACGGGATCAGTCAGGATGTGACTGGTTTGAGTCTCCAGGGGATTCAGTATTAGGGATTATGGCAAAGAGTGTAGGTTGGTAGGTTTGTGGTTTAGAACTGGACCTTAAAATCTGTCCAGGGCCCAGGCTGCAAATAACAACTAGCTTGAATTCAGGAAAGTATTAACATTTTTATTCTGCATCCTTTTTCACTTAGATAGGACCCTGTTTTTGAAAAGAGTGACAGTTTTTACCTTAGAGTCTCCAAACTTAGTTATAGCTGGCTTTATAGAATTTTATCTGCAAAGAAGTCTTTCTCATGTTATATGATTTTTAATTTCTGAGGGCACTGATGTTAATTTCACCTTGCATTATATTTATTCGTCTATGTCTACATTGTCTATTGGGTTGTGAGCTCCCTAAGAGTGGGACTATATCTTGTGCATTTTGCATCTCCAGTGGGTAGATCATTAGCTATTTGTTAATCATTAGGTAATCAACAATGCAGTTTAGCTATCACCTGACTAGCAGGTTCTAGTACCCGCTAGGCTGCTACATAACTTTTGCATCAAAGTTTGCATTTATACCATTGAGACCATGTTATGGTCCATGGTAGCTCCTCCTTCAAAATCCCATCTAAGTCATAAAGTAGGCAAACTGTTTGAAGGAGCAGGAAGGGTGAGAGTAAGAAGCACCCTCTGAGGCAGTAGATGAGTCAAATCAAAGTACACATTTCACATTTTGTTGTGGGTTATTTAGGTCTACACAGGTTAGCATCTAAGGAAACCATATTTCACTTGAATGAGTATCGTTTTGGTTTGTGTGTCTTCATGGCAAGACGCTGGTCTAAGGTGGAAACTTGGGGGGAGTAAAATCATCCATCATTTGTAGTTTGAAGCCTGAAGCTCTGTACTGAAGACTAATTTCTAGAAAATCTCAAACTGACCCCAAAACTTAAATTAATTATTGCCTCTAATATGGAACTGCCTACTCTGAAGAGCTGTTCTTTGTCATTATTTTAAAATCTAAGAATTGAAGTTTGAAGAGTACGTAAGGTGTGGGTATACATTTTCTTGCATTATCAAATGGACAGAGTTGATGCTGTAGAACATTGTAACCTGATTGTTACTGACCACTGAGTTAAGTGAATTGCATAGGCTACTGGAATGTAATAAACTGAAAGTTCTAGATAGATCTCAAAAAGAAGACATATACAATTTATTTAAAAGGCCTATAACTTCCTGTTTCCATTATGCATAAATGTGATTTTTGTTTTGCTTAAGTAGTATTTAGTCCATGTAAAGTTCTAACTAATCTTTAATCCACTTGGGTTTTAGGTGTTAAAAATAGACCAACAAGGCGTGATGTTTTAGATGGCTCATGTGACAGCTTTAAGGACCTCATCAAACCTCATGAGGAACTGAAGAAAAGTGGGAAAGGCAAAAAGGTCAGTGTGTAAAAATATTATTTTAAACTTTCAAATGCTGATACATCATAATGTTCTTCTCTGGGTCAATGAAACATAAACTAGTCTATCTGACTTGTCTTTTATTTTAAAAAATTGATTATGGGTAAATGCTGGAAAACTCAGAATATGAAACTGAAAGCGTTGGTTGCATTCCGGACAGAGTTATTATGGATAGACCAAACTTTCTCATATCACTTTGCTAATGCATTTCTTGTAAAAATGCCTGTAGCTTTTCTCAAGCAGAGAATGTTGGTTGTGCTAGTGTTTCTTGCCATTTTATAATTGGAATAAATATTTACTAGGTAGGAGGTAAAGAATCCAAACATTCATTCACTTTTGAACTAACCAAGGCTTGACCTCAAGCCATCAGAGTGAAGGGTTTATATACTAACACTCAGGTAGACCCTTTCCTTTGTGGTTTTGGCTTTAAAACCTTGCTCTTCCTCTAAAAAACTCCCCTTATCCTCTTACATGAGTAATATAACGAGGATTTTGAAGTTTTTGATCATTCAATATCTACTTGCGTTGCTTAAATTTAAAATTAACCATTCTATATTATACCTTGTGCCTCATTTTTATGAGGCCAAGGAAGTATAATGTAGTGAAACCTGAATTCAAAATGGTAGGGAAAAACCATACCGATTGAAAAGCAACAGATGAAAAGAATGACAGAGTAGATAGGTCTACATGGGGCTTCCAGGTCCTGATACTCAGGCTTGAACAGATGGGCGGCTGCATTTGACCTGCGGAAGAGAAAGCTGACTCCTTTGCTTCTTTTCTTGGCAATGGTTAAAAGACATTTAAAATTACACAGATTTCATGAAAGTTGGCTGTAACTTATAGAAACTTAGATTTCTGTACTCGTGCTTTCTGGTTTGTCTCAGAAAAAAAGTGGAGCAAAAAAATTGAAAGGAATCCTATTTTAGGTAAAGCAACAGATGTGTAGAGAGAGAGAGAGAGAGAGAGAGAGAGACTGTTGGGGTCCCGTAACATATTTGCGGCGTGGCAACACCAAGGCACCTGCTCTACGATGGCGTTGCGCACTCTGACTCCACGGCAGCCTGCGGGACCTGCTCAGCGTGCTGCCTCCCAGGGGTGGGGCCCTTCCTAGAATGCTGGCGACACCGTGGCTGAGTTTGTGTTTTGCATCCCTGTTTCTCAGTCGTCTTCCTACTGCTGCATAGCCACTTGACCTAGTTCCTTTGGAAAGAAAGAAAGAAAGAATCAATTTCCTCTGCATCTACTACCGTTCCCGTACCTCTCCTGCCGATGCGTCCCATGGCAGCTGGTCCACAGCTCTGCTTTGTGCCCTTTACCCTCTGCCAGTGTCTGCCCAGGGAAGCGGTGGTACCTCTCTTCTCTATTGGTACTCTACGTTGTACCATGTCTGGCATTTTTTTTTTAAGTGCTCAGTAAACATTGAGTGTTGAGTTACTTGTTACTCACCATAAAAATACTCCGTCCTGTTTGATCAAAAGGCACGAGGTTTGACTTTCTCATTTGCCCACAATGGAAGTTACTATTTCAGATGAGTGGTATTGCTGCCCTGTGCCTGGGATAGCCCTGGACCTGATGGGCTTGGTCTGTGGAAGCACTGGGTTAGGGACAGGCATCCTGGGCGGGAGCGTGGCCCCTTCTTCCTTATGAGGCATCTCACCGTAAATGGCATATGAATGGGAGATGGGTACCCGTTTGACCTTCTGGCGTTCTTCTGTAGATCAAATAGTAATTGCTCCATGAATATAAGGTGGTGTTATTGTCTTGAGTAATGAAAAAAGAATGAGTGCTCAGAGAGGGAGGCAAAATACAAAATTACAAATACACACTTCCATATCTGCCTTCAACTGCTGTGCTCAGGAACTAAAATATTTTCATAGATTGAACTGCCTAACTTGCTCAAATTTAAGTCTTCTTTTAAAAATATTTTAAGCGTATTAATAAACTTTGCCCTCATAATTTAGAATGTCATTTCTGAAAGGGATCCACCACTTCTGGTTCTGTGTGAAGAATCACTCAAAGCAGGTTTTAAATGCAGATTTTCTGGGCCGGGCATGGTGGCTCATGCCTATAATCTCAGCACTCTGGGGTGGGCGGATCACTTGAGGTCAGGAATTCGAGACCAGCCTAGCCAACATGGCAAAATCCCGTCTCTACAAAAAACACAAAAATTGGCCAGGCCTGGTGGTGGGCACCTGTAATTCCAGCTGCTCAGGAGGCTGAGGTGGGAGAATCACCTGAACCCAGGAAGGGGAGGTTGCAATGGAGTTGAGATCATGCCACTGCACTCCAGCCTGGGCGACAGAGTGAGACTCTGTCTCAAAAATAAATAAATACATATTCTCTGGCCCCACTTGAGACCCTCCTGGCCAGCAGCTCCCCAGCCCAGTGCAGCACCCCGTCCTTAACATGGAGGAGATGAACACCTAGTGAGAGCAAATAATCCACCTTCTGTATTGCATCTCGCCAATAGCAGAAGGAACAAGACCTAGGTTTCCCCTCTTTCACAGGATTTTCTTCCTAATCCATTCCTTATTACAGTTCACCACACAGCCTTTGCTTGAATGAATCAAAAACTCCTAATGCCCTAGGGTAGTGCTTCCTGACTGGGCTGCTCATTGGACTCAGCTGGGGATCTGTAAGGTACATGGCCGCCTGGCCCCAATCCCAGACATGCTGGTGTCATTAATACGGGGTGTACCCTGGCCACTAGGATTTTTTTAAACTCCTGAGGTGATTCTAATGCAAAGCAAAGTTTGGAAACTACTGCCTTGGGACTTTAGCAGAATTTAAACAAGTGATTTATCCTAGAAGAAGTTTCATTTGTTTCTAAACACCTCTCATGTAAACTTGTTTCGTTTTTAGACTCTAAAATTAAAGACAAAGGCTTAAAGTCCTGATTTGTGGGCTGGATATGGTGGCTCACACCTGTAATCCCAGCACTTTGGGAGGCCGAGGCGGGCAGATCACTAGGTCAGGAGATCAAGACCATCCTGGTTAACAGGGTGAAACTCCATCTCTACTAAAAATACAAAAAATTAGCCAGGCGTGGTGGCAGGTGCCTGTAGTCCCAGCTACTTGGGACGCTGAGGCAGGGGAATGGTGTGAACCCGGGAGGTGGAGCTCGCAGTGAGCTGAGATCACGCCATTGCACTCAGCCTGGGCAACAGAGTGAGACTCCATCTCAAAAAAAAAAAGTCCTGATTTGTTTGCTTAAAGGTTGAGTGAGTTTTTTAGGGGCACAAATTTAGATAGCAATATAGATGAAGGACCATCGTTTATTATTTCACAGGTTAGAAGGAAGAACAATACAAATTTTTAAAAGGTAACACTAAATTTATTTTATTTTATTTTTTTGAGACATAGTATCACTCTGTCGCCCAGGCTGGAGTGTACTGGCGTGATCTCGGCTCACTGCAACCTCCACCTCCTGAATTTCAGTGATTCTCCTGCCCCAGCCTCCTGAGTAGCTGGGACAACAGGCACCCGCCAGCACGCCTGGCTAGTTTTTTAAGTTTTTTGTAGAGATGGGGTTTCACCATGTTGACTAGGCTGGTCTCAAACTCCTGACCTCAAGTGATCTGCCCTCCTTGGCCCTCCCAAAGTGCTGGAATTACAGGTTTGAGCCACAGTGCCCAGCCAGCAACATTAAATTTTAAATATACAACTTCCCAGTAGTTTGAGATCTTTTGATATGAGCATGGGGAGAGAAGTTTATGTTGATATGCTGTAATGAGTCAACAGAAACACTAAAATTTAGTTTCCTGATTTTAAAAGTATACAGTGGAATTGTGAAAGGATTGAATGATAATCTGTGTTAAACTGAAATTGGAACTTAACATGGCCTCTTTTTTTTTTTTTTTTTTTTTTTTTGAGATGGAGTCTCGCTCTGTCACCCAGGCTGGAGTGCAATGGCACAATGTCGGTTCGCTGCAACCTCTGCCTCCCGGGTTCAAGCAATTCTCCTGCCTCAGCCTCCTGAGTAGCTGGGACTACAGGCGCATGCCACATATTTTTATGTATAAGGATATATTAAAGTATTAGATTCTATTAAGCACAAAATTGTTTCTATTTCCTAAAGAAAAAAAATCTTGTAATTGAATATTAATGTTGAAAAAAGGAAAGTTTACAGGAAATATCCTTCACCAGCTAATGACTGAAGCAATGCCTCTACTGGAATGGAGAATGGTAAGGTCTGGGCCTGACATTTTTATGTTTTCACGTGAGCCAGGCTACATGCTATTTCCGTAGTGAGGAAAATGATTTGAAACTCAGGTGTGTCTCGTGGCCCTAATGACTTTATTTTCTTTTTAGTTTTAAATTTGAAGTAGCACTTGCAGGTAATATACGATCTGGGCACCCCTGCAGACAGGACTGTCAGTCGATGAGCACTGTCAGTCGTGAGTTCTGAGTATTGCGAAGGTGCAGGGTAGAAGGTACGAAGGTGAGAAAGGTGGGAAAGCCTGGAGCCTGTGTGAAGAGCAGCATGGCCTTGGTGTGGCCCGGGCATGGATGTGGAACCGCGAGAAGAGAGATGCTGAAGTCGGCTGCGGCCACAGGCTCTGGGGTTAGGCTGTTCTCATCTTTGGTTTTCTGTAGGTTCACTGTGATTGGTGTACCAGAGTATTGTTTTTGTTGTTTGCTTACTTGGGAGTCACAGGCCTTCCTGTCTAATCTGTTCTGGAAACTTCTCTGCTGTGATTTCTTCTGCCTGTTTCCTCACACCTCCATTGCTGGGAATGCAATCCCGTGTGTTATCCTTTGCTTCTATAGCCCATGTCTCATGATTTTCTTCTATTTCTTTCCTCTTGTATCTCCTTATTTCATTCTGGATATCTTCTACTGATTTATTTTCCATTTCACTTCTGACCCTCTGTAAGTCTATTCTGATGCTAAATCCACATATTGAGTTTTAACATGTATTTTTTTTCAGTCCTTGTTATTCCATTTTATTTTTTTAAATTATTTTTTGTAGAGATGGGGTCTCCCCACGTTGACCAGGCTGTTCTCAAATCCTGGTCTCCAGCAATCCTCCTACCTCGGCCTTCCAGAGTACTGGGATTACAGGTGGGAGCCTTCGTGCCCTCTGTTTGATTTTTAAAAACCGTCTCCAGTTCTCTGCCAAAATTATTAATCCTGTCTTTTATTTATTTGAACATATTATGCATATTTCTTTTGAAATAACTGTCTTTTCTGGCTCCGCTTAATTTCTGTTTTTCTTATCTGTTGTTTTCAATCGTATGTTCCGTATCTAATATGCCTGGTTAGTTTGTCTTTATCTTCCTAGCAGGGACTGAGATGATGTGGAGCTGGGGTTCTGCCTCTGCAAGGCTGGCTGTCCCCAGGGAGTGTGGGCTTCTGACGCCGGTTCACCTCTTCTTCCACGGGTTTCTTCTCCCATGACTCACTGACTTAGTCGCTGGGCAACGTCTGCAAATCGCTGGGGCTTGTTTGTTTGTTTGCATCTTGTCCAGCTTTTCTGAGGGCTCACAGTGAGGAGTCTATTTCAAACTACTTAGTCCACCATTCCTGGCGAGGATGGGTGAATTTTAATGGCCACTTAAGAAAACTTCTCTAAATAGAGTTTATCCTTCTCTGAGAAGAGAACAGTAAGAGGCCAAGTCAAGAGAAACGATTTTTGAGATGAACACATAGGTCACTGTTTGCAAAAGACACACTAAACACCTGTAATGGCATTATTTCAGTTTCTCTTAAAGAGTGAAAAAAAATATGATTCCATGAAGAATTATAGAATCTCATAAGCTATAGCTTCCATTACATTTTTTTTTTTGGTTTAATACCCATTTTTAATGGCAAAAATCACTCTATAAATCAGTCAGAGTCTCGTTTTTTTTAGACTTATTTTAAATACACTTGTTTCAAATTTGTTGATACTTTTTTTTTTTTTTTTGAGATGGAGTCTCGCTCTGTTGTCCAGGCTGGAGTACAGTGGCCCAATCTTGGCTCACTGCAGCCTCCACACTGCCAGGTTCAAGTGATTCTCGTGTCTCAGCCTCCCGAGTAGCTGGGATTATAGGTACCCGCCAGCACGCCTGGCTAAGTTTTCTTTCTTTATTTTTTTTTTTATTTTTATTTTTTTAGTAGAGACAGGGTTTTGCCATGTTGGCTAGGCTGGTTTTGAACTCCTGACCTCAAGTGATCTGCCTGCTTCAGCCTCCCAAAGTGCTGGGATTACAGGTGTGAGCCACCACGCCTGTCCTGTTGAGACTTTATTTTGAGGATCCAGTTAAGCAATTTTTTTACCTCTGTAATCTTAGCTTGCAGTATGTAGGTCATTGACATTGATAGTTACACATCTTTTCAGAGGGAGAAATATAAAATATTATGATGAATTTTGACCTGTTTTCTTTGTTACTTGTTGAATATCATCAGACACAGAACCCAAAGAAGCTCTGTATAGATACCAGCACTCTGACAGAAATACATGAATATAATTTTTTTATCCAAGTATTTGGTTTATTCTACTCCTTCTGGATTTTGTTGTTCAAAATATTGATTATTATCCTCAGCAACATTTTTAATGCGAGTTATCAACAGGATAGCTTTTTATGAGTGGCTAAGTTTTAGTATCTCGTTTTGGAGCCATCTCTGCCAATCCAGCTTGTTGCATGTGAAGGCAAGCTGTGGGTCAGAGCACAGAAATGTTTACAGAGGCTTTCCTGAGCCTGGAGACCTGGAGAGATATGAAGGAACAAATAGAGCATACTTATTTTGATAGTGGTTTAAAAAAATTAAAGAATTACACACCAGATAGAATGCTTAAATTCCTAAAAGTTTCTCAAATAGGGTGCAAAACAAGTAATAGCTTGCATATGCTCTGATACTTGCTTGTTCTTACATCTTTGCTAGAATATGAGCCCATAAGGACATAGTCTGTATCCTGTTCATCTCTTAATACTCAGCAGGATATAGCATCACAAACAAAGTAAGTGTTCAGTAAATATTTTCTGAGTAAATAAGAGATGCATGAATTTCCCTTTTACTTTTTGAGTGAACATGTTTAAAACATTTCTGGTGCTCTTAACCATCACTCAGTAATCATGGAATCATCATCATGTACTTCACTTATTTTTGAATATTCTTCCTAAACTTGAGAGACGGTCTTCTTTCAGTAAAGGATGGATTCTCTTCTTCAAGACTGTGCATTGCAGTGCAGTGTTGCTAAAGCGTTGCCCCCAGAGCCAGATGCCTGGGTTCAATCCCAGCTCTGCTACTCACCTGCTCTGTGAGTTCCATGGTGTTGAACAAATTACTTAATATCTGTGCCTCTACTTCTTTGTGTATAAAACAGGGATAATATTAATAATAGTACCAGTTTCCTCAAAGGGTTTGTGCTAATTGAATTGAAACATGCAAAGAGTTTAAGATAGTACCTGATATATAGAACTGCTCAAAAAATGTTAGCTATTTTCTTCAGCACAAACTTGGGTGAGGGTCATGTCTGCATATTGACCGTCCTTTGTTTTGCAGCTATAACTTGGAGGAGAGTAGGTCTCTCTGACCTGCCTCCTCTTTTCCCACTCCCAGAGACCACCATGTGTCTTTAATGAAAATGACCCTCAAAATTCCGGGACAGTCCACACAGTGTCTCTTGTTGGACTTACTGACCACAGGCATGCCAGGGCCAAAATAGAGTCTCTGGGCATGGGGTGAGGATAGGAGTATAGCCTTTCCTAAAAGCTCCTCCAGTGATTCTGAGCTGATGGTCATCCTCCCATTGAGAATCTTTGTTTTGGGGGTGAGATGTAGGCCATTAGCATGAAACTGTGCTCTGTCATCTCACCCAGGAGGCAGAAGACTGAGTTCTGCGGTCAGAAATGCCCGCTTGGGGGATCTGCTTCCTCAGTTTTTGAGAGATGCTTTCCTCATCTCCAATATCACTAGAATCTTCCTGAAAGAACTGAGATCTGTCAATAGACCTGTGTGAGTTGTGATAGGGTACTTACAGCTGTCATTTATTGAGCATTGTGACCTCTTTTTAGATTGAGTTTTCTATTTCTCAGTCATATGGAGACGCTGAAAAGAAAGTGTATTTCAGAGAGCTCCAATCATGTCTTTATTGCGGAGGCAGTAGATTGGGAATTACAGCTCATTTGGGTCTGGCTTCCCCAGGGAAGGAGCCTTGCAGTGGAAAGAAGATAAAAGGGTCCCAGTGGTGGGAATAAAAAGAGTGCTAGATGCCCAGAGGGTGGGAAAGGCCTAGCCCAGATGCAGTGTGGCAGGCCAGCTGGAGGCAGGAGGAAAGAGAGCTGCAGGGACACAGATGCCTTCCTGAGCAGGGAAAATAGAATACTTGAGCCACTTTTCATATAAAATGGATGATTTTCCTGCCGTTTCCTGTCCTTCAAGTAAAGGGTCCTGGAATGAGTACTTCACTGTTGTAATGGAGACACTAATATTTTATGAATGCAGTTTTACAGTTTGCAGTAATGCCAGGCCTTTGGCTGTTTTCCATTAGATGGTGCACTTGGCTGGAAGCATACACTCTTGTAGCTTTGATTTTAAATTTAACTTTCAAGTTGAAAGAGCAGTGACTCATCCAAAGAACAGGTGATATTTATTTTTTTTTTCTTGAACATACAGCACGGGTATGTTGTTATCACACATTTAGGGGAACTGCCACACTTCCTCGAACATGACACCCTCTGTAAATATCCATGTAAATCATTTCCATTGTTCAGACCTGCTGTACGCAGAAAGATAGGGCCTTTAGTGCCGACCACCCGGCCGGTGAGGTCTGTAAGATCGAAGGTGCCCTTGGTTTCCAACACAGCTGTTTCAGTAATCTGTAATTGCTTTGATAAATCACTTTTGGCAGAGTGTACCCAGAGCTGGCAGTGGCGGGGATGTGCTGGTTGTAACAGGTGTGGGGTCTATCAGCAGATGTTGCTTGATGAAGCCATTTAAAAAACAGCTGCCTCTTGATAGCCTAACAGTTGCCGTCAGCCCCCATTAGCATGTTTTTTTCTTGCTGTGTATGAGATAAAATATTTCTACAGAAAACATTAAATAGGATCTTCAAAGAACTCCATCTTTTTAAAAATGTGTTTTCTTTGTTCAATAACTGATTTTGCATGCCTTGTAAATATGTGGTTCAGAAATTGTCAAATGTGTTTTGGACTGGACGTGGTAGAAATGAGGACCAACCAGGGTGGATCTCCTGTGCCTCAGTGGTCGTCTTAGGCCATGTAAATGTAGAGGCCATGGACGGAGGACATTTCCCACTGGGAGACCCACAGGCACTGAGAGAGGAGCTAGCCAAAGAAATCTATTTAAGATCTGCTGCTTTGGCCAGGCATGGTGGCTCACGCCTATAATCCCAGCACTTTGGGAGACCAAGGTGGGTGAATCACCTGAGGTCAGGAGTTTGAGATCAGCCTGGCCAACAGGCAAAACCCTGTCTCTACTAAAAGTACAAAAAATTAGCTGGTTGTGGTGGTGCACACCTGTAGTCCCAGCTACTCGGGAGGCTGAGGCAGGAGAATCACTTGAACCCAGGAGGTGGAGGTTGCAGTGAGCCGAGATCCTGCAACTGCACTTTGGCCTGGGCAACAGAGCAAGATTCCACCTCAGAAAAAAGAAAAAAAAGAAAAGGAAAGAAAAGCTCTGCTGGTAGGCATTCTATGCACTGAGCAAAGGAGAGATGTGCAGGCCCAATTTAAATAGTTACAGCTGCTAGCTCCTAAGGTCTAGCTTACTACATGCACCATCTGGGGGGAGTGAGCTTAATGATAGTAAACTGTGCTAAATTGGTCTAGAAATATCAAATTAATCTGTTTGAGATATGCAGAAACTCAAACAAAATAATAGCTTGCTGAAGTAGCAAACTTGAATCCTTATTTTTATTTTAAAAGGGAGTAAAGGGCCTGGAGATAAAAAGTGCTCTGCACTGCGCCTCCCTGGTATGAGTCCTTCTCCTTTAGGCAGCGGCCCCTTCCCGCGGAGCTGTTCACACCAAGCGACCCTCCCACCGCGCTGCTCCCACCACCCCGTGTCCACCCCGTCCTCGAACGCCTGATGTCTCAGCATATCACCGGCATTCTCTTCCTCTTACCACTAATTAGTTCGAGACTGTGACTCACTTCTGTCCAACAAGACGTGAAGGGAAGCCTTCCTGGGAGGTTTCTGGAAAGTGTTCTCTCACTTGTGATAGCCCTGGGAAGAAATGCTCCCCGGGTCCTCAGAGCTTTGTTGTGGCTGGACGCATCTCCTGGAACTGCCACAGCCGAGGAGGAAGCCAAGAGAGTGAACCAAAGAAAGGAAGGGCGGAGGGCGGGGGAGGCCTGCAAACCTTACGGCTTATTTCCACTGACATCAGAGACTCGTGTTAATAAGGGACAAGTGGCTTCATTTGTTATGCTCCTCAGACACGGGGTAAGGTAGACACAGAAATGCAGAGCTGCACGCATTTGTCCTAAAGGCTAGAATTTACTTTAAATGTGAGTGGTTTTCCCAGGAAAGTTGCATGTCTGTTCTCTTGAGGAACAATTATTTCCTCCCCAATTCTTTCTCTCTCTCTCTCCTGACTTCGTGATTCGCCCACCTCGGTCTCCCAAAGTGCTAGGATTACAGGCGTGAGCCACTGTGCCCGGCCCTTTTTTTTGTATTTTAGTAGAGACAAGTTTTCACCATGTTGGCCAGGATGGTCTGATCTCCTGACCTGGTGATTCGCTCACCTCAGCCTCTCAAAGTGTTAGGATTACAGGCGTGAGCCACCATGCCCGGCCTAATTTTTGTACTTAGTACAGACGGGGTTTCACCATGTTGGCCAGGTTGGTCTCAAACTCCTGACCTCAAGTGATCCACCCGCCTTGGCCTCCCAAAGTGCTGGGATTACAGGCTTGAGCCACCGTGCTTGACCCTCAATTATATTTATTTCTTTGCCTTTCCTTACGTCTTTAACTCTTCACACTTTTAAAAAAGTTATTGCCTTCCAAATAATATTTAGGAATATAAATTATTTGATATTAATCCAGGGTAATTTCGATTCGTTTTTTAAAAAGGGGAATAAAAACATGATTATTCAGCAGGGGTTAAATAGAATGACAAAAACTGCAATTCAAAATTAATGAGGCATTATAACAGGGTTTGTTAAAAAAATTATGAGGCATTTAAAATAGATTTTTGGCATATCCTTTTGTGACTTTTGGATATGACTTTAGACTTAGTTCATATATCAATAGTGAGTCTTTATAGGAAAAGAATATAATATTCAGTGACTGTCAACCCAGAGCAGCTCGGTATGAAGCACTTCTTCTTCTGGTCTCCCTTATCGGTGATTTTCAATTTTGAAAACTTTTTTTTTGAAGTTGTGTTGTTTTATTTTTCTGCAGAAATATCTTCTGCTTTTCATTTTGAAGTATATTTGCTATTTATTTGCAATCTAGTTCTCATCATTAAAAGCAGTACTAAAATATTATCCCAGAATTTATAGGTTGTGTCTTTTTGTCCTTTTTTTGTTTTTGGTATTTTTCTGTCACTTTACTTCCTCAGGTGAAGTTTTAACAAAAATGAGGGACCATGGATAGGAAAGTAGGAATCAAACAGTTTACAGGGTTGAAATTGTGGTATAATTCTTCTTTTGTTTTGTTTTGTTTAAAGACAGGGTCTTGCTCTGTTGCCCAGGCTGGAGTGCTGTGGCGAGATCATAGCTCACTGCAGCCTTGATCTCCTGGGCTCCAGTGATCCCTCCAGCCTTGGCCTCATGAGTAGCTGAGACTCCAGGCAGATGCCACCACACTCAGCTAATTTTTTTTGTTTGTTTTAGAGATGGGATTCGACTGTGTTGCCCAGGCTGGTCTTGAACTCTCGGCCTCAAACCATCCACTTACCTGGGTCTCCCAAAGTGCTGGGATTACAGGCATGAACCACCATGCCTGGCCCATGGAGTAATCCTTGTGGAGTTGGAAGGTAGAGGTGTGTATGTGTCTGTTTCTCAAAATAGTAGCATTAGCCAGGAAATCCATGAATTTGCATAGTTTTCCCCAAGATCAGCCCATTTGCTTTGGTGAGTTTGGGGTTATACTTAGAGTGGGTCGTATAAGGAGTTTCTGCCCTACACCTTAGCTTAAGCAATTTGAGCACATTGTTTTTTGAGTTCACCAGTAAAGATCCAGAGCTCAGAGGCGGTCTTTCCTCTGCAGGTGAGAGTGCACCCTCCCTGTACCTCACGGCCTTGGGCTCTGTGGCTTCTTTCCTCCTGCCGCTACCCCTTATTCTGGGTGGGCTGGAATTCCCTACGGCCCTCTGTCTGGGGAAAGGGGATGTTTGGATGTTCCTGGGTGTCACCTGTGCGTGCCCCCTATGCTGTCCTCCCACCTGCCCTGTCTTGCAAGCATGGCCTGCACCCTTCTCCCACACACCTGGACCCCAGGCTTATTTTTCCTCTGCCTGCCCAGCCCCTCTTCCTGGAGAGGATGATGTGAAAATAAGAACTGACGTTGGGGGTCCCCAGTGACTTCCACAAGGAGCAAGGAGCTGGGTGCATGTGTAGACCCTGTGGGAGCTTTAGTGTTAGATACCGAGTTTGCTAGATGAAACATCTTTTTAATTGAGGTGGTGCAGATGTATTGTTTGAACACTTTAGACACTAATGATGAACTACTTGGAGGTACATTTTTTTTTTTTTTTGCTATGAAACTTAGAAAAAAATATTTAACATAGTAAGTATTGAAAACTGATACTGGTGCTGTATGGATCACTATTACTGTATTATTTGAGACTGTTCAGAAAAGGTATTATAGTTTTTAGAAAAACAGAGCAACCTGAATATTAAAAGTCTCTGAATTTGAGTAAAACACAGTCCACATAAGGGAAAAAATATATAAGGAAGGACAATTAAATTATGAAACTGTTACTATAAGAAAGTTAAAGGCTGAGCACAGTGGCTCATGCTTGTAATCCCAGCAGTTTGAGAGGCTGAGGCAGGAGGATCGCTTGAGGCCAGGAGTTCAAGACCAGCTTGGGCAAAGAAGTGAGACCTCATCTTTACTAAAAATAAGTTTTTAAAATATTAGTTGGACATGATGGTGGCCACCTGTGGTCCCAGCTATTAGGGAGGCTTGAGCCCAGGAATTCGAGGCTGCTCTGGGCCATGATTGTACCACTGTACTCCAGCCTGGGCAAGAGTGAGACCCTGTCTCAAAAATAAGCACACAAAAAAGAAAGTTAAAGATTTTAGTCTCAATTTTTTACATTGAACCCATCTTTAGATCACAGAATGTATAAAATTAAAAATGGGGGATATCAACATTATTATATTTAATGTTATAGCTTATTATTATATTTAATAAGCTACTCATTTAAAGATCTGAGGTCTCTTGGGTCCACAGACTGAGTCTTTCTGAAGGTGCTTTACATGATGTAGCTGCCAGGGATCTAGGTCATATAATATCCTCAGGATGGGATTTGAAGACATTTTTCCAGAATTTATCTTTTTTCATATTGGATTTTATTTTTTTTAATTTCCTCTATAGTCAAAATTTATGTAAATGTATGATTCTGATAGTACTGTATATATTTAGATGGGTTTATACTGGTCATGAACAAGGTTAATAATCTTTGTGAATATGTGGATTATCTCCTTTTTTTAGTTATTCTTAAGGAAAATTAATTTCACTGTTTACCAAAGAGCTGATACCTAAACCCAAAAGATTTCAAAGAATGTTTTTTTTTTTTTTAAATGTTTCTATTTATCACTAAGAAAATGAGTATATCTGTTTAACTTGACCTACCTGTGGTCTTACTAAAACAAAATCAGCTCTACTATTTCCCAAATAATCATCCATTCAATACTCTTTCTCTCTGTCCCTCCCCGCTCCCTCATCTCTATTCATTTAGAACTTTCAGAAAATTCTTTTGTGTAGTTAGTGTTTCATGTTGGTTATTGTTTCTCACTGGTCAGTGGATTATTTCACGTGACCACCTTTTTCACGTTTGCTCTGATTGCCTTTGGATGCGCCTAACTGTGTGCTTTTCCTATTAAGAAAAAGAATCCTGCATGTTTTTTTGTCATTGAATAACAATGTTAAAAACAGAAAAGCGTTGTTTTTCTTCTTTGTAGTAGGCATTCTGTAGTAGATACCTTGACATACTTAAATTTGTGAGATGTGTCCAGAAGAATGGAAGAGTAATATCTCATATTAACATATTGCTAATAATAAGATAAAGGTTTCAGCTTCCTGGAGCTGTCCATATAATAGAATTTTGTACATGTTTTTTCATTTCTGAGATCCTTATACTTTGGGTTTTTTATTATTTTTTTTTGAGACAAAGTCTCGCTCTGTTGCCCAGGCTGGAGTGCAGCGGCTCGATCTCCGCTCACTGCAACTTCTGCCTCCTGGGTTCAAGCGATTCTCCTACCTCAGCCTTCCAAGTAGCTGGGATTACAGGTGCCTGCCACCACACCCAGCTAATTTTTGTGTTTTTAGTAGAGACGGGGTTTCACCACGTTGGCCAGGCTGGTCTCGAACTCCTGACCTCAAGTGATTTGCCCACCTTGGCCTCCCAAAGTGCTGGATTACAGATGTGAGCCACCATGCCCGGCTCTGAGATCCTCATTCTTTTAACTAAAATGTTAAGATATATGCTTTATGCTTTTGCTGCCTCTCGTGTTTCATGAATGCAAGTAAACCCATGAGTAACTCATGAATACGCATAAACTTGTGGGCCTCCAAACCATGCCCTGCCAGTGGCCATGCCACAAGAATCAGAGGCAGTACCTTCACTTTGTGGTTGCTATATTATTCCACCATTATAAGCTTTAGTAGAAAATGTAGATACGGTTGTTAAACTGAAGGAGTGTTGTCTCAAACTGAAGGAGAAAAGTAGTGTTGCTGCTATAAGATGAATATAAACCAAGTGGTATCTTTTCTACCATCCAAATAGCAATTAGGAAAGTCCTTCTTTGCTCATACCATTCCAAAGGGAATCGTCTTATTCTTTCTCTAAATCTCCTTACAATGGAGGCTGCTACAGTTTAAGTATCGCAGGTCTTTTTTTTCAGATTTCACCTGCAGTGCCTATAAATTTGGGGGAATGCCTTTTTTGTTTTGGGGTGCCCAACATACTCAGTGGATCTTGGGCCTACCATAAAGTGACCTTCCTTACTCACCTGTAAGGCTGAGAACACCGTAAGCAAGGTACCAGGCTTGTTTCCCGAAGAGGGCTTTGTAAGCGTTGGTGCCATAAAATCAACCTGAGGACTTAGGTGACTGGTTATTTCTGAGTAAGTGAATATCACTCTCAAATATGACATTCCAGCAAAGGCCGTGGTTGCATAGCCACTGTTTTCAGTTGTGTCCTGGTAACTAGGAAGATGGATTGTTTTTAATCTATGCAAATAATTATATTGCCCTGAAAAGAAGGATACTCAATTACAGTTTCACAATTCTGGAGGGATCAGGCAGGGGGATAGTAAGATACCATTTCCAAATGTTTCCTTTCTGTTTATAAAAGCACAGTGGACTGAATTGTTATGAGATACAGAGAGGGAGAAGAGAAAGGGTCCCTTATGTATCCAGAATATAGAGCATTAAAATAGCAACAATACTGCAAACAAAAGCCACAGTCCTCCTTCAGTAGTTCATCTGGGCCTAGTCATTAATTTTTGTTCCATTTGATCTTGGGTTAGTCTCGTGAATCCCTCTGCTTCTCAATGAGAGTTATAGAAATCCTCTTCCCCTGGTGGGGTCTCAGCATTATTTAGACAATGCCATAAGAAGCCTGTACCCAAAAGTACCCAGCATGGTTCTTCTCCACGGGGCTCTAAAAGAGCCCCCTCTTGGTCGAAGGTAAGTCACTCTGGCCTATAACTGATTGCAGATGCTGATCAGGGAAGTGTCAGAGAAAAACATAAATCTGTAGGTGACAAAAGAAATGGCTGTGGTTATCATATTACTGATAATTTTCAAAACTAAATTTATCGAGAGTTCATTACAAGAGTATTGGCAACTGATAAGTAAAGTTAGTTATGGTATGCAAAATGGAGTCAACCCAAAAAAGTTCTAGATACAGCATCTGGAAACACCATAATTAACCTTATTTTAAAAGAACAGTGGATGTTACATCTAATTTATAAAAATGGAAGAATATAATCTTTACAGAAAAAATCTTCAGATATAACAAAATAGTCCCAAGACATAACACACAATGAATATGCCAAGCATATAATTAGAATAAACAAAGAATGTCACATAAAGAGGGTTAGTTTGGAGGGGACATAAACACCTATATATTAATAACATATATTTAACCTAGGGCTGGCTAAGTATCTTTTTTGATTTGACAACTTGTCCCCATATAACTTATCAATAGTAACAGATCAAATGGATCTCCTGATTATTTTGAGCATCTGTCTTTTATTAAAGTAAAAGCACAAATACTTGTTATTTTCCAGGTATGTCTGGGGAATCTCAGACAGTTTTTTGTTTTGTTTTGTGTTTTTGAGATGGAGTCTCACTCTGTCGCCCAGGCTGGAGTACAGTGGCCTGATCTCAGCTCACTGCAACCTCTGCCTCCTGGGTTTCAAGCCATTCTCCTGCTCCAGCCTCCCAAGTAGCTGGGATTACAGGTGCCTGCCACCACGCCTGGGTAATTTTTGTATTTTTAGTAGAGACGGGGTTTTGCCATGTTGGCCAGGCTGGTCTCAAACTCCTGACCTCAGGTTATCCGCCCACCTTGGCCTCCCAAAGTGCTGGAATTATAGGGATAAGCCACCATGCCCGGCCTCAGACAGTTTGAAGTACAAAATATATCATTTAGGATTTGATTTGGGGAAGGTAAAATATCAAAAATTATCAAGAAATTTTGAATACCTGATTCCAGTAGGCTCATGTAACTTAGAAACAATATTTGACTACTTATTTCATCGAAATGACTGTAAAAGATTTTAAAAGTAAACACAGAGGTAACATGATTGTAAAGAATCTTAGCTCTTTCCTAAGAGACAGGATTTCTTGAATACTCAAGGGCATAATAAAGTCAATATAAACCAAAGAAGGTTATTCTCATAAAACACAGAATCTTTGGAATCTAAGCCAATTGTACAGAAAAAAAGAATAAACCCTTATTTTTTTTAGGTGAATGTGGTAAACAGTAAACCAAAGAAATGGGCTCATCAATATTGAGCAAACTTTTCTCTTTTTAAAAAATCTTTAGTCTTTATTTTAAGAGATCATCTGCATTTTTTCTGTAATAAACTTAAAAGATATCCACCTGTTTCTTCAGATTTATTTATTCTTTAGCAATTTAAGCATTGAAATGACAGTTTTGTCTCAATCCTTGATAATGCTATATTTTTTGTATTTCAAATGTTTAGCTTTCACATGGAGAAAAAGAAACACAGGCATAAACCTTTATTCTATCCGCTTGCTAGTCCCGCAACACGATTTTAATAAAGTGTTCCTGATACTTTAACAATTTCTATGATGTCTGCAGAGATATATCAGCAAGAGTGATTGTAAAGTAGCTAGTCTTATAAGTCAAGAATTATGATCTTTGATCTGCTGCTCAATCCATTTCCAGATCTGATCTACATTATTTTCTAGCTCTTCTGGTTTACTGCTGGGCAGCTGATGCACGACTTCTTCCTTGTAAGATGCCGTGGCTTCTTCATAAAGAACTTGGAAAATCTCACACTGAATATTGTCTTTCAGTTTCTTCTTATTATAACCCTTCGTTTCAAGTCTTTCGTACAGTACGTTGGCATCTGTTCTCAGCACAAAAACTGTATGAAACCAGCATTCAGGGAAGATATCACAACCGTGGTAATCAACGATAACTCCACATTCTCTCATTTGGTTATCTCACTCATCAGCTACTCTGTCATCATCTAAAACGGGACAATCATACTCTTCATCATAGCCATCGTACAATTGCTCTTCTTGAGCTAAATCATCCACATTGATGTATTTCAATCCTGATTCTGATTTTGATATGTGGTTTTACCAAACCCTAGTGTACCTGGATTTCTATGACATGTTTCCATCACAAAGTTGGAGCAAACTGACACTTTAGGATTGAACTCAGGGAGTCTGTGGGGTCAAAACTAACTTCATAATATTACTAAGATTTTAACATGCAATGGGTTCACCTTGCTATCTCCGGGAAAAAAAAAAAAAATGCACCACTGCACTCCCCCAAGGGCGACAGAGCAAGACCCTGTCTCTCAAAAGTAAATAAATAAATAATTTTAAAAATTATTGTTGAAAAAGGTTTGTGAGATTAATGATTCAATTTGGTTAAGCACAAATTTACATTTTTTTCATAGTCTTAAACCTTAAGTAGGAGTAACGTTCACTTATTTGATCAGTAAATCTATATAGCTTTTGTAAGAACATGCACAAGTAGAATAACAATGTGTAATCTGGCTGGGCACAGTGACTCTGCCTATAACCCTAGCACTTTGGGAGGCCGAGATGGGAGGATTGCTGAGACCAGGAATTTCAGACCAGCCTGGGCAACATAGCGAGAGACCCCATCTTAAAAAATAATAATAATAATACTTAATGCTGACAACTAATAGAAGACATGACTATTTTTATTAAACCCCAAATATTCACCTAATCTCATATGCCAAAGATTTACCTAAATATGTGAACTTGAATTCTTAAAACATTTATGTTTCTATAGGAATACTTTTTTTAGTCTGTTGAAAGTATTATTGGAAGTTCAATTTCCTTAATTTATGGGAATTTTCAGAATATTCAATTTATAGGTGCCTCTTTATTTCCAAGCCAGTCAGAACAGAACATCCTTAAGAGCGATCATATTCTCATTTGGTGAGACCATCTCGTGATGGTTATCCCAGGATGGGAGACAATAGCTGCTTTGAAAGCTCCCCTGCCACACTGGGCTTCCAGTACCAGAGCAGCTAACGACCCTGCCCTAACAGAAAATGCTGGGGAACAGGGCACAAGTGTTTACTTGGGTACCCTTCACGGGCACTCCTTTTACCTGGTGGACAGCCTGATTCCTTGTGGTCTGGTCCGGTATCGGGCATTCCTCGCGTGGAAAATGTGCTTATCCTGGCAGACGCCCTTGTGGCTCTTTTCTGACCCCTCTTCAGTTTATGACTGCCTGACTATCGCTCTGGTGCTCAGAGCCTGCCCTTGTGTTCTTCCCCGGCATCCCGGGGAAAACCCAGGCAGCCTGGGAGAGCCCCTGGTTCTTCAGATGGAATGTGCAAATTCAACACACCACCAAGATAGGAAATAAGTTCCAAGATTTATTACTTCCAGATCCTAGAGAGGGAGGGCGCCATGAGTTGGGAAGGCAGTGTTCTATCCCCAGGTCACAAGAAGAAAGAATGAAGTGTCAGGCATAGAGCAAGAGAGAGTGGGACCCATGGGCCAACACCTTTACTGGGGGCCAGGGCATTGTCCAAGCAGGTTTCCTGCAGGGAGTTTTAGTTGGTGAGTTTAAAACAGGCAGTCATGAGTTTCAGGATCACATAGCAACTGAGAGGTGGTCACTGTGGCATACTCCACAGTCCATGTAGGGGTGTGGGGCCGGCAGGGCCGGCCAGGTAGACTGTCCCTTAAAGAGGTTGTCACCAGAAAGAGGAGGTGCATAAGGCAGATCCTGGATCAACCACATTGAGGACTGGGGGTGGCAGGTGGAAGCTGTCGAGGGAAACTAAGCCCTGTTTCTGGTATGAGAAAGTTAAACTTATGTTCAAAATAGATGCCAAGGTATATAAAATTGTAAGTATTTACTACAGTGTCATTTCTGCAATACAAGACATACAAACAGACACAGATAATTTATAAGCCTCAATTCTAAAATTTCAGGCCAGGCGCGGTGGCTCACGCCTGTAATCCCAGCACTTTGGGAGGCCGAGGTGGGTGGATCACCTGAGGTCAGGAGTTCGAGACCAGCCTGGCCAACATGGTGGAACCCTGTCTCTACTAACAAAAATTATCTGAGTGTGGTAGTGGGTGCCTGTGATCCCAGCTACTTGGGAGACTGAGGCAGGAGAATTGCTTGAACCCGGGAGATGGAGGTTGCAGTGAGCCGAGACTGCACCATTGCACTCCAGCCTGGGCAATAAGAGCGAAATTCCATCTCAAAAAAAAAAAAAAATAGAAAAAGAAAAAAAATTCAGTCATGGGCCAAACATAAAAGCAGAAATATAAAATTTTATTCCGATGTCTACTTCCTGATAGCATGAAATTCTTAATTGTTTTGAAGCCAAAGTAGAAAAGTAGACAAACAAAAAATACTAGCAAATCAGATTCTGTTATCTTTCACCCAACAGAGACAAGATCTGTATAAACCAGCAGTCCTTCCCCAAGTATGTAATATACAAACCCCTTCATGTCTGTCATTTTCGTCAGCCCTGGGGTCCTTCAAACGCCTTTTGTTCCTTCTCATTTACTTCACATTGACTTTTCAAGACAATTGGTTATACTGCACAGTTGGTTACATTTGAAGTATTTTGTGTGAATTACAAACGTATATGAATAATGTTAATTCATTTTTGTTTATATATGTATATGCATGCATATACATATACACACACTCCTATAGAGTGAACATTTGGCTGAATGTACTACCAAATTGTTAAACAATAGTCATTTCTAGCTGGTGGAATTACAGGAAATTTGTATTTCTGATTATATATTTCTATAGCATTTACATTTTATGCAATTCAGCGTGCATTTCTTAGATAAGCAAAAAAAAAATTAAACATTTAAAAATTTTTTTCAATTCCAGTTAATAGCAGATGTCAACACAACAAATAAGTTCCATTATCCATGCTTCTGTGTGTGGGGGATTTGCTTGACAGGTGCAAGAGAAGCACAAGCATTATTGTGCACCTGTGTCTGAAATGAGAATGAGGTTGCCTAGAAGTCTTGAGAAAAGTGGCTGACGAGTCTACAAAAACGCCCTTATTACCCGAGTCTACAAAAATGCCCTTTTTACCCTTTCTCACTTTGAAGTGTGTAAAGACGTTGACACACTTGGAGGTCTGCTGGCTAACTGGTGGAACAGATTCCTGGGGGAAATATTTTTTTTTTGCTCTTGTACCTCATATCTGGATTATTTTGGATTGCTTTTGGGATAGTATCTGAGTTTCTATCAGTTGGGCTGTTTTTTCCAGGAATATAAAGTTTTTTTTCTTTGATATATGCTTAAATATTTATTTTTAAGTGATGTAACTTTTCAAAAAACTTATTAAAGTTTATTTCTGTGGGAAAAATATTTTTTATGTTTTTGACTGTTTTTTGTTCCTTCTTGTTTGAAATCTCTAGCCAACAAGAACATTAGTCATGACAAGCATGCCATCTGAGTAAGTACTTGTTTTGATTTCTGTTCAATGTAAAATGTTAACCTTTTCTCTCATATACTGTAATTCTGGGTGCCTTTAGGCAATTTGTCAATCTGTTCCTGTATCACTTTTACTTTACAAAATTAATATCTGAGTTAGAAGGTCACTGAAAATTAAACATGTACCAAATGTGAGCAATTTAGCCTTGAAAATGCTGGGGTTGTTTAGGCAGCATTAAGAGGTGTGTGCTCATTTTGATGTTCTTTTGCTTGCTTGATACCAAATAACTTCATGAATGTTCAAGAAGTGGAACATCATTGACCAAAACATTTCCCTTAAAGGTCTTAAAGCAACACTGCAGCAGAAAGCTTTCCACAGCAGTATGAAAGTTGCTATCTGTGCGTTTTGTGGAAGGGTTAATAGCTTGTTGGCATGCTCTTATCATCTCCCTTAAACATTTAACACAACAAAGAACATCCAACAAAAATACAGTACTATATTCTTTGCAACAGATTTTTGAATTCCTGTTTAAAGGGGAAAACCATGTTTTTGATATCAATCATAGGTTTTAAGGTTTTAAGACATCCATCAAAACATTGGAACATTTCAGTGAAAAATATGCTGCAGAGAGGGGCACGTTTAGAACATTTTCAGTAGTGGGATCCTTTTCCTGCCGGTGGCTTAAAAATAAAAGGATTGATCATCGAATACCATACATTACATAGTGAAAAAGGGGGTCACTCAAAATTTTTGTAAATATATTATGAAATATATTGAACATCCTAAATAGTCTAATACAGAAGTGAATATTGAATATATGTGTAATATTTTTTAAAGTCTTTGTATTTTTCCAAAAAAAAAAAAATTACTAGTTAACTAGTTCTTTTCTCATTCAAGATTTAAAAATAAAACTTTTCATTTAGGCCATCTTCATGTCTTACTCTTTTTTCCTCCACATAGACTTCTTGTGATAGTTAAGAACAAGACCTGGACATTCTGATTTTATGTGGATTAGCTGTGCCTTGCAGAGACACTCGTTACTTATTGGCACATCCAGCAAGTAGCTGCCAGCCTCAGGATGGAGTTCTAGGGAGTGTCTGGTTTAGAGGTTTTTACTTTTTGTTTTCTTTTATCATTTTTGCCTTTATTTTTTTCCAAATTTAATTATTTTTCTTGACTCAAGCACAGATTCTCGGGTTGAAGTGGTGATGAGGCCCAGATCTTGACTCACATATCTTTTCTACCCTAAGGATCTCTAAGAATTTAAAAGCATGATATAATTCAGCCCTTTCATTTTACAGATAAAGAAACAGGTCTTGAGATGGACATACCTAAGATCACTAGAGACAAAACTAAGAAGGCTGGGTGCATTGGTTTACGCCTATAATCCCAGGGGCGTGAGTTGAGGGGCCCAGGTGGGCATATTGCTTGAGACTAGGAGTTCAAGACCAGCCTGGGTAACAGCAAAACCTTGTGTCTACAAAAAAATGCAGAAGTTAGCCAGACTTGGTGGTGAGTTGCCTATAGTCCCAACTACTTGGGAGGATAAGGCAGGAGGATCACTTGAGCCCAGGAGATCAACAACGCAGTGAGCCATGATTGTGCCACTGCACTCCAGCCTGGGCAACAGAGCAAGACCCTGTCTCAGAACAATAAAATAAAACTAAGGAACACCATCATTTGGAAGGAAGAGTGTTAGAGACAGTCTGTATAAGAGTCGACAATAACGTCTTCCTCTTTGGAATATAATTTTTGGAGAGAAGAGATGTTTATTTCTTTCTTTCTTTCTTTTTGTTTTTTTTTTGAGATGGAGTCTCGCTCTGTCGCCCAGGCTGGAGTGCAGTGGCGCGATCTTGGCTCACTGCAAGCTCCACCGCCCAGGTTCCCGCCATTCTCCTGCCTCAGCCTCCCGAGTAGCTGGGACTACAGGGGCCACCACCACGCCCAGCTAATTTTTTTGTGATTTTAGTAGAGACGAATTTCACCATGTTATTGTGTATATCGCAGTGTGGCTTAGAAAGCCCTTCATTGGGGATTTTTTAAATTTTCTGGGAGAGAGAAAACCAATGTCAGAACTAAAAGCATAGAAAGGTTATTATAAAAGGGAGGAAAGAACTGAGGGTTGTTTGGTAAGGAAGTTGGATGGAAGGAATATATTTTTTTAAAGGATATTTTAAGTATTAAGGGAATGACAGAGCAGGAGAGAAGCGGTAATGGTCATGAGCTTTGTGACAAATAGGTCCCAGATTTGATCTGATGATTTAATAAAAAGGGTCTTTTTTCCCCTTTTAGTAGAAAAACTGTGTGTTGATACTCAATAAATGTTACGTTTTCAAAATAAAATAAGTGAGGATCTTGGTTCTGAGCATGCACAGACAGGTTCAAATAGGCCTGAAAAACAAATTGTTGCGCCGATGGGAAGAGTGTTGGTCTGATGTCAGGGGCCTGGTTTCCTTTTTTTTTTTTTTTTTTTTTTTTTTGAGGTGGAGTCTCGCCCTGTTGCCCAGACTGGAGTGCAGTGACACAATCACGGCTCACTGCAACCTCCACTTCCCGGGTTCAAGTGATTCTTCTGCCTCAACCTCCCGAGTAGTTGGAACCACAGGCACGTGCCACCACACCTGGTTAATTTTTGTAGCTTTTAGTGGAGATGGGGTTTCACCATGTTGGCCAGGCTGATCTTGAACTCCTGACCTCGTGGTCCGCCCATCTCGGCCTCCCAAAGTGCCAGGATTATAGACGGGAGCCACCGCACCCGGCCAGGGGCCTGGTTTCTGATGCTGGCTCTGTCCCTACCCGGCCCAGCCACTGTGGGAAGCCATTGACAACCTGTGGGCTTGTCTTCTGAGCCATTAAAATAGAATTGAGATCTGAAGTTTATTTCCCCAGGTTCCAAACCATTGATTGTAAGTCAGTTAAGACATAGGCACCATAACCAAAATCAGTTTAAAATGTTGGCTTTCTAGTTTTATTATTACTAATATTGAGTGTAACTGCCTTGATGTTCGTGTGCAACAAACTCATTCATTTTGTTCATTTTCCCCCCGATTTGATAGAAAGCAGAATGTCGTCATCCAGGTTGTGGATAAATTGAAAGGCTTTTCAATTGCACCAGACGTCTGTGAGACCACGACTCACGTGCTTTCCGGGAAGCCACTTCGCACCCTGAATGTGCTGCTGGGAATCGCGCGTGGCTGCTGGGTTCTCTCTTATGATTGGGTAAGCCCTGTGTGTGAACTGCATATTTTAAAACAAGGCATTTTGATAGAGTGGGTCACCCTGAGGTGCTGACATCAGCACTCAGGCCGGCGTGCACCCTTGTGGATCTGCACACTTTCCTGTGAGCTGGGAACACCCGTCTTTCCTCCTGTTGGTCTTCCTTGGGCTGCTGCCCTTCAACAAGTGCCAAGTCCTGGGGCAGCAGGAGGACGGGGAGGGTAGAGAGCAGGAAGTGAGTAGCCTCTAAGATAAATCAGAAGCAAGATTAGAAAGACGCTGAAAGAAACGCAGAATGCACGTTCTCACAGTCAAAGAGCGTTCCTCTATGTGTGACCAAGAAATACTATGACCTGTGGTGGTGGTGGTTTGCAGAGCCAAAATAGTTCAGCGATTGTTTGTACAGATGGATTTACTTAGGATGAAACATGTTCTTTCAATCCCATTTGGATAGGTTTTATCCTATGTATATCTATCTGTAACATCATTTGCCCTTATTTCTATACATTAAAGATAGTTTTTAAAAGTACGTAATTATTTTCATTATTCATAACAATTGAAATGATCTGTTATTAGTTCTATTTTTACTTTGATCCTCAACCTAAGGTTGCTCCAAAGCATTGCTTTCTGATGACAGTAGCATCATCTGTTACTTGTGTTACCATTTTGCATCTGTGGGATCCGTCTTTCCTCCTCCTCTCCCAAGAATATATTCTGTTCATACTCATACTGTGTTCATTTAAACCAGTAGAATTATAACATGCAAAAGCTACACATGTATTTTCAAGAATGGCCATGGTCTTTTTTCCATGCTTTGACAGAGTTTAAAGAGATTAGTGCTTCTAGTTGTAAAGTGGAAATGCTGAAATTCCGAAAGTAAGCACTATTGATTTGCATTGGTGGCAATTGGGGATCACTTTACCTAGTTATATACTAGTACTGCTTTATGTTTATTTGGATGAAAGACAGTAGTCCCCCCCTCATCCAGGGTTTTGCTTTCTGTGGTTTCAGGTACCATAGCCTGAAAATATTAAATGGGAAATCCCAGAAAAAAACAGTTTATAAGTCTTTAAATGCATGTTTTTCTGAGTAGCATGAAGAAATCTCAGGTCATCCTGCTCCATTCTCCCTGGGATGTGAATCATCCTTCATTCCAGCCTGTCCATGGAGTAGGTGCTGCTTGCCCTTGCTTAGTAGCCTCTTGGTTATCAGATAGAACCTCTTGGTTTTGCAGTGTTTGTCTTCAAGAAACCCTTATTTGGCCTAATAACATTCCCCAAGCACAAGAGTATTGATGCTGACAACTTTGATATGCCAAAGAGGCGCTCCAAGGTGCTTTCTTTAAGTGAAAAGGTGAACGTTGTCCACTTAATAAAGAAAGAAAAACGGTATGCTGATGTAGCTAAGATCTATGGGAAAAAATGAGTCTTTGACTTGTGAAATTGTGAAGAAAGAAAAAAAAATTGTGCATAGTATATGTAGGGTTCAGAACTATCCACAGTTTTAGGCATCCACCAGGGGGCCATGAACTGCACCCACTTTGGATAGGGTGGACTACTGTCTATTTAATAACTCTAGCATCAGTGAATGAGTTCTGTGTTTTATTTCTCTCCAATTCAGATTGTCTCTGTATCTTCATCTGACTACTCCCCTTCCCTCAGGTTTTGGAGGAAAAAATGTTATTTCTAAAGATATGCATCTGTACAGGATTCTTTACCTAACTTATTCTTTTGGGACTTTGAGCAGTCCATAGAGGTCAGACATGAGAATGTACTGCCTTTGCTGTCAACATGGATAGAGACCTGCTCCCTGGTTGTCTGCATGTCTCTGCTCAGTGTCCTGCCAGTGCTCCCCAACCAATCATACACAGAAACAGAACTGGGTGAAATTTTAGGTTATTGTATCTCTTCTGGGATTACTTGATATGAAAAAGGTGGGCATTAAAACACATTATTTAATAAACCTCTGATCTTTAGTCTGGACTCCTTGCCTGGAGGGAAGAACCTGGGGCACTCAGACACGTAAGTGAATGAATGAGGTACAAGGCAATCAGAAAAGAAAAGGTAATAAAAGGCATGTAGGTTAGAAAGGAAGAAATAAAGCTATCTCTATTTATAAACAACACAATTTTTTATGTAGATAGTCACAAGTGATCTACAAAACAGCAATTAGAACTGACAACTGACTTGGGCAAGTCATCCAGATGCAAAAGTTCCATTGAAACTTCAGTATAAAGCTAATAAAATAAGTGCAGGATCTGTATGCTGAAAACTACAAAATGCTGATTTTAAAGATCAAAGAACTAAGTATATTAAAAGACATGCAATGTTCATGGATTGGAAGACATAGTACAGTGAACATGTCACTCCTCCCCAAAATGATCTATAGATTTAACACATTCCATTCAAAATCTCAGCAGAATCTTTCAAGATACATACACGCTGGTTCTAAAATTTCTGTGGAGACGTTAAGGAACCAGAATAGCCAAAACAATTTAGAAAGAAAATAACAAGGAGGGGGACTGGCACTACCTGGTTTTGGGGCATCCGTTCAAGCTGTGGTCCTCAAGGCAGTGTGGTATTGGTAGACACATAGAACAGATAGAGAATCCAGAAATAGACCCCAAAAATATATCCCATGGGTTTTGACAAAGGCGTGAATGCAGTTCAGTGGAGAAATTCAGTCTTTTCAACAAGTGGTGTTGGAGCAGTTGGACATACACAAGCAAGAAAAGGAACCTTCCCAACACTTTGGGTGGATCACCTGAGGTCAGGAATTGGAGACCAGCCTGGTCAACATGGTGAAACCCCGTCTCTACCAAAAATAAAAAGAACAGCTGGGCGTGGTGGCACCTGCCTGTAGTCCCAGCTACTCAGGAGGCTGAGGCACAAGAATCACTTGAACCGGTGAGATGGAGGTTGCAATGAGCCAATACCATGCCACTGCACTTCAACCTGGGTGACAGAGAGACACCCTGTCTCAAAAAAGAAAAGAAAAGAAAAAGAAAGGAAAGAAGAGAGGAGAGGAGAGGAAGAAGGAAGGGAGAACCTCATTCTGTACCTTACATGAGCCAAAAAAATTACATCCAATGGATCATAGACTAAATGTAAAGGTATAAAACTTCTATAAGTAAACAAATAAGAAAAATGATCTTGGTATAGGCAAAGAGTTCTTAGATACACCAAAAGCATTATCAGCAACAGAAAACATTGATAAATTAGATTTCATCAAAATTGAAAGCTTTACTCTGTGAAAGATATTATGAAGAGATCAGAAGAAAACATTTGCAAATCTTATATCTGACAAAAGATTTATGTCCGGAATAGATAAAGAACTCTCAATACTGAACAATAAGAAAACAAACAGCCCAAACAAAAACTGGCAAAGAAGAGACTTGTATAGACATTTTACTGAGGACACACAGATGGCAAATAAGCATCTAAAAAGATTCTCATCATTATTGCTCACTTCAGAAATATGGTGAGATCCACTACATATCCATTAAAATGGCTAAAATAAAAAATAGCAGTCGCATTCTAGCAAGGAGCCAGCGCAGCTGGAACGGCTGCTAGTGCGAGTGGGAAGTGGTCCAGCCACTCTGAGAAACAGTTTGGCAGTTTCACAGAAAGCTAAATGTCCACTCAGCAGTCCCACTCCCAGATACTTGCCTCGGAGAAATGAAAGCTTGTGTTCACACAGAGTCTGTACGTGAATGTTTGTAGCAGCCTTACTTATCATCAAGTGGACCTGGAAACAGCACAGCTGTCCCTCCAGTGGGTGGATGGATCAACCAGCTGGACCGTCCATGCTGTGGAGTGTACGGAAGGAATCGAAGGAATGGTGATAGGTGCAGCAGCTTGCATGACTCTCGGGGGCATCACGCCGAGTGGAATAGCTGATCTCAGAAGGTCACGTACTGTATAAGTCCATTTCTTTGTCATTCTAGACAAGGCCAAACTGTAGGGAAGGAGAACAGATGAGTGGTTGCCACACGTTAAGGTGGGAGTAGCATCTGCCTCTGCAGAGCAATAGCAGCTGTCATATCTTTGGGGCACTGGAATTGTGCTGTGTCGTTAGTGACAGTGGTTACAGAATCTATGCATGTATTAAAACACAGAGAACTGTACACACATATGCACACACGAGTAAATTTTATTATTTGTAAATTTAAATTAAAAAGTATATCTAGGCCGGGGACAGTGGCTCATGCCTGTATTCCCAGTACTTTGGGAGGCCGAGGTGGGTGGATCACGAGGTCCAGCAGTTCAAGACCAGCCTGGCCAAGATGGTGAAACTCTGTCTCTACTAAAACTACAAAAATTAGCCGGGCACGGTGGCAGCCACCTGTAATCCCAGCTACTCGGGAGGCTGAGGCAAGAGAATCGCTTGAACTCAGAGGGAGGTTGCAGTGAGCCGAGATCACACCACTGCACTCCAGCCTGGGCGACAGAGTGAGACTCTGTCTCAAAAAAAAAAAAAAAAAAAAGTATATCTTACATATCTAATGTGCTTTCCAAATGGAGATAGTTGGGCACTGGTAGGACCAGGCTAGTGTCTTGGTTTCAGAGCTAGGTTTCCTTCTGTGTGCTGAAGTTTACAGGCTCCCGTACCTTCAACTGCTGCCTCTGTCCCTATATTTCTATTAGCACTGAAGCTTCATCCCAGCTGTTCTATCTTAAAAAAAATAAAAATAATTTAAAAATTCAACTTTCGGCCGGGTGCGGTGGCTCAAGCCTGTAATCCCAGCACTTTGGGAGGCCGAGACGGGCGGATCACGAGGTCAGGAGATCGAGACCATCCTGGCTAACACCGTGAAACCCCGTCTCTACTAAAAAAAAATACAAAAAACTAGCCGGGCGAGGTGGCGGGCGCCTGTAGTCCCAGCTACTCGGGAGGCTGAGGCAGGAGAATGGCGTAAACCTGGGAGGCGGAGCTTGCAGTGAGCTGAGATCTGGCCACTGCACTCCAGCCTGGGCGACAGAGCGAGACTCCGTCTCAAAAAAAAAAAAAAAAAAAAAAAAAAAAAAATTCAACTTTCCCTAAATTGCTCTTTGCCCTCTGTGCTACCTTTTTTCCCCTTGTTCATGGCAAAGGTCACAAATGTGTGTCTGTATTGCCCTTGCCTTACTGATGATGTTGCTATTTGTGAATAGTATCAACTCTTGGGAGATTGCGAAGGCCTAGATGGCCTATGGCTTCAGGTGAAATATCTGTTAGTGTGATTACAAGGTAACCATGATGGCTGTCAGGTATAATATATCACACATATATAAATCACACAAACGGATATTTATATTGTATTGATGTTCATAGGTTGCTCCTGACTTGCACCCTCAAAAACTTTAGAAACAAGCTGAGTTACTTTCTCTATTCATCTCAGTCTTCAAGAAGACAAAGATGACTGCTGCTTTTTGCATGGCCCCCTCCTTTAACTTTTAAATAAATTCAATAGTATAAACATAAGAAATCTGAGAGAGGATAGTTGCCACCACCATTTACAAAGCCATTCTACATAATGTTTAAAGCTTAGCACCCAATTTAATATTTATCTATGTCTTGTATATAACTTCAGATATAAACTTCACAGTTCCAATTTCTTTTAGGGTCAAGATTTGAAGTGTCCATATCATATATTATATACATTGACTTTGTGTACAAGGAATCTCTCTTTCTGTCTCTGGCACTCGCGCTCTCTCGTCCTCCTCCTTCTAACCCTGTCTCCAATGCAGTTGGGGGATTCTTAAAATATTCTCTTTGGCTAGCAGTATAAACTTGCCTCCAAGAAAAACATTACTGAGCATGTTTTTATTTCAGGGTTTGTGTGGTATTCTCTGGAAATTTCTTGTAAAGGAGAGTTGTAGCAGTTCTTCAGAATTAGATGGTTGTATGTGGCCCAGCTAGTCATATCAGAAACTGTGACGATTTTATAACAAAATTCAGTTTGAATTTTGACTTAATGTTTTTGAGAAGTTTATTGGCAATTTTTCCATGTTTACAGCAGTTCACACCTCCAGTGTTAGCTCTACTGTTTTCAGGAAAGAGAATAATTTATGTTTTTCCTCCTTCGTGACCAAATTGTCTGGCAGATACATGGAAATAGAAAACCATGCCAGGAGTTGCCGAGCTTCCTATTTATGGGAGACAGGAAGTAACACAACGGAAAAATAAAGAAATTAATTTGACCAAAGTGTCCCTTTAGACTCGCATTGTTTTGTTATGTGTTGTTCAAGCGTAGTACAATTTGAACCTTTAAATACTCTTTATCCCACTCTCACTTAATTTGGTGTTTCCTGCATTTTCCTGTGACTTATCCACAATTCTACTTTCCCTCGAAGCCCTTTTGTGGATGCTAAAATACAAGCGGAGTGTCCTATGATCCAGTCTTCCCCTTTTCCAGCTACCACTCCGTGTCAGTCTGTCCAGCACAGTGAGGAATAACTCAGCCTGTATTCAGATTTTAAGATTTTGGTCCTGAGCAGCTTGTGAAAAGGATCTGATAATAGAGATTTAAAGCTAATTCACTTATGAATTCAAGTGTAGGGCTTAAAAGCTAAATCAGCTTTATAACAAAATGTCAAGGCCGCTAACTATCAACAAATAATCTAGTGTTTTCTTAATAAAAAATGATGTCATCATGACTATTTTCTTGAGATAATGTGATCCACATTGAACTTAGTAAGCAGTGAGTCAGGTGAGACATGTTTTTATCAGTGGTGAACATAGAATCAATGAACTGTTAGAAGAACACACGCAGTTCACTCAGTTCATGCCTCTCATTTTACATTAAAGAAATGCTGAGGTGCTCTCCTAAAGTTATAACTCATGGTAGAACCAGAAGTGAAATCTCGGCTTTTCACTGGTGTTAGTTCATCACCCTGCATTCCCAAGTCTATTCAAAAGGGATCATCTTGAAAAACCATTCTCTTTTTAACCTTAAGATGGCAGATTAACTTCATAACTCATGTTAGGAATAATTTTCAGCCACACTGTACTTGGTGTGTCACACTGACGCTGAGTTTCTGAGGGTTCCCTTCAGTTCTCTCTAGCAGACATTTATTGCTCGCACTTGCAAGCTAACTAGGATCTCAGGCCTGGGTCTCTGAACTTTCACGACTTGATTTCAAAGTCCTTTTTATCCTGCTACAGATTATACCTTGGTAAAGGACTTTATACTTCACAGAGTATTTTCCCATGCACTGTCTCACTGGATCCCGACAGAACATTTTTGCAGCCAAGAAGGATGCTGCAAATAAACAGTGAGTTTAGTGATGAAGACTCAGGGCAAAACTAGTTTGTCTGACTTGAATGTGGATCTTAGAAACACATCTCTGTCACGGCATTGTTTTAAGGCAGTGACTATGAACAGCTATCTCCAGGACACCTAATTTATACATTTTCCTTATTAAAATAATGGATTCTGGTTTTGCCCAGGCATAGACACAGAATTTGTCTGCTCCTTTCACTTGAGGTGGTTTCTGAACAGTGCCGGAGCTCGTTCTTTGCAGAGGCTCCTGCAGGCTGCGTCAGCGTGGCCACTGGCCACTGGGAGCATGGGGAGCAGGCGCTGCAGTCTAGGTCCTCCATCCCCCTGTCTGTTGCTCCTGGCAAGACCCCAAGGTGCGCATTTCCCAGGTTGGAGCCGCCGTGCTTCCCAGGACCGTAGTCTCCTGATTGAGGACAGATACCAAAAAGTGATTCATCTGGAAAATTGAGGGCTTTGGTGCTGCCCTCCAGGAGGACATTTGAAAAGATGTGGACAAGCCTATGAGTGCTAAGAATGATGAATGTTGGAGTTTGAAAGAGTCAACGTGATTTTTTTAGTGGGAGAAGACTGTGGAGTCACCCTGAGATGCAACCACAGACATGATTAGGAATAAAGTTTGATCACCATTTTCAAACTTTTACATTAATATTTTTTCTTTAATTTTCTAAAGGTGCTAGACGGAATCTATTTAATGCACCTGGCACAGAAAAGCCAGTGCACGGGTCCTAAGGCTGCACCTTTGCAAGAAAGAGAAATACCTGAGGCACCAGGAGTGAGGAGGACAGGTGTTGGAGAAGGCTGTAGGGCCCCAGTATGGCTGTGCAGATCAAAGCGAGGGAGGCAGAAGCCATCAGACTGTTTTAACTCCAGAGTGGCTCTGGCCTCTCAGCAAAGAATGGATTGCAGGGAGGTAAGAACAGGGTGGGCAGCAGGAGGCAGCTAGGATCATCGAGGCGAGAAATGACTGCAGCTGTGTCTAGAGGAGGGGTTGATAGGTGGGGAGGAGAGAGCAGGTCGGCGCACTTCCTAGGAAGATCTAGTGGAATCTGTAATGTGAGGTGTGTGGGAATGGAGAAGTCAAGAAGACTCCCACCTAAATTTTTTCCTGGGGCAACTAACTATAGATAATGGTGCCATTTGCTGAGTTAGAGAATTCTGGGGGGAGAAAATTGTGTGCAGGGTTTAGGGTACAATAAAAAATTGACGTAGGCATATTGAGTCTGGGATTCCTACTAGACATGAGATATCACATATCAGATTATATATATGTACATGTGTTCAGAGGAAAGGTTATTCACTCCAGCCATGGTAACTGGAAGGGAGTGTAGAATGAAGAAAACAGTGAGTTTTGGTTTGAGCTCTGGGCTGTGCCGCCATGCAGAAGTCAGGGAGAAGGGGGAGGCAAGGGGACCCGGGAACGGCTAGCTAGCAACCTGGGGGAGACACCAGGGGAACGTGGCATCAGTCAGAAGGGGGACTGTTTCAGGAAGGAAGGATGCTCAGCTGTGCTGAGTGCTGCTGGAAGGTGAATAGAGGAGACAGAAGCCACTGTTCAATTTCATCAGGTGGATGTTGTCAGAGACCTTGAAAAAAGCAGGTTGAATCCAATGACTAAGAGAGTTGAAGAGTCAATGGTACATAAAGCAGGGGAAGCACTAGGGTTATGTGTAATGGTGCCATTTGCTGAGTTAGGGGTTATTATCAGACGTATTGCTCATACGTTATTCCTAGACGTACTGCTGCTGCTACATCAGAGAGATTGGTTGGCAGCGAATGGGACACCATGAAGTGTGACTCGAGCCCTCTAGTATTGCCAACGGCAACACAGATCATCATCCTGGTGCTTGGCAATGTGGTTGCATTATGGTGAGTTGAGTGTGGCCTTGAGAAGCATTTGAATCTGTTGGCTGAGTTATCAGGGAAAAAAAAATTTAAAAAGTAAACTAAGATTATGTGTATTAACGAAAAAGTTGCTGTATTTGGCAAATCCTTTAAATGGATAAGGCTAACAGGTCGAGAGGGTACTTGTTGCCACCCATCCTTTTCCAAATCATAGCCTTCAGGGATCACACAGTTTGTCTTAACTTTTCTATTAAGTTGGATCAACCGCGAGGTAACACAGGTCTTCACTGTAGACCTCAGTTCCCCGCCTTTGCTTTATGACTGAGACCTCTAGGACCTCAACTTGGTCCATGCTGAACTGCAGCACAAATTCCAAGCTTTGGCCCTACCTAAAGGTGCACTTTAACCTTTGCAGTGTTCTGCCAGGCATCTGAATTTTCACTTTTGTTTCTGACATCTCAATCAAGCAGTTCTCGCTGTAAGTATTAAATAATAGCACAGAATATCTTAACTTCAGGTCTTCATTGGAAAATTCAACCATGGTTTGATTTTATCTGTAACTTCAAAAACTGTCTTCAGCTGTCCATCATTTAGATATCATTTAGATGTCCCTCAGGGACTTTGGGGACATTGTTAACCATCTATTCTTTCAAGGCTTCTTAACTCTATCCCCAAGTTAAAATAGATTTCCAAGGAACATCATACTTCTGTTACAGTCTCTGTGTGAGGACCCTCTGTGAATTTGGTTTTAGGCACAATGTTAATCTTTTTGAAGAGAACTGATGTAAGAAATACTGGATTTTAGAAAACTGTTGTACTTTTTTTCAAAGCTATAATTGACAACATTGTACATTTTGCTACCTGATACTTCTGATGTATGATCCACCTAATGCATTTCTCCTAAAATTCATTTCCAATGAATTGAATAGGAATTCCAAATGAAATGAATTTCATTGGAAAATTTAGTACAGAAAATTTGTTAGACTGTCCTTAACCAGAGTGACAATTATGTAATGCAGTTTTCTCAGCTAAACTAACAGCTTGCCATAGGTTCATAATAGATCTATTTTTTAGTTGTTTTTCATGGGTTCTTGTTTCTGAAAGTTTCTCTGCCAGAATATTAAAGTTCCACCTAATAATTTAACAAGCATCGTATATATTAATAATATATTAATAATTAGTAATGTTATTAAAAATATTTAATAATATTAAATACTTTATACTAATTTTTAGAATATTAAAACTTAAAATTTAAAAATTTTAAATTAAATATTTTATATTAAATCGTTAAATTAATATTAATAATATTAATAATAACAATTATTTAATATAAAATTATTAATGATATTTCATATCCAATTATTGATTGGCTTAAGTAATTAATTGATTAACTGATAATGATTATTGTTAATTATTGTACTCTTGGGTAATACAGAGACTGCATACTTAGCTTTGCCGTGTAAATACCATTGTCTGCTTCCTGGTTAGTGGCTCTAGGGAGGCTATGGCAGCGTCAAGTGCTTTTGTCCTTACCGTGGCCCCACTCTTCCTCTGTAGGCTGCCCACGATGTTTTGGTATGCCACGTATGTATTGGTCTGTTCTCACACCGCCATAAAGAAATGCCCGAGCCTGAGTAATTTATGGAGAAAAGAGGTTTCATTGGCTCACGCTTCTGCGGGCTGTACGTGAAGCACAGTGGCTTCCGGGGAGGCCTCAGGAAAGTTTCAATCATGGCAGAAAGCAAAGCCAGGAAGCGGCCCCATTTTCCATGGGCGGAGCAGCAGGAAAGGGCGTGGCGGTTCTACACACTTTTAAACAACCAGATCTCCTGAGAACTCATTCACTATGCAGTGCCAACGTGGGATGGGGCTGAACCATTCGTGACAACTCTGCCCCCAGGATCCAGTCACCTCCCACCGGGCCCCACCTTCAATTCAACCTGTTATTTGGATGGGGACACAAATTCAAACTGTCAACACACACCACATCTCCGATGAATGTTACGCAATTTCTTTATTCCTTTTTTTTTTTTTTTTTTTTTTTTGAGATGGAGTCTTACTCTGTCGCCCAGGCTGGAGGGCAGTGGTGTGATCTCGGCTTACTGCAACCTCCACCTCCTGGGTTCTAGTGATTCTCCTGCCTCAGCCTCTTGAGTAGCTGGGAGTAGCTGGGATTACAGGTGCACGCGCCATGCCTGGCTAATTTTTTGTATTTTAGTAAAGACGGGGTTTCACCATGTTGCCCAGACTGGAATCGAACTCCTGAGCCCAGGCAATCCCCCCGCCTCTTCCTTGTGAGCCACCACGCCTGGCCCTGCGGTTTCTTTCGACTTTAGTTTGGCTGGGTAACAACAAAATAAGAAAGAATATACACACATACTATTATTCACCGTCTTTTTTCTTTTTATGTAATTCTAATATTCTGTGTGTACAGTTTATTGTAGTAGATCGTTTATTTCAAGTGTTAAATTGTAAACAGTAGTTTTGACAGTATTTTAGAGACGACCGTACTCTCCCTGGCACAAGGAAGAATGTTTTAAAAATGTAAGTGTCCTCTTTAGTGGACACTGGTTAGTTATCAATTGCCAGTCCTTCGAGGGCAGAGAATGTGCCTGTGTGCTTGCATAGCCCCAGGACCTAGGATTGGACATGGAACTCAGTCCTCATTTATTGAATGAATAAATGAGTAGATGGATGACCTGTTTTTTTTTTTAAATCTCAGAATTTCTTCTCACCCCTGATGAGTTAAAAATATATTACATAAAAATTATGCATCAGCCCAAATTGCAAATTACCCATGTAGTTAATGTGTTTCTTGTTAAAATTCATTAATATAAGATGACCTGATGTTCATTTAAGAAAAACAACTTTGTAATTCAAACTCGCGGAAAGATTAACAAAAAATAGTGATCACTCTTAGTAGCCATAATATTTGGTTTATTGTCTGTGTTGGTAATAATTTCTGCTGTGTTTTCATACAGTGAAGTGATGTTTCTGCTATTTATTTTAGTTACATTGGAATTTGTTATATTTATTTCTTTGTTTTCCTTTTGATAAGAGAAGTACGCACTTAGTTATTTATAAAGATGTTTGGACTTCACATGTGAGTACAGTGGTGACATGCTGGGTCGCCCTGGTCATTGCTTAGCTGTATTTATAAAGTGGATATTACTGAGCAGTTAAGTCTTAACATCTGAGAATCACCCATTTTCATTTTTGGAAACTGGAAAGGATTAGGTAGAGTGCAAGCAGAATAAATTGAACTTAAATGTCTGTGTCCAACTGCGTTGAGCTTTTTCGTAAGAATATTCAAGCCTAGGTCAGCATGCAGCTTGTTTTCCCTCTCACCACCTGGAATTCAGTCTCTGTCAGTCAATGTCTTTTAAAAGGGAAATGCGTTCTTAACCACATACTATCAGTACTTTATTACTCATCTTCCCTTTCTTGGTTAAATAGGCTGTGTTAGATATGTAGCTTCCTGCCCCTTTCTTTATGAGACAGCTAGAGCGGTGCTTTTTAAACCTTACTAACGTGTGGATCACCTGGGGGATCTTACTGAAGTACAGATCCTGGTTCAGTGGGTCTGGGTCTGCTCAGGCTTGAGGTGAGGTCCACGCTGCTGGTCCTGTGACCCAGCATTGGGTCCCCAGGATGCAAAATACGACAGTGCTTGGAAATGGTTAAAAAAAAAAAAAAAAAAAAAAAACAACTTTTTTTGAGATGGAGTCTCACTCTGTTGCCCAGGCTGGAGTGCAGTGGCACGATCTTGGCTCACTGCAACCTCTGTCTCTGGGTTCAAGCAATTCTTGTGCCTCAGCCTGTTGAGTAGCTGGGATTACAGGTGCATGCCACCACACCTGGCTAATTTTTGTCTTTTGTAGAGACAGGGTTTCACCATGTTGGCCAGGCTGGTCTCAAATTCCTGACCTCAAGTGATCCACCCATCTTGGCCTCCCAAAGTACTAGGATTAGAGGCATGAGCCACTGCACCCAGCCAGAAATGGTGAATTTTGAATTTGAGTTCAGCTCTTCTTCAATTCATAGCCCACCTTCGTTCTAGCATCTACTTCCAAAGATAGCCTAGAGAATATTTTTTATCTTCTATAGCTGTAAACCTTGACATGGGCATTCTCTGACCACTATGTGTTTTGAAAAGATTAGTGGATAAGGCAGTGGATTTTACTGCTAACCCTGCTACACCGTCGCTGTGTAACCTTGGGTAAGGCAGTTTCTTTTTTTTTTTTTCTTTTTGAGATAGAGTCTCGCTCTGTCGCCCAGGCTGGAGTGCAGTGGTGTGATCTCAGCTTACTGCAAGCTCCACTTCCCAGGTTCACGCCATTCTCCTGCCTCAGTCTCCCGAGTAGCTGGGACTACAGGTACCCACCACCACGCCCGGCTAATTTTTTGTAGTTTTTAGTAGAGACGGGGTTTCACCGTGGTCTCGATCTCCTGACTTCGTGATCCACCCACCTTGGCCTCCCAAAGTGCTGGGATTATAGGCATGAGCCACCGCGCCCGGCCAAGACGGTTTCTTTATCTGTAAAAGAATGGAAAGATTTCCTAAATAAAGTACTCAGTATACACTCAATAAATATTAAATACTGTTATTATTCAACAAGCATTTTTGACACTGATCACTAGCCTTCATTAAAAGCATAACTTGGATGAACCTTGAACACACTGAGTGAAAAGAGCCAGACACAAAAGGCACATGTTGTATAATTCCTTTCATACAATATATCCAGAATAGGTAAAGCCATAGAATAGAAAACGAGGTAGAAGTTACCAGGGATGGAGGGGAGAGAGGGATGGGGAGTGATTACTTAACAGGTACAGGATGTTTTTCTGGGGTGATGAAAGCGTTTTGAAACTAGAAAGAGGTGCTGGTTGCACAGCATCATGATACAAAATGCCATTGAGTTGCACACTTTAAAATGGTTAATTGTATATTTTGCCAATTTCACCTCACTTAAAAAAGTCCATATGTGGGAAATTGCTTTGTTAAGGCACAACTACAACTACTAAATAGGTTTGTATTTTTAAAAGAACTTTATGGAATTATAGGAAGCATTTCTTGATGCTATGAGATGTGTTGGAAATACAGAAGAATAGCTTATTTTGGAACAGATATTATTGCCTTGAAATTTTGCCAGTTCAAGCTGGTCTCTTCAGAAGACTAGACCTTCTTTATTTTCTGACTTGAAAATGCTTGGGACGTAAGTACCCTATTATTTTGTTGTTAAAAATTGTACCATTGACATCCCCAATTTTTTCTCCTGAAGTTCAGTATAACCTAGAAATAACTTCATTGCTATACTATTTCATTAACTACACGGGTACTTTTGTAGTTAAAAATGATACATAATGTCTTCATGTGGCAGAAACATTAACCTGCCCCTTGTCCTAAATCCGTAAAAAGGTGGACATTGGTTTAAACCCAGTTGTTGAATTCTGTGCTTTTAACCAGTATATTACACTGTCTAGTTGGGGAAGAATCACAAATATTCTTCTTCTTTCTCTAGAAAAATCCATAACAGCATACAAACTAGCAAACTCTCATAAATGTTGTTTGAGAAAACCAATTACCCTAACAACTAAGACAAAGGATCTATAAAATCTGATGAGAAAAATCTTTGTAATTTGATTTTTATAATTTTGTTAGCTTAAATTGGCAACAAATTAATAATTATTACTTTTGTTACTCTTATAATAAATAATGTAAATAATTTTAAAAAAAACCTCATAATAAATAACCTTCCATAAACACCTACAACCACACTTTTTACCACAGTCGGTGGAGTGAGAGGTGGATGGAGGAGACAGTGGCAGAAACACCCCAATCACTTTCAATGATTAAAGTAAAGATATGTCTAACTTTACTCCTAAAGTATCATCCAGTAAAGTGGAATGTAAAACATACTTTTGAACTGTTTGAAATCAGCTACATTCCTGTGGCTCACATCTGCGGGACAAGTTTCTAACTATCAGATTTGATTTTTAATTAATCAAGTGGTATTTTATACGAGCAGTCCCCAACCTTTTTGGCACCGTGGACCAGTTTTGTGAAAGACCATTTTTCCAGGGACTGGGGGATTGAGAGGGTGAGGGAGGAATGGTTTCAGAATGATTCAAGCACATTACACTTATTGTGCATTTTATTTCTATTATTATTACATTATAATATATAATGAAATAAGTATACAGCTCACCGTAATGTAAAATCAGTGGGAGCCCTGAGCTTGTTTTCTGCAATTAGACAGTGCCATTGGGAGGTGACGAGAGACAGTGACAGATCATCAGGCTTTAGATTCTCATAAGGAACGTGCAACCTAGATCCCTCGCATGCACAGTTCACAATAGGGCTCACGCGCCTATGAGAATCTAATGCCACTGCTGATCTGACAGGAGGTGGAGCTCAGGTGGTAATTCAAGCAATGGGAAGTAGCTGTAAATACAGATGAAGCTTCCTTCACTGGCTCACCCGCCACTCACCTCCTGCTGTGTGGCCTGGTTCCTAGTAGGCCACAAACTGGTACCAGGACCCCTATTTTACGTGTAAAATAGGCCACAAACTGGTACCAGGACCCCTATTTTACGTGGTACCAGTTTGTGGCCTACTAGGAAGTCTTTTGTATGCAAAAGAATATTGTTGACTTTTGCCACACGGAAGCCCCCCTAGCCCGCCTCCCCCCGCCTTTTTCCTTTCCAGTTACATTCCCACAGGTATTCTTAGTACCACAACTGCAGTTGAACTTCACAGTATGGTGGGTGGTAAGCTCTGGTGGGCGGTATGCTTGGATAAGGCTGGCTATTTAGAAATGTGGAATAAATTTACTGTTATGATTAACAGTAATGTTGCCTATCAAAAATTGTGAATGTTAAGAAATGTTTTCAACACAATCATTAATGCTTTCCAGTGAGTTAAACCAGCTTCATGTTGCAGTTGTATTTTTTATACCAGTAGGGAGTCATTATTAAATGGGGTCATGTTTTCAAGCCCAACTTAAAATCCCTCTTACAGATTGCCTTCCCCCCACTGCCAAGTTTTCTCTCATCCCTTAGACATTGAAATAATTGCTTGTTGTTTTCCCTCTTTAAATTTTTTTTGAGAAGTCAAAAATTGAATACCTTGTTCAGTGTTTTTGCTTATGAAATATTTTGTGAATAAATTTTGGTTTTGGCTGAAGAAAATTGCTTAGGCAGTTAAGAAAATACTAATAAGCTAATGAATCAATAAAAATTAATGTGATTGATCCTAATTGGAGATGTAACATTTGCCGATATTTAGCAGTAATCCTTTTGATCACTCAGATATTTGTAATTCTTTGAGAAATAAGAAGTTGAGAGGGCTGGGTGCAGTGGCTCATGCCTGTAATCCCAACACATTGAGAACCTGAGACAGGGCTGACCAATACTGTGAAACCCCATCTCTACTTAAAAAAAAGAAAAAAATTAACCAGGCATGGTGATGTGTGCCTGTGGTCTCAGCTACACAGGAGGCTGAGGCAGGAGAATTGCTTGAACCTGGAAGACGGAGGCTGCAGTGAGCCAAGATTGCACCACTGTACTCCAGCCTGGGGGACAGAGGAAGACTCTGTCTCAGAAGAAAAGAAGAAGAAATAGGAAGTTGAAAAGAGCTTAGGGAAGCACTGCAACCACTGGCCAGCACCAGTACTCCATCATAGTATATGCTTTTCACTTATAAGGAACTGTAATTTAAACTGTGGACTTTGGGTGATAATGATGTGTCAACATGGGATGACTGGGTACAACACATGTAGCACTCCAGTGGGAGACACTGAAATGCATGTGTCGGGGCAGGAGGTGTATGGGAGCTCTCTGTACCTTCCTCTTAACTTTGCTATGAAGCTAAAGTGGCTTCGAAAATATAAATACAGAAAAAAGCTTGTGCTTTCTATAGATTGATTTGAACATAGACACATTAACATAATAGATACATTGATTTGAACATAGGTACATTACGTTGAACACTTTAGGTTTTTATGATATCCTATACCACAATAAATTGAAGAAGTCTGTCTCACAAAGTTGTTCAAAGAACTCTAATGCTGTCACTGCTCCTTCCCTGCCTTGAACAAGAGGGTCTTACCCAGTGCAATAAGGTGGGAAATAAAGTGTGCATACAAATCAGACAGGAAGAAATAAAGCAGTTTCTATTCACAGATGTAGTTACTATTTACATTCATCAGCAAGGTTTGGGTTTTATGAATGATAATATTACAATGTAAAAAACACTATTTTCATTATGTAATGTGTTACCTACAAGGTGCTGAATTCACTCTGCCCTTCTTATGAGAAACATGTTGGGCCAACCTTTTGTTTTTAAGTTTGCGTACAGCCTTACCTGTGCTCTTTCAAAGTAGCTTTTCGCTATTTTTAACACTCTACTAAGGTAAAGATGTGTTTGGCCAATGAAACTACTGGAGCAAAATGTTTACACTGTATTTCTGATTTGATGATTTTAATACAACTGAATTAGTGTTTTCTCCTATCTCTATACAATATTAATTCCTGGGATGCCTATGTAAATTAATTAATTTACTGACCAGAACTCTACTTTAGCCTCTTATGGTTTTATTTTCTTAACATTTAGAAAGGGCTAAATTCAGAGGACATAAATTTTCTCCATGAGGTTGTTTAAATTCGGTTGACATTTTAATGTGGATTGTATTTGAACTTGAACGTCACACGCATTTTTAAGTCTGGTTCCTGGCTTCTGTCACTGGTCCGTTGTATTTCTCACTGTACTGTTCTTTTATGTTGCCTCTTGTCTGAAATGAACCTGATTTTTACCTTTTATTTTCTGGGTTAATTTTATGAGTTTGTGGGGAGCCTCACATATTGTTAGTATATCTCCTTAAATAACATGCATTGAGGCTGAGGTTGGCAGATCAATTGAGGCCAGAAGTTCGAGACCAGCCTGGCCAACACGGGGAAACCTGATCTCTACTACAAATACAAAACAAATTAGCCAGGTGTGGTGCTGGGTGCCTGTAGTCCCAGCTACTCGAGAGGCTGAGGCACCTGGGAGGTGGAGGTTGCAGTGATCCGAGATTGCACCACTGTACTATAGCCTGGATGACAGAGTGAGAGTCTGTCTCAAAAAATAAATAAACAAACAGGAATTATATAATCCAGCTTTATTATTTTAGCTCTAAACTTCTGGTGTATAGAGACAGATTTTCAGGGATTTTGGTCCTGGAGTAGAGACGGCTGCAGAACCTCAGATATTACTGAATTAAAAAGGAAAAGATTGTATTGATCATTTAAAAGTGTGGGGATTCAAATGCTAAGAGGATAATGATGATGATGAAAGCTTGTTTATGGGACATTTTACTCTTCCAAAGTCTGGGAAGGAATTTCAAGTGTATTCCGGGGGACTTCTGAAAGTATTAACCAATGTTAGAAACAAAGTCGCAAGCCGAAGGGATTGCTTTTGAATTTAGGCTTGTGATCCATCTTCTGTTAATTCACTGTTTTAATTAATAAAAGTCTGGAATATTTATAGAGGACTGTTTATAAAACTTCACAAATTAGAAACTTGGAATTAAAAATATGTATATAATATTTCATTGTGTAAAAACAGGATAATATTTAAATATTTGGCCTCATGAGAATAATGACTCAGATTTGTTTTGAGACTTTCTTAACCAAGTTTTTATTAATATTCATAACATTTATGCAACATGAAGATTCTGAAGGGACTTTATTGTTTGAGAACACATCTATTTCAGATCTGCGGAGTGTATCACTGCTGAATTTTTGTTTTGTTTTTGCTGTGTCTTCAAAGTGACTCTTGGTTTATTGCCTGCTAAGCCTAATAAATGTATAATAAATCTGCTTATTGTATCACTTGCAGGTGCTGTGGTCTTTAGAATCGGGTCACTGGATTTCTGAGGAGCCATTCGAACTGTCTAATCACTTCCCTGCAGCTCCTGTAAGTCAAATATTGTTTTATGATGGTAAATGCAATTTGGTGTTCTCAAGAAATTATTATAAACGTAAGGGTAGAATTAAGTTTTTATCAAGTCAAGCACAATTATGCCCATAATTAAAAAGACATTCACAGAACTTAACATCTTTTATCAATTTATTTGTGGGAACAAATGTGAGAACGTGAGACCATTCTGCAAAAAGTAGTCAGGAATGCAGTCCAAAGAAAATTTAATGATTAAAGTCCTCAGAATTGAGAAAAACAAAATTGAAAAAAGACTGAATTCTTGGGCAAGTAGTCTTATATCTTGCTTAATGTTTTTCCTGTTGATAGAGGCAGAACTGATAGATGTAAAAATTATGGCTTGCTGGTGCTGTGGTAGCAGTCTTTATATTTTTATGACTTTCCTAAATTTCACTTCAACTTTCAAATGCTTCATGGAAAAGTTCTGGGTTCTAATTTTTTTTAAGATGAAGTAATAATTAAGCGGGTAATTTAAGGTTTGGTTGGATATAGAATTGTGCGGAAGTTGCCTTTCATGTTCAAAAATGTTAACTTGCTTGTGACAGTTTATTCATTCAAAAGATTAATATCTGAAAGATAAATGGTGATTTTTATCTGCCACCCGTATTGTTATATAGCTGTTTGAGTAGGCCGTATGGCTAAAACATAAAAAGGAGTTGAACTGTGCTCCCTGATCACTGTAGTTATCTAGGTTGTTGGGTTGTTTGTTTTCATTTTTAAGATTACTGTTTGATTTCCTTTCAGCTTTATAAATGTTTTCTTAAGGAGAGAAAAGTTCCTCTCAGCAAAACTGTTTGTTTGAAATACTGTGTAAGGAACTGAAGTGTAAAGTAAAAACACAAATTCCCCCCATTCTCGGTCATAAGAGATTATATATGATGCCCAATGACATAATGAGATTTGTCCTTGAATTTTGTTTCACCTGCCTACATGGAAAATTGATATAAATTGTGTTGTTGCCAGTTTTTCTTGCATTATCATTTCCCTGCCTAAGTATCCATCACTGTTGTCATTGAAATATCATAGAAACTTGTTGTTGTCTTTTGAGGCTGTGAAATTTTCTTATTTTCCGTTGTTTTTCAACTTGATACAAGGCCATGATACTGTTGTTGAATTCATAAAACCTTCTTAAATATAAAGTAGATACAGTTCTAAGGTAGGGAGGTTCTTGACTCAGTTAAATAGTTGTTGGAAAAGTGGACCTTGGTGGAAATAAAACAGAGCCTTGACTTTGCCAGAGTTCATCACTGACTCAAAATATGTAGCAACACCTATGTGTTCTAAAACTACGTCAAGGGAGTGGGGAGAAGTTGGCGTAAAATAAATTAGATTTTAAAATGGAATAAAGAAAAAATAATGGTAGAATAGAAGGTAAAGACAGACATATAGTAGATGCTAGTTGTGGACTGGACTCTGAACTTCCTTGCAAATGACTCAGAAAAGAATATATGAGAGATTGCCTTTAAATTATAAAGCTTTACACAAATGTTCATTAGTATTAATTGTACTATGAAAATTTCAAAAGGAGTTAAAACTCTAGGAGTTTATGGTTTTGTAATCCTGAGTATAAAGCTGTGTTCTCAAATTTTCTTTTCTTTCTTTTTTTTTTTTTTTTTTTTGAGATGGAGTCTTGCTCTGTCACCCAGGCTGGAGTGCAGTGGCGTGATCTTGGCTCACTGCAGCCTCCGCCTCCTGGGTTCAAGCAATTCTCCCTGATCCAGCCTCCCGAGTAGCTGGGATTACAGGCGCCCACCACCACGCCTGGCTAGTTTTTGTATTATTTAATAGAGATGGGGTTTCACCATGTTGGCCAGGCTGGTCTTGAACTCCTGACCTCAGGTGACCTGCCCACCTCGGCCTCCCAATGTACTGGGATTACAGGTGTGAGCCACTGCACCCGGCCCCGTGTTCTCAAATTTTCTGTAAATATTTAAATATATTATGAACATCAGATTTTGTTTTTGCACTTTGAAACACTTTTTTTTTCAGTTTGCTGATTGACAAAAAAAATCTTACTAGTGTCAATTATTTTTTTCCTTAAGTAAATTTAAGGGTGAATCTTGAGACGTATAGCTTTGTAAATTTCTTAAATAGAAGGCTTTTCTCAACTACAAATTAAATTGTAGCCTAGTTCTATAAAAATATATCTTACTAGAAAAGAAAACACACCTCTGTTTTAGAATAGTGAGAAGATAGTAAAGTTTCTTTGTCATAGAATGAAATGTATAATTTTCCTCATCATTAAAATCAAAGGTTTCCTTATCACAAGGCACAATTAGTTCTTTCAGAAACAAATTATAAAATTGTAAATATTATCATAAAAGTTAAACATAGGCATATCCCCTAATAAGTTATATTTAATTACTAAAAATACCTTCATATTTAACAATCAGGCAGAAAAAAATAGTACAATCTGCATATAAACTAAAATGGCACATGTTTCTGTTGATAATTTCAGAGATCCTAGAAGTTTCCACCATATAAACTTGAAATACATATTTGAGCATTAACTTAAAACTAAGCTGTCAACATAAATGTAAATACGCTGTTTTTGAAATAAAAATTTAAAGCACCTAAGAGATGGAGTAAAAATGCACTAACTGTTTTTCCAAATATTAAACTTCTAGTAACCCCTTCTCAGAATATCCCTGAATATGTCTTTTTATGGCTTAGAGATTTTTTTCTTCCTTTTAATTGTGATAGTGATGGTGAATTCAGGACATATGGATATTTACACAATGTGTAAACAGTGCTCAGAAGAATGCAGTTCCAAGATGATCTGTATTGTATAACATAAGTGTTCTGTTTTCCAGTTATTTACTGATAAACTTGCACATAACATTCTTCGTTGTGACAGCAGAGTCTGTAAATTGTCAATTTGATGCTCAGCCTCGGGTTCATCTTTCCATAGGTGTTCTGTCTAATCACCATTACAGATGTTTAGGGTCTTGCTTTGGTCTGTTAAGTGATGCAAGTTTAAGTGACAAAGTCTACAGGCTGTAATCTGGAGCACATGGGTCCCGTCAGCACTGAGCACACGCCCTCTGTGGTGGAAGAGGACACAGTGCGCAGCCGTGACTTTCAGTGCATTGGGTTTAAGTCTTTGAAAATAGTTCGAGACAGTCTTCCTCAGGTGGACTCGGGTGTTTAGAAATCTGCCGGTCGGATCATCATGGTTGTGCCCTTGAGCGAGTAGCCTGAGCCTTTCCAGTAGTACCACTTAATGCCGTTGAACTTATTTGTGTTCTGCCTTTGTGGATAGTACATTCCGTTCAAGTTGGAAGGACCACATGCATCAAACCACCAGCCTGTGAAAGTAAAACACAGAAGGAATTAGGAACTAGGTGATGCCAGCTCCCACAACGAAGACAGCAGTACTCAGCTAAGCCAGGAGGCACGCTGCAGGCATGTGGAGTAGGCACATGCAGATGGTTGTGAGTATAGGATGTGCACTGGCAGAGATACGGTTTTCCAGCTGTACGCCTGTGACATCACAGTTTTATTACTGCAAATGCTTTTACAAACGTTCTTCCACCTTTTCCCTTATGCTGTGTGGAGAGGCCTGAATTCTCCACAGTCCTATTTGGTTAGCCCACAGTGTGTACACACTTACAGCGGGGATAAGCAAACATCTGAGGCACAGTTGGAAAACTCTCCTTCAACCAGGATTACTTACCAGTCCCAGCAACATGGTGGGCTGGACTCACTCAGGCTCCCCTTGCTCTATTAAAGGATTTTTTTGATTGAACTTTAACCCAAAATATTAAGTACTCAGTGGAGCTACATAAAAAGGAAGTCTCTATGTTTCAGAGACAAAGAGGAAATTTAAAGTGAGAGTGTGCGCTCACTCAGCTAGAGCCAGGGCAGGAGAGGTGCCCAGCACAGGGGCTGTGGGAGTGAAGCCCATCTACACCTTAATTTCTGGGCTTGGCCAAAAACAGGAGCATGCTGGGGTTTGTGAGAGAAAGCAACACAGTAGTCCCCCTTTATCTGCTGTTTTCGCTTTCTGCACTTTCAGATACCTGAAGTCAGCTGTGGCTCTAAATATTAAATGGAAAATTCTAGAAATAATCTATAAGCAGGGGCCGGGCGCTGTGGCTCACGCCTGTAATCCCAGCACTTTGGGAGGCTGAGGTGGGTGGATCACAAGGTAAGGAGATCCAGACCATCCTGGCTAACACGGTGAAACACCGTCTCTACTAAAAATACAAAAAAAATGAGCCGGGCGTGGTGGCGGCGCCTGTCGTCCCAGCTACTCGGGAGACTGAGGCAGGAGAATGGCGGGAACCCGGGAGGGGGAGCTTGCAGTGAGCCGAGATCGCGCCACTCACTCCAGCCTGGGTGACAGAAATAATCTATAAGCCTTAAATTGCATGCTGTTCTGAGTAACGGGATGAAATCTCCTGCTGTCCCCTTCTTCCCTCCCAGAACGTGAATGATCCCCTCTATCCCGTGGATCCACGCTGTATCACAGTGCTTATGTTCAAGTAACCCTTATTTGACTTAATAATGGCCCCAAAAGTGCAAGAGTGATGATGCTGGCAATTCAAATATGCCAAAGAGAAGCTGTAAAGTGCTTCCTTTAAGTGAAAAGGTGAAAGTTCCTGACTTAATAAGGAGAGAACAAAATCGTACACTAAGGGTACTAAGATCTATAGAAGAACAAATCTTATATCCATGAAATTGGAAGCAATATGTTGTATATTATTCAGTTTTATTATTGTTGTTAAGTCTCTTGTTGTGCCTAGTTTACAAACTAAACTTCATAAATATGTGTGAACAGGAAAAAATAAACACATAGGGTTTGATACTGTCTGTGATTTCAGGCATTTGCTGGACATCTTGGAATGTTTCCCCTAAGGAGAAGAGAGGACTGTTGTAACCTTGATTTTATATATATTAATCTGAATAAATCTCAAAAACACTGTGTTGGAGGGATACATACAGTATGATACTTCTTATATTAATTTTTAAAATACAGAAAATAATTATGATTGATATCTCCATATGTAGGAAAATTAATAAAGTGAATTAACCTCGACCCAAGCAGCAGGCAGGAAATGGCACTGGCAGGGCCTCTTTAGCCTTACCTGTAACGTATTATTTCTTAAATAAAAACTCTGATGCCAAAGAGAATATATATATATATATTCTTTATATATATGTATACAGAATATATATATTCTTTATATATGTATACAGAATATATATATTCTTTATATATGTATATATAGAATATGTATATTCTTTATATATGTATAATAGACTATATATCCTTTATATATAGAATATATATCCTTTATAAATGTATAGCATATATATTCTATATTATATATTCTATATGTTATATATAGCATATGTAGTCTATATGTTATACATAGCATATATATTCTATATAGTCTATATGTTATATATAGATTCTATATGTTATATATAGCTATAACATATAGACTATATAGAAATATATGCTATGTATAACATATAGACCACATATGCTATATATAACATATAGAATATATAGAATATATATGCTATATATAACATATAGAATATATGCTATATATAACATATAGAATATATAGAATATATGCTATATATAACATAACATAGAATATATATGCTATATATAATATAACATATAGAATATATATTCTATATATACATATATGTTGTGTTTACACATTGCTTTGTGAGTGCCAGTTATTTCATCCAGGTTCCTACATTCTTTCCTGGTGGTAACGGCTCAGTGACTTCATTTGATTCAGATGAATGCAGATTGGATGGAAGTTTGCGTGTTCTATTCAGAATCCTTCACATATTCAGCACTTTAACAGATTCATAAGTCAGTCTCTTCTGGAGCTTGTCTGACTAGAGAACTTGGTGTCCATGCAAAATGGAGCTGCTCATTAGGCTGGTTCATTCATGGTCCAGACCACTGGCTGGAATTTGACCCCTTCACAGGCGAGACCATTCCACTTTCTCTCTTGGACTGTTTTTCCTCTCCTCAGTCTCTTTTCCAATTACATTCTCAGCCCCTAAATCTTGATTTGAGTAAGTAAATATATTGTTTCCTTGGTTATTAATGCGATTCTCCTACTCTCCTGAGAAGCTCACCACATACGGGTGGTCTAACAACCACAACCTTCTCAAGGAGAGAACTGGGTCCAGCATGTGGGGGAAAGGGCAGACAGGAAACGAAGCCCTAGGTATCTGTGGCTCCTCCACCCGACCACTTTCCCTGCTGTTCAGCTTTAAAAAGGATGATTGTGCCAGGATGAGGGAAAGAAGAAGCTTTTGCAAAATCAGTATGAGGGCTTTGCTCATTGGTGTAATAATGGTTAGTAGGGAGGACCTGTGTTACCAAATAGTAGTCATACTTTCTCAGGAAACAGAGGATTGCTTTTTATTTTATTTTTTTTAATGAGGCCTGATTCTTTCAGTATAAAAGCCATGAAATTTAAAGACTTGAATATTACCAAATTTCATATTATTTTCATTACTAAATTCTCCTTTTGACTGTTAATGATGCTGGGTTTTTTTTTTTTTTTTTTTGGTTTTTTTGTTTTGTTTTGTTTTGTTTGTTTTTTTGTTTTGTTCTGTTTTGTTTTTGAGACAGAGTCTCACTCTTGTCGCCCAGGCTGGAGTGCAGTGGCGTGATCTCGGCTCATTGCAACCTCTGTTTCCCCGGTTCAAGCAGTTCTCCTGCCTCAGCCTTCTGAGTAACTGGGATTGCAGGTGTGCGCCACCACACCTGGCTAATTTTTGTATTTTTAGTAGAGACGGGGTTTTGCCATGTTGGCCAGGCTGGTCTCAAACTCCTGACCTCAGGTGATCTGCCTGCTTTGGCCTCCCAAAGTGCTGGGATTACAAGTGTGCACGCCCAGCCCTCTTAATGATTCCTATAGTGTAAAAACATCATAACTTGGGTCATCCATTTGTTTAATGTAGTAACTTTCATTTATAAAATATGTTGACCATAGTTCTTACCTTTGGTTTTCTTGGGTGGGTAACATATTAATTTTTGCAGACACGATTTATGTTCTCTAGAAGTTAAACCCTCCCATTTTTCCTGTTATTCTTTACATTCATTTTGCACTATTGGCAGAGGTTTTGTTGCTACTTTAAATCTTTCAGTGTTTTTCAAGAACTAACTTGACAGCATTTGTCAGACTTTTTTCTTGTCTCAGTTACTAAGTAGTAGTGTTTGTTCCTGTCAGTGAATTTCTAAACTTTTAAAAAATCAGAAGAATAACGTTTTCTTTTTTTCTTTTTTTTTTTTTGAGATGAAGTTTCACTCTATCCCCCAGGCTGGCATGCAGTGGCATGATCTTGGGTCACTGCAACCTCCGCCTCCCAGGTTCAAGCCATTCTGCTGCCTCAGCCTCCTGAGTAGGAGTAACTGGGATTACAGGCACCTGCCACCATGCCTGGGTAATTTTTGTATTTTTAGTAGAGACGGGGTTTCACTGTGCTGGCCAGGCTGGTCTCGAACTCCTAACTTCAGGTGATCCGCCCGTCTCAGCCTCCCAGAGTGCTGGGATTACAAGCGTGAGCCACCAGGCCAGAAAAATAACATTTTCTAAAAGTCGATTCCTATGTTTGAACTCTCAAATGTTTCTGAATACCAACCCATCCATTTTAAGTGACTACTACAGTGGTCTTTTGCTTATGAGCGTGGTTTTCATTGTCTGTTTTACGGCAGTCTGATACTAAAAGTAGAAAACCAGAAAGGCCTTGAAGTAGAAGAAGATCACTCATTTTAATTTGATTTACTAAAAGAGGTTGGTTAACTCGTTGTGTTTATAGGTGTTTGCTATATATTAATGAAATCTTTTTAAAAAAAACAACTGGGGCCAGGTGTGGTGGCTCACGCCTGTAATCTCAACACTTCTGGAGGCTGAGGCGGGCAGATCACTTGAGGTCAGCACTTTGAGACCAGCCTGGCAAACATGATGAAACCCTCTCTGTACTAAAAATACAAAATTAGCCGCTGCAGTAATGGGCACCTATAATCCCAGCACTGGGGAGGCTGAGGCAGGAGAATTGCTTGAGGCTGGGAGGCAGGGGTTGCAGTGAGCTGCGATCACACTCCCTTCTGGACAACAAAGTGAGACTCCGTCTCAAAATAAATAAATAAACAAACAGCTGGAGACTTTGTCTCAAAATAAATAATAAATGACAACTGGAAATTCCTCGTTTGAACATTAAATTATTATTTGGAAATATTTCTATAATCTGTATTACTGTTTTGGTTGCTACTTGGAATTTTTAACTTTTTAAATAAAGCAAAATGTAATTAAACCATCTCTCTAGTATCCAGCAAGCACAAACCCAGGAGAGCTTGCTAAGAATCAAATATCCCCTCTCCTTGCCAGGGCTAGGTCCTGAGGAGACACGGTTGGCTTGCTGACAAGTCTAGCTCCATATCATATTCTCACTTAAAACTTAGTCTAAAAAAAAGTGAAACACATTTATCTATGTCAAGCTAGTGTGTCTACGTATGAAATTGTGGACATCATTACCAATCACAATTTGAAGTCCAAATTGCCAGCCTTTCCCTCTATGAAATCGTTCCTTGCCAATACAAATAGGAAGACAGAAAGTCATCCCTACCTCCTGTTAGCATTTGTGAACATTTGCAAATACATTTGTCGTTGTCTGCATCCTTTGTGCTAAAATCATTTCCTGGTTGACTGATGCTGCTTATTTTGCCGGCTGTCCCTGTAAGTCCTTTAAGGTGAATCCTGTAAGCGTGCAAAGAGAAAAAACAAATTTAATTGGCTAGGGTCATTGATTTACCGTAGTGGAAAATTTTTTGTAATGAAGAATGCTATTCTACAGAAGCATGTTCTGTACTCGTTAATGGACTAATGCATACTCTGGACAAAATATTTTGCACTGGTATAAACAGGAACCAACTTATCATCAAATCCTTCGGCAAAGAGGGATGTTTTCATGAAACCTTCAACACATATCACTTGCACAACTATCAGCAGCGACTGTAGAGCCCTGTAATTTATTTTCCTGCTGCTTTCAGATAAACAGAAGAGAGAGAAATGCAGCACGAGGGTCCTCCTCCCAGGTCTCCAGTCATCTTCCATAGAGACAGAGTCCTGACACAACTGGGCAACCTCAAACATCATTTTCCACAGGGCACCCCGGGGGGATGGAGAATGCAGCAGACAAGGAATGGCCACTGAGTTTGGGGAAGAAATCTACAGAACGGTGCTGAAAATAAATCCTTGTGGCTGCATTGCCTCATGTCTGTATAGTAGTGTAAAGTAATTAAACTGTTAGACATTGAGAAAGGAACAAATGTCTGAGTAAGTTAGACACTATTTACAATACGGATGATCCCTGACTTCCCATGGGGCTATGTTCTGATAAGCCCATTGAAGGTTGAAAATGTTGTACATTGAAAATGCATGGACTACACCTGACCTTCGGAGCATCGTAGCTTAGCCCTAGCCTGCCTTAAATGTGCTCAGAACACCCACATTAGCCCACAGTCAGGCAGAGCCATTTGGCCATATGGTGCATGCCATGTCTGTTGTTCACCCTGGTGATGGTAGGGCTGACTGGGAGCTGTGGCTTGCTGCCGCTGCCCAGCATCACAAGGGAGCGTCGTGCCACATATCACTAGCCAGGGAAAGATCCAAATTTAAATCTCAAAGTGTAGTTTCTGCTGAATGTGTATCACCTTCACACCATCGTAAAGTTGAAAAATCTTAAGTTGAACCATTGTAAGTTGTATTGCAAAAATACGACTTATTATTGGTCGTCTGTGTACCAGCAAGGAGCAAATAAGGGACAGGAGAAGACAGTATGTTTTGAGGTTGTTTTTTCTTTTCTTTTTTTTTTTTTAATTTTCCATAACTATGCGCAGGAGTTTCTGCTGCAAAGAAGCCCCTTGGCAGATGGTTCAGTACAGATCAGAGCAGGCATCACGTAATGGGGTATGCCATGTTGGCACATTGAGTCCTCACGTCCTGATGGAGAAATAGGCAGACGAAGACCCAGGCGAGGAGCCTACAAAGCAAATCCTGCAATGGTAGCAGGAGAAGTGTACTTGAAGCACCAAGATGATGCCCTTCTTTGTAAAACCTGCTAATGTTTACTAACTGCCGCATTGGAATAATATAATTTTTATCAGTTTGTATTGGAAGAGTGCAAAGAAGAGAGAAAAGGTTCTTTTAGTTTTACCTGCTGGTCAGGCCAGGCCAGGTGCTTACACCTGCACGCACACTGGATGCTCATAACCACCCGCAGTGGTGGCCGCCATCTTTATTTTTGCACTGCAAGTCACTGAGGTTCAGAGATACAAACTTGTCCGAGGTCAGACTCTTAAGTCATGGAGGTAGGATTTGCACCAGATGCAGCAAACCCCTCTGCCATGTTTCAACACTGGTGCACACCTAAACAGAGATGTTTGTTTATTGAAGACGTTGTGAAAAGATGAGGATGAGGCCATGTGATGTGGAGTTCCATAAGTGTTGCTCTTAAGTGTCTTCAGTATTAAGGCAGCCCTAGAAACTTCATCCTAAGGCATGGACTGGACATGTGAGTCTCAGTATTTTCCTACACGTTTCAAAAGTGAGACTGGCCATAGCTCAGTCTCTAAATGCCTGCTGCAAAATGTTAATGTCATAAATACTCATCTTTGTTGGGATTTTGAAACACTTTACTTTCTTTCCATTGTCTTCCCATTAATCATAGACAGGATTGAGACGAACCACTTCCCTTGCTTATCTTTTAACTCTCCTGACTCCTTTGAACATGTTTAGTTCTCATGGAACTTGTTAAATTTTCCCCAGGGGCAAGAAAAATAAGGGAGAATACTATTTTTTATGAGTCTCTGTTCGAAAGGTTTTGTATAATTTTAGGTCCTTTTATGGCTCCCTGGTTTAAAGTGCTTTCTTTAAAATTTGGTTATTAAGAATGGCCATGTTCTTGAAGTTGCTTTACATTGGTGTGGGTTGATTTTTTTTCAATCTCTGCAGCTTTGCCAGGGATTATTTTATATGACAGTGGAGTAAAGAGGTAACATCAACATTTAACAATTAAACCTCAGTGTTATATGAAACTGCCAGAATGTGTGTGAAAAGTGACCAATTTTTAAGGTTTAACGTACACATAGCTTTTAATCTTACTGGAAAGAATCAAATTCTACTGATGCATTTATCCATTTCTTATAACATGTATATTCCAGTTTTCCCACACTTGGAGAACATTTCTTCCGGAAAAAAATCCCTTACATGCTGCATACAATGGGTGTCTCCAAGCATTTGCAGTTATGAAAAGTTTCAGTCCCTTCACAGTTCTCTTATCATGCTAGCATCATGTTTTATAGGATAATAATTTTGATGTAATATCTATTTTATCTTGCCAAGCAAATTAAGCTTTAAACCAACGTGTGTGTTTTTCCAAATGGCCTATCCAAAAATTGATTGAATTTCTAAAGGAAATATCTGTTAAGAACCATCACAGTTTAAAATATTTTTATAATGTCAGCGTACAAGGGTAATGACCCATTTTGTAAAACTCTTCTTATACAAACAGCCTAATCCTTAATTTTTGTGCTTCTTTTTTTTTTTTTTTTTAATTCTTCTGTTGTAGATTCCTAACTATTGCCAGTTGAAAAAATATTTAACTTGGAGGTAAAACAATGACCAGCCACTTGTGTCTCAAAATTCATTGAAGTTTTGATCTCTTTGGAGTCAAGTTGGAACTGCTGTGAGGCCCAAACACCTATCTTCTCATTCATCTCGGTCGTTACCTCTCCAGGAGAGCCTGGTCTTTCCATAATGAGAATAGTGAATATGCTTCACTGATGTTTAAAGAGTCACATCCATGTATATCTGTTTCTCAAACATGCTTCTGAATTTCCATTCACTGTTTGTAAAACAGGACATACTGGGCATTGTAGAGTTTTCAGTTGGTTGTTCAGGCAACTTGACATTCAGCCACTTCTCTGTGCTGCCCACTACAGCCCTCCGCTGGGCAGCCTGCTCAAGGACTTTAACGTTGTGTCTGCTTTCAGACTGTTCAGGTCGTGGAGCAGAGTGTCTGACTTGGGCATTAGTGAGATGAAGACGAGACTGTAGGTAAGATGATGACTGTTTCTGTGATGTTCGTGTTGACCTTCGTTTGCTGATTTCTGACCTCAAAGCGGGTATTTCATAATGTGTGCTCCATGATCACCGGGCGCCACCAGTCTGTGCTCTTTAGACTCCTTTAGGCTGGTGTTGGTGCCACTGGGCACACAGTCTCACTTCTCTGCCCCTGCCATTGCGCACACATTTCGGAGTGCCTCTCTGTGCCTTGTGTACCAGCATTACTGTGCATGTGGCTTCACCATACTTATCTGCACACTAAGTTGTCAAGTCCCATTGCTGTTCTCTGTCTCCACTCTCATGGCATTTTAGAGGCAGAAAGTAAATTCCTGGTCAAGGTTGCCTATGCTATTACTTATGATAATTGCCACCAAATGGGTGAGGACAAGGCAAACACTCAGAGAATGCTGTGAATCTGATGTGTTTCCTGTAGAGGAGAGGAGAGTTGACTAACCATCCCACCTAACTCTGCCATCTCTAAACTTGACAACTAATCTTGACTTTGAGATTGAACACAATTGAATGTGTTTAAACTTCATAAAGACAGATTAAGTTTTGAAACCTTTTGGAATAAAACATCACAGTCACAAGTATCCATCATTTATGCTATTTGTATGACATATCATCATGGGAACACTTACCATTCACTGATTTTACAAGTATCTCTGAAAGCCAATTATCTACCAGGCAGAGTTCTTCCAGGCTTTGAAGATACACAGTAAACACAACGGACAAAATACTGTTTGTATGAAGTTTCTTTTATATTGTTATAACCAAAGTTAGAATTTTAAACCCAGAGAAACTTAAAGAGGTAATAATTCTGAGAAACAAGATGTTTTTCCATTTAAGGTAATAAAAGAGTAATTTAGATCTTGGTTAAATCATTGTGGTTCTCATTTTCTGGAATAGTCACCCAGCAAATCTTTTAATTTTTTTTTCTTTTTTTTTTTTTTTTTGAGACGGAGTCTCGCTCTGTGGCCCAGGCCGGAGTGCAGTGGCACGATATTGACTCACTGCAAGCTCCGCCTCCCAGGTTCCCGCCATTCTCCTGCCTCAGTCTCCTGAGTAGCTGGGACTACAGGCACCCACCACCACTCCCGGCTAATTTTTTTGTATTTTTAGTAGAGATGGGGTTTCACCGTGTTAGCCAGGATGGTCTCGATCTCCTGACCTCGTGATCCGCCCGCCTCAGCCTCCCAAAGTGCTGGGATTACAAGCGTGAGCCACCGCGCCCGGCCACAAATCTTTTAATTTTTTCTTTCAGTTACCAGTCACTCACTTACCTATAATTGAGTTCTTCACTTGAGAGATAGAAATGTTCATACAATGAGTAAGCCTCGTTCCCTTCCCAGTCTTTAAGGTGTATTTTAAGCACATAGCGTTGCTGATTAGTCAGTTGTGAAACAAACTCATTTCCCAGCCAATATTCTCCTGAAGGGTTACCAAATCCCTGTAACGCAAGTGGTTAAATTCAATTACTTCATGTAATTTTTTCTTTGTATATTTGAAGTGGATAGTCCGTCAACTTAACATAGAATAACTATCAAATAGCAGAAATTACTTCTGCTGCTGTGACAATTCAGGGTCCTCCCCAAAAGAAAATGGATTTTAAACAGGTCAGTTATTAGACACTAAGCTGCTGCTGGAAGATAATTTGTATTAGGATAATGAGAACTACTTGGGGAGCCACCAGCAGAAGCCTCAGCATAAACAGTTCCGTTCATGGGAATGTGAAGCACCATGAAACAGTTGGCTTACCAAAAAAACACTGAGCCCACCTTTAAAAATAAGCTAAGCAGTGGCAGCCTTGTTTTTTCTTTTTCTTTTTTTTTCTTTGGAGAGAGAGTCTTACTCTGTCACCCAGGCAGGCTGGAGTGCAGTGGCATGATCTGGGCTCACTACAGCCTCTGCCTCCCGGGTTCAAGCGATTCTCCTGCCTCAGCCTCCTGAGTAGCTGGAATTCCAGGTGCTCACCACCACACCTGGCTAATATTTGTATTTTTAGTAGATACAGAGTTTCGCTATGTTGGCCAGCTGGTCTCAAACTCCTGACCTCAGGTGACCCATCTGCCTCGGCCTCCCGAAGTGCTGGGATTACAGGCATGAGCCACCGCGCCTGGCTGCAGCTTTTGTTTTGATACAGTTTACCTTATATTGGCCATTCTTTAAAGAGGAGACTGAAACACCAATTTGAAGAACTAATTTGAACACCAATTTTAAAAGCCTGTAATCCCAGCACTTTGAGAGACCGAGGCGGGTAGATCACGAGATCAGGAGATCAAGACCATCCTGGCTAACACGATGAAACCCCGTCTCTACCAAAAAGAAAACTATGTCAAAAGTAATTGGTTAGTTTGGGATTGGTGTTTAAGGTTCCGCAGATCTTGAAAGCTATTTTTCACAAGGGAAATTCTTTTCTGATGCCTTAAAGAATGTCCATACCACTTTATATTCTTTCCAAGTCCTCTGAAAGTCAACGCTGCCATCCTCACGTCGCTGAATAATTGTCCACCCGCCTCCGCCAGCTTCCATGTCACAGTAGGCCTGCAAACGGAAATGCAGGGTATAAGTGACAGAGCCCCCATCCCCTTACGTAGCAGAAGCAGGAGGAATGTAGACCCCGAATACAGGACTCGGCCGAGAGGGTTCTCTGGGATACAAGGCACGGAGTAGAGCATCGGGGTTGTCTAAGAAAAAGATGGTTTCAAATAAATTGAAAGTGATGGATTTAAAATGATGGTGAAACATAAACAGTAACATAATATAAAGTGTTGATGAGAATGTGACTCGCTTGTCATCATCTGTTCCAGGGTAAAGACCCCACCCAGATGGCTGGCCCAGAGATTGCTATTTTTTAGAGATTCATCGTGAATGGCACATTTTGGCAGATTGGCCCCGAACCCCACATCTCCATCCTGTAGAAAACCATTGACTTGTGTTCACAGCCTTGAAACCTTTCATTAATTGCCAGCCCCTGCCAGCTCTGCAGAGAGCTATGTGAAGGGGATACGCTTTGATCATAGGGTTTGGAGGACTCTTGTTACATTCTCACACCGTGGGGCTGTTTGGCTTCCTTTATGTGCAATACTAATCAGATTCTTTGGTTCATCTCTGAGCACAAGGGCCTTGAGGCTCCAGTGTCCTGGTGCAAGGTGTGTGACCTGAGCTTGGCTTAGCAGCTTGGCCTCAAGGGCATGACTTCAGGCTTCTCTGTACATTGCTCATTGCCCACAGTTTTTCTCTAAGCAACTCTTTTTATTTCTGCTCTTAAACTGGCTCTGTGGGTTTAAACTTCGTCCAGAACACAGAATTCTTTCTTAAGCTAAGCACATGCATGCTCAATTTCAACTCAGCTGGAGTTTTATTATGAAATTAAAAACCCCTTAAAATAAGATTACATAAATAGTTTTAAATAATAAGATTACAGTAGAACGAAACATGTTTTCCAGAAACCAAGATAAATTTTCTGCCACATACGAGGTAGGAAATATTGAAGTTAAGGTTCAAAACCAATTATAAATATTCTTCCTTTGTTGTGCCCCATGGTCTTCTTGAGAATAATGGAGGCGATTTGGCAGGGTAAGCTTCAACGCGCACTGTTCTCTGTTTATGAGTTAGAATCCTAGAGAGGAGAGCAGAAAGAGAACCGAGAGAGTGCTAGTCCTGTTCTTTCACTTCCTACATGAGGAAAGAGGGGTGCAGAGGAAGTGCAGTGGCTGCCTGATGCCTCATTGCCAGTGGAACCAGAGAACTGTCCCTGGAACAGCCTGGTCTGCAGGGGACTTCTCCCCAGCGTGGTTCTGGTCTCTCTCCAGGAAGGTCACCCGGCTCGTATTGCCTTCCCCAATGGCGCTCATGTTTGGAAAGATAGGTGCCATTAATGAAAATTACATTTATTAAGAAGAAAAGTATTTCCTCATTTTAAATTAATCTGACGTAGAAAATCAGTCTGCTGAAGCTAACCCCTTATTATCACTCTGTATTGCTATGATTATTATCATTGCTACACACCACTCTCATCCAAGCACTCTGCCAGATACTTTGTGTATATTATCTATAATCTCACAACAACGCTGCTGTACTATCATAATTCTGCATTTTTGAAAGAAGAAAAGATTTAGTAAAGTTAGATTAATTTGATCAGTTACTCACCTACTAAGTGATATATAGGATTTGAATAAGGTCTCTTTAATTCCTGTTATGTTTTTTTCCACTGACATAATGCTGCCAAAAACAGAGAAACCTGACCCTTTGGTAAATAGGCCAAAAGTCCCTCAACACAGTTCCAAGTTTAAATCAGTTCATGAATAATACTGCCTCTTATTTTCCTGTGGTCAACAAAATGGTCAGTGCTGCTCACTTCTATCAATATGTCTTTTTAAAAATCTATTTCATAAACCAGCTGAATAAGCTAAGTTGGTTTGAGAATTCATGTATGTATATTGAAATTGATTCTGTATCCTAAATGGTATGCTCTTGGGTTGAAAGCATTGATATGGTTCTTGGTGAGCCTATCCTTGCTCCAAGAATATTTGATTCTTCAGTGTCAAAATCACTGCTATGAAGTTACCAATACTTAAATACATGTTCTGTCTTGTTCAGAGAACAAGTTTATCTTGTTATGGAAGTCAGAGGCAAGACTCTCAAATGTCTAAGAGTCACTGCCAGCACGTAAATGATTTGAGCCATATCAGTATTCGCTTTGATTCCATTAGTGATGATGATAAGGTTATTAGAACACTTTCTTAGTACTTCATCCAGGTTTTTAGAAAAAGAATAGAGGATTTGTAAAAACTGGAGTATTATGGTTAATTGGACTATAAAACTTGCAGAGAAAGATAGTGTTCAAACAGTTATCCACCCAGCCAGAAGATACTGAGTAAAAGTGCTGAAATTGATTATATCAGGATCAGAAAAACAGAAGTCCTCAGATACTTCCCAAGACCTTACCACTCCAATTACAACAAATCTAAGGGCAGTTAATATTTTTAATCTGTCCGCTGCTGCATGGTGCAGGAACCTGATACCTTTCTATAAAGCTTGATGTTTTTCAGCAAATAATACTTGACTTGCTTCAACTCTGAGGCAATGATTAAGTGACGGGTTAAATAGCAAACATAGAGACAAACATTAGGAGTGTCCTGTGAAATTTAGGGAAGGAAATAACCATGTCTCTAGCAAAAGCATACATGCTTTTGATACATGTCATCTGGCAGTCTCTCTCTTGTACAAGAACCTAATGAATTTTTCAAAACTAAAGCTGCAATATATTGGCCTTTTAGGAAAAGATCTGCTCAAAGACCAATTGAACATTCTTTTCGTGAATTAGATAAACCAGGGCAGAATCGGGTCCCCTACCAGGCAGAGAAATTTTCTGGTAGTCTTCAAAGGCAGTGAAAATGGTGACCACTCCCATTTCCTGTCCCAAGTTCTACCCCAGGGGCTGTCCCTGTGTTGTCACAACCGCCAAGGTTGAGGGTATCATTGTGGTGTTACAGATGGGGAAACTGAGCTCTCAGAAGGGTTAAATGACTTGCCCAGAGCCACAAATGGCAGAGCCAGAATTTACATCCAAGCCTATGCATCTCTCCCCGGATCAGATTGTGAGTTATGGAGTCTTAAGTCGGGAAGGGAATTTAGAGGTAACAATTGACAACATTTATTTTCAAGATGAGAAAATTGGGGTTTTGAAAACTTACTGTTCCCTGCTGAGGAAATGAGTTTCTCTTATAGCAAGTGTTTAAAGGCAATAGAAATCCTAAAGTTTCCAACCATGACCTGAGGCTCATATAATCCCAGAGTACTATGTATTTTCCTCTTTCTGCAGAATATTTCAGTCATTCTGGGGGCCGTGGGGTGGGACAGTGCACTGGGGCGGGAAGCTTGCACTTAGGCTGAGAAACTTAGATGCAACAACGTGATGGGGCTGCACGGTTAGCGGCTGTCCCTCTGCATCGGTGTCCATGGCATCCCCATTTCACACGCATCCTCTGTCCCCCCTCTTGACACTCCTGTACCCTAGGCCAAGAACATGGCAACATCTGGTGACAGACAATGGCATGCACAGACTTGTCATGAAAACCACATAGCAAAAGAGATTGAAAGGCTTAGCCTAGAGTCTGTTCATTGCCTTCTCATCTGCAGCAGACTGTGTTGTTTGTGAGTTTGTTCCCTTCCTTCCCTGTTGTATTGCTTCTACAGCGTTAGGGACATTAACTAATTTTCAGGGTTGATCTAACATAGCATGAATGAATTAGAAAGGTTTCTTTGGAAAGCATTATGTTGAATAGCACAGTATTTATCTTTTCCATTCATAATCAAGATACATGTTACTGTTTCAACTTCCAGGTCTTTAAAACCCTAATGCTTGTATTTTTAAAGTGTTTTTCTTTGATACTGTGTTAAATACTTAGGATAATACTCAGTTTAAAGAGATAATACTTCCAAAAGCCTTGAAAATTTCCATTTGGGTACAGTATCCAGTGTATTCTCTGTAGTTATTTGTGTTGGTTCAATATGTAGCTGCTTTTATATTTATATGCAAATGTATTTATAGACATTTAATATATACAGTTATCCAGTAGTTACATAACCCTTCACCACACTGATTCTCATGTAATATCATTCTGCTCTATCAAATGTTTAAGAGAAGCCACATTGAAATATTCTCCAAAAGTGATTTTTTTTTTTTTTTCTCATCTAAAATTCAGTATCTCCCAAAACACCTTCAGGAGACAGGCTTTCTGAGTGAGGCTGCAGAACTAGGAATGACTGAGGTAAGCTGTGTTGTGGCTTTGCCTGTCGTGAGTACCTGCAGTCAACTCACAATACAAGCAATAATTGAACATATGCCTTGAAGCGAACTCCCTGCTTGAGAAGAAAATGAACGCTATCTTTATGGTGTGTTTCGAGTCTTCCAGACTGCGTTAGATGAGGTTAGAATCGCCTGCCCCAGAGGTTCTCATGGTGTGGACCTCAGAATCCTGCATGTCCCCGAGACCATGTCAGCAAGTCCACTGGTTGAAACTGTTTTCACGATGCTGACACCGCTGGTCTGTGGCACTGTGTTAGCGTCTGCTCAGCTAGAGCAAAAACCACGGTGGGTAAAACTGCCATCCTCGCGTGAGGCAGGGCAGCGGTAGCAAACTGTACAAGTCACTATGCAGTCACTCATGAAAAAGAACACTCATATCACTGAAAAATGACTTTGGCATGGCAATAGAAATTATTAATTTCATGAAACCTCTATGGCTGATGCTCTGTGGTTATTCGAACTTCAGTTTTTGGAAGATACTTTCTTTAAAATTAATGAAATGAGTCTGACACCTCAGGAAAAACAGCTGACAGTATGTGTTATTCAAGCAAAATGCAAGGAGAACATATTTCTTGCCGAAGATAAGATGGACAGTTCTATGTCGTTCATACGCAGCGTCTGTATTTCCTGCACAGCAACGGAACTTAGAGCCCCTGGCAAGCGCTCTAGGTGAAGTAGCTGCCCAGTAACTATGGCTTTGTACTGTGTGGGGCAGGGAGGATCTTTGGGGAGAGACTTCTGCTGTTTGGTTCCTCACTCTCTAAAGCGGCCTGCCTAGAGCCCGGGAGTCAGTAAGGGGAGACGAACATCTCACCTTGATCTCCTCTGTAGAGTTGGGGAGTGTTAACGTGTAGACGCCATTCGTGGTGTGTCCTGATTTGAACACTTCAGCACAGTCTCTGAAGCTGATTTGTTCTCCTTTAGCAACAGTGGGGTCCTTAGCTGCTTTTAAAAAATAGTAAGGCATTTAAACGGAGTTCACGAAAAGACAAAGACTTGTTATTTCAAGACCCAATCGTTTGGAGAGTTTTATTACTTTGGAATTCTTAAGTAAGCAAAAGGCTGTGCCACTTTTTTCACCTTTCTAGAAAGTTTGCTTTCAGACTGTTTTCTTATTAATTCTGAAAAGATTAACACTTACTTTTTGGTCATTAATTCCATGTAATTAAAATACTTCAAATAATCCAAACTTCCTTTGTTGATCATCAATTATATGTAATGAAAATACTTCACAGTCACATAAATTAAATTATTACTTTTTGAAGATCTTTCATCTTGAACAGAATAGGGTAAACTTAGTATGGAAGAATTTAAAAAGAATGTCCCTAAACACTGTTATCTGTATCACGACCCCATTGCCTGTCCCTTCAGGCCATTATCCCACTGAGGACATAGTGCGGTGCAGTGGCACAATCTCAGCTCACTGCAACCTCCTCCCTCCCAGGTTTAAGTGATTCTCCTGCCTCAGCCTCCCGAGTAGCTGGGATTGCAGGTGCCCACCACCACGCCCAGCTAATTTTTGTATTTTTAGTAGAGACTGTGTTTCACCATATTGGCCAGGCTGGTCTTGAACTCCTGACCTCAAGTGATCTTCCTGCCTCAGCCTCCCAAAGTGCTGGAATTACAGGCATGAACCACCACACCTGGCCCTTCCCTCCAATATGTAAGAGAAGCTGCAAAGTAAAACAATAATAAGGAAGGCAAAATGTGCTTAAGAACCTGGCAAGATAAGGGAACTAGTATCTCTTAAGTGCCAGTTTATGCCACTCACTGGGAGTATTATCTCATTTAATCTTAATTGCCATCCCATGGGTCTGATATTATTTTTCCCAAGTAAAACCTAAATAAATTAATATCCACTGTGGTTTAGTAATTTGCCTAGTCTTATCCTTCTAATTAGTGATGGAACTAACTAAAAGTAGGCTCTTTACTGCTATGAATCCAAAGTATGTTTGGGGTGTTTCCTTCATAATAATTAGTATAACATATATTTCCCCTTCTCTTCTTCCTTCATTTTAATTGGCAGATATTTCACATGAAATATATGAGAAATAGTGCCTTTTCTGAAAGATAAATTTTTTAGTCTTTTGAGAGTTTTACTGACTAAAGGTTATTAAAGCTGAAGAAAACATGATATGTAAACTTACAGTTTGATGTGGACATCATAGTCAGTAAGTTATTAACTGTCTCCATGAGATCATGTTGCTGCTTTTGAAGAACTGAATTATTCACCGTGGCAGTCACTATTTTTTTTTCTAGTTCTTCAATGATGGAATTTTGCTTGGATACTAACACCTGCAGCTGATCTTTCTCTTCTTTGATTGACTGTAGTTGGATGATGTGCTTGTCTTCCATAGCTAGCACCTTCTTTTCTAGGAAACTTGTAGGGAAAAGAATTGTTAGTTAGTGAAGGCTATTCTAATGAAATATTTTATATTTATTGAATTTCTACTTCTCCAAGGCACTCTGTTAAGATATTGTGGTGGTTATAAAGTAATAAGATGTTACCAGAGCCCTAAGGAATCTCTGAAACTTGCTGAGAAGATTAGATATATAAATGTGTGTATATATGTAAACATATAAGCATGTATGTATGTACATGCAGACTTAGGCATACACACAAGAAAAGGTACCCCATCTGGCCCAGGATAGGTGGGACATAGGTGATACATGTATTAGATGCCAAGCGTTCAGAAGAAGGGTGCTGCTCTTTCAAGCTTAGTGCTCATGATGTGCTTTTTTGAGAAGGGAGAGTTTCAACGGGGCTGGACCCTTGGGTAGGATATTAGCTGTCTCCTAAACTATTTATATTTTAATATTAATCCTAATGATAATAATAGCACTTAATGCTATGTGAGAAATACTCCTTCATCAGGAGGTGAATACTTCTCTCAGACTCAAGTCCTGGCTTACCAGCCCTGCGACTTGGAACAGTTTACTTAGTCATCCTATGCATTAATGTCCTCACCTGTAAATTAGGATAATATTACTTAGGTCATGGGGTTGGTCTGAGGAACAAATGAGTTTTAAAATGTAAATACTTAGACTAGCTCCTGCCACACAGTAACACTCAATGGATGTTTGTTAAAATTAATATTAACATTATTATCCCCATTTCCAATGAGGAAATTGAAACTTAGAGACATTGAGGGCCGGGCTCAGTCGCTCACGCCTGTAATCCCAGCACTTTGGGAGGCTGAGGCAGGTGGATGGATCACTTGAGGCTAGGAGCTCAAGACCAGGCTGGCCAGCATGGAGAAACCCTGTCTCTACTAAAAATAGAAACATTAGCTAAGTGTGGTGGTGCATGAATGTAATCCCAGCTACTCGGGAGGCTGAGGCAGGAGAACTGCTTGAACCCCGGAGGTGGAATTGCAGTGAGCTGAGATTATGCCATTGTAGTACAGCCTGGGCGACAGAGCAAGACATCGTCTCCAAAAAAAGAAAAGAAACGTAGAGACAATGAATCACATCCCTAAAGTCACACACAGCAGGTGGCAGGGGCAGAATCCAATCCCAGAACTTTCTGACTCTGAAATCTGCTTCTCTCCTTCTTTTAATGTGGCCCGCTTCCTTCTCTAAAAAATCTAACCAGCACTATCGCATGTACTTAACACCTAATAGTTAACATGTGAGCTGGGCCCTTGGAAGGCTTTTTTTTCCTTTCCTTTTTTTTTTTTTTTCCTTTTTTTTGAGTTGGAGTCTCGCTCTGTCACCCAGACTGGAGTGCAAGGGCACCATCTCGGCTCACTGCAACCCCCACCTCCCGGGTTCAAGCGATTTTCCTGCCTCAGTCTCCCAAGTAGCTGGGACTACAGGCGCATGTCACCATGCCAGGCTAACTTTTTGTGTTTTTAGTAGAGACAGGCTTTCACCATGTTAGCCAGGATAGTCTCGATCTCCTGACCTCATGATCTGCCTGCCTCTGCCTCCCAAAGTGCTGGGATTACAGGCGTGAGCCACCGCGCCTGGCCGAAAAGCTTTTTAAACATTATTTAGAGAGCTGGTAAAATTATGCCATGTAAGTCCTAAGATATTTTGTTAATGGTTATATAGTTTGCCTTTCTAATTTCAACTTATAAACATACGTCACTATAAATATGTTCAATGAAGAGCATACCACTTTTAAACTAAAAATAGTTCCTGTCCATTAAGCCAGAGGAAACAAATCCAAGAGAGTAGAGGCCATGTATTTGAGAATGTTAACTGTTTCCCAGGAACAAACTCAAAGACATACATAGTCAAGGTACTTGGCAGGTTCTTTTTTGTTTTTTTTTTTTGAGACAGAGTCTCGCGCTGTTGCCTGGGCTGTTGTGCAGTGGCACAATCTCGGCTGGCTGCAACCTCTACCTCTCAGGTTCAAACAGTTCTGCTTCGGCCCCCCAAGTAGTTAGGATTACAGGCGCACTACCAGGCCCAGCTAATTTTCTGTATTTTTAGTAGAGATGTGGTTTCATTATGTTGGCCAGGCTGGTCTCGAACTCCTGACTTCCTGAGATGTCCACCTCGGCCTCCCAAAGTGCTGGGATTACAGGCGTGAGCCACCGTGCCTGGCCAGCATTTTTTTCTTTTTTTTTTAATAAGGTAGAAGAGGAAAATTGGATAGCCTGACACTATATTATTCAGCACCTAAAGAGGCTGTCTGTGATCACTGCAGGAAAAGCAGCAACTAAAGATGTTTCAGTATCTTCACTTTGTTTGTACAAGGCCAGTAAATAAAGCTTTCAAAATATAGACACTTTTAAAAATAGTAAAACAGTGACCAGATGTCAGATTCCTCTCTTGGACATTTTCCTTCCAATATAAAGTTTATTACACACGAATTTGCACATTGCAAGGTTTTGTTTTAAAGGAAGGGGACCTCATATTCCCTTTTTTTGAGTCCCGTATAAGTCAGCTGTCTTATTTAATAATGAAATATATCAATGATGGCATCTTTATGTTTCAGAATTATGTTCTGGCTACTAACAAGTGAATGTTCTATACATTTCACTAACTTTTCTACTAACTATACATTCTACTAACAATGTTCTATGCATTTCACTAGCTTTTCTGAAACGGCATATGAAGAGCAGAGAAAAATTATTTTCCCACTTAGTTGATAAAGAAACCTTGAACCGGCCATTTAACACTACTGTGAATTATCTGAAGCCTCCGGAATCACTTTGCACTTACTTTCCTAGGAACCGAAATCATGTGAAATTGACAGGCACGTTTCACTGAGGGATAGTTGGGTTCAGATCATGTCTTACCTTCCGTTTATCTTTAACAGAGAGGTACTGAACACCTACCATGTACAAGGTGTTTTTTAGGGTTTTGGAGAAAAATCAAGAAATGAAAGCATTATGAACCATAGTCTTAAGACTGTGGAAATTTAGATGTTTTGATGGTCTTCACATCATCAAGCTAAAAAGACGAGGCTATTAATCTCTCCCTTGAGGAAAAACTACCCTTGTGGCCATGTAAGTTCTGTAAATAGAAGTTATCACAGGGAATACATATGAAGATCACGGTTTCACTGAAGAGAAAATGGAGACCGTGAGAAGTCACCTTTGGTGTCATGAGCACCTTCAGGCGAAAGGAGGGAGCCTTGGGCTGGGAATCCCACCTCTGCACATTTCTGCCTGTGTCACATGGGCAGCCACCCTGCTGTGGACCTCAGAGGCGTGTCTGTCTCGGTGCATATCTATCTAAATAAAGCTCTATGTAAAATGAAGGCATTCGATTTGATGACCTCTCGGGCCCCTTTTAGTTCAAATGATCTGTAAATCCACCTTTTTTTGACAGTAACGTTTTCTGAACCTTTAACCCTGTAAACAATATTAACCAGCCAAGGAACTGCCTACCCATTACATATTTCACCCATAAGCAATAACAATCAGTATTAATAATTATTATTAGATATTCAGTTGTAGCTCTTAAATGTATTCCAGCCCCCTGATCATTGTAAATCAGGATGTAATTTTGGAGAGATGGGGGTCTCTCTTTGTTGCCCAGGTTGGTATCAAACTCCTGGGCTCAAGTGATCCGCCTGCCTCAGCCACCCAAATAGGAGGGATTACAGGTGTGTGCCATGACACCTGGCTAATTTTTTTATTTTTTGTAGAAATGAGTTCTCATTATGTTGCCCTGGCTGGTCTCAAACTCCTGGCCTCAAGAAATCCTACCAGTTTGGCTTCCCAAAGTGCTGGCATTACAGGCATGAGCCACTGTGCCTGGCTGGAATCTATTTTATAAAGAAAGCAATTGCTCTTTTGGGGAATTATAAAAGATTATTTAAAATGTGGTTTGTCCAATGTGAAATACCATTTGCATATTTTTGTAATGATATTCTTGCAAATAAAATCATAGGCCAATCAGAATTTAAGGGAGAAAACACAGCATACAGAACTCATATACCTGTAAAATCATCAACACTATTTTCTTTTTTAATTATTTATAGCTGTTGATGAAAAAAACCTTTTTATTTCATTTTGTATCTGTGATGAAAGAGAATATGGTTTCTACAGCTGTGAGAAAAAGCTTATTCTTCCTACAGGCATAGTTGAAAGTCAATATGATTGGACAAATATTTGCAAAGATGATGTTTGGGGGACATAATTGACCCAAATTGGTAGTTTTCACATTGTGGTGTGCTAAATTTGAAACCCAATTGGGGAAACAGTATTCAGTATTAGGGTATGTTCTACAAACTGGACATATCCTAGGTTTGTCACGAACATCACTGTATAACAGGCAAGAGAAAAGTAATCTCCAGCTCCCATGTGTTCCGGGAATCACTGCAGCATGTTGGAGAGAACATTACTAAGTAAAACTATTTTAAGAAAATGAGGCCGGGTACGGTGGCTCACGCCTGTAATCCCAACACTTTAGGAGGCTGCCGCGGGCAGACTGCTTGAATTCAGGAGTTTGAGACCAGCCTGGGCAACATGGCAAAACCTCATCTCTACTAAAAAAAAAAAAAAAAAAATACAGAAAATCAGCTGGGTGTGTGACACATGCCTGTAGTCCCAGCTACTCAGGAGGCTGACATGGGAGAATCACCTGAGCCCAGGAGATGGAGGATGCAGTAAGCTGAGATGGCACGACTGCACTCCAGCCAGGGCAACCAGAGTGAGACCCTGTCTCAAAAGAAAAACAGAAAAGAAAATGAAATTAGCCGGATTGTTATATCTCAATGATTCGTCTCAAATGTTCATTTACTCTTTGTAGAGGAGAAATCTGAAACATGAAAGAAAAATGTTTGAATTTTAAAAATCGATTTGCTTTTCAAAACCCTAAATCAACTTAAACTTGATATCCAAAGAACAGAAAGAATTATTTCAGCTTAGTTCTTGATTAACAGTAAAGAACAATTATTGAACAAGAAGTTTATCATTTTTGGTTAAGAATAAAGAATTGTTTCAATTGTCCAATAGGATATATTGTTATAGCCATGTTCCATGTTGTATATACATGTCTTGATTAAAAACAGGGAAATAGGCACGCCAGGTATGTGCGTAAAATTATCCTCTTATGTCCCAAGAGGAACAGACCTATGAAAACAGTCCCCACCTATCACCTACAATTTTTTTTCTATTGTTAATCTTGAGATTTTGCTATATTTTATTTAAATATTAATATAATCATGTTTAATAATAATTTTTGGTTTTACTTTATCATGTGTTCGAAGAGGAAGCATTGGATCATAAAATGTGCGTTGGCTTACAGTATAAGTGTATCTTTCATACTGTAGATCATTCTGCATTGAACGAAGCTAAGTCCCCAAGGGCAAAGGATCTTGGTCAAGTTAATACTGAAATAAAACGCTTGGGCCAGTGGTCCTTTCACTCCACAACACTAGCTATATTTTTAAAATGGATTAGCATGTATAATACTGAGGCAGGGCTTGGAGGATTACTGTAAGAGGATCTTTAAGGGGCCAGAGAATGAAAGGTAAAATCCAGGACTGTGTTAGGAGATCTGTGCCTGTGCAAGAATTTTCTCCAAGCCCTCTCCCTTCTCCTCCCTCATGAGGTTTCTGACCCTTACACTAGACATGAAGAAACTCAGCATTCTGATAATTCATCATTTGAGACTGACATTCGTATCTGGAAAGTGTACGATTCTGAACTATAAATGTTTTAGTACTGTTATTACCTGTTCTTATCTTGCAATTTGTTTATTTCACTGGTCTGGTCCAAAATCTGTTTTTCCAATTTGTTTGTCGAGAGGGAGTGTTCCAAGAGCTGAAGTTCAAGTCTTGTGGTCTGATTTAATACCTAAATGTAACAAAATGAAGTTCCTATTAATTATGTTTTAATTAGTTTAACTTTCTAACTTCCTTTTCATTAAAGTACCCAAGCTAGAGGAAACATAACCAAAACATTATTTATTAACCCAAGTATCTTATTTTGGCATATTTTTCATTTTCAGAAAAGGCTCAGTGTCTTAGATCACATCTCAGTGTGTTAAACCTTTTTACTCTTTTCCTTACATGTCTCTATTTTTTATTTATTTATTTATTTATTTTGAGATAGAGTCTCGCTCCATTGCCCAGGCTGGAGTGCTGTGGCATGATCTCGGCTCACTGCAACCTCCACCTCCCGGGTTCAAGCGATTCTCCTGCCTCAGTCTCCCCAGTAGCTGGGATTACAGGTGCATACCACTGTACCCGGCTAATTTTTTATATTTTTGGTACAGATGGGGTTTCACGATGTTGCCCAGGCTGGTCTCGAACTCCTGACCTCAAGTGATTCACCTGCCTCGGCCTCCCAAAGTGCTGGGATTACAGGCATTATCCACTGCACCTGGCCGTTATGTCTCTATTTTGAAAAATGGTTAGTAGTTCTGGACAATGGGGTTTGTGTCAAATAATGAATGTTATTTTTCTAGTCTGCCATATTCTATTTTACACAATGAGACAGGTAGGAGTATAAAATGGTCATATTTTATAGGTCAGAAGTATTTTCCCTTTGCTGAAAACAAAATGCTATTCTCATATGTATTTGTCAGTAGACAGAGAGATTGGAAGTCACATGCTTCCATTGTATGAAGATATAGATAATTTTTAGCCTGGCGTTTCCTCATTTGTCACCACTTATTTAGACTTTTATTTCTTCTTGCCATTTCTCTTTCCTGTTTTAAAATTTGTTTGAACCAATCGAAGCCATATAGCATCAGTATGAAGCAGAGCCTCAGCCTTGCTGTGCGGGCTTTTGTGACCTACTGTGTGGCATGACCAGTGCCACTGTCCCATGGATTCTCTAGTGCCTGGCTGCCCCTCGGCAGGAAGAATCGATTACTCACTTCCTCCATGTCATGCTTATTCCGGATGTGATAGCACATGCAAATGTCAGTCAGCATTGTTGCCAAGGAACCGGGGACCTTGAAAGAATCATTGTTAGCTGGTGTCTTTATGTCATTTCCAGGAGCCTTGGCTGGGCCGCAGCATGGCTTTCAGGGATGGGCTTATCCTTAGAGCTGGTTTAGTTCTTATCACGAAAAGTCTTCTGTGAGAATAAAGTCCTTGGCCAGCGTAAGGTTTTGTTTGGGTTTCAGTATTAACACCTGGAATATAGATTTGGCCTGTGTCTTCTTTGGGTCCAAACATTCTATGTTGGTTATTTCTAAAAGGAACTGGAAAATTGTGTCTCCTATTTAATTCATAAGGGTTATAAAATGAGTAAAATTTGGTGGGGAGGCAGGGAAGGGTGGCATATAAGTCGTGATTGGCCTAATAGTAATCGTAACTGTTTTTCACATCACTTTTCTGGAGAGCATCAAACCGCTGGAACAGCCTGAAGGCCTCCATCTGCAGGGGACTCTCTAAATTACCCAGGCCGGCTAATGATCTGCCATTCCCTTTAAGATATGAGACCTCTAGCCACGCATCATGCTCAATTCGATCGTCTCTCATTCTGATGGGCTTGGAGAACCTTGCTTCTAATCAGAAATTTTCATATTTGAATTTAAGTCTATTTCACAAAATCAGTAACTGCTCAGCAAATGCCTTCAAATGGAGTGGATACATAATTCGGTCTCTGTGGCCTTCCTTAAGCTCAGCTGTTTTTTTGAGACAGGGTCTCACTCTGTTGCCCAGGCTGGAGTGTGATGGCACCATCTCCATTTACTACAGACTCTGCCTCCCAGGCTCAAGCAATTCTTGTGCCTCACTAAACCTCCCACGGAACAGGGACTACAGTGCACACCAGCACGCCCGGCTAATTTTTTTTTTTTTTTTTTTTTGTATTTCTGTATTTTTGGTAGAGATAGGGTTTATTGCTCAGGCTGGTCTTGAACTCCTGAGCTCAAGCGATCCACCCACCTTGGCCTCCCAAAGTGCTAGGATTATAGATCTGAGCAAGCGCGCGCAGCTGGCTCCGCCATTTTCATGTGTTCAGTTGGGCTTTACATGGAAAAGCCGTTTATTTTCCATCTGTTTTCTTATTTTCCTATAATCCTGGATAACATGATATCTAGTTTCACAATAGGCATTTTTAATCACGTGACCCAACACAAGCACATTAAATGCTATGAAGTCTCTGACCTCTATAGGATGTAGCAAGGTTTGCATTGCTGCTCTGTCCTAACACCTTTTCATTACTATTATTTTATTTTACTTTTTAAAATTTTTGCCAAGCTCCCATGCTTGGATCTAACTATTATTTTAAAATATAAGAAATGTTATATTTTTTAAATACTTATGGGACATTTTTTGGATGAGCTATTAAATTGCCCATCAGTCTTACTAACGAAAGGTGGGGCAAGTGACTTAATCATTGCTAATTTATTTTAATAGGTTGGTGCAATTTTGCCATTGTAAGTAATAGTGGCCAGGCATGGTGGCTGACGCCTATAATCCCAGCAGTTTGGGAGGCCAAGGCGAGTGGATGACCTGAGGTCAGGAGTTTGAGACCAGTTTGGCCAACATGGTGAAACCCTGTCTCTACTAAAAATACAAAAAATTAGCCGGGCGTGGTGGCGGGCACCTGTAATCCCAGCTACTCGGAAGGCTGAGGCACGAGAATTGCTTAAACTCGGGAGGCAGAGGTTGCAGTAAGCCGAGATCACACCACTGCACTCCAACGTGGGCAACAGAGTGAGACTCCATCTCAAAAAAAAAAGTAATGGCAAAAACTCCGGTTACTTTTGGTCCAACCTAATAATAATTGATTGTAGATGTATATTGATATATTGACTTTTAAATCTTTAATTTTTGTAACTTCCTAGGATTAACTTTTTAGTACCTTATGATCCATTATGTAAAATATTTATGTCTGTTTTTCCTGAACTGTTCTGATATTGTGGAAAGGCCTGGTAATCAAGTAATTTGTTATTCTATGCTCTTATCTAGAAGTCTTTTGTTTGTCTATCATTTTGCTACTGTTTTCTCTTACCTCATCCAATGATTTTTAGGAAGACAATGAAAGAACAGCTGTGCCCTTCTAGAATGGGTCTCACCAGAGTGGCGGGGCTGATGGCATCTCCCCTCTCATGTCCTCTCCTAGCTGACATCTAGCATTTCTTGATCCTTTTAGCTGAGGTAGCATATAGGAATAATATGGAGTGGGGATGGTTTCACTTAAATCTGCTCTTTTTTAAAAAAGCATTCCTTATAGCCCAGAGTAGGAAGACACTAACTTCAAAAGCCTGTAAAGAAGCCAGGATGAGGAGTCAGAAAGCAGGCTTGGCCGCCGAGAGTCACGACCACAGCCTTGAACTTGGAGCATCTGCATTTGTGCTGCTAATAGCAGCTTTTCCCTTTCCCACCCCGGCTGTTCGCTGGGTCACATGTTGTATGTCGTTTAGCATGACTCTGGGTGAATTTTCTTCTTTTGAAATGTTCCTATTTTGCTGTTATTTTACCAGTTCGTTCCTTTGTTCCTTCGTTCCTTCCTCCCTCCCTCCCTCCCTCAATCTCTCTCTCTCTCTCTCTCTCTCTCTCTCTCTCTTGCTTTCTTTTTTGAGTTGGAGTCTCACTCTGTTGCCCAGGCTGGAGTGCAGTGGCACGATCTCAACTCACTGCAATCTCTGCCTCCTGGGTTCAAAGAATTCTCCTGCCTCAGCCTCCCAAGTAGCTGCGATTGCAGATGCCCGCCACCACGCCTAGCTAATTTTTTTGTATTTTTTAGTAGAGACAGGATTTCGCCATGTTGGCCAGGCTGGTGTCGAACTCCTGACCTGAGGTGATCCACCTGTCTTGGCCTCCCAAACTGCTGGGATTACAGACATGAGCCACTGCACCTGGCCACAAGTTTACTATTTCATAGTCTTCTTTCTGTTACTATTAATCACTAGCTCATAGAATCTCAGTGGAAAGAGAACTTAGCAATCACTTGTCTGGCCCAGTCCTTTATCTTATTTGAGGCCCAGAAAAGGTGAGTGCCTTGTTGTGATGCATTTATTTGGTTGGTGGCGGACCTGAAGCCGTGGCAGCGCTCCAGGCTCTTGCTCGGGCATACACTATCTTTTCTGTGGCCGGACGCCTCTCACTGTCCCACTCGTCTCCTTCTCCATATACTCATTCTGCAGGTTGTGTTATCGGTTGAGATTCAGGTTTTATCTTAACTCAAGAGTTAGATTTAAGGCCAGAGTTTCTAGCTCTCTGCCTCAGTGCTTTTCATTTCTCAACTGTTTAAAGACTTTAGGACTTAGAAATGGAAAATGATCCCCAGAGTCCAGAAAGCACCAGGGAGACACAGCGGGTATTCCTCTTGCAGCAGTCAGGGATGCGTGGCATGAAAATGACTCAGATGTCTTCAGTAGATAGAACACATGAAATTTAACCTCAGTATGAAAAACAAAAACATTTACTGATTTTAAATTCATAACCAGCCATACATCCTTGATTTCTTATCAGTTCATTCCTTTTCTCCTTTGGTGGTGCTTTCTTTAGTTTCTCATCCTTCATTGAGGAAGCTCCTGACGTGACCAAGTGCTAGTCTCTAGCTGCGGGGACACCGTGTGCTGTATGTGGCATTACTTACTTGGGCTTCCACATCAGTTAACTTCCGCGTTTGCTCCGCCGTTTGGTTCAACAGGTTCGTCCCTATTTCTATCATCACAGCCGTCTGGTTCTGTACTGCGTTCTGCTGTATCTCTACCATTTCTTTTTTCATGTTGTCCTGGATATAATTCTCAAGCTAGAAAAGAACAGTGTTAGAAGGCAGTCATTAGTCAAATGACCGGAAACCTGATTCCTAAATATTTGTCATGTCTTCCCTATCTTTAAAAAAAAAAAAAAAATCTATTAAAAGACTTTTACCTTGCCTTCCTTTTGGAATCTTGCTTTTTTTTTTAATCATTAGCAGGAAAATACAGGGTGATTTTATTCTGATGCAAAATCTGGCAACTTAGTCACATCACGTAAAGGAGGGAGACAGGCTACTGGTTGCTTCTGCGTTCCTCTAGAAGTTCATGTCGTGGCGGGCACAGAGGGTGGTGAGGGCAGCCACTGACTGCTGGGTGCTGCCACTGTGGGGTTGTGTCTCTCCCACCCAGCTGCAACTCTGACCATGCAGTGCAGGAAATGATAATTTGATACAAAGAAGCATCACTATTTCTCTCACATTCTAGACTTTTGTTTTCTCCACATAGACTTGAGAAGATGCTCTAAGACAGTGTATAAGGAGAGGAGCACCTCTTAACCTACAGAATCACCACTCAGTTCCACATTCTGTGGGATCTTCCCCACCTTCCTCCTTATTAAGTTCGTTCAACTTATTAAATTTTTCCTAACGTGTATGCATTTTTCACAATTTTGTCATTTCATGTATCAAGCAAACTTTTAATCCCACCTTGGCCCATTTATCACCTAACGTGCCATGGGCTGGTTCTTTTCTCCCTCAGTTACTAAGGATGATGATCATGCTGACTGATTTTAGCATTCACTGAAACACAAGAGAAGGAGGAAGCTCATTTCACTGCCATTGGTATAGCTATCTCTGTCTATGGCAGTAAAATTATATAATTATGTATAACTGCAAGACAACTCAGTACGTGGGAAGAGCCTTTGGGCTTGGAGCCAGGGAAGCCTGCCCTCTGCTTTATAGCCTTGGTTCTAGGAAAGTTGCTTAACCTTTTGGGACCCTAATTTCCTCATATGTAAAACAGGGTTTCTGGTTGGTCAGAGGAGTGTCTTAAAGAGGAGTTAAGCTATGCTTTTAAAGTCATTGTATATATGTAACTCCAGATACTTAACATTTAATTTCCTTTCTTCTTCTTTTTTTCTTTTAAATAATCTAATGATGGGAACCATTGTTCCATTCACTGATCTAAAATATAAGCTCATGAGTGCAGAAAGCATGTTTTCTTCCTTTTCACTTAGTATAACAAACATTTTTTATTACATTGAATAATTGAAAGATTATTATAAAACCGATTCTGGTGCCTTCCTTTAAAAACTTGAAATTCTTTATAGAGAAACCATTTGTGGAGTCAGTCATCAGACATGATTTTCCCCAAAATTTCACCACTAAATAATTCTGTGCTTTCCACCTTTAAGAGTAGGAAAATAGAATGGGAAGGGTAGAGTTTCTCTCTTAGAGCTTCTTTGTTGATGCATTTCATAGATTGTGTCTTGTGACTGGTATCAGATGGTTTTAGGATTAGACTGGAACTATAAGTTTACTGTTTCCGACGCCCCCTCGCCATCGACTCTGCCCCACTTCTCTAAGCTCCCAGCTCCCTGCATGCCCCTCAGCCTGGTCACTAAGGCTCCCTTCCTGGCAGTCATCCTCCCGTGGATATTGGATGGGTCAGATGAGCAGGATGCATGAGAGGCACAGTCAGCCCTCCATCTGCGGCCTCCACATCTACGGATTCAACCACACCATCAAAATATTTTTTTAAAAAATAGCAATACAACTATAAAAAAACAAAAATTGCAAAACAATACAGTATAGCAACTATTTACATGGCATTGACATTGTGTTAGGCATTCTAAGTACCTCAAGATGATTTAGAATATACGAGAGGATGTGCATAGGTTATATGCAGATGCCACCCTATTTTGTGGAAGAGACTTGAGCATTGTGGATTTTGGTATTCTCTGGTATTTTGGAGTAAGTCCCCCATAGATATCAAAGGACAGTTGTACTAGAGCTCCAAGCATGTGTAAAATCATTTTGTTGAAATGTTACTCAAGCCATCCACCCGCCTCAGCCTCCCAAAGTGCTGGGACTACAAGTGTGAGCCACCGCATCTGGCCGAAGCCTTTACTTTTCCATATGAATCAAAACAGAGTAGACCACTATTTAAAAAAAAAACAAAAAACAAAAAACAAAAAAACAAAAAAAAAAGGCACTGTTACCCGGCAGGCCAGCAACCATCTCTACTATAGGCTTCATAAAATGTGAAGAATCTGAAATCTTATTAACCCTTTCTCAGAGTGAGCTCAGGCTTTGTAGTGCATGTGATCTTTCTGAATTCATTCTTTCTCCTTCCTCCCCTGCCTTTATAAAACTGTAACTTTTGTGATTGAAATAAACTATTTAAAAGAAGCCATAAATAGCAGTTCGCAATTCTCCCCTCCGCTCGTCGCCGTGGGAGTAATGGAATTTTTGAGGTTGAAGTTAAAGCTGTGTGTCACCCAGAGGCACTGTCTTGGTTACTCCTCACACCACCCCAGCCAAGATAATATTTAAAACGCTTCATTCTGGGAGGCTTGGAACTATAGAGAGAGACTCCAGCTGGAGTTCAGTTTAAACCCATACTCAGAAATAATAATTTACAAAGTGGTATAAATAAAAAGTCTTAACCTCCTTCTTGATTTCAGTACTTAAGAGCTAAATAAAAATTATTGTCTTTTGTCACTCTAAATCATACAACCAGAGAGGGAAAATGAATCCTCTAATACTGCCTTCCCCCATTTCCAGAGCTACTGAGTCAGATGTGGTTGCAACTCTCCAGAGATACGAGAGGATTGTTTATCATTGAAAACTTAAAGTCAAATTCCAATTTGAAATTAAACTTAGGAACTTTGAACGGCATACAGGCCCAATTTTTAAAAATAAACTTTCTTAACTTGCCATATTGTTTTCTAAACATAAAAACAATAGAATGCAAGATCCTTTTTAAATTGCTACTTTTTAGCTATTCAGGATGACAAAGTATAGGTACACAGTGGGTGAGATAATGTGTGTCCGTGTATGTTAATCTTACATAAAAGCAAATTACAAATATACGTGATGTGTGTATATACAGATATGTATATAGCATATATGTATATAGTGTCTATAAAAATATACGGCTCTTGAAGTGTGTGTCATTTAAATAAAAGAAAATTTTGTATGATACTGACTGCATTGCTAATTAATTGAAGTCTTTGGGAGAAGAATGGAACAGAAACAAAAATGTCCAGTAGTAGATATTTTGTGTCGATTTAAAAAGATATTTGAGGCAGGTATGATGGCTCATGCCTGTAATCCCTGCACTTTGGGAGGCTGAGGCAGGAGGATTGCTTGCGCTCATGAATTTGAGACCAGCCTGAGTAACATGGTGAAACCCATCTCTACAAAAAATACAAAAAACAATTAGCTTGGCATGGTGGCGCATGCCCATAGTGTCAGCTCCTGGGGAGGCTGAGGTGGGAGGATTACTTGAGCCCAGGAGATCAAGGCTGTAGTGAGCCATGATCGTGCCACTGCACTGCTGCTTGGGCGACAGAGTGAGACCTTGTCTCAAAAAAAAAAATAAAAATATGTTCTTACTCTTGAAGTCATGAAATTAAATTAAGGTTTTAAGAAAAATGTATGATGTGACAGTCAGGTACTCTTTAAAAACAAGGAAGAATACTGTATATTTAGCCCCAGAAACACTAGCAACAGGAACAGCCACAGTAATGGTAGTTAGTGTTTCTTGGTTGCCTGCACTGTCTGTGCTGTATGGGAATCGCTGTCTCAGGATTCCAGGCGCCTCACATCAGCACAGGTGGATGCAGTGCTGAGCACTGGAATGACCCTCAGCAAAATGTTAGTTCAACCCAGAGGCCACTTCATACTTTTCCTGCCTTTCAAGAGCCAAAAGTGATATATCTCAAAATTGGCTTGAGTATGCTTTCCAATTCCAGGCTTCACAGTGCCTTAAGAAAACAGACAGACCACCCACCCCTCAGTGGAGGGCCATTTTTACCACCAGAAAAGCCCAGAATTAAAGATGACCAGTGCCAATTCTATCTTCTGGGAGCATCCCGACTAAAGAATCTGTGTTTTCCTCCAACGATTAGTAGTAATTTTTAGAGATACAGAAAGACTATGGATGTCCATCATATAGTATAAAAATGAACATTTCCAAATAAAGATCTCCCATTTAATGTAGCTTTTCCATAAATCACCACATATCAAGGAGAATGAGAACAAACCTAGAAACAAAGCCATCTGGCTCATCCACATGGATGACAGACCTTGAAATTTCCCTGTCTCTTGACCTTGATGACTTAGTTATTTTCTAGTTTATTTCCCTAGAATATCTTTCTGTTTAGTATCTCTCTTATTTTTCTTGGCTGTGACGGAAACCTAGAAATGTAGAAACCTGCCCAGAAATAAGAAATTCCATTCTAGTATAATGAAGTCTTAGTACAAGAAAACAAACAAACAAACAACAACAAAAAAAAACAGTAAATAAGCCATCCTCCACTGGCAGCACCAAACTCCACTTGCCTTTGGAGAATGTTTCCCATCCCTGTCATCTGCACTGAACTGCTCTCATCAAAACAGTTCCAAGATACTTGAACCTCCCGTGGGAGGGGACCCGGCTCTTTCCAATTTCACATGCGTAGCATGTGAAACATATTCATGTTTTGCAGGAATGTTTGCCAGCGCCTTCATATCTGAAGAGGATCACGCCATGAGCGTGATCTGTGGGCACACGTGTCTGAATAGGTCCCGCTTTACATGTGTGCGAGGACAGTGTGTGTTCATTTTTTCCTCTTGTTGATGGTTGACACACTCGGCAAAGTGTGGGGCCTTGGGCTGTTCTTCCTTTCTCAGAACTCAAGTGGGTTATGTAGGTTTAACATTGAAGGTCACAGCAGCCCTTCTAGCTGCATGGTTTGCTGCTCAGTGTTATATGATTTGCTAAAAGAGTTGCGCCCCAGACATAGTCTTTAAAACTTGGCAACACATCGAAGCTCCAGCAACCAGAATGAAATATTTTAACGCAACATATATATATATATATATATATGTTTACACTTATATATATATATTTATTTTAGTGTAAAATATGTCCTGAAGTTTTTTATTACTCCCACAACGTTTTGAATGATCAAATTTGACAAGAAAAATAGGTCCATTTGTGAGGCAACTATGGCAGATTGATTACACATTTAAAAGTTTATCTGGCTATCTTCCTTCTCACCAAGATTGTGAGCATTACTTTTTATACCAAAAGAAAAGTAATCTTGAAATTGGCTCAGTAAAGGAAAGCATAGATAATATATGAAAACTATCCCCAACTTGGAGATTCTGATGTTTATTTCTCACCAACTGTAGATGCTGGTTGAGAGCTCGCTTCTATTTAAATAAAATTCAAAGTCCTTAGACCTTTTTATTAATTAGTTTTTGTCCATCTGAGTGACCTAAGGTGGACAAAAACTAATTAATTAGAGAGTCTAAGGACATTGAATTTTCCAGTAAATTAACAAATAATTTGAGATTTCCTTGGAAACATTTTACTGTTGTCCATTTCAATTTAAAAATAGGATTTTGCAACCATCTCTCTCTCACACACACACGTTTTTGTATCCCAGCGATCCACCTATCTTCCCACCCAGCCCTTCAATTTTTCTAGCAAACCCTTGAATTTTTCTAGTAAATTCACAAATAATTTGAGATTTCCTTGGAAACATTGTACTGCTTCCCACTTCTTTTTAGAAATAAGATATTGCAATCATGTGTCTTACACACACACATACATGTTTTCCACCCCCGTGATCCCATCTTCCCACCCAGGGTCGACTGTCCTCTCTCTTTCTCCATGGCCATGCATCCCCCAGCTGCTCTCCTTTCATCTCATTGTCAGAGTCAGGAAGCCACATGCATAGCTGGTGACTGCAGCTCACTTTCTTCCCTTGCAGGTTTGCCTGAGGATAAGGTCCAGATTCCTTCTTTTTAAGACACACACTGCTTCCTGACTGGCACCCCAATCTCATGGGCCTCAGACCTGGGCACACGCTGTCCTTGGCTGTCCCAGCTGCCCAGTGGCCTCGTACCACGGCCGCCTTTGTGTCTCCTCCTTGAGTCTTCTCTTCCTCCTCAGGTCCTGCCATCTCCCATTGCATGCCCTCAGCAAAGATACTCATTTTGTGTTTCATTTTGATGCCAAAACCATTCTGCATTTTTGTCATTTCGTTTTAAATATTCTTACTTGGTGAAGAGTGAATAGAATACTGAAACTCTGCAACCATTCTGCATATACACCCTAGTAACAACAAGCAAAACATTCGCTCTTACAATTAGTTTGAAAACTTGAGTGTAAGATTACTAAATCCAGGGATATTCTGTTTGGGAGGCTTTTGACCTAATGTTCTTGGTTCCCTGTCATGAGGAAACTCTGAAACATCAGTTGAGGTCTCCAGACAGAAAAGTGGCAAAACGGGCCTTTCCTCCCCCTCCTTTTAGAGTTGGGCTTTCTTGTGTGTGTTTTCATTCTGGAGATTTTGCTGCCTAAGCAGCTGTGTACTCAGCAGTACTTCATGGCAGAGGCTGAGCCTAAAGAGGGAAGGGCTGGGAGATGTGAGTTTTGGGCAGCACTTTTCCTCCTAACCCCCTCGCCAGAGCCTGGGGGGTAGGCACATTACCCACAGTGAGAGGTGATGTTCACATGCCCTGTGATGTGGGAAGCAAGTTTTCTCCATATATTAATGCCAGACTTGCATTTCTAGAACCTAGAAAAGCCCATGCCAAAGCTACTTGCCATCTGTTGACTGTTTTTATAGTCTTGGCCTTTTCTTCATGTTCAGTGTAAGGCCCTGGAAATTGAGGCAAAAGCTAAAGGCCAAGGGAGGGAGGCCTGGCCTCTGGTACCAATTCCCTGGTGGGTCTTGTGACTTGTCTTAAGGAGCACACTTGCCTTTACCCACCCTGACCACGTGGATGCCTGCCCACATAGGGTCTTTCAAGCACTTCCTGAAACGAATCTGTTCTGATCTAGCCTTTTTGCTTTTTTCTATTCATAATTTTTTGTTGTCTTTTTTTGAGACGGAGTCTCGCTCTGTCGCTCAGGCTGGAGTGCAGCGGCGCGATCTCGGCTCACTGCAACCTCCGCCTCCCTGGTTCAAACGATTCTCCTGCCTCAGCTTCCCAAGTAGCTGGGGTTACAGGCGCGCACCACCATGCATGGCTAATTTTTGTATTTTTAGTAGAGATGGGGCTTCGCCATGTTGGCCAGGTTAGTCTGAAACTCCTGACCTCAGGCAATCTGCCTGCCTTGCCTCCCAAAGTGCTGGGATTGCAGGCATCAGCCACCGCACCCGGCCATTTAGTAATTTATGAGTGACTTTCTGATACTGTATCTAGATAGCCAACCCCTTTCCTACTTTTGCTAGTATAAGAGACTGAAAGTTCACTTGTTGACCACTGTAAACTCCAAGATGTAGTAGGAAATAAGTTTGTGGGCCTCAGCTGGTGGCATTCTAACATAATAGTCCATGCCCCTCCTCCTGTGGATAGATACAGCCTATAATAATTTGAGTGTACCAGTATATCTGTGCTCCAGCAAATCCTACCTGCTTTGCTCTTCTGTGAGTGCAGCTGAATATTCTTTGCATTAGTTTTTTTCACATATATTAGAATATATGTTTTTCCACATATATTCATATCATTTTACTTCTTTGTGTGTTTGCCTTACCACTACTCCAAACTGTGAGAAGGAAATGTGTTTTTCCCTTCAAAATGTTCCAGTTATTTTCTACTGATAAAGTGGCTATTTCTCATCAATAGCGGGCACTTTAAATATATGTAAGTTTAATGAGACTGCTGTAGTAACCTCATGTAAATTTCTTTGGGCATTTCATATGCAAAAGGTGTCACATTTTACACGGGTGTCTTTTAGAGTTCTCGTAGGGCACAGACATATTTACCCAGATGTCTGTGAGCTTGCAGCCTCATGGCACGTTATGCGGACCCGACGCTTACACAGATTCCTGGAAGCCAAGGAGCAAACACAGTGCAGCAGATGTTGTCAGGCCACGTCTGCATATATAGATATACACACAGCAAGAATAGTTACAGCAGCTTACAATGACAAAATGCTTCTCTGTGTGTATGTGTGTGTACCTCTCTCTCACCAGATTCTCACACTGCCTTAGCTTGGGTTTCCCCAAAAGCAGAGCCTGAGACAAAGGCAGGCATGCAGGAAGTTTATTTAGGAAGTGGTCCCAGAGCGCAGCCATGCAGGACAGGCGCGGGAGGCAGGGGCGTGGCAGGGTGGTTCGCACACGGGGACTCAGGCGGCCACCGCCGTGCTGGCTGGCAAGAAGCCCCACAGGACCTTCCAAGGAGCCCTGGGACGGTGTCTCAGAACATCCACCTGGGGCGAGAATGGGAACTGCTGTCCCCAGGGGGCAGGTGGAGCCCCGTGGGCATTAATGTCCCAGGTTTGGGAGCTGTGCTTGTGAGAGTGCCGAGGAGGCTCCCAAGCTGGGTGTCCTGAGGCAGCATGGAGCCAAGGTCCCTGGGCATGGCCTGGGGGTTCGTTGGAAGGCCCGAGGCAAGGCCTGTCTCTGAGATGTCCTGAAGGGCAGGTCGGGCCCAGAGAGCTAATTCCGAGCAGCACTAGAGGGTTAATTCGAGCAGCATCAGAGGGTTTCCCTGGCACAGCAGGGGATGCTCTGAGGCCCCTTTAATGAAGGAGAAAAGTGAGGCTCAGAGAAAGTCAGTGCCCACCCCAAGTCTCGTGGGCCCCAGGCTGTGGGCAGTGGCTAAAGACAGGCTAGTGGGTGACTCGGGGCCACGTGGAAGGGGAGCTTGTATTTATAGCCCCCAGTCAGCAACGCTGGAGAGGAGAGGAGAGGAGAGGAAAAGCAATGTTCTGAGAAAGACAATGTTTCTAGGAGATTGGGGCAGGGTAGGCCTGGAGACAGGAAACCAAAGCCAGGGTTGCCGTGCAGAAGTGAGATGAGGTTGCAGCAGAGCGACTGCAGAGACACTCGGCAGGTCCTGGGTGGCCGCTGAGTTATTCTGCAGACTTCCACCATTCGTCTATTTTTTGGGATATTTTGTTAAATTCTCAGCTGGGAAGATACTAGTAATGTTTTCCCTACAGAGGTAGAAAGAAAATATAAAACTATTTTCTTTTAAAAACTGTACTGAATGTAGGGCCGGGCATAGTGGCTCACTCCTATAATCCCAATACTTTAGGGTGCCAAGGTGGGAGGATCACTTGAGGTCAGGAGTTCAAGACCAGCGTAGGCAACATGGTGAGACTCCATCTCTACAGAAACTTTTTTTTTTTTGAGACGGAGTCTTGCTCTGTCACCCAGGCTGGAGTGCAGTGGCGCGATCGCGGCTCATTGCAAACTCCACCTCTTGGGTTCAAGCCATTCTCCTGTCTCAGCCTACTGAGTAGCTGGGACTACAAGTGCCCGCCACCACGCCCAACTAATTTTTTTGTATTTTTAGTAGAGACGGGGTTTCACCATGTTAGCCAGGATGGTCTCAATCTCCTGACCTCGTGATCCGCCTGCCTTGGCCTCCCAAAGTGCTGGGATTACAGGCGTGAGCAACTGCGCCCAACAGAAAATTTTTTTAAAAAAATTAGCTGGACATGGTGGCTCATGCATGTGGTCCCAGCTACTCAGGAGGCTAAGGTAGGAGGATTGCTTGAGCCCAGGAGGTTGAGGCTGCAGTGAGCCATGATCGTGCCACTGCACTCCTGCCTGGGTGACACAATGAGACCCAATCTCAAAAAAAGAAAAAAAAAGTACTGAATGATAAATAATTACAAATAGAAGCAGTTAAAATTTAGCTCTAGGAATGAGATTGACACATTTAGGCTACAATATACTAGGAACTTCCTTTAAATGAAACTAGAGTGTTCTTGCCTTTCTGAATTTAAGGTACACTGAAAGAAAAAATAATAATAACGTAACAAAATGTCTCAGTGTTTTCTATGCCAAGTAGAATCTTATGTATGTCTGTCTAGAGACATACATGCATACATTTGCCTACACATGTGAGGTAGGGGTGTGTGTGTGTATGTGTTTCAGTTCTCTAAGAGATAGACATTCCAAAGCTTGGTGGGCAATGGGGGGAGGCTTTAGACCCTGTAATATTGTTGGACTATCACTGTAAGAAGGACGCTAGCACCTGGGTCACAGTGCTAGTTGGTAGCAGAGTACCAACTAAAACCCTGGTCTCCCAACGCCCCATCCAGCACTCTCACCGCTGTACTGATATGCCTATTCTTATCTTTTTTTTTTTTTAAAAAAAGTGCTGTCTGAGGAGCGTTAACATTCTTACTTTTTCATTTTTGCAATGAAGTATACAGATACTGATGGCCATTTACATCTCCTTTCTGCCCTGTTTTTGCTGTCTCTTTCTGTGTTATGTGGGTTTGCTAAAATACTGGGTGGAGCTCTGTGGAGGAGGTAGCATGATCATCTCTGAAGTAGGCTGTTTTTTTCTTTTTACCATAAACTGAATTTAGTTGGTCACAATGACTGTTCTAAATGGCTAGAAAAGGGAAAAGGCTAGCAAAACTTAGACGATTTTCTAAATTTAGATAATTTTCTAGAAGACACTTTCAAGGCAAACTAGTTTTTGCTGTCCTTTATAAGGCCGGCAGGAAGCATGTGTTGTTTCTGTTTTAAAAAGGGAGAGGAGCGGACTTGGGAATGCGGATGGGAATGCTTGAGAAATCTCACAGCAGGGCTGTGTGTGCCCTGCCGGGTCCCACTGCCCCTGGACAGAAACCCCCCTAACCCCACCCCCAGCCAAGACTTTCTGTTTCTTTATCTCCTCTTTCTGCTAGCACCCAAAACGTTGAAAGAATTCCAATGGAGAGAATATTTGAGATAATATTGGAAGATGCTCAAAATACACAGGATTAATTTACACGAAGACTCAGCGGGAACACAAGCCATCTTTTGTACATGAAGATGCACTACTGACCCGCCGTCCACAAATGTGTTTGGACAGTTATTTTCTCAGTATGGGTGATGGCTCTCCAACGAACTGCTCCTCTCCTCCTGCCTGGACACCCTTTTCTCTGTGCTCTCCTGGGTTAGAGTAAATGGATGCAAACACACATTTCCGTGCCCTGCAGCAACTTGAGACTCCTGTGAGCAGAACGCACTGACGGGCAACGTGCGTGGGTGGTGAGAAGCATCCAGCTCCCATCTGTGGAATAAAGCCGCCCAAACCGTAGGGAAGAGCGCTGTCGTGTAAGGCCAGGGGATTTTCAGAAAAGAAATGTGTTCTTTCCTCTTTGATTTTCATGTTCATAAAGCTGTAGGTGCAGCTTTTTAAAATTTGATGATTTCATAACCGCTGAAGTTCATGCTTTCCTGAACTATTTAGGAAGAAAATCTACCCCTTGTATTGGATGAGATGATCTGTCCCTTCGACCTCTGGTTCAGTTCCCATTCTCCCAAGTGTTTAAAGCTGCGAGTTTTTTCATATTTTCATATTTATTTACATAATTTAAACCCCCTGTGTGCATGTACTTTAAGGAATTGTACATCTGCCTGGGCTTTGCAGAAGCTGAAAGGGAACAATCTTTTTATAACTCACATTAGAAACACAAATTACTTAACAGGGCTATGTTTTGCACATTAATCTTTAAAGGTGCAATATATTTTAAGCATTTTAACCTTATTTTAGATCTGATCAGCAGTAGAATGTTTTCAGATAAGAAGCAATGCAGCAAAAGCAAAACAATATTCAATACCCAGATGATGTGGCAAGACAGAGAATAGTATAACTTTTTGTCTTCCAAATATAACTTTTATCTTCATTTCTTGATCTGAAATTTGGTAGGAAGTGTAACAAGTATGTATCAACATATTTACTGTTTGCCATTTCAAATGTCGATAGTGAAGCTGGGACCTCTATTTATTATGGAAGACCATAGAAAACCCCATAAACATGTTCTACTTCTGTCTGTGGCCAGCAGTCCAGCAAAAATGTTCTAAAACCACATGCACTGTGTTCTGTGATGATTATAGTTTGACTGTGCTGGAAAGAGAGACTGTGAACTGCAAATGGTGATTATGACTTTGGGCAAATCATTGAACTTGTAATTATGTCTCCCAAGACCTCCTAACCCAAAATAAGAGAGTATTTTACTACAAAATATATGTTACGTCAAACTGCTTTTTACAAAATACCAGCTCTAGGGACGTTTCCAAGTCATTTTCGGAGGAAGTTTGTCGAATTTCTGTTTCAGGGTGTGTCGCTCGTGTATTGGAGGGGGAGAGGGTTGAGTGAGAACCGATAGGCACAACTTGGCCATAAAATGAAGTGCAAACCCACGTTTTATGTCTATAGGATTCCTCATTCTAAAGTAATTTTTACAGAAAATGGCACTCTAAGCAGCAATTCATTAAGATAAAGACACAGATACAGCCTTTAGAGTCACACTTTGTCATGAAAGAGCCTCCCTTATGTCCTGACTTGAACCTATAACATCTGCTGAACTGTCCACATCAGGAAGACTCAAAATACATTTTGAGGCCAGTTAGGTGATTTCAGATTGAACCTGCTAACATCAGATGCTGCGGTAAGTAGTCTCCCTAGTTTTGTTCTCACAGTAGAATAATCATTTCGATTTTTAAATGTTGCTCCATGGAGACTGGTACGACGTGCTCATGCTCTGCAGTTCCATTTTAACAAATAACATAATGGATCGCTGTCAAATGAATGCCATCGCAGACATCGTGTTGGGTAACAGAAGCCACACCCTAGCAGTGCTTACTGCATGATCCATTTCCGTGAAGCTCAAGAATGAACCAAACTTACTAAAGGTGGTAGAAGTCAGAATAATGTCTTCCAGGTGGGAGGAGTTTGAGGCTATGAACTGAGCGGTGGCACAAGGGAGCCTTCTGGAGCGCCGAAAATGTTTCCTAGATCTTGACCTTGGTGCTAGTTACATGAGTGAATTCATATTTTAAAAGTTATCAAGCTGTAAATTTCAGGTTAGTATACTTTATCCATCTCCTGTGTTTTATATCTCAAAAATTCTCTTAAAAACTAAAAGATGTTTAAAAATGAAATGTTTGACAAGTTTTGTTGTGACGCTATGACCCTAGTTACTATGGGTGGTTTTATTTGTCTCTGCAGTTTTCATCTGGGAGTACCTAAATAATGCCTAACGAAATGAACTTTGGAAAAGTAATTTTAAAGTAACTGTCTACAGAGAACTGTGGATTAAACCATTCTGGCCATCTGATGAGGGTTAAAAGTATTCAGTTAGGTATATTAGCAATTTGACATTCCAAAACACGATTCTTTCCGGATCAAGCATAAAAGGCATTTGCTCTTGGAAGACCAAGAAAGAATTCATGCAGTTCCCATTAGTCTAAAAATAAATAATAAATAAATAAATGTCTGAGTCATGTATTAGATTTTGTTGGAGTTCAGTGGCTTCAAGTATAGGAAGAAAATGATTTGTGCTATGAATAATAGTTCTACCCATTGCCCATTGGACTAAATATAAGATTACTCTCAGAAAAGTGAAATTGACTGAATTCAGTTCTGCTTTGAACTACTCCAATGCAAGTGTTTCTGACTTTTGAGCCATAGTGTAGAAAACTGAATAAAATAACTTTATTCATGTTGAATTGGGTTGGGGAAGGAGCGATATTTGTGACATTGGAAGCCATTGTAGAGTCTTCATTACAGTACAGATTTGAGAATCAAACACACCTGGTCTGAGTCCCAGTTCAGTTCCTTAGGAACTACTGGCTCGATACTTTCTAACACCACATTTCTGGTTGATAAAACAGGTATATAAATACCTACTGTGCTATGCTAGTGTGAAAATTAAGTGGAATGAGTTAGCACAGTTCCCAAACTGTGTGCCAAGGCACCCTGGGTCCTTGCAACAAACAAATTGGAGTAAGGGAGACAGTCTGAATATTCAAGGGAAGCCCAGCAGTACTCAGCGTCTGTCAGCCACTGGAAGAATTCATAGCTCAGCGCAGCTCACAGTTTCAACAGTATCAGCTCGTACCTCTGTAAAGCTAGGCTTTTGGTGGTTGCTCTTTGTGAAAAGCAAGTCCTACAGGAAAATTAGCGTAGAGCGTAAAATGCAGGTGGCAGTGTCCAATTTGATTTCAAAGTGTGAGAAGTCAGGCAGCACCTAACTGGCAAATATATTCCATTCATATGTCACTGGGGTTACTTAAGACAGAACATGATCTTCTCTTAAAACTCAATTTATATGTATATTGGTATTTTCAAATAGCTACTAAATTGTCAAGACATAAGTACTTAAATTATTTGGAACTAACCACTTAATAAAAGCAACTGTTAGGTATTTCTGTTGGCCTAGAGATCAACAGAGAAAAAATAGTGAATCACTAAGGGTGCCATGAGCGGAGAACATTTGAGAACGTCTCGCTTAGAACCTTGCACTTGGTAGGATATAAATGCAACCTACCCTCTTCCTCCCCTTCCCGCAATCCAGGTATTGCCTTTAATTGTAATCTCTATGATTTTATATGTTTATCGGAAAACTAATAAGTCAAAAAGAACTAATAAATTGTGTAAGACCTTCATTAAGATGTATCCTTCCGTGTTTTCCTAACTTCTGAGATCACTAGGAAAAACAGCCATGTTCCTTGCAAGCTGGCTGGCTGGCCCTGTCTTCTTTCAGGTGAACAGCATTTGTAACTACCTCGTACCTCGGAACAAGTGTTCTCAGAGCAACATGCACGTGTTCCGTGGGTACCCATGGTTGCCTTCGGGCTAATGCGTTTTTGGAAGTGTAGATGGGTGCCAGTTTTACAAAACTCATGTGGTCCATTTCTGCTTGTAATTTATAGTTTGCCTCCTTGCCATCCTCACTTGCTCTAAGATGAACTAGTTTTATAACATTAGATTATACAGAAAAGCCAAATTTACTTGAACACCACAGCAATTTGGGAAGTAAACTTTCAGTGTGATTCTCCAAATGCTTGTGGTAAAAGTACAGGGACTTGAATCATTTTCCCATCATGAGTTTCAGTTATGGAGACCCGCCCCCTCTTTCTAACCCTCCTGCCTTGCATGCGTGTCTCTTGCAATGGAAGCTAGTGGAAAATTCCTCTCCCCTTTCACTCTGCTGCCATCAGTTTCAAAAAGCATGCCATTCAGAATTGACGTTTTCTTCTGCATGCTCGAATTTTTACTCAACAACCGGAAGGGAAAAAAATTATTTCAAGAGATATTTCTCTATTTATCAAAGCGGCACAGAGCCACAGCAGCACTTTGGACCACCGTAGAATGGCTGACTCACTTGCCTCATCAGTTGATGGGCACATGTTCCTATCAAACAGTGAGTGCCTTTGAGTGATGGTGTGTGACACACAGCACAGCAGCGCCATTTCTCAGAGCTGCAGCAACACTGGTTCACACAAGTCACTAGAGATTCCCATCTCCACTGACTCACTCAGTGGGAACAAAAGCTCCCATGCCGGTGGGAATGTGGGGCCAGGGGAGCACCGGAAGAAGGGAGCCGTGGCAGAGGTTTTCCTATTGTTAGGTTTGTTTGTTTGTTTCAGTGAGTCATCTTACCCCCATTTTTTTTTTTTTTTTAACCAAAACTCACTGTGGTTACTTCTCTAGTTTGGGTTATGACTCCTACAAGCCAGTTTAATTGTATCAGTGGTAGTGAATTCTTGAAAGCTTCCCTCAGTTGTAGAAGTTTAGTTTCAAATTGAAGTGGTCCAAGTGCCAGCTTAAGGTTTGTGGTTTACCGTCTTTATTGAATCCCCCGCAGCGGAAGAACCTACATTGGAGTTTTGGCTGCTCTTTGGGATTCGAATTATGAGTAGTTGGTTCCACTAGAATCTTGGCCCTCTCCTCAAGTGGCTTGAGGCACACTTTGACTTTAGGAGGCCAAAGTTAGAGCCTACATGAAGGCTTTGTCCAAAATGCCTTTCCTGCACCCCAGCATTTTCAGGTGGTGTGTATAGACCTGACAGTACTCTACTCGTGCCTGACTTCCCAGCTGTTGGTCCCCTGCCACTTAGATGCCTTTCACGGACAAGTCCATGCTAGCCTAAGAAATTTCCCGAAAATGGCAGTGTTAAACTCAGAATTGGGATTTGGATCCTCATCTCAATCATTATCCCCAGTGGTCACTAGCCCTCCTCTGGCCAGCTCGAGGAAAATGCTGGGGTTTTCATTGCAGCTTACTTGCATATCAGTGGTCCTAGTAAGCACTCAAGAGGAAAGATCAGACCAGCCAAACTTGCAAGGCAGGCTGATGAGCCAAGGTACAGAAAGTACACCTCATGGATTTTTATAATGATGGCCATAAGTCATTCAAGGTGAAGCTTAATGCAATTTAGAAAGATTTGAGGCTGGGCACGGTGGCTCAAGCCTGTAATCCCGCCACTTTGGGAGGCCGAGACGGGTGGATCACAAGGTCAGGAGATCGAGACCATCCTGGCTAACCTGGTGAAACCCCGTCTCTACTAAAAAATACAAAAAAACTAGCCGGGTGAGGTGGCGGGCGCCTGTAGTCCCGGCTACTTGGGGGACTGAGGCAGGAGAATGGCGTAAACCCAGGAGACGGAGCTTGCAGTGAGCTGAGATCCGGCCACTGCACTCCAGCCTGGGCGACAGAGCAAGACTGTCTCAAAAAAAAGAAAGAAAGATTTGAAAAAAAGGAAGAAAGGCCCTCTTGCTCACAGAAGCAAGCTCTCACTGGGAAAATTGTTGTGTATAACAAGCATCTCTCTCTGATGATGCTGGAAAAATAAGGCGCTATCAGGGAGGAAGGGAAGGGTTGAAAGACCAGAGTGAGCAGCAGATAGGCACTTGGGTCCTTCCTTTTATTCCCACCCTCTTTTCCACTGGCTGTTGATAAAGTTTCATCGGTTTTTAGCTGTCTGTTGTATTTCAGTACCTCCTTGTGAACCTCTGATTATAACCTGGGGAGAATTATGTTTGACCAGTACTTAATGAACCAATCTAATCCTCAAAAGTTGGTTCTGGGCACCACGGAATAAACACCAAGACCACTCAACATATTTTCTGAAGAGTGGATTTCATTAGGAGGCAGGTTAGTCTTGGAACTCAGTCAAAGCAGCTTTAAGACAGTCCAGCTCCACAGATTTCAGAGATAACAGTACAAGAAAAATGATGCATGGGTTTGTACAGTTAAGTGTTGAAGTGTTGACTTCCATAAAAGAACACAAATGTCAATCTACAGCAGTACCATGGGTATGTAAATTGTGTTATACAGCAAAACACTGCACAGTGACGGGAAAGAACAAACTTTAACATGCACAACAGCATGGATGCATCACAGATAAAAGAGAGCAGAAAGGAGTATGCACTGATTGTTCCAATTATATGACATTCAAAACTTAGCAAAATTAACCCATGGTGGGTGACAAAGCAGAGTCCGGATTGTCCTTGAGAAGAGGGGGATATTGACGAGGAGGGACCTGAGGAAGCCACTGCAGGGCGGGAAGCCTTGTGTATCTTGAGCTGGGTGGTTATCACACAGGTGCGCACAGATATGGATGAGGAGGGGCATGGGGGAGCCATGTGCAGGGCAGGAAGTCCTCTATATCTTGAGCTGGGTGGTCATTGCACAGGTAGGCACAGATATAAAAATTTACGAAGTTGTACACTCACGATTTGTGAATTTTATTCTATGTAAGTTATATCTAAAAAAAACAAAAAAAAACCTAGATTCCCTAAAGCAGAGACAGCAGGGCTCGAGTCTGAGCTATAGCCATGCCAGCATCTAGATCCATGAAGAGGTTGGGGTTGGCCTTGCCCAGGTGATCACTCGGGGATGGGGGCGTGCTGTGAATGGAAGATGTGCCTGCTATCAGCGCTGATTTTGCCCACCCTTTATTTCTACAACGCCGTCTTCAAAAGAATTACACTTCAATTTTATACCAACTATCGTGCCTCTTCGTGAATCCCTCCCCATCTGGAAAGCCTCGCCAAGCTGCCGCTCCATCTCCAGATTCTTCTCGCTGGCTGCCGCTAGGTGGCTGTGAAGGGTGGCAGCGTCACTGGTGCCCAGCTCAGGCCGCAGCCATGTGGATGCTGAATCCCCGGGGGCTCTGCCTCTTCCTGTGTGTGTGGGTCCTGGGAGTGAAGCAGTGTGGCATGGGGTGGTTGCACACACCCCCAACTGCAGGGCTGCACCCAGACACGTGCGGTGACCCCGGCTCTGCAGCCACTTGTTGCCCTGGCACCAAGCCAGCCACTCAGCATCCAGCACCTCCTCACCTCTCCTCTGGGGTGAAGCGGAAACAAAAGTATGTGCCAAAATTGTTCTGCACACCGTGTCCCAGATTTTCCACATCTGTTCCCACTTGGGGTGAGGGGTGTGCTTCTGGTGTGACAGCTGTGGGCTGTGTAGGGTGGCGGGCGTTGGCGGTGAAGTCTGTTGTCCTCCTGACCCACACACGAGGGGGTGTGGATTTTATATTGACATCTTTTTAAAATCTGTTTTATTGGAAGAGGCTCTCAAAGGAAGACATTTTATCAGAGTTTTGCGGCCTGTGTACGTTCTGATACCTCTCAGAGCTCGAGCTTCTTACCCATATAGGACAAGCTGTTGTGAAATTGAGTGAGACGATGTAGCCACATGGCGTGCACCTGATAAATGCCACCACAGTGATGGTCAGCAGCGTGGTCACCACTGTCATTTCACAATCGCAGCCCAAGGCGCCCAAGGGGAAGGAGTGCCTCTCTCTGTTTTGACCTTCTCTGACTGTTGTCCTAATAAACAGTGTCCTTTCTGCAAGAAGCTGTAGACTTTTGAAACAAGCAAGTGAAGCGCTCCAAGGCCCTTGTTTTGAGAAGGGGCAAGTGCATTAGGTAAGGGATTTCCTCAGGTGCTTACGTTCCACGGCTCCTGGGCCTCTGACTCAAAGCTGACCATCTCTGCTGATACTGACTTAGGATTTTAAATCACTTAAAATTGAGCTGGATAGAGAAAAGGTCCTACTTCAGCTGAGAGGTCTGCTTATTCATGATTTTTTTTTCTCTTTCTCATGCAGAGACTGTTGATTTTAGTGGCAGCGGTATTTGGGGGTGAAGAAGGGGAAAGGCAGAGTAGTGTGCCATCAATTCCATGCATGGCAGCTGTGACGTCTTCATGGCACGGGACAGGCCAATTATGTAACCATAAACAAATTATATGTATTAAAAGTTGCCCAATTAAAGGTAAAAGCATGTATGGATTTATTGTTTTTGTTATTACCTAGAAGGGAGCCATGCTGTATTTGAAAACTATGCACAATTTCACATCACAAAATAACCAGTTGTTATTTGAGGGGCTGGTGTTCTGATTAGTCTTAATTTTTTAACTCATAACATTTTTGTCCCAATCATCAACACTGTTAAGAACAGGTCACTGGTACAGTTAAGTTAAAAATGATTCAGGTCAGGAATTCCTGTCATTAACAATTTTTTGTATTAAAGTTGGAAAAGTTTAAGGAAATTTAAGAACCTATTCCTTAATAGTTAAAAAATAAGGAATTCCATATATGCCAAATGTTAAGCATAGATAATTAGCTTGTGGTTGGAATTTGATGGTTTTATGTTATTCAGCAAAATACAATAACGTACTTTCTCAGGCAGCATTTTTACACCAACATTTCCCATTGAGACCAGTTTGTTTAGGGAATTTTTAAGCTACATCTGTATGTAATAATTTTTTGAGATTCCAAAGACTACACAGTCTAATAAAACTCTAATCCTTCAACTATCTTCAGACTAATGTTTGTAATTATCCAGTAGATGACCAAGAATTGATATCATCTGTTGATTCCAGAAATCATGGCAGAGAAAATGCTGTCAGGAACCCAAAGAAAATCAGAGGAAATGGTACCTTTAGAAATTCTGAATCTTTTCTATTAAGATATGTGGCTTGACTGCTTAACCCCCAAATGCCTGCTTAGAAGGTAGTTTGGGGCTATATTGTAATAATCATTTAGTTCCTGCCTTCTTCTGCCATAGAAACAACATGCAGAAGCAGCATTGCTTACGACACACACTGAACCTGAAGGGATGAATTACACGTGATGATGGAATGTGGCCATATTAACGCAGTCACAGCAGTGTGTTACCCAATGGACAGTACTGGAGCGGTTTCCACAGAGGCATTCATGCGATATGCAGAATACAGACATTTTACACAAACACTTATGATGGTCCTTTTCAGTGTTGAAAAGGAATTCATTATCTTTCAGAGTAAACATGTGCTTTGAGGTATATAACTCGGAGGTATAGAAGTTAGATCATTTACCCCAATGAGTGTGACTGGAATTAGAACCTTTAACTAATGTGAGATGTAGTATAGATCTTGATAAGTGTCTTTCTGGTGTTCCTGTTAAAATTCATTCTAATTATAGTTCCTGCAATTGTGTAGCATCGTACAGTTTCCAACACCCTTTGCTATCCATCATCTTATTTGAAACACATAATAATCTTACAAGTTCACTGATGTAGGTAACAAAACTGGTACCGTTTCTGAAGATACACAGTGATTGTTTCGGCCAGTTAATTAAGGCAAGAGATCACTAAACAATCATTCTACAGTTATTCCTACTTTTTTTTTTTTTAAAGTCACTTATTAAGTGAAAGAAGCCAATCTGAAAAGGCTATATATTTTATGATTCCAACTCTATGACCTTCTGGAAAAGGGAAAACTGAAGATAGTAAAAGGATCAGGGGTTTCCAGGGTTAAGGGGAAGAAAGGCTGTGCAGGCAGAGCACACAGGACTCTTAGGGCAGTGAAGCTGCTCTGTGTGATTCTTCAGTGGTGGATCCATGGCTTCATACATTTGTCCAAACCCACAGAATGTACAGCATGTCAACTGCGGGCTCTGGGTGATAATGATGTGTCAATGTAGATTCATCAGTTTTAACAAATGCACCACTCTGGTGCAGGATGTGGATCGTAGGGGAGGTGACTGTGTGTGTGCCACGGAGGGGGGCTGTCGGAACTCTCTGTACTTTTCTCTCAATGTTGTTGTGAATCTAAAACTGCTCTAAAAAAAAGTAGTCTTTTAAAAAATCATTTACTACATATGAAAAGGAACAAGTAAAGCAACAACAACAAAATGTTATTCTGTAGTTTCAGATTGCACCAGTAAACCTAGCCAGCCCTCACTAGGGTCTTCTGACGGTTATATAGTTAAAAGTACACCAGCACCCCTGAGAGTAACTTCAGAGGCACGCTGGTCTAATGGTAATGGTGTCGACTTCACACGTCAACAATTTTTTTTAAAAGTAGATTTTCTTGAATCTGATCATGTCCAAGATACCTCTTCTTTTGGTATAGAATGCCTTTATTCAAACTACAGGAGAACGCGAACATATCCCTTTGCTGTAGTTTGGCTAAATTCCTGAGGCTGGCTTGGGCCAGAAACAAAATCCCTGAAATGGTCTCTTTTTTTTTTTTTTTTTTTTTTTTTACCCTCTCCCTTTTTCCTTCTGGTTGGTGGTCTTGGGGCCTCCAAGGCCCCTCAGGCAGAGGAGAACTGGCAGTTTCCCTATTCATTTTTGGCACTTCTTGAACAGAAAAGCGAACGTCAGACGGTCCTTATAAAGTCCCACGTGATTCAGCCACCCATACCGAGGGTGGCCCTGGCCGTGGATTTACACATAAGGCAACTTCATGGCGTATTTTCCCCTTTGGCTGTTGAATGTAACTACCAAGATATGCGTTGGGCAGACAAAATAGAAATCTTCCGTGTGTAGCATGTCCAGTTGGATACTGTTCGTGACATAGAGACGAGCCCACAACTCGGGTTTAACCTTCATTCTTGAAATTTGTCAGAACAAAATTTTCATAATGAAGGTGCTAATGTATCTTCTGAAATACTGAGTACTTCAGACAGGGAGATGTGGGTGGTATCTAGTAGCCTTGTGATAAGACCCGTATTAAACTAATAGGAGTCTTATCCCCAGATTAAGCCACCTGGACAGTCCACCTCCAGTTAACAAGAGTGTTAACATGGGAGTAAGTGTGACAAATGCCCAGTTGGTCTGGACTAAATGTGACAAAATTGAGAAACAGATCCTACAAGAGCTGGATTTTAAAAAGAGAGGGAAAAAAAATGGAAAGGCTAGCTGCTTGCTTCTTTTTAAGACTTTGTTCATGTTCTCTCCCCCAAAAGCCAATTATGATTATAATTAATCAGCCCACAGAAAATGATTCCTTCTCTATGAGATGTCATCAACATGATAAAATAATCCATTTCCCAAGACTTGTATATCTTAGTGTCTCATCTCTTTAAAAAGCTCCATTGTCCATAAAAATTATAAAATTACATATTTTTTAATGACAGGTAATTTTTAATGTATATTTTTAATTTGGTTGTTGGTTTTAAAAATGTTAAAATATTAAATATCAACTGTGAATATTTTGTGGTGGTAAGTTGTCAGGTTAATGCAAAGATTCCAAAAATAATTCACAGACATGTGAAAGGTTGCTCAGAGGGAGAACCAGTCTGATTTTGGAGAAAGTAATCACCATCAGAGGAGCCCTCCGGGGGAGCGGGAGAGCCCACGGGTTTCAGTGAGGTTCTAGATGAATTGCAAAGAGAGGTTTTAGCTGGTTGCAGGAGGGGCTCTGGTAAAAGGATTAGGTCCAGTTCTCAGGAGTTTTTTAATAGGTTTCACATCTTTTGTCAACTGATGCAAGGAAGGATTAGGACAGAAAAGAAAGGTGATTTCATGGAGAAATATCTAATTAAAATATTAAAGACAGTCGGCTGGCAAACCTGACCTACAGTCCCGGCGGTGGTAGGCAGAGTTCCTTTCCCTGTTTTTAAACCACACATAAAACAGTCATTTTAATCCCAACAAATGGTTCAAACTGTTATTCTAAACCACTGCCCATGATTTTTTTTTTTTTTTACTGTTTTTATTTACATCAAATCATTCAACTTCACATAATTTTCTTTTTAAGCATTAACATAATGCAAGTGCCAGGCCATTTTTGGTGATCCCATCTGTAGAAGGTTAGATAGACAATAACACTCAAATAGTTTTTAAAATCTAATAGTGGGAAGGCAAGGCCACATGGAACTTCCCTGAGACTGAATTTCATTGGCCTGCCTTTCAAGTGGTGTACTGTGAAATCCAGCATTTCACCCCGTCAACTTCCAGAACAGGGCTGTAACTAGATGTATGGTTTGTAAGAATATCCATGTATACTTCCCCTTGTTTATAACAACTTGGGGGGGGGGGGGGCTGTCCTTTTTTTTTTTTTTTTTTTTTTTTTTTTTTTTTGGAGACAGGATCTCACTGTGTCACCCAGGCTGGAGAACAATGGTGCCATCCTGGCTCACTGCAGCCTCCATCTTCTCAGTTCAAATGATCCTCCCACCTCACCCTCCTGAGTAGCTGGGACTACAGGTGTTACCACCACGCCTGGGTTATTTTTGTATTTTTTGGTAGAGACGGGGTTTCATCATGTTGGCCAGGCTGGTTTTGAACTCCTGAGCTCAAGCGATCCACCTGCTTCAGCCTCCCAAAGTGCTGGAATTACAGGCATGAGCCACTGCACCCAGCCACCTAAATTTGTTTTTAGTCTTCTGAACTATTAAATAGTTGTACCAATTAAACCAATTGCACCAATTCTACTACAAGGTGGAATTTCTTATCATTCCTTTACAAACAGGATATTCCCAGTTGCTTGTTTTTGCTTGTTTTCTTAGCAGCTTCAGCACCATCCTCACATAGAAGGGCTGGCGTCTCACCTTTCTAGGGGTGAGAACAAAGCTGTGCTCTCAGCAACCAGAATCTGTCAAGTCTTCTGTGGGGACTTGGTATTTCAGGTCCTGATGCTGGCCTAGGAGTGCCCTGCACTTGTCTAAAGATCGGAGTCCCAGTGGGTGAGAATTGCTGCCAAGACTAACCAGGGGTGTCAACTAGTTACTTAACTTCTCAGGCTCACTTTTTTTTTTTATTTTTAATAAAAACAAATTATTGAAGAGGTAATTTTAATAAGTACTATATAATAAGTACTATAGCATATACAGTGTTTACATATAAGCATTAAATATTAAGAATGTTTATTTCAGAATCATATAATTATACCTAATATTTACTTTTTGTCAGTCTTTGTATATTCTCCATTTTTTGCAATATCCATATATTACTTAGGTAATAGGAATAGCAACCATTCAGAAATAGTTCTCATTGATTTTCCTTTTATAAAAGGGTTTCCATGTAGTGACCAAGGACTTAACATCATCCCCACCCCACAGTCCCGCCCATGCCTGACTCCCTTTGCGCTGTGTTTAATTTCTCATTTCATTCATTTACCCTTCTGTGCAGCACATACCAGCTGCTGCTACACTACTGACCAAAAGCATAGGCATTGTCTTTTTTTTTTTTTTTAAGAGACAGGGTCTCACTCTGTTGCCCAGGCTGCTGTGCAATGGCACCATCATAGTTCACTGCAACCTTGACTTCCTGGGCTCAGGCCATCCTCCCACCTCAGCCTCCCAAGTAGCTGGAACCACAGCTGCGTGCCATGGTAGAGATGGGGTCTCACTCTGTTGACCAGGCTGGCCTTGAACTCCTGGCCTCAAAGTGTCCTCCCATCTCGGCCTCTCAAAGCTCTAGGATTACAGGTGTGAGCCACTGTGCCTGGCTTTAGGCATTTTCTTCCCCCCCTGACTTCTTCCAGGCACCTAGAACCAACACTGCGTGGACACATGTAGGTCCTCGATAAATATTTTTTGAACAAATAAACAAACTTTCATGGCTCCTGCCCCGAACTTGAAACCCCCCTACGAGGGGTGGGTGGGGTCGTGTGGTGTTCACTCACTTACGCGAATGAACTGAGAAATAACGCACTTCTGCCCAAATTCATACTCATTCACACTCCTCTCAGCAGTTTTCTGCAGTCTTCCCAGCCCCACGGAAAAGTCTGCTTTTGTCAGAGGGGGGGATATGCGTGCTTTCCCGTATTTACTTTACCGCTGGGCAATCCATACAAGGCAGCTAAACTGCAGAGGGCACTGGTGTTAGCATGCCCCGTGTTTATAAGGGACTTAAAAAAATATACAGGCTTGCATCCACCATACCTACCATACTTGCGTGCTAGAGATATTCCCGGGGCAAAATGAGGTGAGGTGTGGACAGTGCTTTAAGGTGATTCAGAACTACCCTGTTAGGATCACTACCTTAGTGATGAATGATGCGGCTGCAAAGTTGAGTGGCTGTCTTTATATCAGAATGATTCTAGAATAATTTAGGAGAAAATTCTCATTGTTAGGTTCCTTCAAGCCCAAGGAGGCTATAGCGCAAAGAGAATAGGTGTTGGCTGTCTAGATGGGCGCTGTTTAATTAGAGTCGGCCGTATCAGTTGCCAAATGAAGCCAATCTTACAGGATTATCCTGTAGAACAAATATATATTTTGCATATTTAATATGATATGTGTATGTGTAAACACACACACACACAAACATACATACATACAGGGAGAGAGAGAATGGTTTGCCTGCTGACTTGCCATTAAGTACCGTAAACATCCTGCAAATTGTGAACAGCTAATTGGAAAACAGTCTGTCCGTGTTCATGATTCATTGTATGCATCCTCTTGATCTCAACTCAGGAAATCCACAAAGCTGTCCAGGCCCTGCTGTCATTTTGTGGCCAGATATGGAGAGATATAAACCACCTCCTTTCTTCCCTGTCAAAACAGTTGTGCCACATCCTCCCTCTCTTCCTCATCTTGACTGACTCCCTCACAGGTGGTGTGTCTGTCTCTCCTGCCCCTGCCCCCACACACACCTTTATTTCTTTACCTCAATCTTTCAAATTTGCTCTTTGTTCCTAAATACAATCTTCCTTCCAACCTCTTGTCATGTCATTTGTGGGCCAGGAAAGATCCTGATTATGCTACAATGCCACTGTACGTGTTTTAAAAAGAAGGAAAGCTGTACATTTGATACTAAATTTGGCATTTTAAATAAAGGGCTGGTAAAAGAAATCTCTGAGTGCTAATCTCCAAGAAAGGGATGGAAGACTGGGGAAGGAGAATCTGCTTCCTATTTCCACCATTTCAATAGCCTGACATTTTTTTTACCTTGCCCATATCTTTCATAATATTTTTGTTTTATTTTTTAAATTACTCCCATGATGGTAGAGTTGATTTGAACTCTTGTTTTTCCATTTTAAATATACAAAATTTCAGTTATTTTATGGATTAAAATAAGCACCATGGACCATCCTGAGCATCTGATCACCACTGATAAGACAATTATCCTTCTCAAGTTCCGTGTACACTTGTAGATTACAGATACACTTGTGGATTACAACCTGTTTACAACTGTAAAGAGCCAAATTGACTAAAATCAGAAAAATTTCAGACTTCAGTATTGAGACTATATGGATTATCTGGTGTCTCAGTAGAAGGTAAGATTATGGAAATCCATTTCCTAGTTCTAGACTCTGCAAGCAAATAGTATGATATCTGACTAGTTAATCCAGTATCTCAGACAATGCCATATAGTAAACAAAGACTACTTGACCACAGAAAACAAATGATATATGTATAATATATAATCCACATAGAGTAAACATGTATTATATTTTATATGTTTTATATACTGTAGAGGCATATATTGTACTACACATATACATATTGCATAAGAGATATAGTAAACTATATTTGTATTTTCCAAAATTAAATATATTGCACTTCCCCTACCATAGTGAAACTGTCTCTTCTACATTCCTTACTGCATTCCTTACTATATAGTAATACTAACACTGAGCGCAATCATATTTCACCACTCAGGATGTAGCCAGCGGATACAGTAATGGTTCTTGTCCTCCACTATCACAAGAGACCAGTGGCTGTGAATGGGATGGGATTTTTTTCTTTCCTCTAATGAACCAAGCCCTGGGTTTTATTGTTGTTGTTTTAATATACAGCTAATGAGTGTTTTGTAGCCACACACGACAACACACACACACACACACACACACACAGTCCCTAGCAAGGGCAGGGTGGGACTGGCGGGCTGGGTTCCTCTACGAGCCTCTCACCATCCGTTTCTCCCAGTGACAGCAGCTATGTTTGAAGAGCATAACTGCATGGTTTCCTATGCATTGATTCATGAGTAGTAGCTATCACATCTTATTAAAAAGATACACTGTTATTACTTTTAAAGAAAGAAAAGGATTGCAATTCACATTTACAGTTTCCAGCCTGTTCTTATGTCGTTTAAAAAACAAACAAACACACAAACAAAAAAGATGGCAGAGGAAATGTTTGCATCCGCAGTAGGCATCAAGTTTATTTTTCAAATCATTCTGTTTTAAAGTGTTCATAGACTTGCAGTTGTTTATAGGTATGAGGCACTCATCAGTGTGAAATAGTTATTTCCTTTCCATATTTCCTCTTATCAGGAAAAAAAATCCCTTTGTTCTTACAATCCGTTTTGCTAAATTATTTGTGAGTTTTTATAAAGTGTGTTTAATATCACCAGGGCAGAGGTTCAGACTAGTTGCAGGATTAGCAAGAGAGACGTAGCATGAGTAGTCTTTGGTCCATTGCAGTGTGTTTCATGTGCTAGCAATCATGAATTTATCTTATCCTTGTTTAACTACTACACAGCGAGTGAGCTGTCCTGTATTGTTCCATTCATATTCCTCTGAGTTCATTCAGAAGCCTGACACTTCCTTTGCCGGACAGATAAAAGGGGCAGCGTGGGACCTTTCGGTGATGTGAAACCTGCTTTCTTAGTCGAAGGTCCCTAGGCTATGCTGACCACTCAGAGGTTGAACTACTATTTATTTGCCCTAAAATGAACCAGAAACTTGGTCTTAATTTCCTTCCTGACAAGTGTTTTAATTTCCTAAAAGTGTACAGATTTTGTAGTAGGTTGTTTTTCAATCTTTCATTTTTAGTGCTGATCCAGGAGAGAAAGGAGATATGGAAACTTTTTCTTTTCCCCAAAAAATAGCTCAAAAGAAAATATGTAAAACCATGAAAAACACAGAATTGTGCTGCTGCTTTCTGTGCTAATCAAATCAGTGGGTGTTAGGTTGTAATGGTGACCGTTTAACTGTGTGGCTTATCTATCATTCCATTTTATATTATTTTCTTCCTCATGAGAAAATCAGTGTTTATTATCACAGGTGACAAAACACAGGAGATACACAAACAGAGAGGTTACATTTAATCACTTTAAGTGGGTTTCATCTTTGCTTTTTTGTTTTCATTCCCAAGCCAGAAGCCTGTAAACCAAGCGAGAGTGCAAATTGCCTTTCTCAGGTGCACATCGCTGAGATAGGCTGGGAGAACAGGTGTGGAGCTCGTGCAAAGATAAACATTAAGTCATTCTTGGTGAAACGATATTTAGCTAGACAGCTGAAGACGGACTTTTGAAATAGCATTGTGATACTGCTGTTCAAATATTGACTAAGTGAACCTGGAAAGGAAGAAATTTTGGTCGCCTAACATAGAATTCCTTGTCTTTTTCTGTCTTTATCTCAAAGACCCAACAGAAGGGGTAGTTTACCTAAGAAAGAAATATGAGCTTTGCTTATGGAGTTTCAGGTATACCTAACGTAGGCTTAATTAAGCAAATACAATTTAGCAGCCTTGCATTTAGCAAAGCACTCTTTTATGTTTCCTGGCCATTTCTTCTAGGAGATGACTTGCCCGTCGGGCAGATTAGAATATTTACTGCAATGCGTCTTTCATCCCTCACTGTGACTCTGTAACCACGGTAGATGTGGGAAAGTCATTAAACATCAGCATGAAGATTTACAAAGAAATAGGAAGTTCCAGTTAAGCAGATATTTAGGATATAGTTTGCCTTCCACATATGTCAACCTGTGTTGCTGCATACTTTTTAAGCTTAGCGTAATTATTTACACAGCTACGAATTTTAGAAGATGTTTAAAAGCGCACCACAGTGACCTGGGAAAGGAGGGAAACTTACTGGAGCACTGAGCCAGGAGCTTAAAAAGACATTGCTAGTGAGTTTCATATTACATGAAATCTGTATTTGATAGGTCATTTTGGTAAGTTTTTGTTTTCAATGACTCCTCTTGACACAGTAACCAGTGGTGCTGGGAACATTCATTCACATTGATTCGTTTAAGCTCATGACTCAAATAATAACTTAGTTGTTTTCTCTCTGAAGGTACGGGAGGTAATGAGAAGCACAGATTAGGCTCCAAAATCCGTTCCGAGATTCAGATAAGGTGTCCTAACAAAAGGCTTATGGTGAAATGAAAGAGTGAGAAAATAATTGTGCTTTTCTAGGGTAACGTGTCAAATGAGGCTTACCAACTTTTAAAAGACTATATACCTTTAGATAATCACATTCCCTGCCATGTAAACATTGTGATGTAATGGCATCATCATGCTACTTAACAATTAATGTATGCATTTTGTTTAAACTTCCTTTAGAATACATATAGTCCATATAAAGAAAATTCCAGGGTCGTTTTGGGTTTTATATAAATAGCTCCCATGTTTACATGTAAAAAAAATTATTTGTGAAAGAAAAACAGAGCTTTCAATATCCTATTTTGGTTACATCTCCATAAAAAGTCTAGGAAACAGTGGGATCATCTGTGAAACAGTGGAATCACCCCAAGAACAAACTGTCAGATAGATTGTCCTGTCATGGCATGACTTGAACATAACCGTCCCACGTGGGGACGCATGCCGCACTGGTTGCTGGAACTGACGGGGGCTGCAGTGCTGAATACCTTTGGGACGCTTGGGAAATGTGCCCCTGTTTACAGATGGCAAAAGCCCTTAGCAGTAGGGCCGTGAGATTCTGAGAAACACAAGGTCTGCTTTATTTAATTTCCTCTCGTTTACCAAGAGTCACAACCTATTTTAGTAAATAAATTCAGGAAATTGGTAAAGCACTTTACTCCATCCGTTATGCCTCGGTCATCAGCATGCTTGTCACGGTCTTCCTGGCTCGCGGGCTGCTGTGGCTCACAGCCTTCCCTCACTTGCCTGCAACCAGCTGAGAACCTCCGTGGTGATGGGTGTTACTGAGCTTAAACGATGTAAACAAACAAAACGGCACACAAGTTGTGCAGAGAAGTGTATTTCCTCTCCCTTGTTAGTAGAGATTTCTAACTTTAGAGATTTTCTGTATTGACTCTGGCATTCTTTCCAAATAATTATTTTCACCCCGGGGACGACCCACACACCCTGGGATAGAATAAAAGAAATGATCTTTCATTTGAGGGTACCAGCAACCCGCTCTCCAGCACTAATCCTCTTTATCCTTCTTCTTCTTTTTTTTGTTGTTGTTAAAACCTGAGCTGCTGCCAAGCTGATCTTAATAGCATGGATTGTTCACAAAGACAGATGGATTTTTTTCCTACCTTCATTAGCCACTGAGTGTTGTTTTCCATGATGTTCTCCAGCACTTGCAGCCTCTGCACCGAGTCATCGTATTCTAGCGGCGCGTCCCTCTGCACAGCATTGGACACGTAGGGGCTGGAGGAAGAGCGGCAGTTGTCCATCTCTGGCAGGAGGAAAGTGTAGCTGCAGGACCCATGCTGGACCTGATACTGCTTCTTTCCTATGCTGTCCATGCTCTTCCGAAAGTTGTTATAGGCTGCGGCCAAGACAAGATCACAGCTCAGGGTAAAGAAAACAATCTGCCACATTCTTTCTTCAGTAATAAGCCAGCAGCTTAGCAAACTTGAAGGCACACACAGGTCCAGAGTCCCGAGCTGCTGCCGTCTAAAACGCAGGGCTCCTACGCTGCCGTGGCCGGGTCCGTCAATGAAAGTCTTCTCTTTCCTCTTTTTCCAGTAGCAAACTTGGTTTTTAGTGCTGTGTTCTCTCCAGGCATGCAGTAAACTGTCAGATTGCAGTGGGAAGAACAGTCCTGCTCACTTGGGAGGGCTGTGTCAGCTTTTACAGAGCAGCTTTCACGGTCCTTTGTTCCTCTCTCCCCAGATCCTACAGTGTCAGTATCCGAATCAATCACTTTCCTTTCCTTATATGATAAGTTGATAAGAGCAGCCAGACATGTGTAGTGGGCTGCTCCGCCCTCCTGGCTTATCCGTTATCTTCCTGTAGGGGGTCACTAGCCAGGCAACAGGAAAAATCAGAGCAGAATGCCTGCCGTCCAACCAGGACCCATGCCGCAGAAACCCTCTGGGAAAAACCGATCTGTCACAGGACCCCTGGGCATTTCCTAGGCACCACCCCAATTAAGTATTTCCTAGAGAGAGCAGTTGATCTCTTTTGTCTGAAACTGATTTTGCCGTGCTAAACTGGCAAAATATCTGAGGTAATAACTTTAATGTTAAAGTACAATGAAAGTTCCTGTTTTTTCCTTTAGGAATAAAAATACTACAAATAGGTCAGGACTTCGGTTTATTTTTGTTATTACAAATAAAGAGGAAGAAGTTTGGCTCCTGTAAACGTGTGCCTTTTCAGAGGGAAAAATAGATTCATTGATATTAGTTGATTCTTGAAACACTAGCCAAGTTAGAAAAGATTTTCATTTCAAAACAGTTGGATAGGGAGATCTTCTGTTATTAAGTCACGTTAGAAACATCAGTTTCTGAGCTCTGACCTTTATTCTTTAAAAAAAAATCCACTTGGATATTCACACTAACAATGCACTGTACTGATTAAGTTCATTGCATTACAATAGAGAAATTAGAATTTAAGTGTGTGTGTAGAAAGAAGAACACAAACTTTTTTTTTTTTTTTGAGATGGAGTCTTGCTCTGTCGCCCAGGCTAGAGCGCAGTTGGGGGTGATTTCAGCTCACTGCAACCTCTGCCTCCCGGGTTCAAGTGATCCTCTTGCCTCAGGCTCCTGAGCAGCTGGGATTACAGGCGCCCGCACCACGCCCAGCTAAGTTTTATATTTTTAGTAGAGGCGGGGTTTCACCGTGGTAGTCAGGCTGGTCTCAAACTCCTGACCTTGTGATCGACTCGCCCCTGGCCTCCCAAAGTGCTGGGATTGCAGGCGTGAGCCACCGTGCCCAGCCCACAAACTTCTTTATTGTGTCAGGATTTGTTGACATCTCAGCATTTTGTAACACATTATCAATTACATTAGTCCCCCTTGGTATTAGACTCAGACAAGTCACTTCCCTATTTTAATTAAGCTCTAATGTCCTCATCTGTGCAATTCAAGGGGTGCACTCACAGGATTTTTCAACTTCAATCCTATGGCTCTGTAAATCCTACGAGTCAGTTCCTTTAACAACTAAAACTTAATACTTCAGAGATTAATAATATGTTAACTCACCAGCCCAAGTGTACATAGGGAAAAAGCCCCTTGCCTTTGCTGTGGTTTGTTTATCTCTCAAGATACAAGGTTTATTATTCCCAGTGAGCGCTGAATACCTGGTACCCTGACTTAACAGACCACGTCTACCCATAAAAGATCTTTATTTTTCACTAAGTTCTAACCGAAAGACAGCCTTTCCTTTATCTGTGAATAGTTAACAAACAGCAGTGTGAATATCTGTGACTTTCTCATCCTCAGAAATCAGCTATTTTTATTTGCTGTCACAATACTCTGAAATACATTTTTATTAAACCCACCCCTAGATGTTGCTACTGCACATTTGAATAAAGTAGCATGTGTCTTCTTTTGAGAAGGTGTTTATAGGCTTCACCAGACAACCACAGGGTTCTGTTGCACAGAAAAGCTGGAAGACGCTCTCTAGAAGGATTCCATTAGCAGAAGAGGTCCTATGATTCCACCAAGGTTCTGGACATGGTTTCCACTAAGGGAACCCATGAAAGACGCTATACCCATCCGGACAGTGCTCCGTCAAATAAAGCATATAGGTCTTAAAGATGAGACCTGTGTTAGAACCCTGCTTCTGTGTGACTCCGGCAAATGCTTCTCGAAGCCTCGGTCTCCCTACTCATAAAATGGAGATCATTTTTTCTCTGTAGGGTTTTTAGGATTAAGATATAATTGTGTGTTTAGAAATATTAGTTCCTTTTCTTTACAGGCATGTTCCATTAGATGGGAATCAGTTCTTCCACCATCAAATAGTGTAACTGTGCTATTCTCTGAATGTGAGGCAGTGCCATAGGGTGCAATTTTTTTATTTCCTGTTTGAAAAAGTGTATTATAAGGTATTAATATCACATATGTGGTTTTACCTTTTTTTACGATTATTTTTTGTAGAGACAGGGTCTCACTGTCGTTGCCCAGGCTGGTCTTGAACTCCTGGCATCCAGTGATCCTCTTGCTTTGGCCTCCCAAAGTGCTCGGATCACAGGTGTGAGCCACTGCACCTGGCCGGCATACGTGGTTTTAAAAGTCATTCAGTTGTCTTCCAGGCAAATAGGGTAGTTTAAAAGGAACAATAGAAAGTGGGCACACCAAAGTACTTTTTGTCTGCCAGCCTTGTGTCAGACACCACGCTATGCACTGGGGATAGAGATGAAGGCAACTGGGTATCTGACCTAAAGAAGCTAATAGTGTATGGAGAGGGAGAGACCCATGTACAAATTGGATGTGATAAGAGAGAGCAGTCAGAGCACACAGGAAGACAATGATGCTTCTGGGCAGATAACATGCTGTGCGCAGCTGGCATGGACTCCGTCCTTTTCAAATCCCCTCAAGTTCCGAACATGGGAGGAACAGCTCTTTGGAGATTCCTAAATGGAAATTATCCAAACTAGAGAGTCAGGGGAAGCTCTATCAGACCTGGAGTTGGCAAACTCTGTAAACTATCAGATGGTAATAATGTTCAGCTTTGCAGGCTATACGGCCACCGTCACCACCACCCAAAGCTGATGTGGTGCAAAGCAGCTATGGACAGCCTAACTGAGTGAGCGTGCTGGGCTCCAGTAAAGCTTTATTCGTGGTACTGAAATTTGAATTTCTTTTAATTTTCACATCATGAAATATTCTCTGTATTTTCTCCAATCATTTAAAAGTTTAAAAAACATTCTTAGCTCATAGGCTGTTAGAAATCAGGCCTGGACTGGAGCTTGCTGGCCTCCGAGAGCCTAGGTGGTCTGTGGGGGTAGGAGGTGCTGGGCAAGGCCGTCCACAGTGCACGCGGTGTGGTGACCATGTGTGGTTGGCAGGGCCGTCGGCAGTACACACAGTGCAGCCACCACCGTGTGTGGTCAGCAAGGCCATCCATGGTCTACACAGTGCAATAACCATGTGTGTGGTCAGCAAGGCCATCCACGGTCTACACAGTGCAATAACCATGTGTGGTGAGCAAGGCCATCCACGGTCTACACAGTGCAATAACCATGTGTGGTGAGCAAGGCCATCCACGGTCTACACAGTGCAATAACCATGTGTGGTGAGCAAGGCCATCCACGGTCTACACAGTGCAATAACCATGTGTGGTGAGCAAGGCCATCCACGGTCTACACTGTGCAATAACCATGTGTGGTGAGCAAGGCCATTGACACTGTATGCCGTGCAGCAACCGTGTGTGGTCAGCAAGGCCATGGATAGTGCACGCAGTACAGTGACCATGTGTAATCAGCAAGGCCATAGATAGTGCATGCAGTGTGATGACCATGTGTGGTTGGCATGGCTGGCGACAGTGCACACAGTGTGGTGACCATGTGTGGTTGGAAAGGCCATGGATAGTGCACGCAGTGTGGTGACCATGTGTGGTTGGAAAGGCCATGGATAGTGCATGCAGTGTGGCGACCACGTGTGGTTGGCATGGCCGTCAACAGGGCACACGGTGTGGTGACCACGTGTGATCAGCAAGGCCATGGATAGTCCACGCAGTGTGGTGACCATGTGTGATCAGCAAGGCCATGGATTGTTCACACGGTATCGTGACTATATGTGATCAGCAAGGCCATGGATAGTGAACGCAGCGTGGTGACCATGTGTGGTTGGCATGGCTGTCGACAGTACACACAGTGTGGTGACCATGTGTGGTTGGAAAGGCCATGGATAGTGCACACAATGTGACCATGTGTGGTTGGCATGGCTGTTGACTGCACATGGCGTGGTGACCATGTATGATCGGCAAGGCCATGGATAGTGCACACGGCGTGGTGACCGTGTGTGATCGGCAAGGCCATGGATAGTGCACACGGCATGGTGACCATGTGGGATCGGCAAGGCCATGGATAGTACACACGGTGCGGTGACCATGTGGGATCAGCAAGGCCATGGATAGTACACACGGTGCGGTGACCATGTGTGATCGGCAAGGCCATGGATAGTGCACACGGTGCGGTGACCATGTGGGATCGGCAAGGCCACGGATAGTACACACGGTGTGGTGACCATGTATGATCAGCAAGGCCATGGATAGTGCACACGGCGCGGTGACCGTGTGGGATCGGCAAGGCCATGGATAGTGCACACGGCGCGGTGACCGTGTGGGATCGGCAAGGCCACGGATAGTGCACACGGCGCAGTGACCGTGTGTGATCGGCAAGGCCACGGATAGTGCACACGGCGTGGTGACCGTGTGTGATCGGCAAGGCCACAGATAGTGCACATGGCGTGGTGACCGTGTGGGATCGGCAAGGCCACGGATAGTGCACACGGCGCGGTGACCGTGTGTGATCGGCAAGGCCATGGATAGTACACACGGTGTGGTGACCGTGTGTGATCGGCAAGGCCACGGATAGTGCACATGGTGCGGTGACCATGTGTGATTGGCAAGCCCACGGATAGTGCACACGGTGTGGTGACCATGTGGGATTGGCAAGGCCATGGATAGTGCACACGATGTGGTGACCATGTGTGATCGGCAAGGCCATGGATAGTGCACACGATGTGGTGACCATGTGTGGTCGGCAAGGCCATGGATAGTGCACAGAGTGTGGTGACCACCGTGTGAACAGGGGAGAGCTGCTGCCTCAGCTCAGCCTTCTGTGTGACTGCTTACAGGGGCTTACTAAAGGGATAGAATAGGTGCCCAGAGAAAGTGCCACATTGAAGTGAATCAGGGATGCCAGGTAGGGAGAGGGGCCAGGAAGTGGCCTGGGGAGCTCAGAGCTGTGGCCCCTAGGGAAGTGGAGACAGGGTCCATCAGGCCACTGACCAGGAAGCCTGGGGGAGGCAAGGGGAGGCCCTTGAAGGCATTAGGTGTAGAGCCTGGAGCTGTGGGTGTCCAGTAACACCGCCATGCAGCCTGGGGGTCTGAGGCCACCCATCTGGGACCCCTTCACTCTCAATGAGGCTTGGCTGGGGGATCTCAGAACTCCAGAGAAAATCTTGGGTGTTCCTCCCTGCTGTACTTCAGGCAAGAGGCAGGTGAGACCGTCAGACGAGAAACATTGTCGCAGGTTCCCAAAAGCCACCTGCCTACCCACCCAATTTTTTTCCGTAATAGTTCTGCTGAACAGCTGTGCATAGTGCGATTTATTTCCTTAATCCTGTTTGGTTTCTCCCCCATATTGTGTGTCATCAACTGACATTTCAGAGGTTCCCATGTGTTCTCTGTGGAACTGTCTCAAGTTCTTATTACCCTGGTTGACGACACCAGAAAAACCACAGCTACCTACTCCCAGAAAGAGGCCAATGTTACAAAGAACCTCGTGGCCAGCCCTTTTGGCTCAGTTTGCCCAGTTGGAGGCCCTAAGGCACAAACAAGAAAAGCCAAAGGGCCTCCTGAGGACCGTGGAAGTGGGTGGTGCGTGGACCCATCACTGGCTGAATGTGGAATAGGACTCATGACAGCCAAACCATCCCAGGTTCCCCCAGAGCGATCCATGCAGCTCTCATAAGCAACCAGAAACCAAAAACAGATGCTAAGTCAGCACAAAGTGGGGCAGCCCCCAAGCTATGGGTGGCCAAACAGAATTTCCAAGTGGGCCCCCGTGACCCCTGCTGTTGTCCAGCAGGCCAGTTTAATACTCAGCATTTATCCAAATCAAGGGATGGAAATGGGGCCACCAGCCTGACCCAGGCCCGGGGTCGTTTTGCCTTTCCAACCGGTACAGTCCCAGCAATGCATTGGCCAGCATGCAATTTGAAAAAGCCCTGCTGAGCTGAAAAACACATGGAAAGGGCTCAGACATACTTAAAGGCACATTGCTGCCCTGCATTTATCGGGCAGTTTGTTCTGACATGGTTTTCCATCAGGCCTGGGCAACCCCTCCTGAGACTGTCTCCCATCCTCAGCGTGGCCTGGCCGGCTACAGGCTGCTTTCCTCCCACCGCCACTGCCTGCAGGCCTGGGAGGCGGTGACTGCTGCAGGCTTATTTGGGCAGCCCGGCCTTAATTTTTGGAAAGTGCCTTGTTGATGTATGAGGAACTTCCAGGGCTGAAATAGTTTAAAAAATGAAGCTGGGACACTATGTTTTGATTTTAGCCATTTGCAGACAGAGGGGCACACTCGGGACTCTTGGGCGCCTGGCACACTAAGCTGGGAGGGACTTTGGAGACATCTTGGCCATCTAAATCAGTCAACATGTTTATATACACAACTTAATGTTCGGTATACAGGGAAAACCATTAGAAGGTTTGCTGCACATAAAATTGTTGTTAAAGTTATTTTTATTACTTCCCCCCACAAATTGTATGCAATAATTAATAAGAACTAAAGTCACAACTGGCACAACACCTGCCCCCCTGCCAAAAAAAAAAAAAATCTGCTTTCTGAAAGCAGGCTCCCTATAGAGTGATTTCTTTATATGCCTCCTGGAAGATCTGTTTCGACTCCATTTTGATATACGTTGAACCAGATTTGAAGACCCACAAATGTAGTCTAGAGCCATTTTGCAAAAATGTTGCTGCATCAACCGTTACCATTCCCCAGAGCGGCTCATCATGTTACTAGTGTTCAATCCTGACTTTGGAATGCTAGGAAGGATAATTCCAGCCATGGGATTTCAAAAAAGTACCAAAGGAAAGCCCCTTCAAGTTACCGTAAGGACAGAAGAAAAGGAAGAAAAGTATAAACACACACGTATAAACATGTAAGGTAGCTTTTGTCCCTATACCAGATAAGGAAATCAAGTCTCAGTGAAGAGAGAGACAAGAATTCCCTTAGCCAAGTGCCTGTGTGTGTGTCTGTCTTTTACGTTAATGGTTATGAATGTAAGGAGAATTTAAAGCAGTAATTTTGCCCCTCTTTAACATGGCAAATACAACCTCCTTTAGAGATCATCAAGAATCACTATGCAGTACTGGCCGTCACCTCTGTGCGGCACAAACACACATCCTGAGTGACAGAATCCACCTCACTGCCAAAGACTCTTAGCAGCCTCAGTCCTTTTGAGCTGGAGCTGCTGCGTCTTGTATGGAAGCTCACCGGACATCCCATGTGGACCTCGGGCATCTGAGCTGGGACCATCCTATTACAAGTGCAGAAACCACATCATTAATGCAGACCTGAAATCAAATCGTTACTTACTAGCTTAGGACAGAATCCTTGGAAATCCAACATACTGTCTAAATAGATCAGTTAAGCTTTATATGTACATTCTATATACCCTTTCATTGTTTGGGCTTAAATAACTTTTCTGCTTTGTCTGGTTTAATTTCATCCGATGTGGATCGCTGGAAGAATATGATGTATATTTTAGAATAGAAACAGTTCTGAGATGCAGTTTAGCACCATTTCCTGTTCTAGTTGCAATTAAATATAAATATAGCATTTGACATAAAATAGCTGGCCCAATATATTTAGAGTACAAGTTAAGTGTCATCCGCTTGGAATTGGGCATTGACTCCGCAGAATTCACCTTTGTACAAGGTGAGCAAATGTATATTTTGTTAAAAATAAGTATCTGACTGCCAAAACAGACAGAAAGCTCTTTGCCAGATGTGTTTTCAGGCCATTTCCTTTCCTGGGAAACAGCCATTTCCCCCGCATTATAGTTGTGTTTTCATTTGCGGGTAGATAGAGTAAGCGCAGGAGTTATAAGGACCCAGGCCTCCACAGCCCAGGCCTTATCTCGGACAATTATCTTTCTCCTCGCAGCTGTGTAACTTCTGTTTGACACAGAACCACAGAAACCCTGTTAGTGGGAAGGATCAGAGTCAACAGGAGAAAATCTTCATTGTTCATGTGACTTCTCAGGTGCTTGGCATTCTTCTTTAGGTGGTTTATGGACGTTCCAAGTACTCATTCATTCTGACTTATCTGTGTTCATTGTGAAATTGTGTGTGAATGACATTTAGAGCAGATGGATTGTTGTTGTTGTTGTTTTTTAAAGAAACTTAAGAGATTCATTCCCGAATCTTTCCCAGTTTGTACTACCACAAACCAGCATCGCATCTGCTAAAGAATTTCATATTTTAGAGCTGCATTGTATATCATATGGAACCTTAAGGACTTTGAAGGGAAGAGTTTTTATTTACTAGTAGCTTGGGAAATATCCAAGTAACTATTTTTTTTTTAAGAAAAAAATTCCTTGCGTTTTTAGAAATAGTTTACATGACTGTTATGCTGTTTGATTTTTAAATATTTTCATTCTCTAGTATTATTATGGAATATTTTATTTTCCCATCAAAAAAATGCCAGAAGGTCAAGATACAAGTCACAACATTAAAAGGGAGTGGATACAATTCTAAAACAATAGATGAGTACATTTGCCTGATAATATTTTTGCCAGTAATTCTGTGTCCTGTTTTCTCCCTGTAGAAAGAAATGCTAAACATTTTTTTTCAATGGATTGATGTCAGTGTTTACTAACATGACCTGTGTTAAGTCAAATAAAGTCTTTCCTTTGACAAACACCATATTTCATGAGTGGCTTTGAGGTGGGCTTATTTGTTATAATTCACATTAAATGTTCCCCAATCCATTTCATAAATGTTGTAGAGATCTCAGAGTCCATTGCTTCTAAAAAATATGTCCAGTCTCTTTATCATAACCATCCTAATAAAGATCTAAATTTCTTAGAGTGAATTCTCATTTGAAAGTGGCTTAATGCCAACTAGATTAATTCTTGTTTAATCTAAATTTATAAAATTTTTATCTTAATTATTGAGAAACCTTTTTTAAAAAGAAACAAAAGTGTCATATGTGCTATTTACATTAAGATATATTCTCTCTCTTGGTTATAGGTTAACATAAATAAAATTGCTTATGTCAAAGAAGTAAAAAGAAGCCCATGACCTCCTTTTGGCGTCCCTGTCCATCTGGCGGACTTTATATGGAAACATCTTCCTGTGGGAAATTAGGCTTGATTATAGACTTACAAGTACAAAAAGGAGTTTTTGAAGAATTATATTGGAATTATAATAAATAGTTACACATAAAAGGAAGGGATGTTTGCTTTAAGTGTATAAAAATACTCCTTGTCACTCTTGTCCCCTCATGAATCTTAGTTGTCTGATGATGATTCAAGTCTTTCCTAATAATTCAGAATGTATTTCTCCACTTTTTCTCTTAGAAACGCTATTTCAAGCAGTTTGGTACCCCATTAATAATAAAGCATACTTCCCTAAAATGTTCCGTTTCAAGTAAGGGGTCTAAAAGTCAAAGACAGACTGATACAAAAGAGAAAAGTAAATTGGACAAAGACTGAAGAGAATTTTAAGTAAAATTTCAGTATTAAGTTCTTGACATCGGTTTCTCTCAAGGGAAAAAAAAAATCAATAATGTATTTTGAAAGCCTGAAACTATTCTAGTAAAATATTTACAGAAAAAAATAATAGGTACATTCCTCCCAAATCCTGATGCACGTTTAAATCACCTTTTTTATTTATAGATCAAAAAGTCTTGCTTGACTACAATAAAAATTAAAAAATGGTACCTATTTAAGATGCAAGTATCGAATCCACTTGTAATACTCACTAGCTCCCTCTGCTGATCTCCTATCAAGTGACAGGCAAATCTATCCATGATTGTTATTACAGTTGTTAATGGAAATAACAGGTAATTTAGGACCTACATCAATTGCAACTAAAATACAACCTACAATGCTTTCATTTTAATTTTAATGCGACAGCATATCACACCATATACAGACGTTAAAGATAGATGTGCACACACACGGTGAAAAAATACTTTTAGGCATTGATTTAGCATACACAGACCTAGGTGCTGTCTCTGTATCCTCAGGTGGTGATAAGGTTACTACTATTGCAACAGCAGAAAAAGAGGTTTGTACTGTCTGGCTTCATGAGGAGCCAATTTAGAGACCAATCCTGCTCACCCCAAGCTTACAGTCTAACAAGGTGAACAGATGTCCCATCTCAATGCACAAGCATTGCTGCATAAGGCCCTGGGTAGTACAGGAGGGAGCCCCCACATGGGAAGCCTCCCAAACCACGTGAGGGCTACGTGAACAACAGGAATAGTTTCACTATTTAGATCCACATTGTTACTTATTTAAGAAGAACATACTCTGCCCTTTCTCCCTTCCTGAATAAAGACCAAAACTGAGGGAAATTACATTCCAGGCTGAGAAAATTGCCTGTGCACTTAAAAAATAAATAAATAAATAAATAAATAAAAGACAGGACCATGGAACTTAAAAGAAAGTAACAATAATTGAGCCAAGAGTGAGGAGATGGGTGAGTCTGAAGATGCTGTCTGGAACTAGCTGCTACCGAGTCTGCTTAGGAATTGGGTTTGTATCCTAGACATAAAGCATTTGGGGCAGGGGAGTGGCCTGATGTGACTGGGAAAGGACCCTGGAGTGCTGTGTGCAGAAGGGGTGAGAGGAGGTGTGAGTAGAGGCAGAGAGACCAGAGCAGAAGCTGCTATGGTAATTCAGGTTAGATATTATAGTGGCCTGTGCTAGAATATTAACATTGGACTCATGATGTTAAAGAGGGGTGGTCAATAGACCTTCTAGACGGATGGAATACAGGGAGTCCAGGAATGGGATTGGTTTGGTATTGGGATTGACTCTTACACTTAAAAACACTAAAATAAAATAACTTAGCAATAGTTTTTAAAGCATCTATAAAATGACAAGATAATAAGCACATATTCTGCCCAAACTTATGGGAAGGTAGGAATCACGTGAACTGTTAAAGAGCTTTGCCATCGAGTCATTTGCCAAACCTGGCCAACGTAAGCCTACTTCAAGGCCTGAGTGGTTCAGACAGAAGACAAAGGCCAGGACCCAAAGGAATGGGAGCATCTGATGAGAGACCTCCTTCCAGGAAGGCTCTACCCCAGTGTCAGGGAGGCAGAAGTAAACCTGCCCACCCCACTCTCCAGAGCAAACAAGAAAACATGCCTGGATGTTAAACAGAACCAGAAGAGGGGAGCCCATCCCTGAGAAGGTAACTACAAGCTCACCCTTTTTGGTTTTACAGTAAACATAAGGTGGTCAGAAAAAACCACAGTGAGTTGTTCTAAGGTGGTCCCAGGCTGCTCACCTTAATCCCCTAGGTTTGTGGAAGAAGCAAATGAAAATCCTTTCTGGGAGAATGCACCTTCATCATGGGTCTCAAAATATTCTTATGGTTTCCCAAGAATAATGGGCAACTCACAGACAAAAATAAACACACAAGAAAACATAGTACTATTCGCAAAAAGCAGCAGAAAGAAAAAAATAGTAAAAACAGACCAGCAAAAACATCTGTCCCTGCGGTATTGGTTTGCTAAGGCTGTAGTAACAACGTACCACAGACCGGGTGCCTAAAACAATGGGAATTTATTCTCACAGCTCTGGAGGCTAGAAGTCTACAATTGAGGTGTCAGCAGGGCCATGTTCCCTCTGAAACCTGTAGGGGGTCCTTCCCTGCCCCATCCTAGTTTCTGCTGTTGCTGGCCTCATTGTCTCCTGGCATTCTCCCTGTCTACATGGCCGTCTTTTTATAAAGACGCAGTCATATTGGATTAAGAGCCTACCGCACTCCAGGAGGACCTCCTCTCAACTAGTTAAACCTGCAGTGACGCTACTTCTAAATAAGCCCACATGCTGAGTTGCTGGGGATTAGGACTTACATCTTTCTGTCAGAGATGTAATTCTACCCATAACACTTACCATGTTTAAAGATGTAAAGTAAAATTTTGAAAACACCTAACGGGGACAGAAAACTAAAGAAAATAATATTGCAGATTTAAAATGAAAACTTACAGACACGAAAAATACGACGATTGGAATTTATCATTTAAAGTCATGTTTAACAAGATTAGACACACCTGAAGCGGAAAGAGAAGTGAAAAGGAGTCATCCCAGGTGTAGGATGGAGAGATGAGATAAGGACCAAGAGGGAAAGTGAAGAAGACCTGCAGGATGGAGGAAGAGTGTCTGACAAAGTCCATCCAAATTCCGGAGGAAGGGAGAGAGAACAGGGCAGGCAATATCCAAGGAGATAATCACTGAGGATTTTCCCAAAGTGATGAAAGATATCAAGCTACAGATTCAAAAACGGCAATAAATGACAAACAGGACAAATAAAATGATTGGATAAAGCAGTAAGAGGGAAGAGTCAAGGATTACTGGTTCTGTAGTTTCTGGCCTGGCAGCTGCACAGATAGGATTCTCAGAGGCTCGGGAGGGGAGAGGCAATGCATGCAGCTTGCACAGGTTCAGTTTAAATTGGCTATGAGACTCCCAGTTAGAGTTTTCCTTTTGCATATACGGGTCTGAGCTCAAGAGAGCCACCTGGGTTGGAAGCAGCAGGAAGACCTATTTTCATGATTAATCTCAATGGCAGCCTCATTACACAATATTAACTAATATTAAACAGTTTATGAAACAGATGAAGAAGAACAGCTGTATAAATTGCATAAAGCTTAGCAATCTGGGTTTTTCTAGACAAAGTTAAGCAGCAAAACAGCTCCATTATCAGGGACCCTTGGCCATGGTATCACAGGTGTAGGTTCTGCAGATCATGGCATAGCGTCCTGTTCTGTGGATTATGGCTCTAGAAGAGATGGTGATAAAGAAGACCCGGGCTGGTCAGTCAAAAGGTCCTACATAGTATCTGTACAATGTTGCAAGTGACTGAAAAATGAGTAAAACTTACGAGATATAATTAGTAGCATGCAACTCTTCATAATTTGTCACTTCTTTGAAGGTCCTTGTTATGAGTTGAATTTTGTTCCCCCAAAATTCATGTTGAAGTCCTAACCCCTAGTACCTCAGCATGTGACTGTCTTCGGAAGTGGGGCCATTGCAGATGGAATCAGTTAAGATAGGGTCATACTGGAGTGGAGTGGGCCCCTGATCTAATGTGACAGATGTCTTTATAAGAGGACAGTCATGTGAAGACAGATACAGGAGGAACGCCTCGTGACAACGCAGGTAGGGACCAGGTGAAGCTTCTACCAACCAGGGAACACCAAAGATGAGCAGCCACCGCCAGCAGTTAGCAGAGAGGCCTGGGACAGATCCTCCCTCGTGGTTTTGGCTTCCAGAAGGAACCAACCCTGGCCCACACCTTCACCTCAGACTTCTGCCCTCCAGAACTGCGAGAGAGTGGATTTCTGTTTAAGCCAGTTTGTGGTACTTTGTTACAACCCTAGCAAACTAATACAGCCTCAAAAAAAAAAAAAAAAAAAAAAGTAATAGGAAAGGAATTAAAATATAGTGCTACCTTGCAGCCTCCACCAAACACCGTTGCCATTTGGTTCTTCTGCTTCTTGTTCAACCTCAAGAGGGGGAAAAAAATGTCCACACAGCTCCTGGTGATAGCTATGCAAAGCTTCATTCTGCTGCAGTAAAAGTGTTTGCTAGAAGAACTAAGGCTCGTTAATTGCAGCCACCCTATAAAAGAAGGTCCTCTTTCATGAGAACCTGTTTCTCTGCAGGAAGGCGGGGCAACCTCAGGGCCTCCAGCATTTAGGCACTTACCATACCTCTGTAACCATTGTTGTGAGGTTAGTTGATAATAGCTCATTATCCTCACAAAACTGTGAGTCTGAGGCCAGGCCTTATTGGAATGCGGCCAGTGTCTGTCTGTCTGTCTGTCTGTCTTTCTCTCTTTCTTTCCCTTTTTCTTTCTTTCCTTTTTTCTTTTTTTCTTTTTTTTTCTTGTGATGTAGTCTCCCTCTGTCGCCCAGACTGGAGTACAATGATGTGATCTCGGCTCACTGCAATCTCCGCCTCCTGGGTTAAGTGATTCTCTTGCCTCAGCCTTCCGAGTAGCTGGGATTACAGGTGCCCGCTGCCACACCCAGCTATTTTTTTTTTAGTAGAGACGGGATTTCACCATATTGGTCAGGGTGGTCTCGAACTCCTGACCTCAGGTGATTCGCCCGCAGGTAATCCACCCGCCTTGGCCTCCCAAAGTGCTGGGATTACAGGTGTGAACCACATGGGATTACAGGCGTGAGCCACAGTGCCTGGCCTACTGTCTTCTCTGAAATGGCATCTGTGCATTCGTCTCGGCCACCCCTGCTCAGATAAAAGCAATGGTGCCTCCTTTGAAATCTGAGAGATGCAGGGCCCTGCCCATTCTGTGGAATTCTTTCTCCCTGCTGCCTGCTGTGATGACGGCCCCTTTGCCAAGGAACCTGAAAGTCCTGCCACTGGAATTACGCTCTGGACAAGCGGCAAGATACTCCGTTCTGTCCCAGCCACTGGGTTTCTGCTGTACAGGAGGCCAGGGTGCTGCGAACCTGCTGTCGGCCCTGGGCGAAGGGAATCTCGTTAATCCAAGTGGCCAGTGCCTCTCCCTCAGAGCATGTGCAGTGCTGCAGCCAGGGCCTCCCTGCGTGGGGCTTCTGTCCTCACACTGTGGTGCTGCTGGGATGTTTTCATGGGGCCTCTCCGTTCGCATCACCACGTGTGCTCCAGAACCTGGTACGTTTGGATGAAGCCACTAAATGTGTAGGTCAGCAGCTCCACACAGAATCAAATCATCAAATGCACACTACCTGATCCAGAATAGATCGTCCTGGGGTAAACACATTCACATATTCTGAATGTACAAATGACTGTCTAATAAACACACTAGAACTTCCATAATTACTGTCCTTCCAGATAATTTTTCAAGATTATGTACACGTATTCTGCCATTCCTATCAAGACAACTTTAGAACTTCCTTTGGACAGCTGCTATAAGCTAAAGGGCTTGCATTTGAATGTCTTCCATGAAGATAAATCTTTGTTCATGAAAGGCAGAATGATTTTATATGCCACAAAGCTGCAGTAGTGTGTGAGGTTTAATAGATGGCTAAGCACGACACTGTATTATTCTAATCCTATTTTTACAATTTAACAAATGTGAAAGACACTGTGCTACTCGTACAAGAGATACAAATTAAGGAATCTTCAATGACCTTATAGCCTAGAAAGATCTTTAGTGATTCTTGTTAATCTCCCTACAGAGCTAAGTGATCCAGAGCCTAATTAATCCAGAAGCTATGTCTTCCTCCGCCTCCAGAGTAGCTCTAGAAAGGTCAAACGCTTCCGAGATGGAGTGTCTGTGGGGATAGGTCCCCTTTGCTGTGTGCCCTCCTGTGAGACAGCAGGATCTCCTGCATCTCTGCATTGGAAGTGAGGAGTTTTCCTGCTATGTCTGGGGAGAGCCTCACTTGCCTGCTCAGTAGATCAGACGTGTTCTCTGCTTTCACCAACAGCTAAAAACACCACACTGGCATTGTTTCCCAGACACTCGACTGTCCCGATAGGCATTTGGACATGGTCTGTGAGAGGATTAAACTCCAGCCACTGTGGTGGCTCATGGGAGAGGGAAACGGGTAGAAATTCTTTCCCAAACTGGTATTTCTAGTAAAGCACTCAGCCAGAGCCTGCAGCTGTTCACTATTCCATATCAATTCTAAACAGCATTTTCGTTGGCAAAAGAAAAGTGAGAAAACAACAAAGCTCGAAGCCTAAAACTTTGGGAAACCCCTTTCCAGAATGTGTTTACTTACGGGCTTAAAAATATGCCTGTTTTCAGAACAGAATAACTAATATCCATCTTTTCTATGCCGATTGAGAGTATATTTTAAATGTAAGTACATTTAGTGATTAAAAGAGAAAAATACTTGATCGTTTTCTAAACATAACCAAAATCTCACGATGTAATTGTTTTTTCCTCTATTTAAGAGCAGACTATTTCATTGCTACCAAAATGCTAGTATTTTGGAGAAAATAGAAGGACTAGAATCAAATATAAGTAGTCAACAATACAAAACCCTGCATGGAAGATGTGTACTTTGGATAGGTATCAACCTGCCCAAGCTCTCAGTGACAAACACAGGCTCATTATAGATCTGAGCAAATGTCCCACTTCTCAGGAAGACAAGGCAGATCCACATAAAGGCAGATGGCACCTGGTGTGGTTCAGACTCACACGTGGTTCTCCACAGAGCTGTTCTCGGCTCATTTGGAACACATTCAATGTTGGGAGCACAAGTTGCTTCTCTGGCCCATGTTATTCCTGGAGCTACTACTTCCCAGGGCAGAGTTCATGTTTTTTATGCATAAACAGCCTGGAAATCCTAGCATTGGGCCAGCCATCCAGAACGGTGGAGCTGCACGATCTGGTCTGGGGATATTTCAAAGGGATTAGAATACTGAGGCCCTGTGGGATGGAGGCTGCTTCCAAATATTGAGAACTGCACCAGACTGAGCTGTGTCCAGAGGAACGGAGAACGTCTTTCATTCCCTTAAACCTCACTCAACACCTGACACCTCCATCTTGGCATCACCCACCTGTAGCCTCTAGCCCTCTTCATCTGTTAAATGAGAATAACTGGCGGGTTATTTGGAGAGTGAAATGACATTGGCAGAGTGCCAGGTATGGTGTCTGATGCGTGCGCCCACCCCCTTTCCTGGTCCCCTTCTCCTCAGTTTGACTAATTATCAAAGGAAGATTGCTTTAGTGAATGAGACAGTTTAGATCCATTCTCTTGGGAAATTATGGTGGTCAGCCCTCCACTCCGTCTCACTTTAGATACCAGAAACCGTATGTCCTTGTGTTGGCAGAGCTGGATTGTCTGTCGTCCTCTGATGCAATCCTGCATTAGTAACGAAAGTGTTTTTCTGGGGCTTTGTAATGAAAAGTGCTTAAGCATTTGTTTTGGTGCCCAGAAAATGTGAGTGTAGTTAATATGTAGTGTTTGGACTTTTTGGTCATACTTTTGTTGTTGTTGTTGTCATTGCAGAAATAAAATTAACCCCTTAATCTTATGCTTAATGCACACACCAAGTGGTTTGCATATTATACCAAGAAAATAAGAAGACGGTTTTAGAAAAACCAAAGGATGGCCGGGCGCGGAGGCTCACGCCTGTAATCCCAGCACTTTGGGAGGCCGAGGCGGGCGGATCACAAGGTCAGGAGATCAAGACCATCCTGGCTAACACGGTGAAACCCCGTCTCTACTAAAAATACAAAAAAATTAGCCGGGCGTGGCGGCAGGCGCCTGTAGTCCCAGCTACTCAGGAGGCTGAGGCAGGAGAATGGTGGGAACCCAGGAGGCGGAGCTTGCAGTGAGCCGAGATCGCGCCACTCACTCCAGCCTGGGCGACAGAGTGAGACTCCGTCTCACAAAAAAAAAAAAAAAAAAAAAGAAAGAAAGAAAAACCAAAGGACACCAACAGCTCTTTACAGCCCCAAAGCTGGTGTTGCCAGTGGTCACAGGAGGGGTTCTTAGTTATCAGCAAGGGAAACTGAGGGTTTCTCACTTATGCAGAAATGGAATTTATTGAATAATATTAAGGGGGCTATGCCACAGTCAGCCTGCCCACACAGAACTGGCCTGGTGAGGTGTTACTTTGACCACCATTGCTGGGTCAGGATGCTGCTGCCAAGGCCATGCCCCTACTGGAAACTGAGTGTGGCTACCCCATCCCTGGCCCTTTCTGTCAGTGGGGTCAGGTTCAAACGCCTGGGTAGTCAGCCCAGCTCTCATTGGCTCAGTCTGAACAGCTGCCTGTTCCCTAGAAGCCATGTGCACTGGGACAATGGGAAGTATTGGTAGACACTATGGTGGGAAGATGACTGCATCCACCAAGACTCTTGGGCTAGGGAATGGTCTGAGCATGTGATGGCCTCAGACCCCAGCCAACCAAAGGGAAAGTCTGCCCTATACTCACGAAGGCTCCATGATATCCATCAGCACTTTCTTCCTCCAGTGTAGGTCAGCCATTCGCAGATACTCACACTTCGCTGATGCAGCTGATTGCCCTTTATTGTATTAAACTGAAAGAATCTCGGAGTTGGGGCCGGCGCGGCGGCTCATGCCTGTAATCTCAGCACTTTGGGAGGCTGAGGTGGGCAGATCACAAGGACAGGAGTTCAAGACCAGCCTGGCCAACATGGTGAAACACCGTCTCTATAAAAATACAAAAATTAGCTGGGCATGGTGGCGTGTTCCTGTAATTCCAGCTACTCAGGAGGCTGAGGCAGGAGAATTGCTTGAACCGGGAGGCGGGGGTTGCAGTGAGCCGAGATCACGCCCCTGCACTCCAGCCTGGGCTACAGAGCAAGACTCCATCTCAAAACAAAAACAAAACAAAACAAAACTCAGAGTTGGAAAGGACTTGGACAGACCTCACATTACAGAGGAGAAAAAAGACCCAGGAGGCAGAAAGACTTCCTCGAGGGCCATGATGGTAGTTAGTGCATCCCTTGAATACAAGTCTTCTGCTTCCTATTCCTGTCAATAACTTTGCATTTAACATTTTTGTACATTAAGTGTTACTGATTCATAGTCAATGACTATAGTCAGCCCTCCACATCCGCAGGTTCTGCATCTGTAGGTTCAACCAATCGTGGACCAAATATGTTCAAGAAAATGAAATAAAAACACAACAATAAAGAAACACAAAAAATCGAGTATAACAACTATTTATATAGCATTTACATTGTATTAACTATCATAAGTAATCTAGGGATGATTTAAACTATGTGGGAGGATGTGCATCGGTTATATGCAAATACTCCATTTTATATAAAGACTTGAGCATCCATGAATTTTGATATCCAAGGTGGGGGTCTTGGAGCCCCACAAATACCAAGGGACAACTGTGTATTATTTTCTTAACCCATTTATACCTAGTGTTCCATTATTGGAATGCTAACCATGTGGGAATTATTTATACCCTACTGCTCAAGGTCATCACCAAGGTCTGATTTTTCACACGCATACAAAATTGCAACCTCCAGCATAAATGGGGATGAATTTACTACGAACATGTAGTTTCTATCAAAAATCCCATGTCCCTATGCTATTTGTAACTGTAGAGCCAAGAGAAGCCATTGAGTCATGTGGCGAATATGATCAAGAACTCAAGATTAGGGATAACAGCAATCATTCCGTTATTCCTTTTTAAAAATTATTAGCATGTAATTTAAACATCAGGATTTCATGTGAAATGGAACAATATCTTCTGACACTTTTACAATACTAGTATTCTTACAAAACAAAGTTAGGAAGTTACATGAAGAAAACACCCAGACCGTGTGTGGGTAAATCTTTAGCACCTGCTTTCCATAGTCTTAGAGAAAGTTTAAATTATATTGAAATTTTCTCAACTGATGTCTTAATGTGTTCAGGCTGCTATAACAACATGTCATAAAATGGGTGTCTTATCAACAGTAGAAATTTATTTCTCACAGTTCTGGAGGTTGGGAAGTCCAATATCCAGGCAGATTCCATGTCTGGTGACGGCCTGTTTCCTGGTTCATAGATGGCGCCTTCTCTCTGTGACTTCTCATGGCTGAGGGGGTGAGGGAGCTCTCTGGGGTCCCTTTTATAAGGACACTAATCCCATTTGTGAGGATTTCACTCTTATGATCTGCTCACTTTCTAAAGGCACCACCTCCCAGTACCCTCGCATTGGGGATTAGGTTTCAACATGAGTTTGAGGGAGGCACAAACATTCAGACCATAGCCACTGGTCAGCATTAGGTAACCTGCAGTGCTTGGCTGTGGGATGGGAAACCTGTGTTGTAAAGGCGTCTGAGTGGGAACGGGGTCTCTAGCTGCCTTCACATCTAATGTCAGCATGCTGGAGATGGACATTGCAGCTGCAACTTACTGTGCCTGTAAAACATTTAGAAGAATGCCTTGCATATAACAAAGTGCTCAATAAATGCTAACTGTTATTATGGTTGTGTATCAGCCACTTTAATGATCTCTTTCAATCCTCATAGTAACTCTTCAAGATAGGTAACCCCATTTTGCAGTTGAGGAAACTGGAGCTTAGCAAAGTTTAGTGTCATTGCAGAGCTAGAGTTCAAACCCAAGTCTGACTCCAAAGTGCATCTGTCTGTGCATTTGCTTATTTAACCTCAGACACACAGAATTGGATTAATTAGAGTCCTCGATTCAGTACATGTTCTCTTCATTGCTCTATGCTCCTTTATTTTATTTTTTAATGTTATTTTTTGTTTGCATTTAGTAGTATGGTAAACACTGTGAACTCACCACTTAGCTCTCATCACAAGAGCCCTGGTGCACACCTCCACCTCTGGGTTCCACATACCCCGTTACCCTGCCTTCCCCATCCAAGGAAACCACTGTCTGGAATCCTTTGCCTTTCAAGCCCTTTCACAGTATGGCTCTTTCCAGCCTTTTATTTCTCTACTGTTTCCCCTGGAAACTGCGTTTCTAAGATAGTGTGGTGCGTCTGAGCTCTGTGGCTCTTGCTCCTGCTAGCCTTTCTTCTTAAAGTCTTTCAGCCCCACAAGGGTCTCAGCTTTTCAAAGTCTTTCCCATCCTTTAAGGTCCTACTTTTCTTTTCTATGAAGTCTTCGCTGGGCCACTATGACTGGGGAGTCCTCACTGTCATTCTGAAGTTCTGCACGTACTGACTCGGCACATAGTCAGCGTTCAGGTATTCATCACGTTGAAATCGAGTTACCTGCGGCCCTGTTCTGTAGTCAACCAAAACTCCTGGGGTAAAAATGCTGCTCTTCCTCTTGGCACTCTCTATCCTAACCAGCACAGTGCCTTGCTGAATATTAGAGGCCTGAGAATTTTGGTTTTTTTTCAGAGTGAATTTTTTTCTTTGCTTTATGTAATATTTTAAAGCAGCACACATTTTAGTTTGCTTTATGCTAGATTTTTTTTTTATTCTAAACAAACAAAAAAATGAGATACATGTGCAGAACATGCAGGATTGACGCAAATAATAACTGGCAGAGTGTCCTAGGAAAGACTCCTCAGATGTTATAAATAATACACAAACAAAAACACACACAAATATTTACTGAAGACTTTTCACGTGCTGCAAGGCACTGGCTGTATATTGCAGAATAAAACCGACAAAATTCCTGCCGTCTGGGATGTGCATATTATGTTAGCACAGGGAAGAGATCAAGAGTGTGTGCATAGAACATCAAGAGTACAATAAAACGAAGTGGGCAAAAGGAAGCGAGGGCGGTGAACACAGGACACCTGAATGAAGGACAGAGTTCTTGGAAAATGACCCCTGAGTGCCTGAGAGAGGAGCTGGCCTGGAGTAGTGAGGGCAAGGTGACCGGAAATGAGGCCTTGGGGGTGAGCTCACGCCTACGTCTTATCAATATCTCTCCAAGTTATCCGAGGTGGGTTATTCTGTGGCAAAGACGCCTCAGCTAACTGGATGCAGAAGAGACAACTGCATAGAGCCTCATGGTCTTGGAGTCTTTTTTTTTTTTTCCCTAGGTTATTGGTGTTCATTTCTTGTTTTTTTATTTTTTTAAGACATATCTTTGGCATTTTGTACCTACCTTCTGTTGTCCTAAATTTTGCATTTTTACTACTTTCAGGGGGTGGCCTTTGTTGTGGTGGGTAGTTCAAGATTCATCATACAAATGTGATTGTGCTTTGAAACTCCCACCAGTCTGATGCACGCATGGGTTTTCTGGTAACATTTGCCCTCTACAGCACTCTCTCTGATCACCTTCATCATCTTCCCACATTCCTGCCACAGTCGCTTCCCGGAAACCTGCTAATCTGTAACAGAAACCCTCAGATTCGCATGTTGAACTTGTAATCAAAAGTCACATATTGATTTCAAAATCAATACACACTCTAAAAACAACACTCCAGAATTAGCAGCTCAGGGCGGAAGGAAACCTCAAGTTCATCTGCTGCAGCTACCCGTCTGGGATGTGAATTCCTCCTCTTCGTGAAATGTTTACATTCATATCACAGTCTAGGGTTTAGTGAACCATAAAAAGCTGAAAGTTAATGCAAACATAAGTCACCCCCAAAACCTATGCCAACTGATTTAAAAGGAGACACAGCAGATGGAGATTATTGTGAAAGAACTCTTACTGGACTCTTTTTTTTTTTTTTAATCTCTGCTTATCCCAATCCTGTTAGCTGCATATACTGATACACTTCACATCTACGATAAACTTGGTACCAGAACACAATTCATTCCAGACCTAACTCTTTGAGATCATTATAACTGGGGCAGGAAAAATGTTAACAAGGCTTATCTATCTTATGAAGTATTTCTCAGTGTTCACTACACGTCACTTCATCTTTTCCAAAATTTGACAATATACAAAGCAGTTTGTAGTGGCTTTTTACAGTGACTCTACAATAAAACGGGTCTGTCCTGCTTGCTTTTCTAAATGCAGTCATCATCTGACAAGATTGAGCTACTTGGGGAAGTCCTTGCTTGCAAACATGGTTCTTTTGCCAAGCAGGTTTGGTCAAACTGTGTCCCCTAGTTGCACAGTTACCCCATATTTGATTAACAAATAGCAAAACAGAGATAATCTCAGAAATATTCAAGAGCGTCAAAGCCCAAATAAAACATAGGAATCCTCCTGTTGAGTCAAATTGGCAATTTTGATGAGCAAGGCTCCGTGAAGCAGTAGATGACCCCTCTGACCCCCACCCTAGTGTGAGGGCACAGTGAGTTGTGTTTTGTAAGTGTAAACTATTCTCTAGCAATTCAGTTGGAGTATTAGGAGCAAAACTGTATTTTTCTAATATTTTCAGACTAAGACACAGTGTCTCTGTTTTCTGGACTTTTCCACAGCAAATAAAGGATTTATCAGCAATGCAAAGAAAGTTCTCCTGGTGGAGACTCCACGGGGAGAGGAGGTGGGGTCTCACTAGCGCACAGCCACAAAAGACACAGAGAGCATATTACACGTGAAGCAGGATCCGTGCCCACCACAGCAGTTGTCCCAGGAGTTTCCTGTTTGAATGAGACACTTTGGGTGGACACTGCGGCGGGGGAGAAGCTGTGTGTGGCCACCACAGCTGGAAGCGTGGCCTGGTGCCCTCACAGCTGTCTGGGAGCCCCTTCCCGGGAACGCCGGCTTTTCCCGGGTGCACCATTGCAGCTGGAGCCGTTGTCGGCCGCCTCGGAAACATGCAATTGTGCTGCTCTGGCAGCCTTCTCCATCCCTCCTCCCAAGGTTTACCTCTCTAAATGTCAAAAGGGAGAGAATACTGTCATTTTTTTTCCTTTACTTTTATGTATTTGTGACATCAGGCATCACTTTCACCTTAGTCATTTTGGCTGGATTCCCATACTCAATTAAATATCCTTCCTTCCATATGGTCCATAGGAAGAGAGAGAAATTACATGTAACTGCTCTTTCCTCCTCTTTATAAAGTCTGGTGACTGAGAAACTTGGCCTGTACTTCCTTCTCCATGACCCACCATGACTGCAGGGCAGAGTTTTAAACGCAGCGGCTTAGTTTCTATCACACGGAAGCTAGCCAACAGTCCAGGAACAGTGTGCATTTTTCTATTGTACCTCCTTGTGTTAACCCAAGTTCACTCACAGCTGTTACTACAGAAGTTTGACTGAAAGCAAGTGAAGCCATCCTTCCTTTATTGAGTTTTTGAGATAGGGTCTCACTCTGTCACCCAGGCTAGAGTGCAATGGTGTGAATATAGCTCACTGCAGCCTTGACCTCCTGGGTTCAAGTGATCCTTCTACTGCAGCCTCCTGAGTAGCTAGGACTGCAAGCATGTGCCACCATGCCCAACTCAGTTTTCTGATTTTTCTGTAGAGACAGAGTCTCTGTATTTTGCCCAGGCTGGTCTTGAACCTCTGGGCTCAAGTGATCCTCCTGCCTCGGCCTCCCAGACTGCTGGGATTACAGGTGTGAGCCACCATGCCCAGCTCATCCTTCCTTTAAAACAGGCAGCTGGGCAATAATACAGATGGGACCAGCTAAGTTTCTCAGACTACTCAGAGAAGGTAGTTTTGCATAGACAAAATATACACCCTCTTAACTGCCCCACCTTTAAGGCTGGACCCCAGGGTCCACGCTCTATCCTCCAGCCTCCACACTTCCCTGTGAATAGCCTCTGTGGTCAAAGGTGCTTGCTGACACAGCCCCCATACAGCACCCGTGCAGCGCGTGTCTTTACGTGGAGGAAGACCACGCTTCTTTCAGCAGTTATTGAGCATCTACCCACTCTGTGCCAGTCATAGGGCTTAGAACTGCATGTCTGGGGGGATTTCTGGCAAAGAGCCTGAAATAAAGGCATACAGTGAGAGACAGTCAGGAGAAACCATGAGCACTCCAGTGAGGATCAAGGGACAAAGCCGAAAAAGGAAGACTGAACGCTGAGCTTCAAGCCATTCATTTCTGTGGGCTGCGGGAGCCCTTGAAAGTCTATGGGCAAGTTTTGGTGAGATTGAGCTGGTAGTTCTGTTCAGGACGGGTTGAAGGGATGGGAGATTACGACACATACCACCTGAATCCTGTCACTGGCTTTAGTCTAAACCACCCATAACGTAGACATCCTGACTTAGAATTCCCTGTGCTGCTTCCTGTCTGATGGAAACACCTCTGCTAACAGAGTGCAAGCTGTGGGAGCCGAGCCCCTTTGCAGGCAGCCTGCAGGCGGCAGTTTCCTGGCTTACCACCCGGTGCTTTTCATTCGGCTCAGCACTAGGGACCTCTGCTTCCAGTTCTCAGTGTTGGAAATTGCCATTTATTTTGCTGTTGATGATCTGTATAGACTTGGCGTGAGTATGCACGCACGTCTCTGGTGGTCTGAATTATATAGACCAGAAGGGTGTCTGATGCCTGTTTTATAAAAAATAATAATAATTCGAAAGGAAAAATGACTCACTGAAGTCTGGCAAATACAGAGCCCTCTGAATCGACTTCTCACTTGGCCATGTTGAATTCCAACTGGGTGTCCTCAGACATTTCTATCCCAAGATCTACTCCTGGCTTAGAATCTGTTTTGTTTTGTCTTATTTCAGCATTTCAGCTCATGGTTCTTGTTCCCCCAGCTTTACGGGGTATAATTTCCATACAATAGAATTCAGTGCTTTCAGCATGTGGTTCAGATGGCTTTTGGCAATTGTATACAGTTATGTGATCACCCCTACACTCGAGATATAGAACACTCTTTCTCATCTGGTGATTGCTGGACATTGAATTCTTTCCAGTTTCCATTGCTATGAATCTGACTATGATTTTTGGCATAGATTTGTATGTAGCTGTAAATCACTTGGTAATTTTTCAGAAGAATAGCAGTCTTGGGGACTGGATGGCTTATTGGGGTCTCAAAAAGTTCCTGATAATAAGGTTGCAGCCTCATGCTTCTTTATAAGAATGCATTATTACTTGCAAGGTAGCTTCGGTAGATAAGAAAGCAAGAAAGTCCCTGTGGAGACACTGTCCAGAGAGTGCAGACATGGACTAAGTTAAAGGATGGTGAATTAGCAGTGCCCAGAAGCACACGGAGGAGATACTTCCCCTCCTGACTCTACTGGGGATGCAGTTTATGTATCTGAGCCCTCTGAGCGAGTGTCCTCTCACTGACGTGCTGGGGACAGCAGATTCCAACGCAGAGTCCTTAGAGCTCAGGCTCCCCTCAACCTAACACATCTCTCAACCATTTGTCTTAAGCTGTCTGAAGTCAGCTTCCCATCTTGGGAAGGTAGAAGTAAAAGTGCTTCCACTTTGCCAAGTGAGCGTATATGGGGAGACCGAGGGTGTGGAGTTGATTGTGGTTGCGGGGGTGGCTGACAGTGTCCACAGGGCTAGTCTTGAAGCAGGCTGACACCGGGGCCGGATAGGACCACTGTGCCTCCTATCCCCTCCACCTTCCCCTCCTCCAGGAAGGGAAGAGCAGCAGCCGCTCTCGGTGGGCATTCTCTTTCCAGAACCAGGCCAGCCCAGCAGCGATCCCTTCATAAAACAAGTCACCATAACCAGAGCAAGAACTATACATTCGCTTAAAATTTATGTTTTTTTAAGTGTAAAGTGGGACTGCAACAAAAAGAAAATTATACTTAGGAGAACGTCCCTCAGAAAATGCACTTTGTGATTGTCAGGAATATTTGCCAATGTCTTTGGGGGTAGGCGGAGCCCCTTCACCTCCCCAGGGACATGCTAGGATGGCAAGAGAGGATCAGATGTCTTCCAGGGAGGCTGTATCCAGCCAGGTTCCTGGAGTGGGATGAGTCCAGTTGAGGCAGCACTGAACTGCCTGGGTCCATATGAACATGTTGAACTGTGTCTCTGGCAGCCACGTCTCTGGGCTTCCCCGCCTGCTCTCTCCTGTCCTCCAGGTACAAACCCAATAGTCAACATCAGTTTTGAATGTTACTAAATTGTTAGCCTCTCCATGGTTCTTCCCATGGCTTCCCAGCCAAGCCTCATGCTCCTGTCTCCTCTCTGCCCAGGTCTCACCAGCTGCCCTTGGGCCAGGGCACTGCAGTGTCTGCCAGCACTCACAGTTCTCACAGAAAAGACTCGAAAGGGGGCTTTCCATCCTTTGCAGTCTACCTGCTACTTATAGGCCACCAGGACAAAGGATCGAGGTGGAAAGGCAGAAAGTGCAGCACAGAGTGAATGGAAAGGCAGTCACTGAAAGGATTCTTTTGCTTTTACAAGTAGATTTTTCCTAATCACTGTATGAAAACAAGAGTACAAAATTATTAAAATGCCTGGATGATGAATTGACAACAAGAGTTTTTCTGGAACATCCTCCTGTGGGCTCAGGGAAGACAGCTTTTTTTCTGTGGTGATAGATGGTCAGGAAATGTAGCGACATAGACAATGAAGGCATTTCACAGAGCTCAGACCTTAATCGATGGCTTTTTCACTTATTAAGGATTCTTTTATTTTTTCCTTCTTCAAAAACAACTGATACCTCAATTTATGGGAATCCTTTTCAGTAAAAATTGGGCCAATGACAGTGAGTGGAGAATATTTATATGCTATACTTCCTGTCTTCCTTCATCTTTTATTACTGAGGATATTGACATGAAAACAGGATCTTAGTATCCAATGAGTTCATCGACGGCCGATTTCCCACCAGAAATTCCAGGCTTTCTGACATCAGCGTGCATTGCTCTGCATGTCACTTGGAGCACCGGCATCTGGAAATGATGAAATCCTGAACAACAAAGTTTGTTTTCAGGAAGACAAGGCAGTGGGGAAGGGAAGGGTGCTAAACTTCAGTGACTGCCTACTGTGTGCCAGGCATTTTCATCTTCCGTCTCAATAGAATGTCTAACTATGTTCTGCGATGAGAACATAAATAGCTGCTCAGTCAAAAGTTTTCTGCTCTTTCTTAGTGATCTCAAGTGTTTCCATGGCATGTGCTGCAACTAAATACGTTATGTGTAAATTGTTAAAGACCTACTGATTTCCAAACCATTAAATAGTCATGGGAATGCTTTTATACCTGAACTGTCAAAATCAATGAGATGTGAAGATACAGCAGAATATATCGGATAATTCTACAGAACTCGTATTATGGAAATGAAAATAATCAAAAAGAGAAGTCTCAGTTCATAAAAGACTAGTTTTACTTTAAAATATCTAAAAGACATGCACTAAAATGACATGGCACTGTCCCCTGAAATGATCTGGCCGTGTTGCATTTCAAATGCTACCTTCATTTTAAAACTTTGCACATTAGCATGTTCTTTATAATAGCAAAAAGTGGGGGAGTGAGGAACATTTGGTGCTAGAACAATGATTGGGTAAATCATACCAAGCTGAAAAAAGTATTTTTGCAGAGAGTTTTCGAGAGCATGGAAGAGTGTTATAACGTTAAGTGAAAAAAAAAAAAAATACAGATTCAATAAAAATGAGCAATAAAGCCAGGATGTCAGTGAGGATGGAGTGGAGGGAGTAACACCGTGTCCTAAATGTGCATCGGTCCATCATCACCTCATGCATGAAGAGAATGGAAACATTTGGTTTGTGTTTTCTGGAATGTGTCATAAGCCATTGTAACCAAAAACTACACCATGAACAAAAAGCAAGGCAGGCCCTGGATGGGAAGGTAAGGAGGTGGGCAGTTCCTCAAACTCATGTCAGGTGCCCCTCGGCCACTAGACAGAATCTGCTGGTTTCTGGGTTCTGGTTGACCAGAGGCCTAATCTAGAATCCGGTTCTAAAAACCGAAAATTTTTCTTATAGGGCTTGCTGGACGCAAATCTGCATTGAGACATTGCCACAAGCAATAGTTTAAGAAAAACATAAAGGAAAAAATAATAATAAGTTTTGGGAAATAAGCCTGGAAAAGCAGTTTATTCCCATCTGCTAACTCATTGGATTCTTGCAGTAACCCTAGGGTAGGTATGATGGTGATCTCTGCTTCAAAGATGAAAATCAAGGCTGCCTGAGGTCACTTGACCCCCTCACAGGCCAGTGGAGACTGGCTTCAGACTCGGGTCTTTGGACTCCAAGGCCCTGGTCTTTTTTCCCCCCCCGAGATGGAATTTTGCTCTTGTTGCCCAGGCTGGAGTCCAATGGCGCAATCTCAGCTCGCTGCAACCTCCACCTCCTGGGCTCAAGCAATTCTGCCTCAGCCTCCTGAGTAGCTGGGATTATAGGCATGTGCCACCAGCCCCAGCTAATTTTGTATTTTTAGTAGAGACGGGGTTTCTCCATGTTGGTCAGGCTGGTCTCAAACTCCTGACCTCAGGTGATCAGCCGTTCTTGGCCTCCCAACATGCTGGGATTACAGGCATGAGCCACCGCGCCCAGCCAAGGCCCTGGTCTTTCTATCACATTTTGACACCTTGCTCAGTGCAATGAGTAGTTAAAATCACCGTCATTGGCTACATGACTACTTTTTATAGTCACTCTGCTTATTGTGGTTTTGGCTACATCCTAGTTGAACTTTAGGGCCAGTGTTTATTAAGGTCTTGATCTCATGGCATTTGTAGACAATCGAATGTTGAGTGACAAACCCTGGTAACGTGATTTCTCGCTGCTGGCCTGTGAAGCCATGGAAATTTTCCCATGGAAATCACCCCATGTGTGGAATGAATGGTTAGTGGAACACAGGCATTTTTTTCTCCTGTCCTCTAGGTTTTAAAATACCTGAATGTCCTGAAATGCAAGAGTATCCTAAGAGCACTTTAGAAACATCTTTGCAGGTTTCTTTCCAGTGTGCTTTGTGGGTTGGGTGAGATACCATATTCCAGGACACATGGCCCTTAGAGAAACAAATAATTTCCTTTCCTCCTGCTTCAGTGTTGTTGGTAAAGTGTGAAGATAGCCCCAGGAGACTCAGCTCCTGCACTGCATTTGGATAGAAGGGCATTCAAATTCCACCAGGGACAACTTCGTCTAAACCCCTAGAATTCCTCATTTTGACCCTTGGCATACTCTATATTTGTTGAAATACAAAAACAAAAGAGTTGAAGTGATTCTATGTATATGTAGTAGGCATATCAAGTTCACTATAAAATTCTTGAAAGTGATTTTATATATATTTAGTAGATATATCATGTTCACTGTAAAATTCTTTATTGTATGTTTAAAATTTTTCAAAATACAATGCTGGGGGAAACCTATGGAACAGAAGTAGGGAAAAAATTCCACGAGGCAAACTGAGAATGGAAAACCATGTGAAGCTCTGTTAGAATATCATCACTAATCTCTTTTTTCCTTATACCTATATTCATGAAAGCCAATAGAGAACAATACAATATAGAGTATAACACCCGTGTACCCATCACTCAGCATTGCTCAATCTTAATTATCATTATTGTTATTATTATTATTATTTGAGACAGGATCTTGCTCTGTCACCCAAACTGGAGTGCAATGGGGTGATCATGGCTCACTGCAGCTCAACCTCTCGGGCTCAAGTGATCCTCCCACCTCAGCCTCCCAAGTAGCTGGGACTACACGTGCGTGCCGCCACACCCAGCTAATTATTTTTGGTAGAGACAAGGTTTTGCCATGTTGCTCAGGCAGGTCTCAAACCCCTGAACTCAAGCAATCCTCCTGCATTGGCCAATTTTAATATTTTATTATAGTTGTTTCCATTTTTTGTGTTTTTCATAAATTAAATCTTGTAACTATTATACATTTCACAGAATATTATAAAGTTAAAGCTCCCTTTACATCTTTCCCGCTCCAATTCCATTCTTCCTCCCTCTCTAAAAGTAACTGCAGTCCTGAAAATTTGCCAATTATCACATAAACATATCACATAATTGTAATGTGATTTTTCAAATGGGGGTTTCATGCATGGGGGTTGAACACTGGTTCTGGAGTCAAATGTCACTGGGCAGGAATGCAGACTGTGGCACATCCCAGGAAGTGAAGAAGCTCCTTCCATGCCTCAGTTTCTTCATCTGTTCAATGGGGATAATAATTATTGCCTTACAAGGCTGCTGTGAGGATTAAACAAGACAGTTGACATTTGTGCAACTCCTGTCAGATGATGATCACCTGGTAAGTGGTGACAGGTCAAAGCTATAGTTATTTAAAGTCACTTCAAAAGAAATCGCATGAGTGTAACTCTCGACCACTTATAAATCCCAAAGGGAATCAACTTGGTAGCAGAGTCCTTGAGCTGTGAGCAACCTTGGAGCTCCCTGGAGATGTCCCCAGCCCTCTCCCTTTGCAGCTAGGAAGACTGAGGCCAGGGGAGGCGAAGCACCTGGTCTCACCCAAACCTTGTTGGTGGCAGAACAGACTCTGACTCCAGGGCTCTTACCCCATCAGGGCACTGCCCCGCCCTCCCCACCAGCCACATAGGGCATCTTCAGAGAAACCCGGCTGCGTTCTGCTCTTGGCTTACACTGGATTCCCCTGTACTGGTGTAAACTTGTTATGAATCCCATTTGATTACAATTCAGGCACGTAATGCTTTTCCTGCCAGAGTCGGTTTATCTCATTTTTAAATCAAATTCTCTCTACTATTTAGGCTGTATTTATTCATTTTTAAAGTAATCTAGGCTCTTGTTTTTCTTTCTTTTTTGTTTTGTTTGTTTGTTTTAATTGAGAAGGGGTCTCACTCTGTCACCCAGGCTGGAGTGCAGTGACGCTCTGTGGGCTCACTGCAACCTCCGCCTCCCAGGCTCAAGCGATCCTCTAACCTCAGTCTCCTGAGTAGCTGGGACCACAGGCACGTGCCACCATGCCTGGAATATATATATATATATTTTGTATTTTTGGTGAAGACGAGGTCTTGCCATGTTGCCCAGGCTGGTCTCAAACTCCTGAGCTCAAGTGATTTGCCTGCCTTGGCCTCCCAAAGTGCTGGGATTACAGGTGTGAGCCACCATGCCTGGCTGGCTCTTGTTTTTCTCTTCCCCCTATACCCCAAATAAACACAGAGCTTTACTCCCGCCTCAGTCTAATTGCTGCTTCAAGGCTGCGGTTCGGACACTATGTTTTTTGGGGTGTGGTTTTTTGTTTTCGTGTTTCTTTGTTTTTTTTTAAGACAGAGCTTCGCTCTTGTTGCCTAGGCTGCAGTGCAATGGCGTGATCTTGACTCACTGCAAACTCTGCCTCCAGTGATTCTCCTGCCTCAGCCTTCCAAGTAGTTGGGATTACAGGCATGTGCCACCAGGCCCGGCTAATTTTGTCCTTTTAGTAGAGATGGGGTTTTGCCATGTTGGTCAGGCTGGTCTCAAACTCCTGACCTCAGGTAATCCGCCCACCTCGGCCTCCCAAGATGCTGGGATTACAGGTGTGAGCCACTACACCCAGCCTATAATTTATTATTAAGGCTGCAGTGCAATGGCATAATCTTGGCTTGCTACAACCTCCGCCTCCTGGGTTCAAATGATTCTCCTGCCTCAGCCTTCCAAATAGCTGGGAATATAGGCACATGCCACCACGCCTGGCTAATTTTGTATTTTTAGTAAAGATAGGGTTTCACCATGTTGCCCAGGCTGGCCCTAGACTCCTGATCTCAGGTGATCCACCCACCTTGGCCTCCAAAAGTGTTGGGATTATAGGCGTGAGCCACTGCACCTGACCCAGACACTATGTTTTTATGGCTGGATTTTGTCTTTGCTCTGGTCAAGGTCTTAGGCAAACACACACACACACACACACACACACACACACACACACACCCTGAAAAACAAAAAACATAGTGTCCGAACCGCAGCCTTGAAGCAGCAATTTGACTGAGGCAGGAATAAAGCTCTGAGGTCTTAGAACATTACCAATGTATTTTTATTGAGGTCATGTTATGAAATTGTTGCATAGGACTTCTCAAGAAAAGACAGCCTCTTCCTTGCAAGATACTTTCTTTTGCAAAGATTGAGATCATTCCACAAAAATAGACTTCTGTTCATTGCTTCCTTCTTATGCAAAAGTGGCCGTCCCTCCCATCAGAAGGACCCCAGCTGGCACTCTGTCAAGTAGACAGAAGCATGAATAGAAGGCTGGTGGTGAGCTCCAGGTGCCTTCCCTGTTGTCTCCTTTCTCCTGTAGCCTCCCTGGGTTTTCCTGGGTGCATGTTTTTTTGTTGTCATTGGTGTTTTGACAGCTGGCCGTCCAAGCACGGCTGCTGTGTTTGAGCAGGAGGTTCGCTGAGGAGAGCTGGGGTGTGGCTGCAGGGCCTGGCCTGGCCTCCCAAGAGCCCCCGCTGCCCATGTGCCCAGGTCATACCCATACCGGAGCATTCCTTATGCAGGTCCTGGAGAGCATTTCTGGTAAAGGGTTCTTTGTGTTAGGAATGTTCAGCAGAGCGTCATGAGCCGGGTCAGAGTGGAATGAGTGGTTTACCCGGGGCACCTCCGGACCCTGGGAGTCACAGCTGTGGAATTTTACTGGAGTTTTCACTGCAGTGCAGCCCAGGGTAGGACACAGAGGGCTTCCACTCCCTTGGACCATGCTAATCTTTCCGAAACACTCATTCGTGGGCCCTCGTGGAAGCTCCTAGGGCATTACCAAGACATAGCAGTCCTTGATCATATCCAGTGAATTCTGAAACAGTGAAGGAATTTAGATCTCATGTTTCCATGTTGCTGAGGGCGCCCTGGGCACAGAGCCCACTCGCATCAGGCCAGATTCTTTGGAGCATTGGCAACTGGCCTTTTTTCTGGAGAAGAAAGTACTGACACTACGAAGCCCTCAGTGTTCTGCTACAGGGCACTGCAGGGGAAGGAAGAGTTGGCCTGTCACTTGCCATCTCTCATTTCTGTGATGCTGCAGAGAAGGAAGCGGAGGCATACATTTGTCAGAATCTAAATTACAGCATGTGGAAGGCCCTGCCCTCAGGGTCAGAGCGTCAGGCTACAGAGGACCTAGTTTAAAGGGATAGAAGAGCGATTACTTTAGCTCCTTCTCCTCAGGGGCTCCATAATGGTTTTAAACTGTTCTTTAAAATGGAAGTCTTTCTAATCTACTTTTGACTTATATATTAACCAAGAACCTCTTGTAAATCTTAAGACTATATAGTTGTCCAAGACAGGCGACTTGAGGTTGAGTCTGTCGCTAACTAACTTACTGACTTCAGACAAATCCCCTTGTCTTTGGGATCCTTGCTCCCCTATCAGTAAAACAGAGATGATTGATTGATTCAGAAGCATTCGCTGAGCACCCACTCTGCCGCGAGGCACTGCCTGCATACTTGGGAAACGTCAGGGAGTGAGAGAGGCAAGGATCCCTGTCCACCTGGAGACTTCATTCCAGCAGAGGAGACACAGGAATGAATGAACGGAATAAGCGAATAGGTTATGTGCTTGGAGCAAACAAGGGATGGAAACACGGAAGATGGGTCAGGAGTGTGGACTTGAGTCCACAGCACTAAACTGTTCCATTGAGAAGGTGAATGAGTTAAAAGAAGTCAGGAAGTTGGCCAAGTAGATGCAGGGGAAAAGCGTTCCCTGGAGAGGGAGCCAGCCAGCGGCATGCACAAGGCCTGATGGGCGGCTGAGCCAGTGGGGAAGAGGAGGGAGTGGCACAGTCGGGATGACCCAGCACGTGGGCTTCTGCTCCAAAAGAGATGCGGGAGCGCTGCAGGTTTGAGTGAAGAGTGCACAGTCCAACAAGGTCTTCAGAGCATCATTCCGGCTACTGCAGGTTTGAGTGAAGAGTGCACAGTCCAACAAGGTCTTCAGAGCATTGTTCCGGCTGCTGCAGGTTTGAGTGAAGAGTGCACAGTCCAACAAGGTCTTCAGAGCATTGTTCCGGCTGCTGCAGGTTTGAGTGAAGAGTGCACAGTCCAACAAGGTCTTCAGAGCATCATTCCGGCTACTGCAGGTTTGAGTGAAGAGTGCACAGTCCAACAAGGTCTTCAGAGCATCATTCCAGCTGCTGCAGGTTTGAGTGAAGAGTGCACAGTCCAACAAGGTCTTCAGAGCATCATTCCAGCTGCTGCAGGTTTGAGTGAAGAGTGCACAGTCCAACAAGGTCTTCAGAGCATTGTTCCGGCTGCTGCAGGTTTGAGTGAAGAGTGCACAGTCCAACAAGGTCTTCAGAGCATCGTTCCAGCTACTGCAGGTTTGAGTGAAGAGTGCACAGTCCAACAAGTCTTCAGAGCATCGTTCCGGCTGCTGCACAGGGGCAAGAGTTGATGCAGACAATAATAGCTGGTAATAGAGTCAGATACAGTTGTGCAGGCAACGGCCCTTTACAGATGACGAAGTACCAGAAAAGTTAGGGTGCAACTGTTTGTTTTCAGTTCACAAAAGGGAAGACGATTAATCCCCAAAAAGGAGCCTGTGAGAGTCAGATGAAGAATTTAAGAAATAAATAATAAGGGTCACATGAGAAAGTCTCTTTCTTTTCATTTGTTTATTTATTTTTACCAAAAAAGTATGTTTCTGTGTCCTTCAGCACATTTTTCAGGAGCATTTAGAGCACATCCGTAGAATGGCCCTTTTATGCATGCCGACCGTGCTGAACAGTGTAAGCCAGGTGTGACATATCTTTCACGGACATGAAAAGGATATTGAAGGATATTTTGATCATTTTACTGGGCTCCAGTCTCAGCTTTGCCAAAAACTGGCACTGTGCCTTGGACCAAGTCACTTCATCCCTTTGGGTTTGGGTTTGCTCCCCTGGAAGGTAGGAGAGGGGAGAAGTGAGCTCTGGCGGTCTTCTTAGGCTCTGCTGCAGCTGCATGAGTGGCTCTACGGCGCAGCCCGCTGCCTGCATCATGGCAGGTTATACACAATAAAGAAATGAAAGGAATTTATCTGTTAAGGGAAGTAGCCTCACCTGTCAGGATGGTTGGCTCTCTTGTGTCTAACTTAGGTATTTTATGAGCCTGTACACATGGCAGCCAAGGGGACCTGGCCGCCAGAGCCATAGGAGATGACCCAGCATAATGGGCTGGGCAGTAAGGAAGCCAGACTCTGGAGCCAGTGTGGAGGTACAGGAGCTCGCGAGCATGAGGGCATGATGAGGGGTGCACAGAGGGACCCCTGGGCTAACAGGGGCCCAGGAGACAGTATTACGGCATTGGACTTTGTATTCCTGGAGACCAGCACAGATTCCACAATGCAACGATGCCAAAAAATGGTAGAACTGAAAACCCCAGCCAGATCAATGCCAGAATAAATCACTTTTCTGCTGAAATTGATAGCCTCCTAAAAAGCTAAGACACATGCAGTGGAGAATAATCATTATCGACCATCAAATAGCTAAGAACCAGCTGAGAAAATACAGAAGGACACGCAGTAAAGAATGAATGAGAAAACTCTTGTATAGAGGATACAGTCAGAGTTAGCAACCAATTGCTTCTTCATGTAAATTAAATCAGCAGAGAATCTAAAACCATCCTGTAGACCACACTTAGAGGGTAGGAAGGGCGCAATGCGGAAAGGTGGGCAGGAAACGGGCTTAGCATCCAAGCAGGCTGAACACAGCCCTCTGCCTGGTGCGTGATCTCAGCACTTCTCCTACCTTCTCTGAACCTCAATGAAGGTAATAAAATCACCTGCCTATAAGCCTGCAGTGAGAATTAGAGGAGCAAATGGATGAGCCTCAGTCCTGTGTGGGGTCTGGCTGCTCACAAGGCACCATGGACGCCATCTTTACCATCATCACTATCGACACGGAGCCAATGGTGAAAGCAGGACACAGGCAAGCCCCAGCGTTTCCCACCATTGTCTTATTTATTAGGCCTCAAGAAGACGTTAGACTTCTAGAAGGAGATTCCTTAAAGACAAGACTAAAAGGTAGACTCCAAATTTTGGCTACAAGTGGCAAATATGTCTTATAAGATGGATTTTATGTTCTTGTGCCAAGTGCCGTTGGAAATACTGAAGACCGTGCAAAAATAAAAAACAACAAACAGCCGCAGGAACCCGGAGCCCTCTCCCAGCCCAGAACATTCATCAGCTCGGCCAAGAGTTCTGCTGGGTTTTCTCTGGGGGCTGGTGCTGCTGTGGACATAACAACCCGGCACATGGAGGGAGGACTCAGCGCTCGGAAGGGAGAGGGAATGAAGAGGAATTTCCCTCGTTCCTAATTTCTTCGTCTCTGGGAACATTTCCTTCAACAGAGTCCTGCTTTTCTCATCCTCACACCCCACTGCGCCCCTCCTGAACCCACTCCTTTCTGAATATAGTCTGCTGTCCCTCCAGACCCACAGAGGCCCTCTCCCTCATAAGCACACCCTAGGTGGGCCTGCCCTTCACTTACCCATCTCTGTAGAAGAAATGTGAGCTCTCCAAAGGGAAGGGCAGAACCCTGCTTGTTGGTCTTTCTGCCCCCAGCACTTGACCTAGAGCCTTGCACTGAGGACGTGCCACTCACGTCTGCTGAATAAACAGCCACATTTCCAGATGACGATGTCCTTTTCTAGTCAACATCAGCTCAGCGGGCCTTCAGGTAATTTAGTTATACTTGTGCCCTCCCCACCCCCTCAACAGGGTGAGGATGTTCCTGGGCACAGAAATTAGCTCTGAGGCAGGAAGGAGGAAAGGGGACGCTTCTGGGAGGCAAAGGTGGTCAATCAGAGTGAGCACCGGAGACTCCGTGTGCCTGGGAAATACGTGGGTTCCCACAGCCCGCCTTGGGGAGCCGGGGTGGGGAAAAGGGTCTGTAGAGCAAGTTTAGGATGCAGCACCTGCCAAGCTTTTCAGAATCTCACAGTCAGGAACAGAACTCATGCAGGGAAGGGAGGGATTAGAAAGTAGGAGGCAAAGCGCAAGTCCTGAAACCAGAGAGAGTCGGCGACTGGTCAGAGTGCAGCTCTGAGCCTCAGACATGAGGGGAGAAGAAGGGGATGGGATGGGGGGGTCGTGAGGAATGCCGTTGTCCAGGCTCCATGCGGCCCACCAGCTCAGCAGAGGAAGGAGTGGGCTGGGAGGGGCACACTCCAGAACAGCTCTCCTGGGGCAAAGCAGGCTTTCTTCCTGCACACCCAAGAAGGTTTTCCAAAAGGTAATCACCATTTCTCCCAATCGACCCCAATGTGTGCTGAAGCAAAGCCTCACGTGTGAGCCGGCGGGTGGCTTCACGACAGGCGTGAGAAGGCCGTACCTCTGTGTGGGTGAGGAAGCGCAGTGCAGCTCACTCCTGCGTGGTGGGACTAAGGAGAGCCCCCTGCCACCCAAAAGGCACCCTCACACTTCAGAGAATGGATGGCAACTGAGCGTGGCCAGGCTGGAGCTGCAGCATCCCATCTGATGCCTTGCAGAATGTAACTTTCCAAAATGCATTGCTTTTCAATGAAAGGAGCTTTTACTGTCCTCTGAGCTCAGCATTAAAATGCATGTGTGCATGCAGGCACATGCAGCCCTGCTGAGCTGGGAGGTGAAAAGACCCTAATTAGTTCTGATTCGTTAAGCCATGTATTTTAAAGAGTGTTAAACCTATTGAGATGCTACTTCTTAGTGCGAATATGCAGCTCTTACAAGTCCTGATAAAAGTGAAAATCCAAGGCGCGCCTGGGAAGTGAGAATATTCCCTTCAACTTAGGCTTCCACGGTCATGAGTAGGAAGTCCTCTTCCTAATCTCAGTATCTTAAAAAGAAGCCTTGATGTTGTTACGTGATTACCTAAAAGGAATGCCTTCCTCCGCGGACCGGAAGGATATTTTTAAAAGAATGTTAAGCTTGTGACAGGAATTATCGATACCTTTGGAATTTTTTTTTCAAGTGACTCAGGCTTACTTGAAGTCATTACCTAGGAGTTAGTCAGGGACTGCATGACGCCAGGCCCCAACTGTTTAAAGTAGAGCATGGCTTAGTGAAAGAATGAAAAAACCGAGGATGTTCTTTGTCCATTATTCTCACCGTGATGAATGATGCTTGTTTTCCTCTCCACTTTAATTAGAATGTTTCTACATTTGCCAAAGAAAATGTTGGAATGGAGACAAAAACCTGAAATTATAGGAACAGGGCTTGATGTAATAGCTTATTTGTAAAGGAAACACAACTTGTTTGGTATTTTATTGAAACAGGAAGTTCAGAAGCTTAGTACACACAAGTACAACAAATTCTCAGGTGCTTGTTGAGTCATCTGTTGTTGGAAATAGTCTCCTGGTAGTTTTCCCCTTGATTTACTTTTTATCTTCATTTTGTTTTTTTGAAAGTAGTGAGGGTAGGAAGTTTCAGAGAGATTCAATTAGAGATTATGTGTATTTTTAAAAATCAGCTATCAAGATTAAATAAAGCAAGCGGGAATTATCTCCTTGCTCCCGTATACCAATTTTTGTAATTATGTACAAGATTGAGGGAAACCAAAGAAAAACAATAACCTGCTTCAATGCAATTACGAATTCAAAAGTAACCCTTACTCTGGGGGAATTGTATTAGAGATTAATAAAGATCAAAAGTACTGTGGTTTTATTTCTCTGTGTTCTATTTGCTACTAAGCAGTCTATAAAATAACCTTTTCCCCACAGGAGCTAGTTAATGGTTTGCTTCGTACTAAATAAAAGTTACTGAAATATCTGGAGCTGAGTTGGTGGAGACATGGAAATCTTTAGGTTGGAATTTCTTGTCCTTTTCCAAAGGATCAGGCCAGGACATTGCTGTCTAATCTACAAAACCTACTCATCCTGGCAAGAGTTCAGTATTTCGAAGACTGACTAGTGTGCTACTTCTAATAGCGCTTAGTAAGGGCCCCCAGGGGAGTGCACGGGAGAGGGGGTCCCTGGCAGGGACGCCAGACCTTCTCTAGCTGGCTGTGGGGGCTGACCTGGCCACCTGTAGCCCTCAGCGCACAAGTGGAGGTGTAGCTGGTATTCCTGTGGGAGTGGCAGTGTCCATTTTTGACATTTAAGGGCTTGCTCCTTTAGATACATTTACCATTGCCCACCACTGGGGATTGGGGCGGCACTGCCCACCCTTGGCAGTGCCTCTCCTGGGTTCCAGCAGGGTCTGAGTGTCTCTAGCACACCTCTGACTGAGGCAAGTTAGGCTTGTGACATCACCTCTTCCTAGGTGGGACAGAGACTATACAATACATGTGACAAGAGAAAAACCTTACATCTTTGTATTGAAAGATTTAAGTTTTTTTGTTTATCGACTAAATAACACTGAACAAAACGATTCTACTATGAAATGAAAGGTTTGGACCTCTGAGGGTTGTTGCATTATTTCAATAGCTGAGCGACAGAGGAAGCACACAGGCCATCGTTGGGGGCAGGTTGGAGGCCTTCAGTTCCTTTGCAGCTATGGGCTCCCATCAAGGGTGAGTGCATTGAGGAGACATTGCCTAGAACTACTGGACAGACATCTCACGCAGGAGACAGGAGCATGGTGCTTAACACACTTCCAGGCGCCATTCGGAATCGCTAAACACAGCAGTGCAGAGGCAGATGACAAGGGCCACTACGGGGTCACCAAGGGAGGAAATGGGAACTGGAGCCCCCCAGGAAGGAGAGCTGAGGCTCCTTGTGGGCTGGGGGCTGGCTTCATGGCCCTGCAGCCACCACCTGGAGATGAGAGAGCTGTCCCTAGGCCTCCCTGCAGCCACCACCTGGAGACGGAGTCCCTAGTCCTCCCAGCTGTGCACACCTGGGCAGCCGCACTTTCCAGAGGATTCTTCCTGCGGCTTCCACCCTCACAGCTCTCAGCTTCTTTGCAGGTGCATCTCTAGAAAACAGTTCTCATCAGGGCACCCTGTGCTTCTCAGTTTCTAGTCATTTCCCTTCTCTGAAGGTTCCAATTCAGACTCGAGCAAAGCCTTCAAGACCTCTCCTTAAACTGGCCCTCCTCCTTTTCCCTCCAGCCACTGGTTGCCTCCTGGCTCTTCCTGCCCTAATGCCGGCTGTCTGTGGCAGTCTCCCTCCCGCCATGACACCCCTACCTGTCCTCCATCATACGGGACACACGCACACACACACACCCCCCACAGGCACATCATACATACATGCCCACCAGAAACACACACACCATACACACACCACCCACCCACATGCACACCATACATACACATACACACAACACACACATTAAATACACATACCACTACACATGGTGCACACCACACACTCAACACACACACACTCAATCATATACCACATATACACACACCACACACACACAAGCCTTTCCTAATTATCTAAAGGACAAGCTTTTCTGGGAAGCATTCCCCAGAGCTTCTAGAGAAATTAGTGTCACCCTCTTCTATGGTTTCAGAGTAGTGTTTTTATATCACCAGTATAAATACCATCATATAAAAAGGGTAGTCAATGTACCATAGTAATTAATTATTTAAGTATGTCTCCTCTGCTAGATGAGGAGTTTCCTGAACGCAGGCGCTGCAGAATTTTTTCATAGTTTTAAAATCTCTTCATGGAATACAGAAGGCTCTCCATAAACTTGCCTGAGTTTAAATGGAGTCAGGTTGGAAGGCAGTAGCAAGGCACAAAATGCAGTGAGAGCCAAGCTCAGGAAAACCAGTGTCCTTGAGCAGAAAGACTTAGGAAGGGGGCTCGCCAGGGAGAAGGGAGGCAGCAAGGGGCCAGCCTTTGGGGAGCCTTAAGCACCAAGAGCAGGGTGGTGCACACTTCGTCTGGCAGGGGCTGGAGCCGGAGAGGGACCGTTCAAGCGTTCTGTGCGGATTTCTATGGCAATGACATGAAGGGGAATGAAGGTGGAACCAAGAGTCCCAGTGGGAAGTGGCCTGGCAACCAGCAGTGTCCACAGCACACCGGAGCCTCAGCAGTGGCTGTGAGGATAGGTGGGAGAGCCAGACCCCAGCCCCTCCGGGGGGAATCTGAATGCGGGAGGAATGGATGGAAGGGAGGGTGGGGGCTGGGCTGTGCTCTCCCACTCAGAGCCCCAAATCGGGGAAGGCTGCTTGCCTTTTGGTTCATTTCCTTTCTTTAATACACAGCAAATTCCTGGTCACCCTTTGTTGTTAGCTGGTTGGGTTTGTCGCTTTCCTTGTTGTTTACAACCTCCAGGTATTTGTGGACAGATCTTATCATCTCCTTCCCTCTTAGTCACCTCTTGGCCCAACTCTGCATATTTTACTCTTTTTAACTCTGCTCCTGTTCTGACCTCCGTACTCTCGGAAGCATATTTGCTTTGTGTTTTCAGATTTTATTTCATTTTGGCTATTTAAAGAGATGCAATAAACTAAATGTGGCCTGGCAAGTCTGGTCTTAAAATAGAAAAAAAAAATACGAATATATTTGTGTGTGCATGTGTATCTGTGTACATAGGTGCATGTGTGTGCCCGTGTGTGTACATCTGTGTGTGTGTGTGTGTGTGTGGCCGGTGTACTATAAATCCAGGGCATCAGTCTCCTGACATTGCTTTCACTTTTTACCATTCTCCCCCAAACATTAGTCTTCAGCCTGTACTTTCTCAGTTTCCCCAAAAATGATTTAAAAAAAAAACGTCAAATGAGAAAGTGATCGACGTCTACCGCCTGACTCTGCTCTAGATCCATCCATGTCTCTGAGGCCTTGGGGCTTATTGGAATGTGCTTATTTTCATAGTCCCATTAACATGATGTTTCAGAAGGGCCAGCTCGGTTTTGTCTTCAGTTTTCTCACCGGTGATTGTCCAGGGTGGGGTGACAATGGAATGCAAAGGAGCATGAATGAACTTTTCGGGATGACGGAAATACTCCATATTTTCATTGAGGTGTTATTACCTCCGTGTGTCAAAATCATCACAATTTTTACATTTCATCGTCCTTAAATTATACCTCAGTAAAGTTGATTTTAAAAGTTAAACACGTACACTTTGCTGGAAAATGATCCTGGAGAGTGTTTATGCCTTTATATGAATTTAGCTAATGCATTCTCTCTCCAGGGCCCTTTGCACTTTAGGATATAACTGATGATGTGAAAGGTACCAGCAAGGAAGTACAGGATGGGAATCTGGGGATGGAAGCCCCTTCCTGCTTTCAGTAGGTGACACAGGCGCTCCTTACTCATAAGGCTGAGCTTGGCTTCAGATAAATAATCAGAAAGTCGTTTGTGCGAGATTTTAAGAAGAGGATCCGAACTGGGACTTAGTAACTAACTCTGAAACTGCCACCTGCACTCTCTGAACTTCATGTCAAGTCAATACTCCGTATGCTACAATTCCATCTTTCGTTAAAAAGCAGGTCTAAGGTACCCAATTTCCATGAAATAAATGTGCTTTTTACAATGCTTGATTTGCAAGTCAGTTTCAAAAGTAATTTGGCGAAGATATCAGGGTTATTTTTACAAGATTAAAAATCAGTATTCAATAAATTATTTTATTCACTTTGACTTTTTTTTTAACCTGTCTGTGACATGTGTGTCCTTTGATCCACACACACGCCCTGGCCAGTAGGAAACAGGCACACTCTGCTGGTGGCAGAGGGATGGGGACTGCAACCTGATCTTGGACCTTCCCTGTCTCCCTAGCTCAGCCCCCATGCTATCATGGGCTGCAGCCAAGTGGCCTTCCAGGGTTGCACTGGAAGGAGCCACAGCCCCTCCATGGAGCCATCCCAGACACAGCTCCTCCACAGAGCCCTGGTCTCAGCCCTGGAGGCCAGAAATGTGCTTCACCCACTGGCCTGCCATGTTGCAGCCAAGAGAAGAGCTTTTGACTGAGAAGTGGAAACTAGGTTGTTCAGATCAGATCTCTGTTTTAGACTTCAGTACCCTAATGATGGATTTCAAAAATTAAATATTCCCTAACAAACCTCCAAGACTCTTTGTTTGGGTCAGTTAAAATACAGTGGAATGTGAGAGCACATGTCAGAATTCTCAAGCCTACGTTTACTGTTGTTGTTGTTTTGAGACAGAGTCTCACTCTGTTGCCCAGGCTGAAGTGCAGTGGCGCAAACTCGGCTCACTGCAATATCTGCCTTTCAGGTTCAAGTGATTCTCCTGCCTCAGCCTCCTGAGTAGCTAGGACTATAGGCGCGTGCCACCATGCCTGGCTAATTTTTGTATTTTTAGTAGAGACAGGGTTTCACCATGTTGGCCATGTTGGACAGGCTGGTCTTGAATTCCTGACCTCAGGTGATCTGCCTGCTTCGGCTTCCCAAAGTGCTGGGATTACAGGTGTGAGCTACCATGTCTGGCCCAGCCTACTTTTATAGTGTGAACAAAACTTCTTAGAATTACCAACTTAAGTACAACAGAAGCTTTTGAAATTAACTGGGGGGAAATTGAGTTGCTAAGTGAGGAGGAATAAGAGCAAGAAGATCAGAAGGAACCACAACATTGAAAATGTTCAAAAGGAAAGAAAATCAGGAAATTGTTCAGTGCCATACCTTCATTTCATAGGGGAAGAACTAAGGACTACAGAATTCAGGTCACCCCGACAGGACCTTATGTCCCTCCTTGTCGCCTGACCTCTCCCTGTGAGTCTCAGTGGTCCTGGTCTCACAGCAGGTGCTTGGGGACCCAGAAGGAGCCCAGGTCTCCTGACACCCAGCCCCACTCTTATTGGGTCTCTGAATCTGGAATGGTTACTCATGTTGGGGGAATTTTATATTCTTTTTTCCAAAAGTTGACATCCAGCTAGGATCTGTCCTTCCTGAGAGCTTTCACTGCCCTTTCTCTCCTCCCTGCCTGTACTCCTGCTCGCTTGGGACTCACACTCTTTGCAAAAAAGCTTGTTTCACCCGGGGGTGTTTTGTAACTAGAGCAGGGAGTCCTTGCCTTTCATTCTGATGCATTCCCCAAAAGCAGAAAAGTGTTGTGCAATGGGAGTTTGCATTTCTGACCAAAGACTCCGCAGCAAATAAATCATGGAAACGAACAATATGTCCTTAAACCAAGATGTAACACTGTAAACCTCTACTGTCTTATAAAGTAACAATGCTGTGCTTTGAGTAGCCAGACCACATAGTAGCTGGACTGTAGACTCTAAGCAGGGATGAGGTCAGTGGCTGCTGGTCTGGGCCTTCCCCAGAAGGAAGCGAAGAGATCAAATTTTGTTTTTAAGTTCTGTGAATCCCAGACATTTTTGTAAATTTTTTTTTTATGAGATAGAGTCTCACCCTGTCACCCAGGCTGGAGTGCAGTGGCACGATCTCAGCTCACTGCAACCTCCACGTCCCAGTTTCAAGCGATTCTCGTGCCTCGGACTCCCAAGTAGCTGGGATTACAGGTGTGTGCCACCATGCCCACCTAATTTTTGTATTTTTAGTAGAGATGGGTTTCACCATGTTGGCCAGGCTGGTCTTGAACGCCTGACCTCAAGTGATCTACCCGCCTCAGCCTCCCAAAGTGCTGGGATTACAGGCATGAGTCACCATGCCTGGCTTTGTAAAAATATTTTAAACCTAATTTGCTTGTTTAAAAAACTAAATTGAGATTGGTAAGTTTTGTTTTAATAAAAAAAATTGTGAATAAGTTGTAAAGCTTTTGATAAGTTCAGTGGCTCCTATAGGCAGACAATAAATTGCTAAGTCCCAAAGTATTGCAAGAATGGAGAGTACTTCGTTCATACTTTGAAGAATATGCCTGATTATAAGGAAAAACAAATTACTGAAGCCTTGAAATGATGAGGTTGTTTCCACTTACTTGCACATAAAATAATGTATCTAAAACATCCAGCAACTCTCAAAAGATGGGAGTAAAAAGCTTTTGAGAAATCAGATACAATTCATTCCAATTCAACTTGAAAATTCACAACAATCAGTCTTGCATTTTATACATCTTGAACCAAACCATGACTTTGAATAAAGGCTTCATTTAAAAACCTAACCTATGTAAGGTGGGTGTTAATGTTCTTTTAAAGCAACATTCCTGTCCGAGTTGGAGGGAACTTCCCTAGGTCCTGCAGTGCCTGTCAACCAGGGAGTGTCAGGAGGATGTGCTGCTTCCTGCCGCCTCCCGCACTGCACAGGGAGCAAGGCTGTGCTGAATTGAGATATTCTAGGAAGGAGGAGGGTGTATGTGAGAAGGTGTGGCATCCACAACAAAACTAATAAAGCATTCGCAACCTTAGGTGACATGGTTTGGCTGTGTCCCCACCCAAATCTCGTCTTGAGTTCCCGCATGTTGTGGGAGGTCATTGAATCACGGGGACAGGTCTTTCTCATGCTGTTCTCGTGATAGTGAATAAGTCTCACAAGATGTGATGGTTTCATAAGGGGGAGTTTTCCTGCATAAGCTCTCTTCTCTTGTCTGCCGCCACGTGAGATGTGCCTTTCACCTTCCACCATGATTGTGAGGCCTCCCCAGCCACGTGGAACTGTAAGTTCATTAAACCTCTTTCTTTTGTAAATTGCCCAGTCTTGGGTATGTCTTTATCAGCAGTGTGAAAACAGACTAATGCATTTGGAGACCAAGAGGCTGATGGTGTTCAGGACACACTGTCCCCAGTTACAGCACCTTGGCATTTCAGAAAATCACAGAAGCAGGAAAGCCCCTCTCACTTTCCCCTCCTTGACTTTCTCTCCTGGGGCAGGTTATAAGATCCTCATTTGAGAGAGTCTGTCCCAGTACTTGGAGGAAAGGAACATCCTTGTCTCTGAAGACACAGAGCACAGAGAAGAATCGGAACAAACAGGCCTTGCTCAGTGCCCCCAGTTTATCACCATTAGCTCACTCCTGGTTTGTCTAATCACCTCCTCCACCACTATCTACTCTTCATCAAACCAAAGTACAAAATACCCAAGTTTGCCTGTTTCTTTGGGTCCTTCCTTTCCTTATGATGGCTCCTGTGTCAAGTGAAACACGTACTAAATATGTGTGCCTGCTTTCCTCTTGTTACTCTTTTGTTACAGGGAAGGGCCCCAGCCATGAACCTAGCAATGGCTGAGGAAAGAAATCTTTCCTTCCCTACTGATATGGTTTGACTGTGTCCCCACTCAAATCTCATCTTGAATTGTAGTTCCCACAATTCCCACGTGTTATGGGAGGCGCCCAGTGGGAGATAATTGAATCATGGGGGCAGTTCCCCCCCATACAGCTCTCATGGTAGTGAATAAGTCTCATGAGATCTGATAGTGAATAAGGGGAAACCCCTTTCGCTTGCTTCCCATTTTTCTCTCTTGTCTGCTGCCGTGTGAGACGTGCTGTCCGCCTTCCGACATGATTGTGAGGCCTCCCCAGGCAGGTGGAACTGTGAGGCCATTAAACTTCTTTCTCTTTATAAATTACCCAGTCTTAGGTATGTCTTTATCAGCAGCATGAAAACGGACTAATACACCTACCAGGCCCAGGATTTGTTCAGCAATAAAGTGATCCGTTCATCCCCAAGAAGTGGGTGGAGCTGGGAAAGGCCAGACCAACCATTCGGAATACTGTTTTTGATCTGCCCCCAGGACATGAGGATTGGCAGGGGCTGAGGGGAGTCCTCACCTCCAGCAAGGTGAGCTGGAGCCCAAAGCAGGACTCCAGGGGAACTGGAGAGCAAGCCAGGAAAGGCAGACGGAGCAGACTTGCATGCCAGGGTAGGAGAGGGCGCACGACCTCCCAGCCCCTGATGAGCTGAGCCCAGTGAAAACAATGCCAGGCCTCACCTGCCTGTGCTCACCGGCTGGTGGCGGGGAGGGCTGAGCAGGTGTTGAGGTGCTCACAGGTGAGTAGGAGAGGAAAGGCAGGTGCGACCTAAAGGCAGTCGCAAAAGAGAAATGCATTGAGTTGTAGCACTGTATCCACCAAAAAGGAAGCTCATCTTTTACTGGGTGTCTAATTGTTTTAGACTTGACACTGCATTTGCTGCACTGATTTCTTCTCCTAACCCTTCAAGCTTGTTAAAACAGGGACTCTATTTTCTTCTCCTTTGGTCAGTGCAGGGCAGCAGGGCTCACTTGCTAAGTGCTTACTGACAGATGTAAGTTTATGGTTAGAGATATGAACCCGCTTGCTCTTCTGAGCCTCTGTGATTGTAATTCAGTCCTTTGCTGTCATTAGAATCATCTGGGGAGATGTTTGTAACTCCTGCTACTCAGGCCACACCTCCTATACTTAAATCAGTATGCTCGGAGTTGGGGCTCCAGACACTGGAATTGTTTCAAACTCCCCGGGTGACTGCACTAGCAGTCAAGTTTGAGAACCACGGGCACGGTAAAAATCTTTCCTCGGCCTGAGCAGCCCATTAGCTTCACCTAGGGAGCTTTAACAATCACCAATGCCTAGGCCTCCCCACCCCCCATCCCGTGTTCTGACTTAATTAGCGTGGGGTGGGGCCCCTGGAACAACATTCTACCAGCTTCCCAGGTGACGAGAATGCACAGCTAGGATGAGCTTCTCCTCCGAAGCATGAAGACCCACAGGATACTGCAGAGTTGCTGGGGGTGGCCCTGCCCAAATTCTCGCTTAAAACCCCCAACTTTCAATGACACTGTGGACCTGCTCTAGTGTTATCATAAGGTTTACAAATTTCTGTGCCACCTATCAGACCATTTTTTAAGGATCAAATAAAAGTTTCCATGACTTTTATAGTTCTTCCCCTGTGCTTTTTTATCATGATATTGAAAAACGACAGTGAAAAGCAACCAAGGCATTTCAGCCAGCATGCTGCTGACTAGTTCACGCAGTTACCACCATGTGCTTTGGTTACAACCAAAGCACATGGACGGGACCCAGAGCGTCAGTCTGTGCCCACTAACGGGGACGGAAACCTACCGCGTTCGAGTTTTGACATATTTCTCGCAGTTGCTGAAAACTATGAGCCATGAAATCCAGATTTATGACTTTTTAAAAAGTTATTTGTGGATTCCCAAGACGATTATGTTCCCATCACTTATGTAGCCCTAAAAAAAAAAGAAAAAGAAAAAAAAAAACTCAAATGATGCTGAAAAAAAAATCCAAGTTTGGCGCTCACTGAGTTCCAATGTCAGTTGTCTGAATCGCACTCAGAGAAAGTCAGGGGGAAAAAAATGCATTCTGCCTTCCTTTAACTGCTAGTTTGTCATGGAGAACAGAAAGTCCCATTTGCATGTGGCTTTTGGAAAAGCTAAGCCGGGAGCGATTATCCTGATGCACTTTTACTTTTTGCATAAAATAAGAATTTGAGGAGGATGTCCCCGGAGAGAGCCACTTCTCATTTCCCAGGCCTCACCTGCCATCCTCTCTGACAACATCATAGATTTTATTTTTGCTGGGAATCCCATTATCAAAGCAATGCCCCCTCACACACACACATTGCCAGGTAAACCATAGCGGGTGGGGGTGGGGGCAGTTCATGGTTGCCTTAATACACCCTGTCCTCTGCCATCACCTCCTTTTTTGTCTGGATAAGTTCTTTGGCAGTTCTCTCAACTTTTATTTCTGAAACATCCTAAAACATCTCAGTATTAAAACCAAGGCTGATTATATAAACCATACTCCCATGCCTGACAACACATGTTTTTGTCTGAGGCCTTTACTGCCAAGAGCCATAAGGACCCTCTAAGTCATGTTCACTATTTTTACTGGCCTTGAGAGTCTCCTTGCTTTGACATGCTCTTGTCTCCGTTGTCAGACTGTTAAATGCTCATGCTTCTAGTTCTCTTAAATAGATGCAGATGTGTGGGGCTGGGTTGCCACTGAGCCTTCTTCTCTTCTGCAAGAGCTGGGATAGGGACAGAAGGTGGTTTGGAAAACACAAGCCACCTTGATTTTAGGCAAACTCTAAGTTACAATCAAGTGTCTTCATTTATAACGTTTTAACTTTTTCTTAACCTGTTGAAGCCATGTTGTTGGCTACTAATTAGAATAGCCTTTTATAACTTACCTTAAATCTCACAACTTGTTCCAACCACCCCAGAGTCTGGCGTCAACTGTCATTGCGTGCTGCTCTTTCCAGCCTTTCTGGTTCAACTCTTAGCAAAAGCCATAACCTTCCTCCAGTCTGTTTCCTTTCTGCAATGACAAAATTGCCCAGGGAAAGGAAAAAGAACAGCATCTATCATCTTTCTTTTTAGCTCCCTGGTTTAAGGCTTTCTTTTCCCCCATGATGAAAAACTATAATCATTCTGCTTAGAAAGTACAGACCCCTAAGCCCACTTCCAAGAGAGGGATGGATTTTCAAGTCTGTTATCTCTACTTTCCCAGAGCCCGGGGGTCTCCCAGGCCAGAAGTTGACAGAACTGTCTTCATACACTTGAGACAACATCATGCCCGTTTCCTTAAAACTAAGAACATAAGATGCTGATTTTTCTTACCAAAAAAAAACAAAAAACAAAAAAAAAACCTTCCTTGTTCTTTCAAAAACTGTTTCACTGACAATGTTTCATATTACAAAATTGAAACTTGGAACTTTTGAACTGCAAATTTAGCAGAAAATGAAGCCATGCTCTTGTGGCTTTGCTTGTCACCTCTGCTCAGATGCCTCCCAGACCCCTCTCTAGCTGCAAACTGCATGCAAAACTGTTTCTCTAAAAGAAAACAAACTCCTGTTTTTCCTACTACTGCTACTGCTACTACTATTGCTACACACACACACACACACACACACACACAGAGAGAGAGAGAGAGAGAGAGAGAGAGAGAGAGAGAAAACACTTCTGACACCAAATGTAGGGTTTTTCTCACACCAAACAATTCTGCAGTTCACTGCAGACACCAGCCGAGTGTCCTACAATCCAATTCTGACACCACCTGCCTGGAGTTAGCAGGTGAAGGACTCAGCCCCACAAGCCTGCCCCCCTCCCCATGCCAGTTGCATGTCCCAGGTCTCCCTTCTAACTGACCAGCGGTAAATCAGGGGTTCCCACGACCTCCTCCTGGGATTTGTAACTTGCTAGAGCAGCTCACAAAACTCAGAGAATCACTTAACATTGACCAATTCATCACCAATGATATTATGAAAGGATGTAAAAGAACAGCCAGAGAAGAGGTGCACAGGGCCCGGGGCCAGGCAGCAGAGCACACTGAGCTTCCATGCCCTCTCAGGGGGCATCACCTCCTGTACCAGAATGTGTTCAACCCCAAAGCTCCCGAACCCTGTAATGTCAGGATTTTTAAGGAGCTTCATTACATAGGCAGTATTGATGAAATCATTGGCCACTGAGTGAACCCCAGACCTTGTGGGGGTGGGGCTGAAAGTTCCGGCCCTCCAAAGATCTGGCACGTTCCTCTGGCACTCAGCCCCCAGCCTCCAGGAGCCACCTCACTAGCATACTCTCAGGTAGGGTTAGAGAGGGCTTGTGATAAATGATGAAGGACATTCTTCTGCCTGCATCGCTAGGGGAATTCCAAGGGTTTTAGGGGCTCAGTGCTAGGAACCCAGGGCAGAAACCAAATACATATTTCTTGTTACAGCAGTGTCACCCCCTCACTCTGCCTAATTTGATGACTAGCTGCCCCATCAGATTATGCCTATTTAAGCCAAGTCCCCAATCCCCATAGCCAACCTCCTCTTCTTCCCAGCCAGCCCACTTCCCGGGCATAATAACTCTTCTGCCCCTGGCTGGAGAGTTGTACTGAAGCTTTCGTCCTCCTCCACATGCCACCTGCCAATACTGCTGCCTGTCTTTTGAGGGCTGCTTGAGGTTCACTACCCCTTTCTCCATTACCTCTGCGACCTGGCTAATCCACATCCTCCCCCACCCATGCTCTTCAGCACCAGTGCCTGTCCTGCTCGGCACATGTCCTCATCCCTGCAGCCTCCACCCTGGTCTTCCTGACCCCCACTGCCTCCAGCACCGCTGGTTGCGGACCTGCTCTGGCTCTCTCTGCCCAGCTGGCTGGCCTGCCTCTGTTCCAACCTCCCCTGCCTGGCGTGGTGTTCTGGGCGCCACCTCCGCTCACATCGCCGCTTCACCTGCTTTTGCTATCTGCACTTTCCATGTGCTGCTCCTTCTCCCAGCTGGTGGTGCCTCCGAGAAGAGGAATAAGAACCACCTGTGACCCCCGCAATTTCACGGGCATGGTGGGAGCAAAGGCAGAGGGTGTGAGTTTAGTGGGCATACGCCACTCTTTCAAGAAGTTTTGCTACAAAAAGATGCAAAGGAAGTGAAGAGGGAAGGGGTTTGCAGGGTGGGAGAAATAACAGCATTTTTGTTGTTTGTTGTTGTGACTGTTTTGAGCCAAAACATAACAAACAAGACAGAAGGAAGACCTGATGGAGCATGTCCTTGAGAAGACGAGAGGAGCGGGGTTGGCCTGGTGGGAGATCGGCCTTCCATGTGGGGGTTATGGGGGTTCCTGTCCAGCAGCCTGGGGTTCTGCGGAAGGCAGGCCTGCAGCAGGGGTCAGGTGCTGCGGAGCAGGAGACATCTCTGTTACTTCACCGTCCTCAGTGGGGAGCCATGGCTGAGCCTGAGAAACGGCTTATAGGCTGAAGGCCAGGCAGTGGGAATGGGCAGTGAGGAGGGGAGGACGAGCCGGGTAGAAAGAGTGGTTAGAAACACAGAGGGCCACACGGCCAACGGTCAGGGGACTAGCACACCAGCCAGACCCACCCACGGTGCTGCCTGTGCAGAGACGCTCGGCATCTGAATTTAACCCGGGTCTTGGTTTGACTGAGCCCAACGTGGAGAGAAGGGCCAGGGAGTCACAGAGGGGTGGTGGGCTGGGTGCTGGTTTAGGGGCTAGGACATGGAGGGGTGAAGGCGGGAGGCAATCGCGTCCACTGGGCAGGGGCCCGGGGCTGCTGACAAGGGGAGAGGTGGTAGCTACAGAGGAAGCAGCTCGGGATTCTGCAGTTCCCCGGGGAGAGAGGAGCCCGAGAGACGGGGGGGTGAGGGAGTTGGAAGGGGCACCTGTGGATGTCCTGAGACTTCCAGGAAGTGGGACAAGATCAGTGATGGAGACAGAGACAGCGTCATCAGGGCCAAGAGGAATGACAGTAACAGCGAGGTGAAGTGGGCGGCCCTGTCTGGCAGCACGGGGTTTGGAGCTGTCTTGTGGAGGGCAAGGGAACAGGATGCTTTGAGGTGGCAGCCAGGAGCAGGGATGGTTTTGATTGCAAATGGAAAAGGTTTGATGCAGAGTTTCAGGAGCCTTCATGTCTTCCTGGTCTGAAGACCTTTTTTATTTTTACCGGATTGAGGTGATTATCAGAATAGTTAATGGTGTGCTCCGTTCTTATTTCTCTGGTTTTTCTAAGGTCCAGGGACTGTGGGCATCATTATTCCTTCTCCCCGGGGCCAATGACCAGTTAATTCCAACTTTGATGGACTCAGTGCAGGCCACATTGTCACGTGTAACTCTACACTGAGAATTATTTTAGAAAGTTAAACTCCTAAAAATGTTTTGTTTTTCCAAATGGTGGCCTCTGGGTCTGCCTTCACCTCTTTTGCAATGATCAGCACTAGGATCTGCTTTCAGAAATGGTTGTGCAGAGCCGGGACTTTCACCAAAGCTTGGCCGCTTGGACAGGACTCACGATGGAGGACGGTCAGGTGTCCCAGGTTTCAGATGCCTGCATCCTCCCGTGGGTGGTGAGGGGCCTGCCTCCTTTATAGCTTTCCACTGCCAGGCTGGCGCCCCCTCCCCTTACCCCCATCTCCTCCAGAGGAAGACCAACTTAATCAAATCTTATCACAACTATAGCTGCCTCCTGGAGAAAGCCTGCCTTCTGTCCCCCTCTTGTCCCTCCCTGCGTGGAGGCAGGCCCTTTGTCCAGTGCCCATGTGGCTCGGTGGGTGGTCTTTCTAAGTCATCAGAGGAGATTAGCAAACACACATGTCCGCTGGCCTAAGGCCCAATCTGCAGGCAGCCTTATGAATAATCAACGTGACTTGTCTCTATAGTTCAATGCCTGTATCTGCCTCTCAGTTGGTATTGAACCTGGGGGAAAAAAAGATGGATTATTCATTGGAAACCTCAAAACCTCCACAGCTGAGCTTTCTTACAAATGCCTGCATGGCCCCCGAGGTATCTTAGTGTTCACCTCCCTGTTTGCACATAGGAAGCCAGTCACGTTACTGGATTCCTGGTGAGTTTGACTTTTCATTCTGTCTTGAATCTCCCTCCCTTCCCCAACCCCGTACCCTACACTACTTCATTCCTTTTTCTTGGGTCTTCCTGATCTCAACCCCTCCGCCTGTCCTCCACGTTGCCTGAAAAGTGAGCTTCCTGACACACGGATCCCCCCATGGCCTCGTCTGCTCAGGTTTCTGAGGTCCCCAGTAACCATGCTCACACTGTGTAATCACGAGTGGTCTGGTCCACACCTCATCACTTCGCATGCATGTAAATGTTTTAGCGAGTGAGCTCTTGCAATTATTGCCTGCTGAACCCCTCGCCCCTCACTCCCAGTGACCCTGGGCTGCGTTCACGCATGCCGTGGGCCTTCAGACACCCAGGTCTCAGGACCTGAGGGGCTCCTGTGTGCTTTCCGCGAGGAACCGTCTTTCTGCTCACGACTCCATATCACACACCAACATCATGAAGTCCTCCCTAAATGCCCCAAGCCCACTCCGGCTCCCACTTTTCTGTCCATGAAATGTCTGTAACTTCTAGAGTGTCCTGAAGAAGCAAAGACTGTGTGCCTCCATTTTTGTATCCTCAGAACTTAGCCTGATACAGTGAAATGAGTTCACTTCACGACACAGCAAACGAACGTGCAGGTACTTCTGCAGGGAGTGCTGTGGGGATGAGTGCACTGGTTCTGTGGCTCAGCCCTGAGTTGGGGTCAGGAGGCAGGCGCTGGGAAGAGGATTTTGTGTCTTAGGAAGCACAGGAAGGCCTTTCTAGGATCCAGAAAAAATGGAAAGTAGACCAGTGTAAGCGTTAAAAGAACACATTTTATTTTATCTTTTAAATGTATGTACACAGTACAATTGACTGTTTTGTATACAATTCTATGAGTTTTAACGCATATAGATTAGTGTCACCACTAATTATAAGATTGTAGGGAACTGGGGAAAAAAAGGCGTGCATTAAGGAATGATATGGCATATTTGGGGGACAGAGAACAGGCTTGATGAGGACAGAGTCTATTTAAAAAAGACAGTGGACACTGCAATTGGAGGGGAAGGCAGGGTGGGGTTTTAGAGAACCCCGAGTGCTGGGCTACAGGATTCAATAAAGTTATTAATGAGATTGTCTGCATTGTGAATTCAGAAATATTTATGTCATACCTTGAGGAGGGTGTGAGTAGATTGTGCTGATGACTGCATAACTCTGACTAGACTAAGAACCACTGAGTTGCACCCAGAATTTGCATTACTGAGCGCTTTACCAGTTAGGAAGGTTTCGCGTACTCCATACTTTAAATCTAAGGTGCCTTGACTGTAAGGCCTGCCCGTGTTTCCTGGACGGCTCAGAGGAAGAATGCAGTGAGTGAGAACTACAGCCTTGTAAGACATCCTGTATTGTTGTTGAGATGGGAAAGTGCATCTTAAAACTGTTAGAGAGCCAAGAAGTGACTTTAAAGGGTGAGCTCTACCTAGAGGGAAAAGCAAATGCACTAATTGAAATCCAACCCCCTGGGCTGGAGTAAATGAACCATCAACCACCCATGGGGCTTCCCTTCTTGGTGATGGATAAATAGCTGGGATTCCTTGAAGCTAGAAGCCGCAGGGAAATTCTGTTCTGCTTTGTCAACAACACAGTCTGCCTTAACGGACTTGTAGGTAAATAGATTTGGAGAGTCTGAGCTAAAACCCGTTAAATCAGATGAAGACACAAACGCAAGCACAGGCAATGTGTTTTAAAGCAAAGCTAATGTCCCTTCGGCCTTAACTGACAGACTTTCCTAGCAGTCCTCACCCTCTGCAACCCAGGGCTCCTAGGAGGAGCTCATGGCAGAGAAAGTCCTCTGGCTTCTGCCACTGCCTCCGCAACTTCTATGTACACGTCAGTGTATATCCATGGGTATGAAATGGTCATTTTATGTCACCATTAGCAGAGGAAAGCAGGAACCCTTTCAAACCCCACCCAAAATTCACTCTGACTCTCAAGCAGTCCTGTTTATTTTGGAGGCCACTTAACCCTGGAGCAGCCCATAAGCTCCACTTAATCCCCTTTTCTTTCATGATTTCTTTTAAAGAGATATCTTGGGTTCTGTAGGGGAACATTTGTGCTTCATTGAAAAACTCCATTTGAGGCCTGCTCACGGCCTGCCAGCTTATCTGCTTGCAGCCTTCATTGCTAGGGAGCTGTTTTACAACTTCGTAAGTTGTAAAGAGCTGCTGGCGATGCAAACGTGCCTGTCTACGGGCAGGAAATGAATTCTGTCTGGTAGAGGGAATGCTCCCTACCTTGTAGGAAAGCCAACTTTTTTGTCCATTCGCAAGTTTATTTCAGTATTTCTCATCTATAAATGTGTTCTTCAGATTGTCCTTTGAACCAGTTATAGCATCTGAGTTAAGTAAAATGAATACACTGTGTTTATTTTATACCTGTATGAAAGCTATGTTTTTTGTTTTTTTGAGACGGACTCTCGCTCTGTCACCCAGGCTGGAGTGCACTGGCGCGATCTCGGCTCACTGCAACCTCCTCCTCCCGGGTTCAAGCAATTCTCCTGCCTCAGCTTCCTGAAAGTTATGATTTTTTGAAAAATTATCTTTTAACTGTTTTTAGCTAGAAACTCCTGGGCCAATATATAAATAGATGAGGTTATCTCTGAGGTTCTCATTGAGGTAACAACAAAAATAAAACAGCACAATGCTACCCAGCTATTGTTCCCCAACTTACGCCTGTCCCCTCCACATGTCCTGCATGCATTCCTGTTTCTGGGGTGTGTGCGTGCGTGTGTGTTTGCGTGTGTGTGTAAAGGTTTGCAGTGAAATTATAATCATTGGTTTTTTGTTGGGGATGGGGAGTTGTTTTGTTTTGAGACAGGGTCTCACTCTGTCGCCCAGGCTGGAGTGCAGTGTCACAATCACAGTTCACTGCAGCCTCAACGTCCTGGGCTCAACTGATCCTCCCACCTCAGCCTCCCAAGTAGCGGGAGCTATAGGCATGTGACACCACGCCGGTCTTGCTTATCTATCTATCTATCTATCTATCTATCTATCTATCTAGATAGGGTCTCCCTATGTTGCCCAGGCTGGTCTCAAACTCCTGGACTTAAGCAATCCAACTGCCTCAGCCTCCCAAAGTGCTGGGATTACAGCTGTTAGCCACTTTGCCCAGCTAAAATTAGAGTTTAGAGCACATTGCTGTAAATTGCGATTACCAAGGGGATTGAAAAATCAATGAAAATAATCAACAGCAAGTTGACTTCAGAATCTGTGCCTTTGAGGCTTTTCCCCTTAATCTCCAGGTAACATATAGGCTCCCTGGCGAGAGCCAGTGGTGACACAGTGAGAACACCGTCTGCTGCATCTAATGTTTACAGCTTGTAATTCACAACTAACTTTTAAAAATGTACCAGTGTTGGGGAAATGGTGCTTTGCTGGATAGGAAAATTGGCCAAGATCAGAATTCTGAAGGCAATGTCATGGCACAAAGAAACTAGCTACTGAAATCACATCCTAAACATCCAAGAGGTTGACTTCCTTTTCTACTGCATTAGAAAAAGGTTTATTTACTGTTTATCCATACAGTAAGATAGAGATTTGATCTCATTTTTTGGTTAAGAACAACCATATCAAAGTGTGTGTGTGTGTGTGCATTTTACAGAATTTTTAAAAATACACAGAGAACTCTTCACAGTTGTTAACTCTGGTAAATGGCAGGGGAGGCAGGGGTGAGAACTGATCTATTATTCATAGTCTCAACGATGAACAAGATATTTCCAAAAATAGGCGGATTATTTAAAATTATTATTATTAGGATACTTTGGGCTTCTAGAAACAAAAACTTAACAAAAAAGTCACTTAAAGAATTTAGGTTTGTTTTTTTTTCTGACATAAAAACAAAATAAAGGATGATTTCAGTTTGGTCCATCAGTAACTTAGAAGTGTTTTTCAGGACCCAGAGCTTTCCGCCTTCCCACTGGGCCATTTCCAGCGTGTCCCGTGGTCTCTGGGGGCTTCAGTGATCCAGGCATCACATTAGACGTGACAGTGCCAAGCAAAGAAGAGAAGTATTTCTGCTTATGCATCTGTTTATAATAGTGAGAAAAACTCCCTCAGAATCCCACCAGCGACTGATTCTCAGGTCGCACTGGCCAGGATTGAGGCCAGCTGTGCCATGCTTAGCTCAGTCATTTGCATTGTGATCACCGTGATTAGCTTGAACCCATCCTGGGACTTCTCCTTGGGCTTGAACACATGGCCAGGTGGAGGTTGGTGCCCCCAGAAAAGTCTTTGTTCTGCCAACAAAGAAGACACAGACAACAGTGTCTAACAGGAAAAGTCCCTTTTTACTTTATACCCTTCCGTAGTATGGCTTCAACAATCAAATACTTTATTTTATTTTTTGAGATACAGTCCTACTGTGTCACCCCGGCTGAAGCACAGTGATACCATGTCTACTCACTGCAACCTCTGCCTCCTGGATTCAAGCGATTCTCCTGCCTCAGCCTCCTGAGTAGCTGGGATTACAGACGCCCACCAAAATGCCCAGCTAGTTTTTGTATTTTTAGTAGAGATGGGGTTTCTCCATGTTGGTCAGACCAGTCTCGAACTCCTGACCTCAAGTGATCCATTCACCTTGGCCTCCCAAAGTGCTGGGATTATGCTGGGATTACAGGCGTGAGCTACCGCTCCTGGCCTTTTTTTTTCTTACATAGAGTTTTGCTCGTTGCCCAGGCTGGAGTGCAGTGGCATGATCTCGGCTCACTGCAAGCTCCACCTCCCAGGTTCACACCATTCTCCTGCCTCAGCTTCCTGAGTAACTGGGACTACAGGTGCCCGCCACCACACCCGGCTACTTTTTTTGTATTTTTAGTAGAGATGGGGTTTCGCTGTGTTAGCCAGGATGGTTTTGATCTCCTGACCTCATGATCCACCCACCTCAGCCTCCCAAAGTGCTGGGATTACAGGCGTGAGCCACCACACCCGGCCCCACGCCTGGCTAATTTTTTGTATTTTTAGTAGAGACAGAGTTTCACCGTGTTAGCCAGGATGATCTTGATCTCCTGACCTTGTGATCTGCCCACCTCAGCCTCCCAAAGTGCTGGGATTACAGGCGTGAGCCACCACGCCTGGCCAAATACTTTCATAGTTAACTTTTTGAATGTGTGTGTGTCCTACTTTAAGATGAAAGATATTCTTTCTTGATCCCGTTTCCATGCAGCTTGGCCCCGTGATTCTAGGGACCATGGCTTTTTCTCGCAGTGTGACTCACAGTTTGCCAAAGCAAATCTCTTGTCTTGCATCAGCTCAGTCTCTTTGTCTGCAAATTAAATCAATAGCCTTTTTTACAGCCTATCTCCCAGGACATATTGCTAAAAATACTCACAAAGTCACCATCCAGGAAGAATCATTTGCCCCTGCTGCCACTGTCTCCTGGAAGTCACATGAAAGTTGCTGAGGCTCGGTATTTATTATGCTGTAAAATTCAACACAAGGGAAGAGAAAAAGCAAATTCCATGAGCAGATTTAAGTGTATTGGATCTAATCCATTGATGCTGCAGCTATATTTTCACAGTAGGATCCTCTTTTGTTAAATATTACAGTAGTATGAAAACCTAGTAGAAAAACAGTTCACCGTTTCTCTGATTTTGTGAGCGATGTGGGCTGTGGAACTTACTCTTTGCTGCTCTTCCCCCAACTCCACTGTACCCCTACCTCCAAGTAAAGTACCCCTACCTCCAAGGTCAGCCTTGTCTGCTGCCCCTGACTAAGATGACCCCAACCTCACTGCACCCCAGGTTATACTCCTCTGAGAAGGCCCCTTCATCCCTCCCCTCACATACATGCCCTCAAATCTCTAATTTGTGTGAACCATTAATTTCAGATATTACAGGGAAAATATGCAAAACAAAATGTGGATGGCACATAACCCACAGCATCTCTCAGAGGGTGTTTATACTCAAAAAGAAGTCTTTACCAACCCATAGTTAGGAAAATGCGTGTTCACAATAACTGGGCCTTCCCGCAGTCCTCTGGGTCAACCAGATGACCACACATTGCCAGAATGAGAAGCAGAGCAGCTTCACATCCCTGTTTCTGAAATGTTTCCCAACAGCTCATTGAAACAACCTCGAGACACCTCTCTCCCGCAAGCCCAGTGTGTTTTGGGAACGGCTCTAGGAATTCTCCTTCTGCATTGCCTCACTGTCCCTTTCCCCGTCCAAACCATGGTATTGGATTTACAGCATTTCTTAGATTCTATAAAAGTCCTTTTCTGCCAAGAGCCTGGAGCACGCTGGATTGAATGACTCCCTTCCAGCACAGCCGGCATTTGCAGTGCATTAGAATCTTGCCGTCACTTGCACACATCACCACGTTACTTTAGCCGGAGTTCAGCCTAGCTACGGCTCGGCTCTGCTCTGCTAACAGTTGCTTTTCAATATTTTGTTTGAGGATTTGTAGTAATTCAAAGGCCTACACTTTTTTTTTTTTCTAATTTATTTCCTTGGAGTTTTACTCATGGATACTTCAGAAAATGTCAGTTTTATGTCATTAATGTCATCATCTTCTCTGGGTTCTCAGAATTCGAAATTCACAGGAGCATGGCAGCCTTACATTCAGTCTATTCTTTTCCTAAAAAAGGAAGCAAACCGCAACAGTTCACCTACGCTATGGAGACTGAAGTGGTCCCACCTCTGAAATTCTCTCTGTCTGCCCCACAGCTGTGCCGAAGGGAGTGCCACTTGTCTGCAGGGCCGTACCACGGAACCCTCTTTGCCAACCAGCCAGTGATGTTTGTCTCGCCTGCCAGCAGCCCCCCAGTGGCCAAGCTCTGTGAACTAGTCCACCTGTGCGGAGGCCGGGTCAGCCAAGTCCCCCGCCAGGCCAGCATCGTCATCGGGCCCTACAGCGGAAAGAAGAAAGCAACAGTCAAGTATCTGTCGGAGAAATGGGTCTTAGGTAAGAATCTAGGCACAGAGACACTGTTGTGTGGTCCAGATCTATGAACAGGTTTCCAGGGAGGGCGGCGTCACGCTCACACCCCCTTCCACGCAGCTGGGGCACCTGGGTTGATGTCTCAGCCTCCAGCATCTGCCCTGGCAGCGTCATGTGGTCACCCTCGGCATTCCCACTCCTTGCTGTCAGCAGAAGCACAGTTCACAAGGAAATGGGAACTCTAACTGGACTCCCCACTTGACTTTCCTGGCTCATGTGAAAAACCCAGTCCACCCAAAGCCACCCCAAGCCACCCCTGTGGACACAGGCTCTCCAGGCACCCACTTAGACCCTCCCTCCCCAGTGCCTCCTTGTCCTACTTCAAGAGTCCCTGGCAGCGCCCGGCGTTAGGGCCCAAGCCCCCGTTCCTGTCATCCCCTCTCCCAGGTACATCTCATGATCACTCCGTCTGCTCATGTGCTCGAAGGGCGTTAAAGACGTAAAAGGACTCCATCTTTTATTTCACAAAGTGAGCACAGTGTGACCGTAATGTCCCGCTCTGGTATTCATGGAGTTGCGCCAGGTGCTGTGTGCAGTTCTGGGGAGGAAGAGGTGGTAGGAGCTGAGCTGTGACCGGAGGAGGCTGGATCCACGCCATGCTCACACGTGGGCTCCGGGAGGCTTGCAGGTGATCCCCAGAGAAGGGGGTTGAGGAAGAGTGTGAAGCAAGGATGGCCTGGGGAATGTGGAGGAGGCAGGGGCAGCATCTGTGCCACAACTTACGCACCCTGTGGTGGAGTCACGCGTGGCAGGACAAGCCTAGGGCTGCACTGTGGGTAAACCCCACATCCTCCTCCACAGGGTTGTGATAAACATGTTAGTTTGCTTGGGCTGCCATCACAAAATACTACAGGCTTCAACAACACACACTGTTTGTCAGTTCTGGAGGCTGGAGGTCTAAGAGCGGGTATCGGCAGCGTTGGTTTCTCCTGAGCTTGCAGACGGCTGCCTTCTTCCTGTGATCTCACGTGGCCTTTCCTCCATGCACACACATCTCTGGTGTTTCTGTGTGTGTCCAAATTTTCTCTTCTCTAAGGATACCAATCAGATTGGTTAGGGCTCACCCAGTGGCATAGTTTTATTTGCTTTTATTTATTTTTTTGAGATAGCATCTCGCTGTGTCACCCAGGCTGGAATGCAGTAGCATGATCACGGCTCACTGCAGCCTCAACCTCTCTGGCTCAAGTGATTCTCCTGCCTCAGCCTCCCAAGTAGCTGGAACTACAGGTGCATGCCACCACGCCCAGCTTTTTTTTTTTTTTTTTTTTCTGTAGAGATGGGGTTTCCCCGTGTTGCCCAGTATGGTCTCAAACTCCAGGGCTCAAGCGATCCTCCTGCTTTGGCTTCCCAAAATGCTGGCATTACGGGTGTGAGCCACTGCACCCAGCCCCGGTGGCATCATTTTAACTTGTCTTATTCAAGGCGCCATCTCCAAATACAGTCTCATCCTGAGTTACTGAGGGTTAAGACATCAACCTATGAATTTTGGCCAGACACAATTCAGCCCATAACAATGAATCACTCCAGTTTCAGCACCTGGGGCCAAGATCCTTACCTGGCTTTAGAGGTGCATCCTCTCTCCCCCATTCTCTCATTCTTTTTCTCTCTCTTTGCTTCCATCTCTTTCCATGTTTCTTATTCAGTCTCCTTTCTTAGTACTTCTGCTTGTCTCTAAATCCTAAACTTCTGGTTTTTCTCACCCCCTGCTAAACATTATCCTTTAATAGACAAGTAGATACTGTGTTTGTCCGAGTTACATTCATAGCTAACTATGGACATTTTACAAACATCTCTTACATGATTGATGGTCATCCTTTCATATATTTTAAAAGCGTGGCAATCAAAAGTAATTTTTTACTCTGGCGCAGAGTAATTCATCTTTTGCCTGGAAACTAACTTCTAAAAAAAAAAAAAAATATGATTTTAGCTACAGTCCAAAAGCTAAGAGGCTGTTTACTGTTTTCTAAATGCCAAGAATATAACCTTCAAAACATCCTATGTTCTGAAACAGAGGCTGTTGTTTTGTTTTTTTGGAAAAGTGTATTATCAAAATTCCATTGACTGCAGAATAGAACTGGGCCTGAAGGCGTGTCTGGCCAGCTGACGGAACTGTGCACGCGATTGATATCCACGGTGCCTACCAACAGGCAGTCTTTTTGGAGTTTGGAAAGCGTGTGCCGTGCAGGGCCGAGCCTGCCTCTGTTTCCAGGTTGGGTGGCTCTGACGGCTCCTTCCTGTGGCTCCTGCATCCTTGTGTGGAGTCACGCTTGCTCGGCGGCTGCTCACTTCCTCCGGTTGTTTTGCCGCTCGGCTCTCCGGCCCGTGGGTTTTCAGGAGGTGAATGTCTATCTGCTTAACCCCAACGCTTCGTTCCCACAAAGTCCTTCAGAGTTCTCTGACTTCCAGGGCTGGGCCACAGGCCCCAGCCTCTTTTTCTTTCCTCCTGTAACGTGTGTCCTGTTTCTGATTTCTCACCAATTATGCCATCTGCGTGTGCCCTTGGTAACATCTGGGTATTGTGTGTGCTGCAGCCTTCACCCATGTCAGACGAGTCCCCTCACTCGCCGGCCACCGGACCCCAGTGCAGTGGGCATCTCCAGTACCAGGCCTCTCCAGCCCACACTCTCTGGGATGTAAGATCACATAGTTTGCAAGTATTTATTGGCTTGTTATTTTTCTTTTTGTGAATTGAATTCCAATCCAGTAGCTGCAGCTATGTACAAATAAAGGAGGGTTTATTTTTCTGTCTGTACATACTTCTGGCCTTCCTCACCCTCTGCTAAACATTATCCTTTAACAGACAAGTAGATTTTTTGTATTTTTCTCTTTGTGAATTGAATTCCAATCCAGTAGCTGCAGCTATGTACAAATAAAGGAAGGTTTATTTTTCTGTCCATACATACACTTGTAAACCTACAGAACACACGGTCCAGGGCATTGCATTTCCTGCCTCATCCAGGTCCAGGTTGGCCATTTGCTTATTCTCTAACCAGAAGCAAATCATATACTTTTCTTTTTTTTTTTTTTTTCTTTCTGAGATGGAGTCTCGCTCTGTCACCAGGCTGGAGTGTGCAGTGGCGAGATCTCAACTCACTGCAACCTCCACATCCTGGATTCAAGTGATCCTCCTGCCTCAGCCTTCCCAGTAGCGGCACCTGCCACCATGCCTAGGTAATTTTTTTATTTTTAGTAGAGGTAAGGTTTCACCATGTTTGCCAGGCTGGTCTCAAACTCCCAACCTCAAGTGATCCTCCTGCCTCAGCCTCCCAAAGTGCTGGGATTACAGGCGTGAGCCACTGTGCCTGGCTGAAATCACCTATTTTCTGTGGAATGCATTTACTTCATGTCTAAAACAGAGTGATAACCTCTACCTTGCTTACCCCACATGTTGGTTAAAGGAGAAAACACAGAGAGTGCAAATGCCCTGTGGCAGACATAGGCTTGTGAAGTATGGCAGACAGACAGTATCCACGAACGTGTCCTCATCCCTTCAACAAAGCACATTGTGTCTTTTGGAGACTTTTTCCTCCCATTGATTTCCATTATAACAAATGCTTCTCTGGACAATATTTCATTCTCAAAATATCGCAATATTGAAAAACTAGGAATATATCAAACCATTTTAAAGCATCAAATTGAAAGAAAAAGTTGAAAAGACAATACTCAAAAAAAATCAATTAAATGTATTCAAACTGGAATATCAACTGCTGTGTAAGATAGGGTCCCTGGGCATCTAAGAGTAATTTGAGCCAGGCATGGTGGCCCATGCCTGTTGTCCTAGCTACATGGGAGCTTGGCTTGAGCCCAGAAGTTCAAGGCTGCGGTGAGCTATGATCCCACCGCTGTACTCCAGCGTAGGCAACAGAGCAAGACCCCATCTCTAAAAAGGAAAAAAAAGAATCATTTTTCAGTACCTTCATATTGTTTCTGTATCTTACAGTCTTGTTTTGCAGACGTCGTAAAGTCACAGGGGGTGGAGAACCAGGCGTTTTTTTTTTAGCCACTAGGAACCTCTCTGAGAAGTTTCTTTTCTTTTCCTTTCTTTATTATTATTAGTTTTTTTTGGCCAGAGGAGTGAAAGGAAGGTAGGCACTAAAACCACAGCCCTTCCCCTGGGACTGCAGCATCCTAGCGCCACCGTCCTCCCACAAGCCTTTTGTTCCTGCATGGTCTGTATCTCAAGACCAACAACTCCGTATCTACGAACATAAAAACTGTTAGTGAATATTTTACTTGTAAGAATTTCTTTCGACCTCAGCTCTGAGGTGACCCTCAGCTCGCCCACCACCCCAGCTGCCCCACCTTGCTGGCATAGAACAGGGGGTGGAGGTGTGAAGTCACCAAACAGGGCTCAGCATACAGAATGTAAGCCGCGCCTCACTCACTCGCTCCCTGGAGAATTTCATCCGCGCCGCATTGCCTAATAACGGGGTTATCGGAAAGGTCATGATTACGTTCCCTATTCATTCCCTGGAGTCTTTTTTCCCTGAAACTGTATTGTACTTGGGCCAAGATTCTTGATGAATCATTCAACCAGAAGGAGAAATGGGGTTGTTGTTGGTTTTTTTTTTTTTTTTCTTTTTGAGAGAGAGCACATTTGTGGGTGGTTGAATATGCAAAAAAATAAACAGGAAAACAAAAATGAAATTCCCGGCCCTAGGAAATAAAATGTTACCTTTACCTGATATTGGTAACATATTATATTTGAAAGCATTTGCTACTGATTGCATTTTCCCCCGAACACTCCCATGACATATAATTCCCATTTTACAAGTCACGAAACGAAGACCCTGGGGTCTGAAGGAACTCGGCTGGGGTGAGGATGTTAGCCCTTGGGTGGAGCTCTGAGCCCCGGCACGGTCCTCAAGGGTCTGTGACATTTGTGCTGTGGTCAGCTCTGTGCACTCTTCCCTCCCTGCTGCTGTTATCACGAAAGGCTGGCTTGGCCTTTCTCATAGGCGTATTTCCACTCTCAGGCGCCCTTTTATTGTCTGGGCTCCATTCAAGTGATAAGACATACATTTATGCTATTGTGGGAACATAATGTAATATTCTCAACAGCATTGCCAAAAAAAAAAAAAAAAAGTTTAGCCTCCGCCTGATTTCCTTATAACTTATAAAGAAAATTTGGTTTGAACATGTCCCCATGTCGATGTTTTCAGGAAAAAGATCCGATAGCATGTAGGCCTTCTCATGCTAGCCTGGCTCATTCGTCGTTTCCCCTAACGACTGACCAGAAAAATGCACGATGCTCCCATGGGGCCACTCGGGAGGCCTCAGGCCTTCAGGCTTCCTGATTCAATAGATACATGAGGCTTGATCAGAGTCACCGCAGTCCACATTTCCATTGCCTCAATAAGGAACCAGTCGCAGAGAGGAAAGGCCGTCTGCAGAAGTTGTGGCAAGTGGCAGAGAGGAGAGTGAGGATGGGGACTGCCCCCTTCCATCCTCTGTCCTCCAAGGACGGCCTCATTTTATCCCCACCCAGATTTCCACACCCAGGAGCTCAGCAACCAATCAGAAAATGTTTGTAGATTTCGAAGACATAATTCAGACAATATGAAGAATTATTTTTCCTTTGAGTTGTTCTCAAAACAGATGAACTCTACCAGGATATAAATGAACGAGAACTAAAACTGGTGGAATTTGGTAATGTCAACATCTGATATGTTTAGGCTTTTAAATATGTATATATCAGCCAGGCACAGTGGCCCATGCCTGTAATCCCAGCACTTTAGGAGGCCAAGGCAGGTGGGTCGTTTGAGCACAGCAGTTCAAGTCCAGCCTGGGCAACGTGGTGAAATCTCGTCTATACAAAAAATTACAATAATTAGTGGGCATGGTGGTGCAAGCCTATAGTTCCAGCTACATGGGAGGCTAAGGTGGAGGATCACCTGAGCTCAGGGAGGTCAGTGCTACAGTGAGCTGTGATCACACCACTGCATTCCAGCCTGTGCAACAGAGTGAGACTCTGTCTCAAAAAAAAAAAAATATATATATATATATATACACACACACATAATATATATATATTTTAAAAATTAACTGCTAGCTCCTAAAACAGTATTTCACCATTAGCTTTGGAAAGGTTTGCTCAGAAAATGAATTTCTAAGCACTCCCTTTATTGCATTTATTGGCCAAACTAATGTTCCTAGATGGTTATCTTTGAAATTTCCTCAACTTTTGGGTCCCTGTCGTTAAACTTATGCCAACAGAACTCAACTCACTGGATGTGAATTGTATCAGAGATGTAAAGGTTTAAAAGCATAGGCCGGGCATGGTGGCTCATGCCCATAATCCCAGCACTTTGGGAGGCCGAGGCAGGTTGATCACCTGAGGTCAGGAGTTCAGAGCAGCCTGGCCGACTTGGTGAAACCCCCGTCTCTACTAAAAATACAAAATTAGCCGGGCCTGGTGGTGTGTGCCTGTAGTCTCAGCTACTCGGGAGGCTGAGACAGGAGAATTGCTTGAACCTGCCAGGCAGAGGTTGCAGTGAGCCGAGATTACACCACTGCTCTCCAGCCAGGGCAATAAGAGCAAAACTCCGTCTTGAAAAAAAAAAAAAAAGTTTAAAAGCATATTAAAAGCAGACAAAAAAAAATAGTAAAAACCTAGAACACAGAAGTCAGCTGTCTATTCAATTCAGAATAAGAAATATTGTAGACAAGGCAACATTTTATATCCATTAGAAATATGGTGGTTGGTTTGAGAACTGAAACCAGCCATGCATATGCTGCTCCAAGCATTTGGGTCGTGGCAGGAAACTTTGAAGACTATTTTGCTGTACAAATTCACAAAGCCCCCTGCAAACACTCCCATGCTTAGGGTAAATGCTCAAGTGTGTCACAGCTGCTTTGCAGCTCTGAGGATCAGAAAGGTTCATGGACATAAAAGAAACTTCAAAGCTCTACCTCCTAATGGGAAGCTCCCCTTGGTTTTAGGCTGTCTTTGCTTATTGACCGACTTAATTCATGCTTTGGGTTATGACTGTAGGAGAGATTTTCTTGTGTCTTTGGAGCATGCTGAACTTGTGTTCCTTTTTGTTGTTGCATATTAGACAGTCAGTGTTGAACCCAAAGTGACCGAAAGTGACCGAGCTCATGTTATGGGCTGAATTTGTCTCCCCAGAATTCATAGGTTGAAGCCTTCCCGGTCCTTAGAACATGATCGTAGCTGGAGCTAGGGCCCTTAAAGACGTAAATAAGATAACATGAGGTCATAAGGGCAAGGCCCTAATCCAGTATGACTGGTGTCCTTATATGAAGAGGAAGAGGCCAGGCGTGGTGGCTCACGCCTATAATCCCAGCACTTTGGGAGGCCAAGGCTAGCAGATCACTTGAGGTCAGGAGTGTGGGACCAGTGTGTTCAACATGGTGAAACCCTGTCTGTACTAAAAATACAAAATTAGTTGGGCATGGTTGTGGGCGCCTGCAATCCCAGCTACTCCGGAGGCTGAGACAGGAGAATCCCTTGAACACGAGAGGCAGAGGTTGTGGTGAGCCATGATCCCACCACTGCACTCCAGCCTGTACAACAGAGCAAAACTCCATCTCAAAAAAGAGAGAGAGAGAGAGAGAGAGAGAGAGAGAGAGAGAGAGAGAAAGAAAGAAAAAGAAAGAAAGAAAGAAAGAAAGAAAGAAAGAAAGAAAGAAAGAAAGAAAGAAAGAAAGAAAGAAAGAAAGAAAGAAAGAAAGAAAGAAAGAAAGGAGGGAGGGAGGGAGGGAGGGAGGGAGGGAAGGAAGGAGGGAGGGAAGGAAGGAGGGAGGGAGAGAAGGAGGGAAGGAGAGAAGGAGGGAAGGAAGGAAGGAGGGAAGGAGGGAGGGAAGGAAGGAAGGAAGGAAGGAAGGAAGGAAGGAAGGAAGGAAGGAAGGAAGGAAGGCAGGCAGGCAGGAAGGCAGGCAGGCAGGCAGGCAGGCAGGCAGGCAGGCAGGCAGGCAGGCAGGAAGGCACCAAAGATACATTTGCACAAAGAAAAGTCCAAGTGAGGACACAGGGAGAAGGTGGCCATCTGCAACCCGAGGGGTCTCTCAGGAAGCCTCAGGAGAAACTAACCCCGTGACACCTTGGTCTTGGACTTCCTGCCCTCCGACCAGTGACAAAATAAATGTCTGCTGTTGAAGCCACCCACCCTGAGGCATTTTGTTATGGTAGCCTAACTGAGGGCCTCTGAGTTTCTAGGCCAGAGTCATGCAGTGAATTAACAAAAGACCCAGAATCCCAGCCCCAGCCCCTGATTTTCAGTTCAGAATCTTCCTTGGTAAGAGGCAGAAACTTATCCTGGGCCCAACAAGTGGAAAACGTTTTCACTTTCACAGCCACTGACTGTCGTGGTTCTCAGACTGTATACCACAGAACCTGGTGTTCCACAAACTTCCCCAGTTTGGAGCAAGAGAAAAAAGTAGTTGGATGAAATGATCTCATTTTATTTTTTAATCAATTTTTCTTAAATGTTGGTGCTTGAAAATAAATGGATGGCAGTAAAGTAATCCTGAAGGACATAGGAGGAAAGAAAGAAAAGAGACAATACTAAATGTGAGCAAAATGGCAGCAGGGCAAAAAAGAGGCTCAGCAATCGCAAAAAACTCAGGTCTTTGGTGGGGAAAAAACTTATAAATAGTAAAAATCCTGACAATGTTGAAAAAGGAAGGAAGAGAGAGGGTTCCATGAGAAATACTAAGAATGAAATTGGAGCTGTCACTGCAGCTATAGTAAGGATATTTAAAATCATAAGAGAGCATAATGAACAATTTAATACCAATAAATTTGAAAACAGGTAAGATGGATAATTTTTAGAAAAATGTTACCAAAATGGATTCAAGAAACAGAAAATCTAAACAAGCTCAAGCACTAAAAAAATTAAATAGGTAAAATATGTACATCAGCTGGGCGCAGTGGCTCATGCCTGTAATCTCAACACTTTGGGAGGCCAAAGTGGACAGATCACTTGAGGTCAGGAACTGGAGACCAGCCTGACCAACACAGTGAAACGCTGTCTCTACTAAAGATACAAAATTAGCCAGGCATGGTGGTGCCTGCCTGTGATCCCAGCTACTTGGGAGGCTGAGGCAGGAGAATCGCTTGAACCCGGGAGGCAGAGATTGCAGTGAGCCAAGATTGTGCCATTGCACTCCAGCCTGGGCAACAAGAGCAAAACTCTGTCTCAAAAAAAAAAAAAAAAAAAAAAAAAAAAAAATCAATTATGTATCAACAAAAAAAGAAATTTTTAAAAAGTAACAATTTAAGAAAGTCAAATAGGCAATCAAAAGTATTTCTCTTACCAGCCACTAAAAAGGCACCTGCACACGGGAATGGTAGCAAAATGACAGATGAGGAAACGCTAAGCTCTCATCCACCACATGAACCACTAAAACCAGGCAGAAGCTGTCTGCAGTAACACTGCAGGTGCTCTGAACAACCACCAAATGCATACAGCAACCCTCAAACACAGCAAGTGCCTGATGGAGGAAAGCCATCTTCAAGTCCGCAGGCAAGTTTTGTGGCATGTGATGGCAACCCAGGTCCCAGTTCCCTTCCTCAAGCTGCAGGGAGCAGACCGGACATTATTTGTTCTAGTCTGGCTGGTTCATACCTGAAGGATTGATCCTCCTCTCTGTCTCACATAACATGCAAGGTGGGCAAGAAAAAGAGGTGGGCATGGCTCATGAAAGCCGCAAAGAGGCAATTAGGATAAAAATAGATAAATTGGACTATATACACATTAAAGACTTCAGTGCATCAAAGGATGCAGTCAACAGAGTGAAAAGCAATCTATGGAATTGGAGAAAATATTTGCAAATAACAGGTTAATCTTCAGAATATATAAAGAACTCCTGCAAGTCAACAACAAAAAAACAAACAACCCGATTACAAAGTGAGCAAAGAACGTGAATAAACATTTCTTCAAAAAAGATGATATAAAAGATGATATAAATAGGTATATGAAAAGATGGTTAACATTACTAATCATTAGGAAAATTACTAATCATAGGGAAAATGCAAATCAAAACCACAATGAGATAGCACCTCAGCACTTCACACCCATTATGATTGCTACTATTAAAACAAAACAAAACAAACAAAAACAAACAAAAACCACAGAAAATAACAAGTGTTGGTAAGGATGGGGAAAGTTGGAACCCTTGTGTCCTCGTGTAGTGTTGGGAATGTAAGATACTATAGCCACAACAGAAAACAGTGTGGCAGTTCATCAAAAAAATGAAAAATAGAATTACCATATGATCCAAGAATTCCCCTTCTGGGTATATATCAAAAACAAATTGAAAGCAGGATCTCAAAACAGTATTTGTACATCCACATTTATAGCAGCATTGTTCACAATAGCCAAAAGGCAGAAGCCCAAGTGTTCATCAGTGGATGCATAATAAACAAAATGTGGTCTATCCATACAGTGGAATATTATTCACCCTTAAAAAGGAAGGAGCTTCTGATACATGTAACACTGTGGATGAACTTTGAAAACATCATGTTGAGTGAAATAAGCCAGAAACAAAAGGACAAATATCATATGACTACACTTATAAGAACTTAGAATAGACAAAGTCACAGAGACAAAATATAGTTGAGTTACCAAGGGTGGAGTAGGCAGGAAGGAAATTGATAATTATTGTTTAATGGCTACAGATTCAGTTTTGGATAATGAGAACATTCTAGAAATATATAATAACAGTGATGATGGCTGAACAGCATTGCTAATGCACTTCATGCCACTGAAGCGGACACTTAAAAATAGCTAATATAGTAAATTTTATGTTATGTCTATCAAACTTTTAAAGGCACCCTTCACAGATAGTTTTAGTAGTAAATTTTACCAAACATTATAAAGTTTTGCAGGAAAAAAATAGGAATCTATTCACCTTTTACAAGGCTAGCATGATCTTGACCTAATACTGGTTTAAAAAACTGATTTGTAAACAAGTGCATAAAAATCTGAGGCTGGATGTGGTGGCTCACGCCTGTAATCCCAACACTTTGGGAGGCCGAGGCAGGTGGATCACGAGGTCAGGAGATCGAGACCATCCTGGCTAACACAGTGAAACCGCATCTCTACTAAAAATAGAAAAAAATTAGCTGGGCATGGTGGCATGTGCCTGTAGTCCCAGCTACTTGGGAGGCTGAGGCAGAAGAATTGCTTAAACCTGGAAGAAAGAGGTTGCAGTGAGCTGAGATCGCGCCATTGTACTCCAGCCTGGGCAACAGAGTGAGACTCGTCTAAGAAAAAAAAAAAAACCTCCGAAATAAGGTATTTCATCAAGTCAAATTTGACAGTGTGTTTTTAAAACACACACGTACATAACCAAGTGTGGTTTAACCTACGAATGAAAGGATAAATGAATAGCATTAAGTCTTCTTTTTTCTAATCCATTAATTTTCTTAGTAGTGTCAAAAAGCAGTAGGGAAGATTCAACGCCCAGTAATGATTAAAAAAAAAAAAAAAAAAAAGAACAACAACAAAAAAAAACCTCTTCAGAAACCAGTAATAGATAGCTTTCTTAACTATGGAGGTTATCTATAAAAAAACGTACAACAAATATTGAATGGTGAAAACTTTAGTTTAAGGCTTAAATCAGGTACAAGACACACATGAATGCTATTACTCTTACTCTTCAACAGTGTTCTATGATTCCTAGTCAAGGGAATAAAATAAGAAAAAGAAATTATAAGAATTATACAGGAAGGGACACATTTTGTTTTCATGTTTGCACATTTTGTTTGCAGTTGTTTACATAGAAACATAAAGAGTAAATAGACTGTTACAACTCATTCAGCAAAATTACTGTTTATACGATCCACTCACTGAAATCATTAGCATTTGTATACCCAATGATAAACAGTTATAAAATGTAATAGAAAAAATAGTGAATAATAGTGGATTCAAGGCTAGTCACGTAATACAGGTTGAACATTCCTAATTTTAATCTGAAATGCTCCAATATCCTAAACTTTTTGAGTGCCAGCTTGTCAACACAAGTGGAAAATTCCACACCTGACCTCATGTGACAGGGCATAGTCAAAGCACAGGTGCACAACACAGTTGATTTAGTGTCCCCAAGGGAAAAAAAGACCCACCCAGCGCCCTTCAACTACAGTATAACTTTTCCATGCACACCCAAATTCCCCCACGCAAGCACGCCCACAACGTATAATAAAATGGCATGTGTGCAGGCTGGACGCACCCACCACAGATTCCCCATGATACCTCACGTGGGGCCAAGAACTCCATGCATTACTCACTGTGGTTTTTTTGCTTATTCTCTGCTGTGTCATGTAAAAATATTACTGAAAATGTCAAAAAGGTCTGCAGATCCCCCTATGTGTAACAGTGATCAGAAAAAGAGGAAGAATTTATGTTTATCAATAGCACAGGCAACTTGTTGGGGGAACTGAACAGCAGTGTAAGTGTGAAACATCTAACAGAAGAGTATGGTGTTGGGATGACCACCATATATGACCGGAAGACACAGAAGGATACACTTTTGAAGTTCTGTGCTGAATGTGATGAGCAGAAGTTAATGAAAAATAGAAAAACTCTGCATAAAGCTAAAAATGAAGACGTCAATCGTGTACTGAAAAACTAGAGCTGAACACGTGCATCACACTGACCACATGCCACTCAGTGGTATGCTGATCATGAAACAAGCGAAGATCTATCCTGATGAACTGAAAATTGAAGGGAACTGTGAATATTCAACAGGCTGGTTGCAGATATTAAGAAATGACATGGAATTCAAGTTTTAAAGCATCTGCAGATCACAAGGCAGAGTCAAAACTCATTGACGAGTTTGCCAAGATTATCGCTGATGAAAATCTGATGCCAGAACAAGTCTATATTGCTGATGAGACATCACCATTTGGGTGCTACTGCCCCAGAAAGATGCTGACTACAGCTGATGGGACAGCCCCTATAGGAATTAAGGATGCCAAGGACAGAATGACTGTGCAGTGCTGTGCAAATGCAGCAGGCACGCAATAAGTGTAAACTTGCTCTCATGGGCAAAGCTTTTGTCCTTGCTGTTCTCAAGGAATAAATTTCTTATCAGTCCATTATTATGCTAACAAAAAGGCGTGGGTCACCAGGAGCATCTTTTCTGATCGGTGTTACAAACATTTCGTACAGGCCTCTTGTGCTCGCTGCAGAAAAGTTGGACCGGATGGTGACAGCAAGATTTTCTTATGCCTTGACTACTGTTCTGCTCATCCCCCAGCTGAAATTCTCATCAAAGATAATATTGATGCTGTGTACTTCTCCCCAAAATGTGACTTCTTTAGTTCAGCCATGTAACCAGGGTATCTTTAGATCAATGGAAAGTAATTATAAAATAAACACTTTCTTGAATTCATGCTCACAGCAGGGAACAGAGGTGTAGGTGTAGAAGATTTTCAGGAGTTGAGCATGAAGGAGCCATACATGCTGTTGCCAACGCTTGCAACACAGTGACTAAAGACACAGCTGTGCATGCCTGGCGTGACCTCTGGCCTATGACTGTGTTCAGTGATGATGATGAACAAGGTGGTGACTTAGAAGAATTCAGCTTGTCAAGTGAGAAGAAAAGGACGTCTGACCTCCTTACCTATGGAAAAAATAGACCTTCCGAGTTCATCAGTCAGCTGGAAGAAGTAGAGATTAATGTTGTTTTTAACACTGATAATGGGCTCCAATTGTTCATTTCACTGACTGATGAAGCTATAGCCAGAATGGTTCTGAATCAAGGTGTTCATGATGATACCAACCATGAAGATTATGTTAACACTGCAGAAAAAGCACCCGTGGACAGCGTGGAGCACATGTGTGATGGGTTAACTGAGGCCTAGAGCAGCGTGCATTCACAACAGAACAAGAAATCATGTCAGCTTATAAAATCAAAGAGAGACTCCTAAGACAAAAAAGAAAAAAATTAGCCGGGCATGGTGACACGTGACTATAGTCCCAGCTGCGTGGGAGGCTGAGGTGAGAGCCTTGCCTGATCCCAGGAGTTAGAGGCTGCAGTGAGCCATGATCATGACACTGCACACCAACATGGGAGACAGAGTGAGGCCCTGTCTCAAAAAAACCCCAAAACATTAAGTAAATATTTTGTGCATGAAACAAAGTTTGTGTATACTGAACCAACAGAAAGGAGCTGTCGGTGTTAAGACCATTGTTAATGAGGCGGATACCATTAAAAATTCTAAGACCATTGCCAGTGGGGCAGATACCATTAAAAAGCCACCCAGTAGAATGCCTCCTTGTCCCCAGAGGACCCACTTCCTGGGCCTGTAACTGCTTCTCATGTTCCCTCTCACCTAAAATGTAAAATGCAGTGTCCCCTAACCTTCGAATCAAAGCGCAGCATGGTTGGGAGACCAGAGGCCTGCTGTTGTGTGTTGTTGCTGCTGCTGTTCAACAGCTGATTCTGGTCTCCGCTGATGCCACTGGCTGCTTAGCTCCCCTGAGCACACGAGTCTCCACTGTGTTAATGGCATGTCTTATTTTTTACTGTTAACTACTTATGTGTGAATAAGTGTAAGGAAATGATTGCTTGTTGGTAGCATATAAATTCAGAGTCAGGGCCAGGCATGGTGGCTCATGCCTGTAATCCCAGCACTTTGGGAGACCAAGGCGGGCAGATCGCTCGAGGCTAGGACTTCAACACCAGCCTGGCCAACATGGCAAAACCCCGTCTCTACTAAAATTACAAAAATTAGCTGGGCGTGATGGCACACGCTTGTAGTTCCAGCTACTTGGGAGGCTGAGGCAGGAGAATCGCTTGAGCCCGGGAGGCAGAGGTTGCAGTGAGCCGAGATTTCACCACTGCACTCCAGCCTGGGCGACAGAGTGAGACTCTGTCTCAAAAAAAAAAAAAAAAAAAATCCGGAACGAGGGTGACACCACACAACCACTGACTGTCCACACGGGCGACACCTCTGCTTTCTGATGGTTCCGTGTATACAGACTTTGTTTCATGCACAAAATTTGTTTGTTTTTTGAAACAGAGTTTTGCTCTGTTGCCCAGGCTGGTTACAGTGCTGCGATCATAGCTCACTGCAGCCTTTAACTCCTGGCCTCCAGCGACCTTCCCACCTCAGCCTCCTGGGTAGCTGGGACTACAGTCATGCTGTCACACCTGACAATCACACCAGCCTCTGCGCAGAATTATTTAAAATACCGTATAAAATTACCTCTAGGCTATGTGTATAAGATGTAGATGAAACATAAATGAATTTTGGTTTTAGACTCTGGTCCTATCTTCAAGATCTGTCATTGTACATTCCAAAAATGCCCCCCCCCCCAAAAAAAAAATCTGGAATTCAAAACACTTCTGGTCTCGAGCATTTTGGATGAGGGACACGCCACCTGTAATATCCTTTCACACGTTTCCTGGATGGGAAACAGAAGTTGGTGTGCTGGGAGTCACACGTAAACGGTAGACTTTCTTGTCTGTGGCACATTCTTAGGATGTCCTAGAGAAGTATCAGCGATGTGAATGTCTCCAGTAAAATAGCAGAGCAGAAAAAATACGTTGAGAACTGCTGTATTATTAGACTGAGCTACAAAACAGCCACATGGTATCAGGTCATTCATTCATTTACCCGGTAGATATTTCCTACACACTTGTCATATGCCGAGCATATTCTAGGCACTGCAGGTACAGCAGTTGACAGCCTTTGCCCCTGTGGGACTTAACATTTAAGGGAGAAGACAGGCAACAAACAGTTTCTTTAAAAATCCTTATGGTGGTAAATGCAATGAAGAAAACCAGGTGAGTATGGAAAGTAGGAGTAAGGTAGGCCCCTTGCAGGTGAGTGGCATTTGAGGTGAGGCCCAGATGATGAAGAGAAGGATGGACTCTTGTAGGTCTATGGGACTGGTCCTTCCAGGAACAGTAAGGGCTAAGACGTCAAGAGAAGTGGTAAGTTTAGCGTGGCTGAAATGAAGGGAGAGAAGACAAAGCGATAGGAAATGAAGCTGGAGAAGCAGGCAGCTTCAGCTGGACCATTCCAGACCACTGACACCTTAACAGACAACAGCAAGAAGTTTGGGTTTTGTTCTGAGGTAAATGGAAGTCGCAGAAGGATTTTAAGTGGGAGGAATAGGCTCTGGTATATGTTTGTTTACTCTGTTTGTGTTTGTGTTTGTTTTAATGGATACAGAGTCTCCCAATGTTGCCCAGGCTGGTTTTGAACTCCTGGGCTCAAGGGATCCTCCCAACTTGGCCTCTCAAAGTGCTGACAAATGTTTTTTAATGGAAGCAGATAAAGCAATCTTGGACCTTTGCAGTGGTTTGGGTGATTACTGATGGGGGTTAGGACCAGGGACATATCGATGGAGTTGTTATGCAGTTGTCAGATTTTAAATATGCATTTCAAAGCCAGTTGCACTTGTTGATAGCTTGGATGTGGCATATTAGAGAAAGAAGAATCAAAGGTGGCACCTAGTCTTGAGTTCTGAGCTTCCAGAGCGAGGCATCTAGAAGTCAGGACCCGGGAGAATCACGGAAGGAGTGGTGGTATTCAGTCTGCAGAAGCAGTGCCTCCAGGACAGCTGTGTGAAAGAGGAGATGCGATATGAGCAGATGAAAATGACACAGCAGGCAGCTCTGGGCTCATTGTGAGAAACGACTCTAGGAACATGTGTGACCTGCTGGGCTCTACTGCCAAGAGCTGTAGTGGCTGGGTGACCCCCGTCCCACAGTGAGGGAGCTGGGCGATTCCTTACCAGAGTGGAGGTCTGGCTAGATCTCCCAGCCCTAACATGCTTACTTATTTTGATAAGCAAAGCTAAAGCTCACATGGGTCCCATGCGCTCTTGGACTTCTGCACACCGTACCATTAACCACACTTGGATGCTGGCAATCGCAGTTTTAGTTAAATAAAGTGACTTGCCCACCGTACTATAAAAAATTAATTTTGGCAGCATGTTGATTCTGTATCCTACCCATAAGACCACACAGAGGCGTGGCTAGTAAACTTTAGCTTGTGCGTAAATGCCTGCCAAGAACTGCTAAATACTGTTGCTTTAAAAAAAAAAAAGAAAAAGAAAAAAACTTTTTTTTTTTTTTTTAAATTTAAATTTCACAGAGCTGCTCAAGGGCAGTTCAACTTCCTACTCATCCCTGTCTCCACCGGCCAGGACGGGCATTACTCTAACATCTGTCCTATGGCCACATTTTATGGGATGTTTGAGGATTATTCCTATGAAGTGACATTGGAATTTGGGGATATGGCTATCTTCAGATGCCAAATAAACTTGGATAGAAATCATTTTTCCTGTGTGTGTTTAGTTAGGAACGTGGGGCTGTGAGGGGCTCCCTGGACATGACCCTGGAGCTGTCGGCCCTTGTTCAGTGGTCAGATGCACTTCAGACCTCCCAGACTGCTGACCACACACTCAGTCACAGCCCCGTGCGCACCTCAAGGCCACTGCTCAGAAGTCCAGTGTAATTTCTCAGGCAGCACGTCCTAGAGCAGGCCATGAGAGGTGTAAGGTATAGACTTTGTTGTGAGGTTACATGTAGGCTTCTCTTCTATCTTGTCTCTGTTTAAAGATCAATACTTCAGGCAGTCTTTATCCCCACCACGATAAACATGTGGATGGAAGGATACATGTGTGGATGGGTGGATGGGTGGGTGGATGGATGGATGGGTAGATGGGTAGATGGGTGGATGGAGTGATGTTTGATTTCATAGTCAAAGAACTCAAACAGAAGAGAAGTACACAGGGTCCCCCAGTCTTACAACCCTTCCTTAAAGTAACTACAATAAAGATGGAAGTGTATCTTCTAGATTTCTTTTAAAAACGTATTTATGAATGTAAACATATTATGGTCAGGTCCAGTGACTCACACCTATAATCCTAAAACTTTGGGAGGCCAAGGTGAGTGGATTGCTTGATGCCAGAAGTTTGAGACCAGCCTTGGCAACACAGAAAGATCCTGTCCCTACAAAAAAAAATTTTTTTAAGTAGCCTGGTGTCGTGGCACATGCCTGTAGTCCTAGCTACTCAGGAGGCCAAGGTGGGAGGATCACTTGAGGCCAGGAATTCCAGGCTGCAGGAAGCCATGATCATACCACTACGCTCAAGTCTGGGCAATGGATCAAGATCCTGTCTGTTTAAAAAAACCAAAAAGCATATTTACATAGAAATAAATGTATATAAATGTAGATATTGTTTAGGGATTTGTTTTTATATAAATTGGAGAGTCACATGTTTTTTCATGAGTTTTTATTTAACCCTATGTCTGGAAGATCCTTCCAGCTTAACACATATACAGCTACTTCATTCTTTTTAACCATTGGGAGGTATGGTAATTAATTTATGTTAATAAATTAATGTCTTTCTGTTATTTTTATTCTGCTATTGTATTTATTTATTTATTTAAATATTTATTTATTTATTTTAGAAACAGGATGTCACTGTGTTGCCCAGACTGGCCTCAAACTCCTGGGCTCAAGCAGTCCTCCCACCTCAGCCTCCCAAGTAGGTGGGACTACAGGCATGAACCCTGCCACACGGCTGACTTCTGCTATTTTAAACTCGTGTGTGTGTGTGTGTGTGTGTGTGTGTGTATGTTTTCTAATTGAACAATCTGAATTCAATTTTAAGAGATTTTCTTGAGCTATAGTTATTCTAGCCCAAGCCTGGGCACATGAAGATTTCTGTAAAATAGATTCAAAGCAGTGGAATTACTGTACCCTAGGATATGTGTACTTACATTCTGATACACAAGGCTGTACCAATTTACACTATCACTAACAGTATATAAAGTCCTATTTCCTATGTCCTATAAATTCCTATGTCCAATACTGGACATAACCCATAGTTTCAATGTTGGGTGATCTGATTAGTTAAAAAAAAATAGATCTCATTAATTTGTAATTCCCTGGCTACTAAATTCCTAATGACTCTGAGTATCTTAGGAGATTTATCATTCATGAATTGCCTGTCCTGATCCCTTGCCTCTTTTGAAATTGGGTTATTTATCTTTTTCACCCTGTTTAACAGCCATGCTTATGTAATACGGACATTAAACTTTTGCTGTAAATGTTACAAAAATCTGTCTCTTTAACTGTGCTGATGGTGACTTAAGTATTACCAAGTTTTTAATTTTTAACTATTATTTTTTATAAAATTAAACACCTCTTTTCCTCCATGGCACATACACTTAGTGGTTTTGCTTAGAAAGGTCTTCCTCACCCTCTGAGCTTTAAAAATAATCTCATATTATTCTATTTATAGTTTTAAAAAATATTTAGACCTTTAATGCATCTGCATTTCACTTATTATATAATGTGAGGGGACCATGTCGTTTGTAATAACTCATTTATTGACATTGACTTATAATGCCCCTGTGAGTCCTCTCTTACATTCCCACATGGTGTGGGCGTGTTTCTGGTTATTCTCGTCCATTGATCTGTTTGTCTATTCCGTGCTAACTTCTATTTTACTGCTGTAATTATACAGACTGTTTTGATATCTGGTATGTCAAATTTTTTCTCATTATTTCTTTTTTAAAATCATTTTCCTATGCATTTTTTTTTCTTTCCCATAAACTTTAGAATAAACGTGTCCTTTTCTTTTTTAAAAGTTTGAAATTTGGGGATTATACTGAATTTTTAGATGAATTTGCAAAGAGCATCATTTTTTCTGCATTTTTTTTTCTGGTTTTTCAAAACTGACACCTAGTCAGAAAACTAAGTGTAAAAATTGAATCCAGAGAATTTTCACAGCCTGGAAGAACATACAGATGTGGCTGAATGACTTATAACCTGAGTATCGGGAAAGGCTTCCACCTACCTATGACTCAAAAGCCAGATGCAATAGAAAAAGTGTTGATATAATTTGAATACATAAGAAATTGAAACTTATACATGGCAAAAGTTTGCATAAGAAAAGTCAAGCCAGGTGTGGTGTGTTATGCCTGTAATCCCAGCACTTTGGAGGACTGAGGCAGGAGGATTGCTTGAGCCCAGGAGTTTGAGACCAGCCTGGGTAACAAAGTGAGACATTAGCTCTACAAAAAATCCAAAAATTAACTGGGTGTGGTGGTGCACACCTGTAGTCCTGGCTACCTGGGAAGCTGAGGCTGGAGGATCACCTGAGTTCAGGAGACTAAGGCTGCAGGGAGCCACGTTTGCACCAATGCACTCTAACCTGGGTGACAGAGCAAGATCCTATCTCAAAAAGAGAAAAAAATGTGAATCATGATAATACCTGCTTCACTGTTGTGGAGAGTAGTATGCCTAGTACTAATAATAATTGTTATACACAATGTTATTAACTGTATCATTTCTTATATATATAAGCTATCACAAATGTTAGTGTTCCTCCCTTCTGAAATTCACCTGAGAGTCCCTCACTGGCCCAGGCCTCCTGGGTGGAGGCACATTTATATTGAGAAGACAACAGTTACATTCTGGGACACTATCTTGAGCTGTAACTAAGATAAGTCATTTTTTTTCTTCCATTTAAAAAATATTTATAGAATAAACCCATTTTTTCTTTTTTGTACCATACCACCAGTATAGCTTTCCACCTTCTATCACTCTTCTGTGTGACTTCTTAAGTTCCTTCAAATATAACTCTGTAATTGTAATTCTATAATCACACAATCATTGTGATTCTTTAGTTGCAGTTGATTGATTTAATCTACCTTATCATCCAATCATGCTGACAGCGGACTTCATTCCTTTTTTTTCTAACAGTAGGAGTAGAACGCAGTGCAGGACACTGGCCAGGACGGAGGAAAGAGGGAGGGGTCGTTTCCGCCAGCTGCCAGGATCACTTGTGCTGATCCTTCAGCTGCACCTGCAGCGCTATCCTGGACCAGGTGCAACTTGTAATTTTCGTAAAATAGTCGAGTTTCAAACTGATGGGACTGTAGAGCTCCTTTAATTTGAGCCATGAAGAACTGAGTCTTAGGAAGTATGCTTATTCACTTGGTATTCCATAAAAAATACCTATGCTGGGTAGATAGGATGGCACGGCCCACCTCTCACTGTTGGTGTCACAGTTAAAACTCATTTATGTATTTCTTTATCCTCTGCCTTATGCCGAGAGTATTGGAAGTGGTGAGCTAAGATTAGAGAACTCCTGTGTCACAGACTGGCAGGCTTCCCACCCTGCCCACCGAGTGTTCGGCCACGATGGAAGCGTCATCTGTGTCCTGCATCTAATGGGACTGGCCAGTGTGACTGAGACCTGAATGTTTCGTTGTATTGAATTTTGTTTCATGTTAATTTAAAAAGTTATGTGTGCTCTGTGGATGGGGGGCCTATGGACAACACAGCTCTTGACCATTTGTTTTTAAATATAGTTTCATGTATATACAAACAGGTTATCACTTTCCTGTGTGGCTAGCTATTATGAATGCTAAACTGCTTTTCCCTCTCTCTCTAGATTCCATCACCCAGCACAAGGTCTGTGCCTCTGAAAACTACCTATTGCCACAATGACAGTGACCTCACTGGCTTGTGGTGACTGCACAGCTTGCAAAACCGTCTTTGGATGTTCAAGTGAGAAACAATTGTGAAGAGAAGGAACTGGCGTATACAAGATGACTTTTGATATCATGTTTGCCACGCGTTGTGGTGCTTAAGAACTCTCAGGTGACTTTCTGATGACTGAATTTGTGTTTCAGGGAAGCTTCGGGCCTTTTTTTTTTTTTTTTTTTTTGAGATGGATTCTTGCTCTGATTCCCAGGCTGGAGTGCAATGGCACAATCTCGGCTTACTGCAACCTCCACCTCCCGGGTTCAAGCAATTCTCCTGCCTCAGCCTCCCAAGTAGCTGGGACTACAGGCATGGGCCACCATGCCCTGCTAATTTTTGTATTTTTAGTAGAGACGGGGTTTCACCATGTTGGCGAGGCTGGTCTCAAATGCCTGACCTCAGGTGATCTGTCAGACTTCTTCTATAGAATTCCAGTCTTTGTATCTTAGTAATGATCATAATTGAAAGGTCACAGAACCTTTGTCATTAGAACACGGTACTGCCAAATAAAGAATGGAAATTCATTGACATTATTTTATTACTGAGAACAACTAGAGAGCTCTGAAAGTTTCTTGGCTTAGACTCGAAGATCTTTATTAATACATTACCTGTTAGGTAGGAAAGACATTTGACAGTAAGGTGACTTTAGCGGAGATTCCTCTCGTAATGAAAGGAGATAGGTATGGGGGGTGTTATACAGGATGATTGGTGCCATCTGAGTGTCTTACTTCTGAAAGCCTGCTTTATGGTGAACAAAGCATCACCAACAAGGGATCACAACGTCCATTGGCCACATCTTGCCTGCTGTCCTCGAGAGGAAATTGGCAGCTGGGGCTGATTCATAGAAACACCGATTTGTGGCTGAGCACGGCGGCTCACACCTGTAATCCCCGCCCTTTAGGAGGCCGAAGTGGACAGATAATTGAGGTCAGGAGTTCGAGACCAGCCTGGCCAACGTGGCAAAACCCTATCTCTACTAAAAATACAAAAATCAGCTGGGTGTGGTGGCGCACACCTGTAGTCCCAGCTCCTCAGGAGGCCGAGGCAGGAGAATCGCTTGAACCCAGAAGGCGGAGGTTGTGGTAAGCTGAGGTTGCAGTGAATCAAGATTGCTCCACTGCACTCCAGCCTGGATGACAGAGCAACTCTCCATCTCAAATAAATAAATGAATAAGAAACACCGATGTGTCTGTCACCTTCTAAACAAATGAAATGCTAGGAAGTCCTAGCCAGAGTGATCAGGCAAGAATAAGCCATAAAAGGCATCCAAATAGGAAAAGAAGTCAAACTGTCTCTCTTCACTGCCAATATGATTCTATACCTAGAAAACCCTAAAGACTGCCAAAAGGCTCCTGGAACCAATAAACGACTTCAGTAAAGTTTCAGGATAGAAAATCCATGTACAAAAACCAGCATTTCCATACACAATAACATTCAAGCTGAGCACCAAATCAAGAACGCAATCCCATTTCCAATAGCCATGGAATGAAATACCTAGGAGCACATGTAACCAAGGACACAAAGGATCTCTACAAGGAGAACCATAAACGAGATGCTGAGTCCCAGCGAGGTCGGAGGTGCCACTGAGCCCTCATTGTGGTGCTGGTCCCACTCCAGGTTATCTATCTGTTGCTCATCTCAGCTGTTGTCCCTACCTCCAATTTCAAGTCCCTCAACAGATATAACAAATCAACTTCTAGAATGAACCTTTGAGAAGGGACGTAGCAGTGCGTTCTACGGAAATTGGCATTCTATAGAAAACCATAGAAACTGGAAATCATGAAGGGTTTTCTCTTGGTTTTAAAATATTGTATACACCCAAATCATCCCCTCATGATACTCATCCTCTTAACAGCAATTGAACTTCAATACAATGCGTCATTCCTGAGTCCACTCGCTTCACATTACATTTCTCTATAACCACAAGCATCCTGGCTTGGGAGCGCTCCCACAGCACCAGAAATCCCTGAGGAGGCTGACAAACATTCTGCTGACTCATGCTGGGGACAAGCCACAGACAACTTCCATCACCCACCACATCAGCCATGGAGCCAGCCCAGCCTCTGCCCACCCAGGCCTCAGTCCTCAATGTTAAGTTCTGATCCCTGATGCTGGCCTGCCAGCGGCCAGTCAAGATTCTCTTTCTGAAAGCTAATATTTTATGAGGACTAACTGTTGCTAGACATTACTCTAAGCATATTACATGTTGTACTTCATTTTACCCTTCCACCAATCCTATTAGTAGCTTACTGTGGGTCTGCAAAGCCTTACTCAAAACATATAGGACTAGAGGTTCTCAGGATTCTGAATTCTTTTTAATTTTTTTAAAGGCTTATGGCTCTCACCACTTTTATTCAACGTTGTATTAAAGATTCTACCCAGAGAAGGCAATAAAAGGAAATTAAAGCTATACAGATTGGACGTGAAGAAATAAAAGACTTTATTCTCAAGAATATAAGACACTATATATAGAAATTGTAAGGAATGAAAAAAAAAACCCTACAAGAACTTATAACAAGTTTAGCAAGATTGCAATATACAAAGTTAATATACAAAACTAACAGAATTGTATTTATATATAGTCAATAAGCAATTCAAAATGAAATTAAGACCATGATTCCATTTAAAATTGCATCTAAAAATAAACAAAATAGGAATAGACTTGGCAACAGAAGTGTAACATCTGTATACTGAAACCCGTAAAACACTGCTGAAAGAAGTTAAAGATTTAAATAGTGAAATATACAAAGTTCATGGATTAGACGACGCAATATTGTTAAGATGGTAGTTCTCAAATTGATGTATAGATTCAATGCAATCCATTAAAATCTCAGGTGGCTTTTTTGTAGAATTTGAAAAGCTGATGCTAAATTTTTTATGAAAATGCAAAGAACCTCTAGTAGACAAAATAATTTTTTTTAAGAGCAAAGTTGGAGGATTTATAGAACCTGATTCCAAAACTGTCTATAAAACTACAATAATCACAAAGCATCAGCCAGGCACCGTGGCTCACACCTGTAATCCCAGCTCTTTGGGAGGCTGAGGTGGGTGAATCACTTGAGGTCAGGAGTTTAAGACCAGCCTGGCCAACTTGGTGAAACCTCATCTCTACTAGAAATACAAAAAACTAGCCAGGCATGGTGGCATGCACCTGTAATCTCCATTACTCAGGAGGCTGAAGCAGGAGAATAGCTTGAACCTAGGAGAGTCCATCTCAACAACAACAACAACAACAAAAGTATTATATTGGCAAAAGAATAGACATGTAAATCAAATAACAGAATAGAGAATTCAGGTATAAATCTTCATATTTATGGCCCATTGACTTTGAACAAAGCTGCCGAGGCAATTCAGTATAGTAGCATATTCTTTTCAACAAATGGTGCTGGCAGAAGGGAAAACAAAAGCACTAGGATCCTTACCTCACACCATGCACAAACATTAGCTAAACATGGACTAAGTCAGGGTTTCTCAACCTCAACACTGTTGGCGTTTGTGGGGGTGGATAATTCTTTGCTGTGGAGAGCTGTCCTGTGCACTGTAGGATGTTTAGCTGTATCCTGGCCTCTGCCTATTAGATGCCAGTGGCACCCCTCCCCCAACACATACCCAGTTGTGACAATCTACGTCTCTAGATATTCCTAAATGTGCCCCGGAGAGCAAAACTGTTTCCAGTCGAGAATCATTGACCTAATGTAAAAAATAAAATGTACAGAAGAAAGCACAGCAGGAAATCATTCTGACCTTAGGTTAGGCAAAGATTTCTTAGATATCACACTAAAGGCACAATTCATTAAAAAAATAAGTTGGACTTCGTCAAAATTTTAAGTTTTGCTCTTCTGAAGAAACCATAAAAAACAATGAAAAGACAAGCCACAGACTATGAAAAAATACTTGCAAACCATATATCTAATAAAGGACTTGTACCCACACCATGTAAAGAACTCATAACTCATTAATAAAAGGATAAAGAGAAAGCTGAAGACAATTCACGCAAGAAGATATACAAATAAGCACATTAAAATGGCCAGTATTATTAGTCACTAGGGAAATACAAATTAAAGGCACAATGAAATACCTATTACACACCCACTAGAATGACTGCAAACAATAAGACTGATAATTCCAAAATCTGACCAGGATATGGAGAAACTACGATATGTAGTTTCCTACATTGCTGGCATGACTGCAAAATGATACAGCCACTTTGAAACACCATTTGGCAGTTGCTTAAAAAAGTGAACATTCAATTACCATATGACCCAGCAATTTCACTCTTAGGTATGTAACCAAAATACATGAAAACATGGATCTGCACAAGGTCTTGTATACAAATGTTCATAGCAACATTATTCATAATAACCAGAAATTAGCCCATCACCTGAAAAGTAGACAAACAAAATGTATACCCACATCGTGGAATGCTACTCAGCACACTTCTAAAAAGCAACAGACTACTAACACGTGCAACAACATGAATGAACCTCAGAAACACAAGTGAAAGAAGTCAGACACAAAAGACTACAGATTGTATGATTCCATTTAGATACCATTTCCACAAACCGTAAAACTGTAGAGGCACGAAACAGATTCATGGTCTCCTGCAGCTGGGGATGGGAGTGGGAAGAGGGAGCAAACATTTTGGGATGATGGAAACATTCTAAAACTGGATTGTGATTTTGGTTACACAACTGTATACATTTGCTAAAATCACTGAACAGTACACTTTTAATGGGTAAGCTTTAAGGCATGTGAATTATACATCAATAAAGCTATTTTTTAAAAAAAGAGAGAGAGCGAGAGCTACATGGCAGCCCCAGGGCAGTAGCTCTCAGATCTCCCTTAGAGAAAGAACTATCTCTTCCACAGCGATGAGTGCAGGTAGCTAACACTCTCCAACCTGCATCTGGTAGTTCATTTAAGATCGACCTCGGCTTTCAAGTTAACGCCATGCTCTTTCTTGGCAGTCCCCAGCCAAGAAGTGGGCACAGAAAGGCACAGGGGCCTGGCTGATTCAGCCCAACATGAGGCTCCTCACCCTAGAACTCCCGGTGGAGTTAGCCGAGCCCACATGTGACCTGTAATGTGGTCTAAGCTGTCAGACCTCCACAGTGGCGGGAAGGTTTTCCATATCTCAGCCTGCTTCTACTCCCTTTTATTTTTCCCAGGAGTCACCCTTGGTCATCTCTTACTCTTTGAACTCCATGTCAGTGTCAGCTACCCAGAGGACCCATCAGACAGAAAGTAATACGCAGATAACAGCCCAGGGGAATCTGAGCAGCACCCTGAAACCAGCGTTTCCTCAGTGAAACCTAGAACAAAAGTGGAATAAATAAAAACTACTAACAGTCTCATTTCGGCACTGGCAGTCTCACTCTGGAATCTGTTCATGCTCCCCAGGCCTATACGACAAGCTCGTTCAGCCATAACAGGGCAACTGTGAGGCTGTTGGATGGGATGATGTTGGAAGTAAATGCTCGGTGCCACCAACTGAAATTAGCACTCAGGCAAAAGTTTTCTCAGCAAGGCAATTTACCTTTATAGAAGTGTGCATCTCACAGATGGAACAATGGCAAGAGCACACTGGACAAGGGAGGGGAAGGGGGCCTTATTCCTAACACAGCTAGCCCTACTGCTGTATCTTTCCCCTATTTACTAGGGTTGGACTGCACAGTCTACGCTAATTCCGACTGGCTATTTTAAAGAGAGCAGGGGTTCGAGCCAGAGTGGCAGGACGGTTACAGAACAGGTGACTAAGGATGACTAAGGACAGAACAGGTGACTAAGGATGACTAAGGACAGAACAGGTGACTAAGGACAGAGCAGGTGACTAAGCACAGAATAGGTGACTAAGGATGACTAAGGACAGAGCAGGTGACTAAGGACAGAACAGGCGACTAAGGACAGAGCAGGTGACTAAGCACAGAATAGGTAACTAAGGATGACTAAGGACAGAGCAGGTGACTAAGGACAGAACAGGTGATTAAGGATAGAGCAGGTGACTAAGGATGACTAAGGACAGAGCAGGTGACTAAGGACAGAACAGGTGACTAAGGATGACTAAGGACAGAACAGGTTACTAAGGATGACTAAGGACAGGACAGGTGACCAAGGACAGAGCAGGTGACTAACGACCAAACAGGTGACTAAGGGTGACTAAGGACACAACAGGTGACTATGGATGACTAAGGACAGAACAGGTGACTAAGGACAGAGCAGATGACTAAGGTTGACTAAGGATAGAGTAGGTGACTAAGGACAGAGCAGGTGACTAACAATGACTAAGGATAGAACAGGTGACTAAAGGTGACTAAGGACAGAGCAGGTGACTAAGAATGACTAAGACCAGAGCAGGTGACTAAAGACAAAACAGGTGACTAAGGACAGAGCAGATGACTAAGGATGACTAAGGACAGAGCAGGTGACTATGGATGACTAAGGACAGAACAGGTGACTATGGATGACTAGGCACAGAACAGGTGACTAAGGACAGAACAGGTGACTAAGGACAGAACAGGTGACTAAGGACAGAGCAGGTGATAGAGGCTAGGAGGGAGTTGTTTACTGAAACTAGGGGCAAACAGACGTAAAGAACAAGAAAGTTAAACTTTAAAGTGGAGAACAAAGAACAGCCGAACATCCTGACACATTGGTTCTTTGGAGAGGAACTCAGAGAACTCATTGTACTTAACAATTTTCTCCCTCTTAAATTTTAAAAGACATGAACAGGCTAAACTTTGAAGAGGAATTTACTGCATCCTACAGATGACAATTAATGATCAATCTTGCAATGTTTACTGAGGTCACTATCCTCAGTGCTATATGTGTTCTGTGTCCCATTGACTTCAGGGTAACTACATGGTCCTTAAACTTAGAATCAAAGTATTTCCATGAGACCTTCCTTAATAGACATTTGTTCTCAGCCTTCTTTCAATAGCAACATCCTTTGTTCAAATGAGGATGCACAAAGAAATACAATAGGTAAAAACATGGTATCAGGATTGCTCTCATTAAGCTGGCGTGGGAGGTGGTCACACGAGGGTTTCAGATCCTCACCCAAGGATCTCATCTTTCTCTGTACAAGGGTAAGCTGCACAGTGCCTTTGTAGATACTTCTGAGATTGCCTGAAACCTGCTGGTCTGGCTCAGTCTCTCCTATCACTGACAAAGAAGCCGAGACCTCGAAAGTCATGCCACCCATGAGCAGTAACTCATGCAAAGAATCGCAATACCAGAACTCCTGACCCACAAGGCTTCCTCTCTGTGCACCCAAGATGTCCCAAATCGAAATGGTCTATGCACGACGGAGAACTTTGATCGAACTCGGAAAACGTCTTCGAAAGTGAAACGCAGCACATTGCAGAGATGTCACAAATGAGACTTCCTTTGACGGTCCCTGAGAGCATCTTTGTGTTCCTTGTAGCTGCTCCCATTATTTTGGGCAGACATTGGCACAGTCTTTGATGAAACATTTTTCACCTTGAATTACAATAAATGTTATCTCATGTTTTTGGAAATGCCATCTAAGGACTTAAGAGATATCATTGCTAGATAATTGTTTATAATCATGCCCCTTATAATTTCATTTGAAGATTATATGAGAAAAATCTAAGCATACCAATTTAATAAAGGATTTGGAAAATGCGTCTCAAACTTTAATACAAATGCAGATCACCTGGGGATATTGTTAACTGGTAGCTTCTACTTCAGTACATCTGGGGCTAGAAAGGCTGCATTTCTCTCCCCTCCCCTCCCCTCCCCTCTCCTCCCCTCCCCTCCCCTCTCCTCCCCTCTCCTCCTTCCTTCTCTCTCTCCTCTCTCTCTCTCTTCTTTCTTTCAAGATAGGTCTCCCTCTGTTACCCGGCTGGAGTACAGTGGCATGCTCATGGCTCACTGCAAAGGTTGTATTCTATAAGCTCTCCAGTGATGTTGATGCAGTTTCAGTAGCAGGGAGTTAGAATACTCGATAGGATATTATAAATGTATATTTCATTTACTTCTGCACAAGATGTAATGTCTTGTTAAACCAAATTGCTATTTTTTACAGTGTTGCAAATACGTTGTGAGATTCTTATCAAGGTATTGGGCACTGATTATGAGAACATCGGAATGGTCAGAGGCATCCTAACCAGGGTGACTCCATCCTGAATAAAGGCTGGATAAAGCCAAACCTGCTGGGGGACATTCCCTGGGGGTTGAGCACTCTCCGTCACAAAATGTTTATAGTTGAGGGAACAGGTTGACTACCTACGTAAAGAACTAAAACTTACGGAAATGTCCTGGTATTTGAAGAACAAAAAGCATTCCTAGTTTAAGAATAGGGTTCGCTTTAGAGATAACAACAACACATTCATAAATTCTTGCTGAAATCAATAGTTGCACAAGAAAATAACTATTAATAGCCTGTTGCAAGCTGATCACAAATCTTTGTAATAAATTACACTCTTCTTTGCCTTAATATGCTATATAGGCAAGCATTACGTTTAAGGTGCTCCTTGCTTTTCGAGGACACCCTACTCTGTAATAGTTTCTAATAAGCAGTTTTAACTTTACTCTGCGACTTGCCCTGAATTCTTTCCCATGTGAGATCCAAGAACTCGCTCTTGGCATCTGGGACAAGACCCCTGTTTTTTGTTTGTTTGTTTGTTTTTGAGACTCGCTCTGTCACCCAGGCTGGATTGCAGTGGCACGATCTCAGCTCACTGCAAGCTCCACCTCCCGGGTTCATGCCATTCTCCTGCCTCAGCCTCCGGAGTAGCTGGGACTACAGGCACCAGCCACCATGCCCAGCTAATTTTTTGTATTTTTAGTAGAGACGGGGTTTCACCGTGTTAGCCAGGATGGTCTCGATATCCTGACCTTTGTGATCTGCCCGCCTCAGCCTCCCAAAGTCCTGGGATTACAGGCATGAGCCACCGCGCCTGGCCAGCAAGACCCTTTTTTAGATAACTGGGTTTAAAAGTACATCTAAGGAGGCTGAGGCAGGAGAATCGCTTGAACCCAGGAGGCAGAGGTTGCAGTGAGCCAAGATTGCACCACTGCACTCCACCCTGGGTGACAGAAGGAGACTCCATCTCAAAAAATAAAAAATAAATAAAAATAAAAGCACATCTATGCCAACCGGGAGCCTGGTATAACTTCTCCAGGCATCCGTGTATTTGAGGTCTGTGCGAGCGTTTGTCTGTTTAGTATGTAAACTCGTGTAACCACCACCGTAAGGAAGACACAGCAGCTCCGTGACCAGAAGGTTCTGTCCTGAGGCCCTTTTATAACCACAGAACCCACCAGCTTCTGTCCCTTCCTTAACTCCTGGCAACCACTCATCTGCCTTCCACTTCTATAATTCTGCCATTAATAACTTGTTACTTTATTTCACATAACAAGTAGTGACTTAATTGCAGATAAAGGGAACATGCATGTTTGTGCTTTTCTTGTCATTGCTTCCTTGTGTGAACCTTTCTCTACTTAGAGGGAATCATATCGAGAAGTACAGTTTCTGTTTGGAGAGAATGGAAAGAGAAAAGAAAAATAAACACAATGGTCTCAATGTTCGAAAAAGCATGGAGTGGATATAATGACCTAAACCTAAACACCCTTCTGCACAACAGACCTACAGATACTGACGGAAATGTCACAAGCTTCCTTCTAAAAGCAGTGCAGAACTCCTAATAAAGAATGGAAATCCCCAGTCAGTGGGAGTCAAGAGAGAGCCAGCCGGGATGCTGAGTCCGGGTCCTGGGGCCCGGCCGCTACCGGGTAGGGCAGAGCAGGCTCTTGGGGAGCACAAACTTGGGTTTTAATGTCACACAGGATCAGCAGATGAGGAAGCAGATGAGGAAGCAGATGAGGAAGTGAAAAGTCACTGGCATTGCAGCTGAGACCCCCTAAAGAAAAGCCAAATTCTGGAAGGACTCACTGAGAGGAAGAGGACTAGGAAACACTGCATAGGAGGCCAGAGAAGCCAGACCAGCCCAGAGCTCCAATCAGGAAGAGTAAAAAAGAGACTCAACAAGTTTAAGTTCATACATGGTCATACAGGCCATGTTTTCTGAAATAAACGTAATGTAGGAAAGTAATTGTATGACGAAGTCCAAAAACTAGGCTGGGCACAGTGGCTCACATCTGTAATCCCAGCACTTTGGGAGGCTGAGGTAGGCAGATCACTTGAAGCCAAGAGTTCGAGACCAGCCTGGCCACCATGGTAAAAGCCCATCTCTACTAAAACTACAAAAAAATTCGCAGGCATGGTGGCACACACCTGTAATCTGACCACTCAGGAGGCTGAGGCACGAGAATCAACTTGAACCAGGAGGCGGAGTTTGCAGTGAGCCCAGATCGCACCATTGCACTCCAGCCTGGGTGACACAGTAAGACTCTGTCTCAAAGAAGTCCAAAAACTATATTTGTAGTTTGAAAACATAAATAATTGATACATCAAAAGAAATAATAATGGAAATGATAAAATATTTAGAACTGAAATAAAACCTTCTGGGACATACCTAATGCAATAGTTAGAGGGGCCTATATAGTCTTAATTGCTTATATTATTCATAAAGGGGGAAGAAACCTAAACATCTGTTAGCTAAATATTGAATGAAATAAACTGGGGAGGGCTGGGCACGGTGGCTCAGGCCTGTAATCTCAGAACTTTGGGAGGCCGAGGCGGGTGGAACACGAGGTCAGGAGATCAAGACTATCCTGGCTAACACGGTGAAACCCCGTCTCTACTAAAAATACAAAACATTAGCCAGGCGTGGTGGCACACGCTTGCGGTCCCAGCTACTTGGGAGGCTGAGGCAGGAGAATCACTTGAACCCAAGAAGCAGAGGTTGCAATGAGCTGAGATCTCGCCACTACACTCTAGCCTGGGCAACAGAGCAAGACGCCATCTCAAAAAAAAAAAAAAAAGAAAAGAAAAGAAAGAAAGAAATTGGAGAAATAACCACATAGTAAATCAAAGAAAGTGATAGGAAGAAAATAATAGATAGCAGAAACTAACAAAATCAAAATAAATAATCAAAAGGTGATTCTTTGAGAAGACTAATAAAATAGGCAAATTTCTGAAAGTTTGACCAAGGTTGAAAGAAAGGAAGGAAGAAAACAATGTTAGGCATGAAAGGGAAATGTAACTACTCACCACACTTCCTTTAAGTTTTTATCTTGAAGAATTTTGGAAACATATGACAATAATAACAATGGAAGGTAAAAGAAAATCTAAAAGGTGATGTTACATTAGAGGTTATATTAGAAATAATTAGTTATAATTCAGCAAAAACAGACTTAAATCAAAAATTGCAATCAAATAGGATGAAGTTTGGGAGGGAACGCAAAATTTTGATGCCCTCTCCCCGTGGAATCTGAACACATCACCCTCCCAGGGCCAGGACATCAATCGATGCATTCATCAGCTCCTCTAAAGAACTTCCACCAAGCCTGTGCTGCAGCATTTTTTATTGATGTGTCATTATGTGGGCATGAGATTGATTAAATTTATTAAATTGGTTGATTGACCTCAATCTCTGGTTCTCTCCTCCATCCCCATGGTTGTGATCAACCCAAGTCCCAACTTTCTAAGCAAGTGCTTGGTCCTTCTGGTGACCAGCCCCCATCCTGAAGCCATCTAGGGGCTACCAGGGGTCATTAGCATCACAAAGACATTCCTATTGCTCAGGACATTACAAGGGTTTCTGAAGCTCTGTGCCAGGAACTAGGGACCAAGAACAGGTATCTATTAGCCTCATTTAACAGATGAACAGATACATTTTTGTTACACCACACATGGCAAGCCTGGTAAGTGGACCCTTCCCCAAGAAGGTATATAAGTAACTAGGAACTGGGTGGGATGTTTAATCCTCTTTCATGGAAGAGGAAAGAATAATTGGAAATAATAATACAAGACATGACAAGAGAAAAAACTTAAAATCCCATGTTGAGGCCGGGTGCAGTGGCTCACAGCTGTAATCCTAGCACTTTGGGAGGCCAGTGGTGGGCAGGTTGCCTGAGCTTAGGAGTTCAAGACCAGCCTGGGCAATAAGGCGAAACCCCATCTCTACTAAAAATACAAAACAATTAGCTGGGTGTAGTGGCAGGCGCCTGTAGTCCCAGCTACTTGGGAGGCTGAGGCAGTAGAATCACTTGAACCTGGGAGGCAGAGGTTGCCTCCAAAAAAAAAAGAAAATCCTATGTTGAACATGTTATGTTTGAGAGGTTTGAGTGACATCCAGATTAAGATGTGAAGCCGAGTGGGGTGTGTGTGTGTGTGTGTGTGTGGTCCAGACGCTGCATGAGAACAAACCAGTAGGTGTGTGTGTCCTTTATGTCTTGGGAACTGATAAGCTCACCTGGAAGGAAAAAGTGACACAGCCCCAAGCTTTAGCCATAGGAAACTCCAAACATTAGATCTGCTAAACGTAGAGAAGCTGTGTGTACGGTCAAAACAAATACTTCAGCCGAGTTAAATTTAAAGGACCTTCATTGGGTAATTAATGGTGAATTGGGCAGCCCCGAGAATCACAGCAAATTTAGAGAGACTCCAGCACAGCCACATGGTGGAAGATCTATAGACCAAACAACGGGAAGTGATGTACAGAAATCAGGGGTAATGTACAGAAACAACTGGGTTGGTTACAGCTCAGCATTTGCCTGATTTAAACACAGTTTGAACACTCAGCAACATATAAATGGTTGAAGTACGGCTGCTGGGATTGGCCAAGACTCAGCTGTTGTGACAGGTGCATACTCCTAGGTTAGGTTCTCACTCTTGTCTACCTGTTATGTTAGATCGCAGTTCGTCCACAAGGACTCAAATGCAAAAGTACTGGAGTCCTTCTCTGGCCACATTTAGTTCGCTTTAACACTACCCATGATAGAGAATTCAAAGTCACAGAATCTAAGAAGATAACATATTTCAAGAAGTCACTGGTTAGTTAACTGTCGAAAGCTAGCTAAGAACAATAGATCTGAGTAGAACCTCTTTAGGGGATTACATTGCTGAGAAGTAAAGCTATTTGTTAACCAAAAATCAAGATCCCAAACATCTCTCATCTCTGCTCCCTTCCCTCCAATGTGATTGTTCCTCCCCTTCTTTGCTTCTCTTTGTTCTTTAAATTTATTTTTCTATATTCAACTCAATTCTTTTTCCTTCTCTTCCACCTCCTATGTTCCCTTCCTTTCTGGAGGTCAAAATGATTTCATTAAAATCAAGGTGTCAGCAGAGATTCCTTCCTTTCTGAAGGCCCTGGGTGGGAATGCGTTTCTTGGCTCTTCTGGGATGTAGAGGTGCTGCCTTCCTTGGCTCACGGCCCCTTCCTCCATCTTCAGAGCCAGCAATGATAGGGGAGTCGTGCTCATGTTACTTCACTCTGACGCTCACTCTTCTGCCCTCTCTTCCCCAATTAGACACCCTTGTGATTACATTGATTACCCTGGGCTCCTCAAAATAACCCAGGTGGACTTCTTTGTTTTAAAGTCAGCTGACTAGTACCTTTTCCACCTACCACCTGAATCCCCCCATGGCCATGGAAGGAAACATATTCACGGATTTTCAGATTAGAACATCTCTGAGGAGACCTTACTCTGCTACCAACACTGGCCCCTGATTGCCTCACACTAAATCCAAGACAGATGCACTGACCATGGGTTCTCAGGGGCACCCAGCCTGAGACCTCAGATGAGGCGCTTGTCTTCTCAGCACCATGGTTTCTTCAACTGGCAATATTCACAATACTCCCTGTCTGGTGCCTGAGAGCACAGGATGATGGTCAGGGGGTCGATGCCCTTCTGAAAGGCAGAATGAGCAAAGGCATTTCAGTTTGCAGTATTCAGTGAATTATGCTGACTCAAAGACACGGATCAGACACTGACTGGTAGGAACCCCCAGCACAGATTAAGAAATGCATAGCCAACAGGCCTGACTCCAAACAATTCAAACAACAGGGAAAGAATAGAGAACTTATCATTATTGTGTCTGTTTGACAAATACTTAACTTAATTGACCATAATGTAAGGCTGGAATTTGCCTATTTTAAAGTTATCTGTGGTTGTAATTAAACTGTTATGTTCAGTGTTCTCAATTCTAATTCTTCTACTACTTTATTTAAAACTATAAATTTTTGTGCCGGGAAGACAGTATCTACTTTTATCCTTCTAATATTTAACCCCTTAATGGAGACAATAATTAGAATTATTGACCTGAAACTACACAAGAGCATACAAATATTCTTCAGCCTAAACTATTATTTTGTTTGGTATGAGTTCCCAGTCTAGGCGTTATTATTATTTTCCCAAAGCTTCAGGACCTTCCAGGGACTAAGCTCCACCTAGAACTCTAAGATACTGGTGGGAGCTGTCAATTTCATTAATCTGGTTTCAATTTTTTAAATGTTTGGTTTCACAGCTTACCTATGGGAACTCATAGTTGTTCCATCTTTAATATTCCAGATAGACGATTTACTGAAAAAGCTAATTCAGTATTCTCTCCCGTGAGCCAGCCAATGAAACCTCAGACAGGCCGGGCGCGGTGGCTCACGCCTGTAATTCCAACACTTTGAGAGGCCGAGGTGGGTGGATCATGAGGTCAGGAGATGGAGATCATCCTGGCCAACATGGTGAAACCATGTCTCTACTAAAAATACAAAAAAACTAGTCGGGCGTGGTGGTGGGCGCCTGTAGTCCCAGCTACTCGGGAGGCCTAGGCAGGAGAATGGTGTGAACTCCAGCCTGGGTGACAGAGCAAAAAAAAAAAAAAAGAAGAAGAAGAAGAAAAAACTTCAGATAACACTGAGACGGGAGTGCTGGAGGGGAGGAACTCTCCCGTGAGCCAGCCAATGAAACCTCAGCCAGCGCTGAGGAGGAAGCGCTCAAGGGGAGGAACGCCATCCTGGGGCTCTCTGGGCTGCTGTCTGTCAACAGGAGAGGAGAACAAGGGGCAACAGCAGCAGCTCTGTCAGCCACGGCCACCCCAGGGGCCCTGGGAGGGCGGGAAGGAAGACACTGCCAGACCTCAGAGCTTGGCACCAGGAGCCAGTTATCAGCCAGATAATGTACTCAGCCAACGGCAAGAAACCCAACCTGAATTTATTGGGAACTGGTCACAGAAAAGAGAAGGACTCTTTGTCCTGAGTGTGTGATGCTGTGATGGTAGGGGCCGCAGGGCTGTGACTCACATAAGTTTCGTTCCAAAAACAACTGGGGATGCTGTGTGGGGACAGGGCTGATGGCACAGTAGGAGGTAATGGGCTCAAGACTGACCTCCTTTTCTAGGGGTGATGAAAAGACTGTCACCTCATCTTGTGGCTGCAGAGCCCAGGAGAGATTGTGGAGCAGCGGTTAGAGACTTACAGAGGCATTCTGCTATTTTTAACTCTTTGGCATTTTGCTTTTCTTGAGCAATTCCCACACCACCCCTTTTTAAAGATTTATTAGATTCAGGAGCTACTTTATAATATCCTTTGAGTCCAAGTTAGACTTTAGCACATAACATATCTGAGTTTGAGGAGTTTAGGGGTTTAACTTCTTCAATAAAAGGAGCAAAGATATTTGGTGAAATGACCCCCACGGTCCCTAATATTGATGGACCCACTGAAGTTAGCCTGTCACCAGAAGCAAAGGGATACTACTTTTAAGAGATGAGGATCTTTTCCACATTACTGTTCAAAGCAATAACTTTGCAGCTTAATCTACTGAAGGCCTCATCTCCACCTGCTTTTCCAACCCTGGATTCAAAGGGCTTGTGGTGCCCTCTCCGTGCCTGCAGTCACCTTCCAGCAAATGCTGGAGTTTGATTCACACCAAACAAAAATAGCCAAAATCTGTAAGAAGTCTATTGGGCAGCTCTTCTGTATCAATGACCAGGCTCCAAGGGCCAGAAATAATGAAGACAGAGCACCTATCTCAGCGAGCTGACAGCCTTGAAGGGGGATGACACTGGAAAACAAATGACAACACAGTGTGATAAGTTCACTGCAGACCAGGGAGACAGACAGCTTTGAGAAAGGGTGATTGCTTTTAAATGGAAAGGAAAAGAGTTTGGGAAATGCTTCCAGAAGAAATTGACATCTAAGTTAGGTGGGTTTTTTTTAGGTGGGGTCTCACTATGTTGCCCAGGCTGGAGTGCAGTGGCTATTCAGAGGCATTGATCATAGCTCACTGCAGCCCCAAACTCCTGCACTCGAGTGATCCTCCTGCCTCTGCCTTCTGAGTGGCTGGAACTACAGGTGCATGCCACCATGCCTGGCTCTCCAAGGTAGGTTTCAAACGAAGCACAGGAGTTCTGAGGGGAAGAGACCAAGGGATAGGCCCATGCCAGTCCCAGAGGTGAGGGGAGGTCCGCGGGCTTCAGGGTCGCTGGAACTTTGGATGCAGGTCAGATATAAGTATTGACTGGTTAAGAGAGGCTCTCGACATTTTCCAGACAAGAAATGTTGAGGTGCCAAACACAGTGCTCACAGAGATGGAAAGGAGAAGGTGGGTTAGAGAGGTGCTTTGGAAGTGAAATTAATAGGACTTGTTGCCTGAGTGGCTATGCAGGAGGAGTGGGGGGACAGAGTTGAACTGGAGGAGTCTCGGGCTCAGACATAAAGTGTCAGCAGTCTCAGGAGGATCCACATCCTCACAGGAACCAGCTCCCCCAGCTAAAGGCAAAAGGCGCTTGGTGCTTCAGCCAGCCCAGAGCGCTCCCTCCGTGGACATAAAGAAGCCAAGTTCTTGTTGCCAAAGGCATTCAACAGAGAAGTGTTGGAGGACCAATTAAAGGCAAAGCCCATCATTTTATAACCACATTTTAGGCATATTAAACATTCTAGAATGTAATCATCAGGCTTCTAAACCGAGCCATTTGTGTTATCCAGGAAAGTAAATCAGTGACTTATGTTTCCAGCAATAAAATGAACATTATAATGGACACCTGAAAATGCAGAGTGAACAACAGAGAATTTCCTTGAGAATCATGGATAAACCCTAAGAAAGGTGGAGAAATGCTCTACCTACTGGAGATAAGGTGGAGAAGCGGTTTGACATCGAAGCTGGGGAACATCATGGTAACCAGCATTGTGTGTGCACAGGGCGTGTGTGCATCTGTGTGTGTGTGCGCGCGTGCATGTATGTATATGTGCATTCATATGTGTGTGTGTGGCAGGTGGGCGGGGACAAGAGAGTTGGAATGGAGACCAACCTGATAAAGCTGACACTCTGGAAGGGTTAGACTCCTAGGAAGAAAGTTAAGAAGGGGGAAGATAACGTCTGCACAAAGGCAAACACAAAGCAACGTCCTTTGTCAGCAACATCCTTAGGCACCTGGAAGAAGCACACACAACTTCCAGGAAGAATGTCCCTCAACCTGGGCTTCTGATGATTCCCACCAATATCGTGACCATCAACTGGAATGCACGTGCACACACACACAGACACACACACACAGATACACACAAACACGCACACACACACAGACACACGCACGCACACACATGCACGCACACAGACACACACACAGACACACGCACACACACGCACGCACACACGCACACACTCACGCACACATGCACGCAGACATACACACACGCACACATACACTCACACGCACACACACATGCATGCACACACACGCACGCACACATACACACACGCGCACACACATACACGCACACGCACAGACACACAGACACAGACACACACACGCATACACACATGCACACACATATACACACACATATACACACACACACAAAAAAATTCCAAATAAATCATCAAGACAATCATTAGGAAAAATAACAGAACCAGACAGACCAAGACTTCAAGTGTTGGCATCATCAGATATGGATGATACATGTTAAAAGGAATAAAGGATGTAAAACCATGAGAATGAAACAGGAATGATAAGATGAAATTGAAAAGGAGGCAAATAGAACTTACAGAAAAATTTTTTAAAACTTAGAATTTAATATTGTTTAAAAACCTTTTTAGGTCCCCACATAATAATAGATGGCCTGGGTAGCAAACCCTAGCCAAGGGCGCCTTACGAGCTCCTTACAAGGGGCAAATCACTGCCAGCCACAAGCCCCATGTGGTTTCTGGGTCTGCACGGGTGGAAGAAGGAAGCTCCGGGCAGCATCAGATGGGCCTGGGAACAGTGGAATCCCACACAGCTCCAGGTTATTCTCCATTGTTCACTCTGTATTACCAGGGAGCCCAGCGGGGCCAACTGGAGGAAAGTGCCTGGGTTTTGCCCAATGCAATCGCATGTAATCGAGAGCAAGGGGTCCACAGCTGGAAGGGCCCAAGAGTCTGGAGCTGTCTATCTCCTATAAACTCTCAAAACTCACCCATCTGAGTGCCTGTCCAGGCCAGGGCCCTACCCCGACGAGAAATTCCTGGGAGTAGAATCAAAATCAGTCAAGACAGGCATGACAGAGACAAGAGAAAAAGAAGGTCAACACCAGGCCAACAAATCTCTCTGTTATGGACCAGATAGTAAACATCGTAGGCTTTGAAGACCAGACGATCTTGCTGCTACTACTCAGCCCTGCGGTTATAGGGTAAAAGCAGTCACATATAACATGTAAATGAATGGGCATGGCTGTGTGCCAATAAAACTTTATTTATGAACACTGAAGTTTGAATTGTATACAGTTTTCATGTGTGACAAAATAGTACTCTTTTGTTTGTTTGTTCCAACCATTTAAAAATGTAAAAAGCATTTTTAGTGCACAGGCTATACAATACTGTTGGTGGGCCACAGTTTGTTTTCTGTCTCCTGGTGTTGACAAAAGAGGCTTTGAGAAAAAGATGCAGGAAAACTCAAGGCAGGAAGCCATGCTGCTTTTGGACATTACCAAAAACAGCAGAAGAGGGAGCCCCACAAAGGTAGAAGAGCCCTCCTACACCAGCCACATCCTAAAGGCTCAGGCAAATGAATTTCACATAAAAATAAGCAACAGAAAATATCCAGTTCAAATCCCATACAAAACTATTACAAGAAAAAGGTCCTAAGAAGGAGAATAACCTCCTAACAGACAATAAGAGCAGACACAAAGATGTGGCCATCGTGGGGCTCAGAAGGCCCAAAGTGCAGCCTCAGAAGCCAAGTTTCCCTCTGACCTTCCCTTGCCCTCCTGTCTCTCACCCGTCATGCTCCCCTGAGGGAAGCCATAGAAACTAGAATTCCTCCTCTCTGGAGGTGAGTCATAAAAACCAGAACCCCTTTGCCTCAAGGCCAGCCATAAAGCCTAAAAATATGACTCTAGCCTCCCCCTGCTTTTCTGTGTAACAGCTGGCAATAAAGAAATTAAGACCCTCATTGTAGAGGGACCCTACCCTATGCCCAGGAGGAGGGAATGTGGCACAGAGAGGCTGAGAAAGATCTGAACACAGAGGACTCGCTGAGTTTCCCCACACCGTCTATTGCATTCAATCAGGCCCTTTCTATCCAATCACAATTTGACATGACTGGCTGTGCTTCGTCAAACCTAAGCATAGAAATGCACAGTTCACCCTGTATCTTTGGGTGTTCATTCTGAAGGTTCCCACATCACATAAAACTATGATCAAATAAATCTGTTACACTTTTCTCATGTTAATCTATCTTTTGTTATAGGGACATTGGTATGACCCTTATGATGGAGAAGAAAGTGATTACCCCCTTTCTGCCCCTGCAGCCACAAAACAGATCAAAACCTATTTCAGAACAAGCTAACAGACTCTAAGAAAATTATGTAAGACATGAAAGTATGTGAATTGTTACAGCAATCAGAAAAGAATTTAAAAATTTAAAAATGCATTTCCGGAGAAAAGACTAAACAACAAATAAACACAACATGTAATGCCCTAAGAAAAACAGAAGGTGAAAATGAAGACAGTTTTGTTTTGTTTTGTTTTGTTTTGTGTTTTGTTTGTTTGTTTTGGAGACAGAGTCCACTCTGTTGCCCAGGCTGGAGTGCAGAGGCACAACCTCAACTCTCTGCAATCTCCACCTCCCAGGCTCAACCAATTATTCTGCTTCAGCCTCCCGAGTAGCTGGGATTACAGGCATGCACCACCACGCCTGGCTAATTTTTTTTTTTCTATTTTTAGTTGATAATGGGGTTTCACCATGTTGGCCAGGCTGGTCTCGAATTCCTGATCTCAAGTGATCTGCCCGCCTTGGTGTCCCAAAGTGCTGGGATTATAGGCGTGAGCCACTGCGTCCAGCTGACAATGAGGAAAGTTTTAAAAGTAAAAAAAATGAAAAAAAATCTGTCAGAAAAAGTGGAAAATATTGAAGATAGGCAAAGGAGATAGAACATAGGAGGTCCCGAAGAAGATACCAATGCAAAGAAGAAAGACTGAATACTAAAAATGATAAGAAATATACCAAATTTTTAATACTGAATTGTAAAAGGATTTGAAGCTGCATATTGAAAAATTATACCACACACTTGAAAATATTGACCCCAAATGGTAAAATTACTAAACTTAAAAAAAAAAAAGAAAAAAATCCTTTGGACATTATATTAGTTACCTAAGGCTGGCATAACAAAATACACAGCCTGGGTGGCTTAAACAAGATAAATTTGTTTGCTCACAGTTCTGAAGGCTGGAAGTCCAAGATCAAGGTGTTGGCAGGGATGATTTCTTCTAAGTCCTCTCTCTTTGGCTGCAAAGGGCCATCTCATTCTATCCTTGTATGGCCTTTCCTGTGCACCTGCATTCCTGATGTCTCTTCCTTTTCTTTTAAGGACACCAATCATATTATATTACCAGCCCCTCTTATGGTCTTAATTACCTCCTTAAAAGCTCTGTCTCCACGTACAGTCACCCTAGGGATTAGAGCTTCAACTTACAAATTTGGGGAGGATGCAATTCAGTCTATAACAGATATCCCAAACAAGTGTGTAAAGTGTAAGGAAAAATAAATAAATCATCATCACGCTTGTCGACAGCATTCTTTACGCTATAAGAAAATGAAATCACACATTATTAATATGTAATATTTATATATAAGATAAATCATACAGAATACAAATATATACAAATAAATAATACAAATATTGTATGTTATATGCTATTACAATATACAATACTAAAATAACATATAATAATTAATGTACTTAAGGAAAGAATACATGAAATAAGAATGTTATATGTAATTAATAAAAGACAAATTGTTATCAACATGCCATAACTCAGGGACTATTACTGCTATGAGCCTTTCCTGAGAAATCTAGTCGATATCAAGCTTCAGACAATCAAAATGGATAGAGAGATAAGTGACTTATGCAGTGGTAGTAAGTAAATAGGTGGTAAGCCTAGGCAACATAGCAAGTTCAAGGAAGAAGGAAGAAGGAAGGAAGGAAGGAAGAGAAAGAGAGAAAGAGAGGAAGGAAGGAAGGAAGGAAGGAAGGAAGGAAGGAAGGAAGGAAGGAAGGAAGGAAGGAAGGAAGGAAGGAAGGAAGGAAGGGAGGGAGGGAAAAGAGAGCAAGAGAGGGAGCAAGGGAAAAGAGAGCAAGAGAGGGAGGGAGGGAGAGAGAGAGAGAGACAGAAAAGAAAAAGAGAAAGAAAGAAAGAAAGAGAAAGAAAGAAAGAAAGAAAGAAAGAAAGAAAGAAAGAAAGAAAGAAAGAAAGAAAGAAAGAAAGAAAGAAAAAGAGAGAGAGAGAGAGAGAGGAGGGGAGGGGAGGGGAGGGGAGGGGAGAGGAGGGAAGAGGAGGGAAGAGGGAAACTCCTGAATTTTTAAATAGCCAAAGATAAAAAACATTTTATGAAAATGTAATCTGCTAATTAGAGACTGCAGTGTGCTATGATAGCACCACTGTGCTACAGCCTGGGCAACAGAGCAAGACCCTGTCTCTGAAAAAAATAAAATAAATAACAAATTAGACACAGCTCAAAAGAGAATTTGTAAACTGGAAATTATATCCAAAGATATTGCTCAGGGGGCATAACAGAAAGACAAATTAAAAATATGCAAGAGAAGTTAAGAAAATGAAAAATAAAGCCCAACATATATTCATTCTAAGTTTCAGAATTAAATATTAGAGTAACAGCAAGACAGCAGTATTTAAAGAATATTTAATAGACTAAGAAATAATGGCCAAGAATTTTTCAGAGTTGAGGAAGCACTATAATATATTAAGCAAGAGAAATAAATTCATACACGATGAAATACATAGATGAAATTCATAAATAGATTAAATTCATACATAGATGAAATCATGAAAAACCAGATTATCCACAAAAGAATGTCAATAAGACTGACAGGAGTCTTTTTAATAACAATGGAATATGGAAGAAAGTGAAATACCTTCAATGTGCTAGAAAATAATTATAGATTTAAAATCACAAATCCAGTGAAACTACCAAAAATGAGGTAGAATAAAGGCACTTTGAGATAAACAGAAATTGAGACTGTTTGCCACCAAACTTAAAAGCACATTTAAATGATGTACTTCAGGATGAATGAGACACTCCCAGAAAGAAAGTCTGAAATGCAATGAAGTTAGGCAACTAAACAAAACGGTAAACATATGACTAATCTAAATACATATTAAGCAGACACTGAGAATTGCATAATCTGTGAGGTTAAAAACAGAGATTGATTCAAAATATTGTATCCCAGCAGCACACAAGCTAGCAGTGATCAGTGGAGAAAAACCTTTCTAAAACAAGGCCACCAATGGATATGTTAGGAACTGAGCTGCACAGCAGGAGTTAGGAGCCGTGGGCAGGCGAGTGAGCGAAACTTCATCTGTATTTACAGCCACTCCCCACTGCTCACATTACCACCTGAGCTCCACCTCAGATCAGATCAACGGTGGCATTAGATTCTCATAGGAGCATGAACCCTGTTGTGAACTGTGCATGCAAGGGATCTAGGTCGCATGCTCCTTCTGAAAAATCTAATGCCTGATGATCTGTCACTGTCTCCCATCACCCCCAGATAGGACTATCCAGTTGCAGGAAAACAAGTCAGGACACCCACTGATTCTCTATGATGGTGAGTTGTATAATTATTTCATTATATATTACAATAATAATAGAAATAAAATGCACAATACGTGTAATGTGCTGGAATCATCCTGAAACCATCCCCCTGCACCCTGGTCCATGGAAAAACTGGTCCCTGGTGCCCAAAAGGCTGGGGACCACTGTCCTAAAATCTTTGTGTTATTCAGAAGGATGGTAAATAGTCCTCAACTATAAACAATTTCCAAGATAATCATTAAAAGAATAGAAGTATGATACACATCTCCCAAAGCTGTAAAGAAAAATAAATGGAATACTAAAGCAAATGAAAAATTGTAGTTGACACTGTCCTTTGAGCAAACACAGGTTTAGAATTAGTAAATCCGTAAGCCTCTTGAGATTTTCCATGAGGGCTTCGGATGATATTTGACTGTTTGGAAGAGGCATGAGAGTGGCTGTCTTTTTGATAGACACAGATGACAATTAAATGGAAGGAACAATTCCTCAGGCATTCCTACTTGGAGCTGTAATTTATGAACATTTGATACATCCCTGGTTAATCAAATATTTTGTATTAATTTTTAAATCTGCACCCAAGTTAAAAGTTCCATGGGTAGCTTCAGCAGGGAAAGTGGACTTTAGATGGTTACATCCTTCTCTCCACCACCCCATCTCCTGCCCCTGAGTCCTCAATTGCCCTCCTCGCTGTCTGAACAATGCTTGTGGGAGCACCTGACGGCCAGCCAGGGCAGTGCTCCCGTGTCCAGGACGGGGGCTACTAGTGGAGACTGCTTAGATCTTTTAACAGTGAGAAAAGATATTTTATGTTTGGAATTTAACAGAGATTTTGGTTGATAGCATGAGGGTTCCCTTTAGCCCTCCAAGATCCTCTATTTCAATGAGAAAATTTCCCTAACCATTTCTCCCCAATCACAATTTCTCTGTATTTTTCCAAAATTTCAACCGAGTTATATGTTGTTTTCTTCAGTTTAACATTGTAATTTTGGCAGATAATTTGTTTGGCAGATTTTACCAAGAGGTTCTCATTTCTTTGGTTCTAGAGAACAGCCACAAAAGGTCAAATTCTCGAGTCTTTCTGACCAACTGGATGCCACAGTTGTTGACAGACTGCCGCCTAGAAGTAAAAGAATTCAAAAGAAATCACTCATTTCTGCATCTCAACAGTTACAAAACACCAACAACCCCCAAATTACAGGGTATTATATAAGTCAATGAACCAAGCATTTGGGATTCTATGGTACTGGCTTCCCAGCCTGACCATTATATAACTATTATCCATAGCATAATTGAGGTGCTGTATATTTGAAATAAATGATAAAAAAGAATGCTGTAGATTATCCATTTTTCTTAGCCATTTTTTCCAAGAAGACACAGCCCACAGGGCCCTGGATAGATAACCTAGGCCTCCTCCATTTTTTCGCCAGGCCATTTAGACTTTCTCCTGAACTGACTACTGGCACGAGGGAGGGTGGAGATGGGAGGAGCTGGTCCCAGTGGGTGGACACTGTGTCAAGTTGGGAGGAGGCTCTGTGGCCTCCCCACAAGAGAGGCACCTTCTCTCTGTAGTTCCACCCACACCCTTTAGAGGGAGCAAGGAAAGGAAGCAGTCAGGGAATGGGGGAACCCCACTGGCCTGCAGGGCAGCCAGTCAGTGGGCAGACATAGGGGCCACAGTGGGCCAGGGTTCCCCACTCTTAGGGGCAGACATAGGGGCCATAGTTGGCTGGGTGGGGGTGGGGGGCCAAGGAGGGTGCAAGGTGGAGGGAGAAAAGGCAATTCCCACAGGATGACCTGCAGATCCTCCAAGCATCTGAAGATTGGGAGGGACCGAACATTTCACCCAGCTCAATCATTCTCGCTCCCCATCCAGAGTTCAAACTTCTGATAAAATATTCAGTTTTAGCTCAAATACTTCCAATGTCCTGGCTGCTCCCATCTGGGAGGCCACTGGGATGGCAGAGCTTGAGAGGTTTAAGACTTGAGGGGATTAAGAAATGGAGCCAGGCTGCAGCGGTCCTGGGAAGAAAAGAGAGCAGAGGGAGTGGATGTGGGAGGAATCAGGGCTTCTGCCGTAGAAAAGGAAGTGGATTAGGAAAGTGTTCCAGAGTACGGGTATTCCCAATGCCCGAGGGACAATGGGTAGGGAAAGGCACAGGCCTCAGGATCCCAGGTCAACTGTGTGGCTGCCAGGATGCCCTTGTGGTGTTTTCCAGCCTGGAATATGGGTAGCCCAGGGCCTCTTTCTGTTTCTTCCATACCCCTGCAGAGGCACAATGAGGCTCATGTGGCCAAGGGCTCCAAGAAGCTGTGCAGCTGTGACTTTTCAGGGGAGGCGTTGCCAGCAAAGGCATGACATCCCCCATGGGGACAAAGGTTGCCAGGACAACCTCTGCAAGGATGACCTCTCCCACAACCGGGGTCTGAAGGGGATAACAGAAGGTCTCTGATGGGTACAGGTGATGTGCCTGGGAAGAGAAGTGTGGTGTATGCTAGGCCAGTGCCTCTGAACCCCCAGCACTGGGGCTACTGTGGTACATGGGAAATCCACCAGCCAACTTGGCTTCAAGATGCTCAACCCTTTTCAGCTCCCCCAATGACTGAGCCGCTGCCTCAGAAAGAACTTCAGGTCTTTCGAGTGCACCCAGGTGAGTGGGGAAGACAGAGGGAAAATGAGTCCCTTGTTCCCATGAGACCCAGAAAAGTAGCAAGGGGTCTGTTAGTCCTAGAATGGCAGAGGTGGGATGGGATCTGAGGTCCTGCATCCTCAGCTTTCTATCTGTTTGTCAGAGATACAGCAACATCCCCTGTGCCTGCAACTCAATGAGGCACCATATAAATAATAAAAAGGGGAGGGAGAGGTTGAAGATGCAAGAAAAGATTTAAGTTCTTCTCTTTCTCTCTTCTCTCTTCACGAGAAGAAATGTAAGATTTGGATAAGGAAGACTGGAACAGTCAGGAGTAGGAGGAATGGTTCCTGTGGATAGAGTGGAGGTCAAGCCATGAATTTTGGAGATGGTTTAAAGCTTGAAATTGAATTGCTGGATTGAAGAACCAAGTTATTATTGTCTCCATATGAATATAAATTAAAATTTTCTGTGAAGAGAGAATGAATGGAAACCAGCTGACATATTCAGTACCCTGGGGTAAACAGAATGTGATAGAAGTATGTTGGAAGCAAAAAAAATGCCCAGTGGAAGAAAGAGATAGGTTAGTCTACTCTTCACCATCCCTACCCACTGAGAGTTACTGACTGCTCCTTTCCGGACAAGTGTGGCTGATAATGCCAGGAAAAAAATATGAATAAATTTACCCAAATAATAATACATTGGAAGAGTGCAACAATTTTAAAGGAAAAATAATAGAGGATATCAAATTCCAACAGAGGCAAAAATATTGGCACAAATGAGTCAATAAATTTAGTCTAATAGAAATACAGGAGGGTGTCACCAATGAGAATAAGAAAGCATTAAGAAAACAGAGCAGGAAAGCTTAGGGATGAAACTTAGTTGAAGTAAAAAATACAACAAATGAAAAATAGCAAAAATTATATAACTTAGGGAATGGTATAACTTGTAACATCAGATACAGAAAAGTCTTAAAGGGAGAAAGGACAGGACAGATTAAGTAGCGGTAAAATTTTAAGGCAATATGAGAATTAAAAAGAAATGCAAACATTCAGATAAGTAATAGGCAGCTCAAACAAGAGTGAAAAAGTGAAGAGGGGAAAATATTTGAAGAAGTAGTTCAGATCAGTTTCCCAGAATGAAAAGACTGACCTCAGATTTAAAGGACTCATAGAGCACCACAAAAGAGAATAAGGAAAACCTCAGCTACACACACACTAAACTGAAATGTAAGAGTATAAAAAAGAAAAAAAACAGAGAAATTCCAAAAACCCACAGAAAGAAAGAAAGACAGGCTATATAAAAGAACAAGAATCAGCTTGACATCAGCTTTTTTAACAGCAACATTGGATGCAAAATAACTGGAATCATTTTCAACATACTGATGGAAAAGAACTTAAAAATGTAGAATTTTATATCCAGCCAAACTATCATTCAAATCAGATGAGATGATAAATTTCCTCAGGCACACAAGTGCTTTGAAGACTTTATAGAAAAGCTCACATTGAAAATAGTTTTGAAAAAAAGTACTTAACTAAAAAGTGAGGCAAATTCAAGAGATATTCCAAGAAATTCTTGAAGGAAAAATGACTTTATACCTTAGTATGAGTTGATTGTTGTCTTTACAAATTGCTAAGACTAACAAGAAAAAATAATATCCTTATAACTAAGAATTAAAAGTTAGTTAATGCCAATATTAATGGGTTGGCAGAGGATCGCAAGAACAAAGGATATGAGAGCATACTAAAGTTCTTGTCTTATTGGAAGATATTTGTAGACATCAAACTGTTTTAAAAGAAGCTCAAACCTAAGACCTGTAATTAGAAAACTTCTAGAAGAAAACGGGGAAACACTCCAGAATGTTGGTCTAGGCAGAGTTTATGGTTAAGACCTCAAAAGCATATGCAACAAAACCAAAAATAGACAAATGGAACTATATTAAACTAACAAGCTTGGGTACTTCAAAGAAAACAACAAAGTGAAGAGACAACCTGTCTCTTTGATCATCTGAATATTGGCCAAACTTCATCTGATAAGGGGCTGACATCCAGAATATACAAGGAACTCAACTCAACAATAACAAAAAATAATAATAATAATTCCATTAAAAACTGGGCCAAGAATCTGAATAGACATTTCTGAAAAGAAGATACACAAATAGCCAACAGGTACTGAAAACATGCTCAACATCACTAATCATCAGGGAAATGCAAATCAAACCCACAATGAGATATCATCTCATCCAACTTAAAATGGCTATTATAAAAAAGTAGAGATGCTGGCAAAAATACAGAGAAAAGGGAACCCTGTACACTTAGTAGGAATGTAAATGAGTACAGCCATTACGGAAAACAGTATAGAGCTGTCCCAAAAAAACTAAAAACAGAACTACCAAATGATCCAGCATTCCCACTACTGGATATTTATGCAAAGGAAAAGAAATCAGTATAACAAAGCACTGCCATGTTTACTGCTGTGCTTTTCACAACAGCAAAGATATAGAACTAAACTAAGTGTCCACCAATGGATGAATGGATAAAGAAAATGTGGCCTACATACACAATAAGATACTATTTAGCCATAAAAAAGAATAGAATTTTGTCATTTGCAATAACATGAATGGAACTGGAAGTCATTAAGTGAAAAACGGCAGGCATAGAAAGATAAATATCACATGATCTCACTTAAATGGAGGAGCTAAAAATGTGGACCTCATGGAGCTAAAGAGTAGAACGATGGATACCAAAGGCTGGGAAGGATGTGTTGCAGGGTGGGGTTGGGGGTGAGGGATGAGAAAGGAAAGTCATTGAGTACAAACATACAATTATGTAGAAAGAGTAAGTTCTAATGTTTAATGGCATAGTAGGGTGACTATAGTTAACGATGTATTGTATATTTCAAAATAGCTAGAAAAGGCTTTGAAATGGTTCCATCACCCATGGTAACTACTCGAAGTGGTGGATATCCTACCTTAACCTGATCATTACCTACTCTATGCATGTACCAAAGTATCCCATGTGCCCCACAAATAAGTACAAATCTTATACGTCAATAAAAAAGAAAAATTAAAAGAAAAGAAATAGACTGGGTGGGGCTGGTGGCCCTCCCACCTATACTGGCTTCGGCATTGACTTGACCCAGTGGTGCTACCTGCAAATAGGCGCCTGCTCAAAACTGCAAAGCCCGAGTGGTTTCCCAGTCCCTCTCCCTGGCCCTTTATGAGACTCCTCCTTCCATCTCCCTTGTGCGGCCCCATAGGGCTTGCTGGGGTCAGCACCCTGCTCAGGTCAGCCTGTAATGTCCAGACACTGTTCCCAAATCAGAACTTGCATTCCTTGACCATCTTCCATCAGTGATCTGAGGAAAGTTAAGTCACAGTGAGGTTAAAAAGTCAACTGCATTTTAAGAGATTAGTAGCACAGATGAAAGGGACTAACAGGCCCCTTTCTGTGTGGGGACGCTTTCCTTAATTACCTCATTCAATCTGCAGAACCACTATTAGAGAAGAAGAAATGCCTGCTATTAAGGGTTAAGTAACTTGCCCAAGGTCACCCACGTCTAAGTAGCTGAGGGGAGATTCAAATTCCATCTCTCTGATTCCACAGCCTACGTTCTTTCCAGATAAATTTCCGAGAGACAGAATGAGTGAGAGGACTCTCTTTTTCAGGATGGAAAGGCTCTTCGTGTATCAGTGACTTCCGGTTCACAGTAGTTTGCCTCCCGTAGCCCCTTACTTCGTCCGCAGTGAAATCAAGGCATGGGATTAGTGTTGCAGCCACATACCACTATCTGGCACCCCAGGGAAATCTCTGTAACAGAGTCTTTACTTGGAACAGGGGAATGTGAGTTGGCACAAGAAAAGCACAATCGCAAATCACGAAAGTGCCAGCCCCGAGTGCTTGCTACATCTTGGCTGGTACACATTTCCTTTCTGGAGTGCCCACTTGAGATGCTTGCCAGCAGGTACCAATGAAACCTGGGTAACTCATAACAGCTTCTGAGGGAAAATGGGAGGATTTAAATCAGTGCAGTACATTTAGTTGTTGCCATATAAATGTTCTCAAACCAAAATGCTAACTTTGAGATTACTGAGAATTAACTAATAATATACACTACCTTTGCCAAACAAGATAACTTATCCCTTGGGGGTAAAAATAACAAACGAATTAAATATAATGGCTGCATGCTTTTCATGAAATGAATTAGATTCTCAAAGTACAGGCAAAAAAATAAAGTCATGGATAGACTTGAGAAAATTTTAAATGATGTAAAAAATTAAATATTCCATCTAAATCGAGTTATGTTAATACAATAAAACTAAGCTGTGGGGATTTAGTGAGGGAAGTGGAGTTTAGAATCTCACATAAGTTCCCAGTTAAAACTCTAAGACATATGTCACATTATTTACTGTTTTCAAATTTAATATATCTTCAGCTAACCATGATATTCAGAGACAGGAATGTCATAGTTCTCTGAATTCCCTGGTTAATGTGGTTAACCAGAAACCCTCCTTGAGTTCAATCCATCTTTTTGAAAATCTTTCAAAAATTTTTCCTTGTTTTCTTGTCCTAGTAAATACAATGTACTCACCAGAAATCTTTATTCCAGAACCTCAGAATTATTCTACCATGTTGTTTGTAGAAAGTCTCTGAGATAGGGCTGAATTTGTAACAACCCTGGAACACAGCCTGTTGCTTTTTAGATAAGTGTCTGATAGGAATACATTGAGTTGTGAGTAAACTCTTCCAAGTAGAAATGTGGGAAGTAAAACCAAGGGATCTATTTGAAGTTTCAGTGAGTTCCATCTCAGTAAATCAAGGCCCCCTCAAGTTTTCCAGTTCAATTAAATACACATTGACTAAGCACCTACTTGACATGGAGGCTTTAAAAAGTAGGTATAATCCTTGCATGTGAGCAGCTTAGAGACCAGGATAAACAAATAGCTGTCATTGAGTCTGTCACGTAGAAGTATATCAAATACAGTCAGGATAAGAATTAAATTGGATGAAGGATTAAGAAGGAAGAATGGGAAAGAGTATTAGAGCAGATGGCACTTGGATTAGTCTAGAAAACATGTAAATTTCTGGACAGAGCAAGGAAGGGGGAGAGGCCATTCTGGAAGAAGGTAATAACGTTGATAAAGACATCTAGATAGAAGTATCTAGATGGCACTTACAGAAGTAGTAATTTATCCAACCATGTAGACCAGAGTGTGTTGTGTGAGACGCAGACTGGATGGCTGTGATGCCAGAAATGGGGACTGGAACGAGTTAGTGAAAAGCTGAATATTTCATGCTAATGCAGCTTGTCTGAATTTAGTGAGCACTGGCAAGCTATCAATAGCTTTCATGCCGGAGAATGGAGAGATTCAATTTGTGTTTGGGAAGGTCATTCTGATAAGAGTGTGGCAGATGGCTTGGGTGGGGCAAGACTGGAGACCAAAAGATGTATTGGGCTATGGCAAGGGGCTGTTTAGAGATTATGAGCATCTGGACTAGGGCTGCGGCAGCAAGTATGGAAGGGAAGAGAGAGATCAGGGCACCTTTTTGAAGTAAGATCAAAAGGACTTACCAATTGCCTGATTTAGATGGCAGGGAGCCCACGTGGGTAGATGGATAGTTTTACTTCCATCAAATAAGGAAGACAGAGGATGAAGAGGATTAGAAATGAGATCATGAATTTGAATTTGCAGTAGGTAAATCTGAGGCTCCCAGAGCATGTTTAAATAGAGATCTCTAGGAGGCAGTTCAATCATGAATCCCAAAAAGAGCATCTTAATGCCACGTTTAATGACTCAGACAAGTTTAATGGCCACGTAATACTAAATAACACAAATATTCAACATTAAATATATAATATGCAAATAAACACTGAGAGACCACAAAACCCATTTGTCACTCCCAACTGAGAAGTCTGAAGATGTATGTGGTGCTTGTTTGCGATCCAGGCCTCAGTTTCCCCACTATTTCAAGGCTCCACTGAACCCCTCTCTAACTTTACCTGAGCAGAACCCCAAGAAACAACTGCCTTTGCTGGCTCCAATTGATCTCCCAGTTGAGGTTCAAACTTAATTGATTCCTTAACAAGGAATCACTTCTGTTTTTATGGAAAATATGGCAAGCCAGTTACGTGTTCTGTTTAGTGGATTTCATCTTTCTCCGTCTTTCAGGTGCTGACTATGTGCAGCTCCCCAGTCAGTTCTTCAAGTCCTGCAGATACCTAGCCTCTAGCCAACTCTGCTTCTTTCTATAGTGCATTCTGTATTCAGACCCATTAGACTCCTTGGGTTGTGGAAGTCATCCCCCTGCGTCTGCTGAGTTCAAGCTCAGCTCCGTGCCTGGGTATGGCCTTTACTACCAGTGACCACACAGATGTACTAGATTGTTTGCTGGCTTAAAAAAAAAAAAAAAAAAAAAGCAGCTTTCTTATCTGAGCATACAAAGGAGTTTTATCCTAAACATTTAAGCACTGTGTATAATCAAATTACCCATACAAAATAGGGAGGGTCTTTTCATTATTGCTTTGGTTGTGCTGTTAAATCGCTTTGAAATGAGGTGCAGTGAACGATGGGATTCCTTCAAGGATTCTGCCATAGCGGCCGCCGGGATAGAGCACATTGGAAAATTGATTCAGTGTAAAACAAGATTTGTTAGGAGATGGAGACTGGTGAAGCCAAGGACAGAAGATCACTGGCTGAATCACTTGTTTTCTTGTCATGACTCCAATTCAGTGGATTTCAATCCTGGCTGCAGATCTGAGTCACCTGGACAGATTTTGTTTTTCCCAAAAATACTGTGCCTGGGCTCACAGTCCCAGAAATTCAGTAGGAACCTCCGCCCCCCAACCCATGTGTACTTTTAGAAAAGGCATCATTCTGGCGCCTTTTACTGCTGACACATGAAAGACTAGTGACCATAAACATGCTTTCAGTTAGGAAACGTGAATACCCAGAGTATACAGGAAGGAGCGGGGAATGTGGCCTGGATGGCATGGGATGGACTCTAGGAAGTACTCTGACACCTTTCAGAGACAACTCTCACTGCTCGAGGGTTTCCTGGGTGTTTCTGAAGCTGCAACTGGGATCAGGCCTTAGTTCACGTGCCTCAAGTACAATGTAGTCCTTCCTCCCCCTCTCTCCCCATCTAAAAAATATCACCAAATCTACTCAGAGACACAAGTACACCTGTAGGAGGGAGGTGGGTGGAGGCACATATCCGCAACCCTGGGCTAACAAGGCCTAGGGGTCACTGTAGTGGGTCAGGAGCTGTGAATGTTGCAAGGAGGACTTAACCGGAATAACAAGGGGTGTTGGGTCCCTAGGGCTCGTCCCTCTTTCCCCATCCAAAGTTCTGTCATGGAAATGATGAATGAAGGCATGGGACTGTTGCTGAGAAGCCCTCTTAGCTGGGGACAGTGACTCCCAGGGCCACCACCAGTGAGCACGCCTGGGACCCAGGGGAAGGGAAGCAGCTCTAGGACCTCAGCTCTGAGGACATGCAGATCCTGCTCCCAGTGGTCCCAAGCCTCCAGTTCTGATCCCTATCTGTTGACAATCTGGACTCAGCTCCACTGTTACAAAGAACCATCCCCTGGGCAGGCACCGTGATTCACGCCTATAATCCCAGCACTGTGGGAGGCCAAGGTAGGTGGATCTTTTGAGGCCCGGAGTTCAAGACAAGCCTGGGCAACACAATGAGACCCTATCTTGAAAAAGAGAGAGAGAGAAAGTGAAAGAGAAGGAAGGAAGGAAGGAAGGGAGGGAGGGAGGGAGGGAGGGAGGGAGGGAGGGAGGGAGGGAGGGAAGGAAGGAAGGAAGGAAGGAAGGAAGGAAGGAAGGAAGGAAGGAAGGAAGGAAGGAAGGAAGGAAAGAAGGAAGGAAGGAAGGAAGGAAGGAAGGAAGGAAGGAAGGAAGGAAGGAAGGAAGGAAGGAAGGAAGGAAGGAAGGAAAGAAGGAAGGAAGAAAGGAAGGAAGGACGAAGGGAAGGAAGGAAGAAGGGAGAGCGGGAGAGGAGGGAGGGAAGAAGGAGGGAGGGAAGGAAGGAAGGAAGGAAGGAAGGAAGGAAGGCAGGAAGGAAGGTAGGTTGGTTGATTTAAAAAGAAAAAGAAAACACAACCATCCTCTCCAACCAGCCCCAGTGAAGTGTATCCTGCCCATCCAAACAGGATGAGGCAAAGTCCAGCAGACTTGAGCCGACAAGGTTCAGGGGCGAGGCACAATAGGTAGAGTCGTGTTCCTCAGCATCCTCTCCGAAGCCTCTGGGCTAAGAGCTTTATATCTTGATATCATCCAACGACGTAAAACATCACTTCAACTTCCATGAAGGCCAAGTTGGCTCTGTGAGCTCCTATTTCTGCAAATTTCTCAAGTGGTTTCCTAGGGCCCTTTAAGGGAGCCCACAGCCTCTGCATGTGACCAGTCATCTCTTCATTAACCAGTTTAGATTCCCTTAAACCCATTCTTAGGTTTTCTTTTGGGTTGTGTGGTTGTAGATATCATCTAAAAGTTTGGGAAACTGGTTCTAAGTGGGACCAGATAGGCCTCAGAGTTCAGTCCAGTCGAGAGAAGGGGCGTAAGGGGAGGGAGTGAAGCCATTCAGAGTTAGAAAGGCCTTAGAGAGTACTTGGCCCAGTCTTTCATTTTGGAACAGAGGAAACAGAGACTTAGAGAGGTTAAGGGTTTGTCCAGAATCACTTGAAGTATTGATAGCAAAAATAGGGTGAGGACTTCAGGAGCCTAACTGTCCACCCCAGGTTCCTTCTGGTTAAAGCAGCACATGTGGTTTCCAAGGAAATCAGTCAACTCTTCAGCAGGAGGAGGTGAGGTTGCAGAGCAGAGGTTACTTACAGTGGTGCAGGCAGATACACCATCGTAGCCACAGGAAACGAGTGCTTCAAATGGGGCTGCTACAGGAACAAAGAGCAAGGACACTGGCGTTAGAGGTAGCGTAGGACAGCATGTCACAAAGTGACAAATGCATGGCCTATGCAGCAGGTGCTTTGGGAGTTGAGAAGAAGCAATTACCGGGCATAGGTGGATGGAAGTTATTGGGTAAGTTTCATCTTCCAGTTGGCAGGGCATGAATGTGTCATGCTCACTAAGGTTTACGCTGCATTTTTACGTGATACTACCCAGGCAGCAGAATGGAATTTAATAAAAAATGAGAATCGTAGTTGAAAAGGCTTCAGTATATTTTGCATTTACAACTGCATTTCAGAGGTCTGATTTTTCTGTCTAACCTGATAGACACAAAAGCGTATTGAGTTCTGTGAGTTCTATTTACAGTTTTGCATTAATGATGATTAATAACGTCTGCTATTTAAGTCAGATTTTGTGGAATGAGTATGCAAAGAATGAGCTGTTGGAGCAGCAACATGATTTCGTTGTTTTTTTCACCACTGCATTTATCCATTCTTTAATTTTTTTTTTTTTTTAATTCTTTGAGACAAGGTCTCACTCTGTTGCACAGGCTGGAGTGCAGTGACATGATCACGACTCACTGCAGTCTCAACTTCCCATGCTTGAGCAATCCTCCTGCCTCAGCCTCCAGGGTAGCTGGAACTATAGGCATGCACCACTATACCCAGCTAATTTTTTTAAATTTTCTTGTAGAGACGTGGTCTCATTATGTTGTCTGGGATGACATTTATCCATTCTTAATCATCTCTTCATTTTCATACAAAGCCAAAGTTCTCATTATTATTGGGGCAAAATTTTCCCCCAGTTTTCCCCATAGTTAGAAGTCCTTCCTTCCTTCCTTCCTTCCTTCCTTCCTTCCTTCCTTCCTTCCTTCCTTCCTTCCTTCCCTCCCTCCTTCCTTTCTTTTCCTTCCAGTTAGAAGTCCTTCCTTCCTTCCTCCCTCCCTCCCTCCCTTCCTTCCTTCCCTCCCTGCCTCCCTTCCTTCCTTCTTTCCCCCCATTAGAAGTCCTTCCTTCCTTCCCTACCTTCCTTCTTTCCCCCGTTAGAAGTCCTTCTTCCTTCCTTCCTTCCCTCCCTCCCTTCCTTCTTTTCCCCCAGTTAGAAGCCCTTCCTTCCTTCCTTCCCTCCCTTCCTTCTTTCCCCCGTTAGAAGTCCTTCTTCCTTCCTTCCTTTCCTTCCCTCCCTTCCTTCCTCTCCCTCTCTTTCTTCCTTTCACTCCTCTCCCCTCTCCTCCCCTTCCCTTTCCTCCCCTCTCCTTCCCTCCCCTCCCCTCTCCTCCCCTCCCCTCCCCTCCTCTCTCCTCCCCTCCTCTCCCCTCTCCTCTCTTTTTTTCTTTTTTTCTCTTTTCTTTTCTTTCTGAGATGGAGCCTTGCTCTGTCACCTAGGCTGGAGTACAGTGGCATGATCTCGGCTCACTGCAACCTCCGCCTCCCAGGTTCCAATGATTCTCGTGCCTCAGGCTCTGGAGTACCCGGGATTGCAGGCGCGTGCCACCACGCCTGGCTAATTTTTGTATTATTAGTAGAGATGGGGTTTCACCACGTTGGCCAGGCTGGTCTTGAACTCCTGACCTCAGGTGATCTACCCGCCTCAGCCTCCCAAAGTGCTGGGATTACAGGCGTGAGTCACCGCGCCCAGCAGAAAAGTTTCATTTTAACATGCAAACACCTCAACAAAGCCAACTGAGTCTACTTCTAAAAAGCCTCCCAGACGTATCCCTTCCTCTCCAGTCCTGCTGGCCACTGCCCTCTCCCAAATTCTCATGCGCACTTAACATTCATTTTACAGCAACAACCTCCTAACTGGTCTTTTTGCCTCCAGAAAAAAAAAAAAAAAAAAAAAAAAAAATTAAGCAACTAAAACAATTAAATTCCTAAAGGCCAATAGATTATATATTCTGCACTGCACAGGTGTAAATTCTGTGCCACATATTCAAGGCCAGAGCACAGTCTGATGTTACAGCCCGGCAGAAATTTCAGAAATGGGTGTTCCTCCAAGGAAGGTTTAAATTCTGCTGTTTGAAGTCCAGGAATTTTACCTGGCCTTCTTTGTACTCAGATGACCAACCAGCACTGGAGATTTACTAGCCCGTGTGCAAATTTCTGTCAACCTACCAAGCTTCCCACTCATCATTAGAAATCCCACACGCTACAGAGAGAAGGCAATTTGCAGATAACTTGAAAACATAAGAAACCCAAATACAAATCACTTAATCAGAGAAAACATTGCTCTCTTAAATTTAAACAAACAGTTTTTTTTTTTTTTAAGCCAAGATGTACTTATTGTCATTTCCAGAATTACTCTTGTAAGTATCTGGTTATCATAACCACAGAAAGACAGCTTATTAGTTTTAACTGCTGGATAAAAGCATGTAGCATTTTCAAGATTTCTGGTTTCACCCTTTTAACCCAAAGAGTAACTATAAATAGATGGTAAAGTCTGGGATTTCCACAGCTAAGTGCTGCTATAAATAGTTTTAAACATTTTCCCACTTCATGCTTTCAAAAAGAACATTCTCCACTTCCTTTCTTGGATAACCTCTGGGAATAAAGCGAATCACATTCAGAATTTTATTGAGGGAGTTTAACAAAACTCTTCTAATGAACCTTTTAGCAACTCTAAACATTTCTCAGATGCTGAAAAAACTGGGAATAAAATGATTTAACAAATGTGTTAATTTAAATTGGTATTTACACTGAAATAGGTATTTTTGAGAAATGCATTTAGAAACGCATTTCCTTTAGTAACCACCAGCAAAGTGGTTACTAAAGGAAAGAAATATATTTCCTTCAACATTCCTTCTATGATAACATCTAGGGGTGTGAATTCATGCTTGTTGTCAGGTGTCCAGACTGACCTTTTTCTTAGGGAATATTCATAAGACAGACACAAAGAGACACAAAGATCCTTGGTTCTTTGTGAAATCCCTGCCATGGAGCGCTTTCCCGAGGGACATGCCTGTAGCCGTCAGAGTGAAGCCAGTGCTGTGCAGGACCGCCCCATCTCTCCACAGCAGAAAGATTCCTAATGCCTGCCTTCTAGCAACCTCTGCTGGTAGTTATTTCTGACTGGGAAGAAAGTAGAATTAGCCAGTCTTCCCCATGGCAGGAAAATTAAGCAAAGAAAAAACACCCATGAAACAGGTCACATCAGTGAAACTCGTGTTTCTGTTTTATATTTTAATGAAAAGGGACAATGGAAGGATTATAAATGATTTTTTAAATATTCGTGTTTTCTTAAAAAATAGCTATTTTTTGAGCAGTTTTAGGTTTGCACAAAAGGTATAGAACATTCCCATGTATCCCTTCACCTTCAGTTTTCCCTATTTTTAATATCTTGCAATAGTGTAGTACATTTGTTACAAATGATGAGCTAATATTGATATATTCTTATTAATCAAACTCCACAGTTTACATTAGGGCTCACTCTTATGTTGTACATTCTATGGGTTTTGACAAATGTATAATGATACGTATCCACCATTATAATGTCAATGAGAATGACAATTTCACTGCCCTAGAAATTCCCTGTGCCCCATCCATGCATTGTCTTTCACCACAACCCCCGGCAACCACTGATCCTTTTACTGTCTCCGTAGTTTTCCAGAATGGCACATATCCGGAATTCTACAGTATGCAGCCTTTTCAGATTGTCTTCCTTCATTCCGTAATATGCATTTAAGGGTTCATCCATGTCTATACATGGGTTGATAGCTCATTCCTTTTTAGCACTGAATAATGCCCATTGTCTGGATGCGCTGGAGTTTATCTTCCGACCACCTCTACTCAAAGGCATCTCGGTTGTTTCCAAGTTTTGGCAATTATGAATAAGGCTACTATAAAAATTTGTGTGCAGGTGTTTGTGTTGACAGGAGTTTTCAGCTCTTTGGGATATATGCCAAGGAATATGATTTCTGCATTGTATGGTGAGAGTAGTTTTAGTTTTGTAAGAAACTGCCAAGCTGCCTTCCAAAGCATCTGTGCGATTTTGCATTCCCACCGGCAACGAGTGACAGTTCCTGTTGCTCCACATCCGTGCCAGCATTTGGTGGTGTCAGAGTTCTGGTGTTAATTGTTTTAGTTTTTCAATATGTTTTTGTCTACTAGGTATGTAGTAGTATCTCACGGCTGTTTTGCTTTGCATTTCTCTAATGATAAATGTTGTTGAGCATCTTTTCATGTGTTTATTGTCATCTGTATAGTTTCTTTGGTGAGGTGTTAAGATCTTTTGTCCATTTCTTAATTGTTTGCCTTCCTATTATTGAGTTTTAAATGTTTTGTGTATATTTTAGATATCAGTTTTTATCTCCTATAAACTTTGCAAACATAGACTTTTTTCCCCTAAATTCTGAATATAGTCGATATCTTAAAAACAATCCTTCTTCTTTGTTTCCTTCATTCATTTAGTCATTCAGTCAGCATTTGTTATGTAACCTACTACAAATACTAGGTGCCAAGAGTACAGGATAAAACGATGGTCCTGAAACTTAAGGAGCTCACCCTACAGTAAGGAATGTTAAGAAACTATAGATATGCTGCAAAAAGCATCACATAAACCTTGAGCACATTATGCTAAGTGAAGTAAGCCAGTCACAAAAAGACAAATACTCTATTATTCCATTCATGTAAGGAGCCTAGAGTAGTCAAATTCATAGACAGAAAGTAGAGCAAGGGTTATTAGGGGCTGTGGGGAGGTGGGAGTTAGGGGTTGTTGTTTAGGGGGTACAGGGTATCAGTTTTGTAAGATGAAGGAGGGTGACTGTACAACAACATCAGTGTGCTTAGTGCTACTGAACCCTACACTTAAAATTGGTTATGATAGTAAATTTTAAGTTATATGTATTTTGCCACAAAAATAAATTAATTTAAAAACTAACTGTTATGCAGAGGTGTGGATAAATGGCACAGGAAAACAAGTACAGGAGTGATTAAACTTCTACAAGATGTATATACTCATATAGATCACTATATTAAATAGGGCAAGAGCTTCAGGTCAATTTGTCTTTATTCTTTAAAAGGTTTTTATATGTAAGTGCAAAAGATGAGACCTAGGGAATGGCACACTAGAATCTATACTAGGGACAGGAGTGGAGTAAAAAGCAAAGTGAATGCTTTGAAGATCTAAAATCTGAAAATTGAGCAAGCTTTCTTGCATCCAACATGACAGCAGAGGGTCAGTTGAACAAATCCGTGTCCAAAAGAAAAAAAGGCAAGCCATTTGCTTAGTGGAGGAAAACTTTTCCTAATTAAAAACAAAATCCCAACCTTGAAAGAGCCACAGATCTTATCATGATCTTACTACCATTACACCAACATTCATGTCATTAAAAACAATTATCTGGAGCGATTATCCAACTATAGACATATATATGGGCAAGAACTAGAAGAAACCAGAGGATTAAGAAAATAGTTTGACACTGATATATTCATCGAATATTATACTTAGTGTCCTCTGTATGCCAAGCACAGTCCTGGGTGTCAGGGACACAACAGTGAACAAAACAGATAAAACTCCTTGCCCTCATGTAGTTTACATGCTAATGTGGAAGACAGAAGAGAAACCACACAGATAAGGGTGGTTCAAAGATGACTTCCAACAATTCCTCGAATTGCTGCACACACTTGTCACTCTCCTCAAGAGGCGGAATCTCTTTTCCTTTCATTTGTATCTGGTTGGCCCTGAGACTTGCTCCAACCTATAGGATATGATAAAGTGCAGACATGCCTTTTAGAGGACTAGCTCCTGAGAGACCTCACAGCTTCCACACTCCCTTGCTTGAAGCCTAGAGCCATCAGGTAAGAAGTCTGGCTGTCCTGCCGGAGGGAAGAGACTCAGCCAGCCCCCAGCTGAAGTGCAGATGCCTGAGTGAAGCCAGGTGGGTGTCCCAGTCCCAGCTGAGCTTCCAGATGAAGGCAACAGAGTTGTGACTCCCACTGGCACCATGTCCAGCAGAAGGACCATCCAGCTGAGCCCAGTCAAATCACAGAATCTTGAGAAACCATATGTCATTGTTTTAAGCCCCTAAGCTTTGGGGCAGTTTGATATGCAGCTAATTGAAATAATAGGCTCAATGTAGTGTAGGTTCATTACTGACAGCCCAGGGCAGTGCTAGAGCCTGTGAGAATTGGCTCACAAGAGGCAATACATTTTCAGGAGTTTTGTGAGCCATTATTAAGAATTACATTATATAAGCTTATATTACACACATTTTAACAAATGATATTCAAATACATGTAACTATTTTACTACTGTCTGTTCTTGAGGTTATTTGCATGCACTGTGTCTGCATGGTGGAAATACGATGTCATGGTATGCTATTGTGCATCTCTTCCCACCTCCGTGTTCAGCCATGGTATGAGTATTTACACCATGGAAATTGGCAAGCTCTATAAACCAGAGCTTGATTGTTCTGTTGATTATCTGGACTTAAGAAAATGATGGAGAAAAACGTTACTGTAGATTAAACTTAAAAGTGTATTATGGCCGGGCGCGGTGGCTCATGCCTGTAATGCCAGCACTTTAGGGGGCCAAGGTGGGTAGATCATGAGGTCAAGAGATTGAGACCATCCTTGCCAACATGGTGAAATCCTGTCTCTACTAAAAATACAAAAATTAGCCGGGCACAGTGGCACGTGCCTGTAATCCTAGCTACTTGGGAGGCTGAGGCAGGAGAATCACTTGAACTTGGGAGGTGCAGGTTGCAGTAAGCTGGTATCATGCCACTACACTACAGCCTGACAGCAGAGCGAGACTCCGTCTCAAACAAACAAACAAACCAACAAAAAGTGTATTATGTCTATAACTACTACATTATGAATAGCACAAGAATTTGAGGAAATATTCTTCCAGAAAAGCGTCATTCAATTCAGGAAACAAATGAGATTTCAATATACATCTTTGTCATTTTACTTTGGTCTTCCTCATAAACATAAACAAATGCAGCAATCAACATTCATCCTGGAACTGTATTCACTTGACAATTGAAACCAGAGGTTGGCTACAAGAATACTGCAAAAATTAACAAAAATGCTCTATGAGAATTAATTGGTTATTTGGAACTTATAAGACATACAGTATGGAGTCATGGGTTTTTAAATATATATATATATGTGTGTATATATATATATCTGGGGAATAAGCTTATTATAAATTTTACTGATAGAAGAGGCATCAATTTATAAATAAAAATTATATATATATATGTCTTCCCCTGCCCTGCTCCAGTCCCCCCACCCCTGCTCCAAAGAACCAGTGGTTAAACAGTTACCAGCATACCTCTGGTTATTTCTCACTGCAGTACAAACTAGCCTATCTCTAGCCTATCTTCAATGACACATTAGTAAAATAGAGTGACTTCACCTCGTTGGTTTCTACTTCATCTCTTGTCAAACCACATTTTTGTTATGTTTCATGTGTTTTATTTTCAGCATATTACATCCTTCTCTTGAGAAGCCTGGTGGAAGTATTTCTTTAGTGGTAGGGGAGGTGGTGTTCTGGATTTCAAAGCATTTCCAGTGATGCTGTGCCACGCTACATTCTAAACAGCCACTTCTCACTCCCCTTCCTAGCGCCTCTGGGCCAAACTTTTGCTCCCTGACTCCTGAGAACTGAGGGAGCCTCTTTCTCTATAAAAACAGTCTTATTCACCACATTCAGGGCACTGGGGTCTGGACAGTCATTCCCAACAAGGTCAGTCTCTATGACTTTATCAATTAACATATCTCTGGACCCTATGATGGGTTTTTGACAGTCTAAGAGATTACTCACATGTATTAGATCAATAGACATTCAAATAAACATAAAAGAATAAAAATAAGTAAGATATAAATGGGGGTGTAAGGCATTACATCTATTTTACACATGAACCTGCAAATCGGGCAAGGCTCTGGGGGCTGGTTCCTTCGGTTGACCTGCAGGCTGGTGGTGGGATCATTTACGGGCACACCCCCTCACATGTCTGGTGCCTGGGGTGGGAAGACGCAAGCATACAGAGTTGAAGGGAAGAATTAAACCATTTGTAATTTTATTTTTTTTAATTTCCCACACTGCAGTGATGTACATACTTGAAATTTAGATAAGTCTAATTTACCTATTTTTCTCTTTTATTGCCAGTGCTTTTGGTGTCATTTCCAAGAAATTACTGCCAAATCCAATGTCATGAAGGTTTTCCCTGGTGTTTTCTTCTATGAGTTTTATAGCTTTAGCTTTTACATTTAAGTCTTTGACTTATTTTGAGTCCATTTTTGTATGTGGTGTAATGGAAGAGTCCAACTTCATTCTTTTGCATGTGGATATCCAGTTCTCTCAGCACCATTAATAACACTACCCTTTCCCTGGAGAGGGACTTTTGGAGCCCTTGTCAAAAGTCAATCGATGATATATGCAGTGGCTTATTTCTTGGCTGTCTTCTCTATACCATTGGTTTCCCTCTCTGTCTTTAAGCCAAGACCACACTATTTAATTACCATGGTTTTATAGTAAGTTTTGAAATCAGGAACTGTGAGTCCTCCAACTATAATCTTCTTTTTCAAGATTATTTTAGCTGTTCAGGGTTTCTTAATATTCCATATGACAGCCAGGTGCAGTAGTACACACCTGTAATCCCAGCTATTCAGTAGGCTGAGGCGAGATGATTACTTGAGCCAAGGAGTTCAAGTCCAGCCTAGGCAACATCGTGGCACCCTGTCTGAGAGAGAGAGAGAGAGAGAGAGAGAGAGAGAGAGATTTTCTGTAAACTTTAGGATAGGCTTTTCTGTTTCCATATACAGGCCAGGCATGGTGGCTCACTCCTGTAATGCCAGCACTTTGGGAGGCCGAGGTGGGCAGATCACCTGAGGTCAAGAGTTCAAGGCCATCTTGGCCAACATAGCAAAATCCTGTCTCTACAAAAATACAAAAACTAGCCAGGCGTGGTGGTGTGTGCCTATAATCCCAGCTACTTGGGAGGCTGAGGCGGGAGAATTGCTTGAACCTGGGAGGCAAAGGTTGCAAGAAGCTGAGATCGCACCATTGCACCCCAGCATGGGCGACAGAGCAAGACTCCATCTCAAAAAAAAAAAAAAAAAAAAAAAAATGCCATTGAGAGGGATTTCATTGAATTTGTAAATCCCTTCAGGTAGTATCCCCATTTTAGCAATATTGTCTTCCAGTACATGCACATGGGGGTAATTTTTCATTTACAATTTCAATATTTTGGGGATTTTCAGTGCACAAGCCTTTCACCTCTTAGGTTAAATGTATTCCTAAGGATTTTAGTCTTTGTATCGTAAATGACAGTTTTTAAGTCTCCTTTTCAGGTTGTGATTGTGAGTTGTAGAAATGTAACTGATTTTTTCTATGTTGATTTTGCGTCCTGCAACTTCGCTGGACTTGTTGATTGGCTTTCATTCAAAAATGTATTTTGTCTTCATTTCTGAAGGATATAGTTGATGCACATAGAATTCTGGGATGATAGAGTATTGTTGGAGGAATGGGGTTTGGCTGCTTTTTTTTTTTTTTTTTTTTGAGGTGGAGTTTCACTGTCTCCCAGGCTGGAGTGCAGTGGCACGATCTCGGCTCACTGCAAGCTGTGCCTCTCGGGTTCACGCCATTCTCCTGCTTCAGCCTCCCGAGTAGCTGGGACTTCAGGCTCCCGCCACTATGCCCAGCTAATTTTTTTGTATTTTTTTAGTAGAGATGGGGTTTCACCGTGACAGCCAAAATGGTCTCGATCTCCTGACCTCGTGATCCGCCTGCCTCGGCCTCCCAAAGTGGTGGGACTACAGGCATGAGCCACTGTGCCCGGCCTGCTGCTTGTTTTTTAATTTCAGCACTTAAAAGATGTTCCACTGTCTTCTGGCCTCCATGGTGCCAGTGAGAAATCTTCAAATTTTTCTTCCCCTATATGTAATCTGTTGTTTTCATCTACCTGCTCCCCACCCCTCTTCTTCTTTTCCTCTTGCAGTTAGATTATCGTGTCTTGGCACAATATTTTTCATGTGTATCTTGATTGGGGTTCATGGAAGTTTATGTTTTTCCCTGAATTTGGTAAGTTTTAAACATGCCATTATGTTACAAATAATTTTTCCACACCTATCTCTCTTCTCTTCTGGGGCTCCAAAGACATAAAGGTGAAACGTTTTGATATTATCCCACAGGTCCCTGAGGCTCTGCTCATTTTGTTTTAAATCTTTGTTCTTTCTCGACTTCAGACTGGATAATTTCTATTGATCATTTTCCATTGTTTCTCTGACATCTCCATTCTACTATTAAGCCCATCCAGTGAATTATCTTCTTGCACTATATTTTTCAGTCCTAAAATATTCATTTTGTTCTTTTTTATAGTTTTGATGTTCCTACTGAGAACTCATTTCCATTTTTTCATTTATTTCAAGTATAGTTATAATAGCTCTTTAAAGACTTTGTGTGCTAATTTCAATATCTGGGTCATCTCATGGTTGCCATTTGTTGATTGTCTTTTCCCTTGGGAAATGGGAATATTTTTCTGGTTGTTTGTATATCAAGTAATTCTGATATCTATCTTGGACATATTATTATGTTGAGCAGCTCTGGGCTCTGTGTGATCATGCTGATTTTTTGTGGTTTGTTTTAGCAAGCAATCAGCTTGTTTTGGTTCAGACAACAAGTTCCTTTTTGCTTTCTGTGGGCAGTGTTTTCTATCTCAGTTTTCCAAGCCTTTCTTACGCTTCTCTGGGTCTGTTCTGTGCACTCACAGCTCTGGATGAGCTCGAGAGTTGGCTAGATTCATACACACAATTAGGGGATGCCCTTCTCCAAAGCACTGCTGAGACGTCCCCTACATGGTCTGACTCCCAGGAGCCCCTTTTCCCAGTTCCTCTGACCATAATCATAGTTTTCTCTTGGGGTTTCGGCTGCCCTTATCATCACCACAGTAGTATAGCTGTGCAAGGTGAGCTGCCCTTGTGGCTGGACCAGACAGAAAAAAGGAAGAAAAGAAAAGTAAATAGGGACTTTCCCATCCCCTGCACTCTTGACTCATTTTTCTGTGGTCAGAAAGGAAGGGTTTCTTTCTCTTTTTTTTGAGACAGAGTCTTGCTCTGTCACCCAGGCTGGAGTGCAGTGGCATAATCTTGGCTCACTGCAACCTCCGCCTCTCAGGTTCAAGCGATTCTCATGCCTCAGCCTCCAGAGTAGCTGGGATGACAGGCACACGCCACCACACGAGGCTAGTTTTTGTATACTAGCCACACGAGGCTAGTTTTTGTAGAGACAGGGTTTTGCATGGCGATTCTCAAACTCCCTGTCTGAAGCAACTCTCCTGCCTCGGCCTCCCAAAGTGCTGGGATTACAGGAGAGAGCCACCATGCCTGGCTGAAAGGAAGGGGTTCTCTTAAAGTTTCTGCTCTGTGTGTCCACTGTGAGGCTCTACAGTTCATGTTGCAGGCCACTCTCGTGTGGAAGGCAAAAGATGAAGAAAGAAAAAAAACTTGGAAACTCACTGATATTGGTTATTCTTCAAGTTTTTCTCTCCCCTGCTGTTGTTTACTTTTCAGAGTCTTCAGGTAGATGCCTTTGTTCTCAAAGTTTGTTGTAATCAGTGGAAGAGATATGGACTAAAATATTCTTGTTGAATTTAGAAAAGAGGTCTGGTCAATCTCACTTACTGGGCTGTTAGCTCCAAGAAGGCATAGACCATGTCTGTCTTCTCCCATGTGATACATGGTAAGGTCAAAATAATTGTTAAATTAATTAATATTGGGCAAAGAAGAATGAACAATAAAATATTAAAGTACATTTTTAAATATTGAAGTAAAATTTTAAAAACTTTAATTTTAGGTTCAGGGGCATATGTGCAGTTTTGTTACACAGGTAAACTCATACCACAGGGGTTCGTTATACAGATTATTTCATCATCCAGGTACTAAGCCTACTACCCAACAGTTATTCTTCCTGATCCTCTCCCTCCTCCCACTCTTTACCCTCAAGTAGGCCTCAGTGTGTGTTGTTCCCCCTTTGTGTCCACGTGTTCTCATCATTTAGCTCCCAGTTGTAAGTGAGAACATGTGGTATTTGGTTTTCTGTTCCTGCATTAGTTTGCTAAGGATAATCACTTCCAGATCCATCCGTGTTCATGTAAAGGACATAATCATTCTTTCTATGGCTTCATAGCATTCCATGGTGTATATGTACCACATTTTCTGCATTCAATCTGCCATTGATGGGCATTTAGGTTGAGTCCATGTCCTTGCTATTGTGAATAGTGCTGCAATGAACAGTTGCCTGCATGTGTCCTTATGGTAGAATGATTTAGACTCCTTTGGGTATACACTCAGTAATGGGATTGCTGGGTTGAACGGTAGTTCTGTTTCTAGCTCTGTGAGGAATTGCTACACTATTTTCTGCAATGATTGATCTAATTCACATTCCAACAGTGAATAGGCATTCCTTTTCCCCCACAACCTCGCCGGCATCTGTTATTTCTTGACTTTTTAATAATAACAATTTTGACTGGCGTGAGATGGTATCTCATTGTGGTTTTGATTTCTCTAATGATCAGTGATACTAACCTTTTTTCATATGCTTGTTGGCCATATGTATGTCTTCTTTTGAAAAGTATCTGTTCATGTCTTTTGCATTAATTTTTAAAAACACTTTATGTAAACAGAATATATGTAGTGTGTCTAAGTGTGAGATAATGTTGTAGGAGTGATGTATCTTTTGCATAAGGCTTGCAATTAATGGCAAAAATTCTGTAGGCACATCATGGTTTAGAAAGATTTAAATGGAAGGATTTTGTTTCCCGTTGTAATATTAAATAATAAAGTTCTTGGCAGAAAAAGATAAATCTGAAAGTAATATATTATTCAGGAAATAAGAGAAAAAAATCATTTAAAAATCCGAGTTTTAAGTTTTGATAACAAAAATAGCAATAATATGCAGTAGAGAAAATAAAGGAAGCAAAGAAGCTTATTATCCCCTCTTAGTATGTGACACAAGCCTTAAAAGCCAGAGACAATGGAAGCTGTATCTTTGAACTCTTCTTTGAGGTATCAGTACCTGTCCAAAGGAGACAAACCCATCAGAAAGACATAGAGAAGGCCGGGCGCAGTGGCTCACACCTGTTATCCCAGTACTTTGGGAGACTAAGGCAGGTGGATCATGAGGTCAGGAGTTCAAGACCAGCCTGACCAACATGGTAAAACCCTGTCTCTACTAAAAATACACAAAAAATTAGCCGGGCGTGGTGGCACACGCCTGTAATCCCAGCTATTCAGGAGGCCGAGGCAGGAGACTCACTTGAACCTGGGAGGTGGACGTTGCAGTGAGCCGAGATCGCCCCACTGCACTCCAGCCTCCAGCCTCCAGCCTGGGCAACGGAGTGAGACTCCGTCTCAAAAAAAAAAAAAAAAAAAAAAAAAAGAAAGACATGCAGAAGCCGGATAATAAAACGGTCACAGGCCAAGGCCAGAGACACATATCTGGGGTCATCTGTCCAGAGAGAGCCACATTACATAAGATGCTGTTGACATCTTTTGGCAGAGGCGAAGGGGAATTATCACAGGGGTCCCCTAGTGGGCTGGAAGAGTGATTGATGTTCAGGCGCGGATAACTACGGCTCATTCCAGTGGTTTGTCTCCAATGTTCTCTTTACAAAAATGAAAGGAATCAGGGCAGGGACATTTCCAAAATATATATCTTTCAACAGAAAAGAATAATTTGTTTAAATGACAGAAATTATTAGAAGATTATAGATGGGAGAGATGGTTTGGTTAAATCTTAAGAGTCTCATTGTTTCAGAATTTTTGAAATGATTTCTAAGAAAACAAATTTGAAAAATAAAAGTGATTTTCAACACATTTTAAATAAAGCATGTAGATCCTTGAACACTCAATATGACCACACTGTTGAGTATTCAAAGTAGTGCTGAAAAATAGTATTAGACTGTAAAACTAAAAGCCAGGAGTGAAGGAAAAAATGGAAAAAAATTAAACGTTTTTAAGAGGCAGGCTAAATGCAAGGGGTATATTGGATTGGTGCCTGGATCGTCCCTAGCGAACGGCAGCAAGTATCATTCGATCATACACAGAAAGAAAAATAGCTGGTGAGTGGTAGAGGTGAGAAGGGAGAGCTGGCAGTCATGATGACTGCAACACACTTCCCCAGAGAATCACAAGGAAGCTGGAAGCAAAGTCTTCTACACTCCCGCATCCCTGGCCGACCAACTGACAGGTCTTCAAATCTGTAATTCTACACTTTAGTTTGCAAGGCAATCAAAGACTGGACTTCACTCACAATAGTCTTTCAATGTGACTTTTGTCCTACTGGATATGCTATAATAAAATCTAAGTTACAACACAAAGAAAGAAATCAAAACGATCACTATAAAGTCCATTTTCTCTGCCAAGATAAGTGGAAGTATATGAAGTCAAACTTGAATCTGCATGGAGGACTAAGAATATGTACAAACACGTAAGCCAAGGTGAGGACATAGTGGAGGAGTTAATGGAATGGTGAGCAGTGACCTGGGAATTAGAAGCCGTGGGGCTTGGTCCCAGTGCCATTGGTACCAGTTGTGGGACCTAAGCAGACTGTGGCTCACTTGGCCTTGATGTCATGTTTGTTAAAATTGTAGGCTGACTCAACATCCCAACAACCCTTCCTGGTCCTCTTACGGCAACTTTTGCATAAGTGGAAACTGTAGAAAAGAGAACACAAAGCCTCTGACAGGCAGATGGCAAGACTTTAATATCACAAACTCAGAGGTTCCAAATAGGCAACAGGCCCTGCAACCTAATCACCATCAGTAGGAAGGGCTAGTGGGCTGAGCAAGGTGGCTCACAACTGTAATCCCAGCACTTTGGGAGGCCAAGGCAGGAGGATTGCTTGAGGTCAGGAGTTAAAGAGCTCCCTGGGCAATGCAGTGAGATCATGTCTCTACAAAAAATTTTTAAAGTTAGCTGGGAGTGGCGACATATGCAGTCCCGTGTACTCAGAGCCCTGGAGTTCAAGGCTGCAATGAGCTATCATCACACCACTGCACTCCAGCCAGGGTGGACAGAGAAAGACCTTGTCCAAAAAAAAAAAACCCAAAAACAACAAAAAACAAGCAGCAGTAGCAGGAAGAAAAAAGAAGAAAGAAGAAGAAGAAATCTACACTAACACAAAAGTTGTCAAATTTTGTAGCCTGGTCAACATAGCAAGACCCCATCTCTAGGGGAAAAAAAAATTGCCAGGCATGGTGGCATGCACCAGTAGTCTTAGTTACTCAGGAGGCTGAAGCAGAAGGATTGCTTGAGCCCACGAAATAATGACTGCAATGACCTGAGATCATGCCACCACCACACTCCAGTCGAGGCGACAGGGTAAGACCTTGATCTCAAAAAAAAAAAAAAAAAAAGACTTGTGGATATAGCTAAAGAAGTACTTGCAAGAAAATGTATGGCTTTAAATTCATTTCTGAGAAAAAAAGGTTAAAAATCAACAAGCTTCCAACTCAAGAAGCTAAAAACCATCAAATTAAATACAGAGAAAGTAGAAGGAAATAAAAAGTTAGGTCAAAAATCAGTGAATCAAAAAGCAGGCAAAAAATAATCAATGAAGCCAAGAGTTGGTTCTTTAAAAATATTAACAAAATTAATTAGCCTGGCATGGTGGCACATGCATGGAATCCCACCTACTCAGTAGTTTGTGGCATGAGAATCGCTTGAAACTGGGAGGTGAAGATTGCAGTGAGCCAAGATCGTGCCACTGCACTCCAGCCTGGGCAACAGAGTGAGACTCTGTCTCACAAAACAATAACAACAAAATTATAAAATTGACAAAGTCCTTGCTTGTTTGTTCAATGGGGAAAAGGTGGGAAAACAAGATCACCAATATCAGTTATGAAAAAGGGGACATAATTATAGAGATAAAGAATATTATAAACAATTTTTTTGCTAGTAAATTTGACAACTTAGATGAACAAATTTCTTAAAAACCACAACTTACCAAATTTGACACAAGATAAAATAAGTAAGTTCAATTGTGTATATCTGAAAGCCATTAAAACATTTAAGTTTTAATTTTCAAAATCAGTATGTGTGTGTGTGAGTATGTGCACATGTGTGTAAAATCTACAGTTTAAAACCCTTCTACAGAGAAACCCAGGCTGAGCTCCAAAAGCTTAGCATTGACTTTAGCCTAAAGTTGTGCCTAACCACAGAGGGTCTGCACAGCATTGACTTCATCTTGGCCTCCTGGTACTTGCCTACTCTTCATGGGTTTTTGCTTCATTTCATTACTTGTTTTATTCTGCTGTTCTGCATGCATCATTGTAAGTCACCGTGCAGCTTCTTTGTAACAAAGTGAAACACAGTCATGCTATACTTAGAGATGCTATAAACACTGTACACTTACAGGCTACACTACATTTATAAATTAACCTTACTTTGCTATAACTTGTTTAAAAACCAATTTTTAAAAACATTGTGATTCTTATAACACTTAGCCTAAAATACACATTGTACAGCTGTACAAAAGTATCTCCTTTCTTCATATCTCTATTCTATAAGCCATTTAAAAACCTTTCTATTACTTTCTAAACTTTTTTTTATTAAAAACTAAGACACAAACACATACATCAGCTTCAGTCCACACAGGGTCAGGATCATCAATATCACGATGTTCCATCTCCACATCTTATCCCACTAGAAAATATTCAGGGGAAATAACAGGTTTGGAGCGGTCATCTCCTATGACCACAATCCATCCTTCTGGATTTCTCCTGAAGGACCTCCCTGAGGCTCTTTAGGAAGTGTTGCTATTTTCAGAAATATGTCTTTGGTGGTTTGCTTGGTTTACTTCTTTTTTACATCACAGATTTGCCTGCAAACAGATAATGCACCATGTACATTCCTCTCTATTAATGAAAACCTTTCAGTGTTGGGCTCTATGTTTTCAAACTTTTTAAGGAGCTTTCTGAGGTCTACAAAAGCTTCTGCCAAACCTTCACTGTTAATTTTCTTGGGAGTTCTTTTTTCTCTCAGTTTCCTCTTCTCTTGTCTCTTCTTCAGCTATGCATTCCTGTTCCAGTTCCAACAGCTCCTCATTCTTCTCCTCTACATCATCCTCATTCACACCTAGTTGGAGCCGTTTGCTATGACAACCACAGCCTTGGTGTTTGCAACCTCCTCATCCTGGCTAATCCTTTGAAGTCACAGACAAACCTCTTGAGTGTCTTCGTCCAGATTCCATTCATACACACCTTGGTGACCATGCCAAGGTTCTTGATGCAGTCAGAGTAAGGGAGGAGACCACCCCTCATATTGTCTTATGCCCAATTTCTGCCTCCAAAGGAAGAAAGTGAAAACTAAAACGCAGAAATGAAATCCACAGGCAGACAGCCCGGTGCCGGAACCTGGGCCTGGTAGTTAAAGATCGACCCCTGACCTAACTGGTTCTGTTATCTATAGATTCCAGACATTGTATGGAAAAGCATTGTAAAAATCCCCATCCTGTTCTGTTCCGATCTGATTACCAGTGTATGCAGCCCCCAGTCACATACCCGCTGCTTGCTCAATCGATCACGACCCTCTCATGTGGACCCCCTTAGAATTGTTAGCCCTTAAAAGGGACAGGAATTGTTCACTCGGGGAGCTCGGCTCTTGAGACAGGAGTCTTGCAGATGCTCCCGGCCGAATAAACCCCTTCCTTCTTTAACTCAGTGTCTGAGTTTTGTCTGCGGTTTGTCCTGCTACAATAGATGTTGTAATCCTTCTAGAGTTGCATCAGTGTCTTCTCAGCATCTTCCTCAGCCACAGCAATAGTCTAGGCAAAACTCCTTCTCAGGTAGCGGGCCTTAAAGGCACCATAAGTCCTTGGTCCACTGGTTGAATCAAAGAAGTAGTGTTTTGGAAGGAGAAACACCACCTCAATATTGGGATGCAGATCACCAATAAAGGGATTATGTGTGGGACCATTAAAGGTAAGCACAATCTTGAGAGGTACCGTACGTTCTTCTCCAAACAATGCTGCCAACTTCATTACTTCCTGCTCTCCCAAAGCATCAACATGTATGTGGTTTTGAGTTCCCATGTGATATGGTTTGGCTGTGTCCCCACCCAAATCTCATCTCGAATTGTAATCCTCATAATCCCCAAGTGTTGAGGGAGAAACCAGGTGGAGATGATTGGATCATGAGGGCGGTTTCCCCCATGCTGTTCTCATGACAGTGAGTGAGTTCTCATGACATCTGATGGTTTTACAAGCGTCTCGCATTTCCCCTGCTGGTACTCTCCCTCCTGCTGCCTTGTGAAGAAGGTGCCTGCTTCTGCTTAGCCTTCCATCATGACTGTAAGTTTCCTGAGACCTCCCCAGCCATGTAGAACTGTGAGTCAATTAAACCTCTTTTCTTTAATAAATTACCCAGTCTTGGGTATTTCTTTATAGCAGCATGAGAATGGACTAATAATACACCATGGTACCAATTATGACTGTAATTCTCTATTACTTCTGTGCTCCAGTGCTTACTTCCGTTTGGCTATAGCTTTTTTGTTTCCAGTGATTTAATTACTTGATCTATGACTTAATTACCTTGGATCCAATCACCAGGGGCTGAAGGGGACGATTTCCTTGTACAAATTTGCTTCTTTAGCTCTATCTCGTATAGCAGTGCCTCCAGGGAGTGAAAGCACCTTTACAAGAGGAAATCGTGATGGTGAAAGAGATCTGATCTAACCAACCCCCAACTTGCCTTTAACCTCCAAACTGCTGTTAATCATTCCTGGGCTCAGGCTAAGCTAACTTTGGGAGACATCTAGTTTACAGTTTAAATGGTAATGTCTCTTCCCCAAAACTAAACTGCCTTTATAAAGTTAATGAAAGACAATCAGGTAGAAAGATGAGGGGAGCCTGAATTCTGCTCAGGTAAAGATGTGAATGGTTGCCAGCCATTGTTCCAGAGGTCACAAGACTTGAAATTTCCCCAACTACTCCTGCAGGTAACATTACTACTGTAGAACCTAAGACTGGCCTTTTGAGATGTCCTTTCAGGTATTTGCATTTTTGACAACTGACACACTGGGAGCATCAACTGGCCCTGTGGCCTCACCTAGAAGTAAACTCAGCACAGCATGCACGGGGACCATTTTCCACACCCCTATGATTGCATCCCCAACAAATCAGCAACACCCAAACTATCCTTGTAAAACTGTAGCCTCTGAACTTCCAGGGAGACTGATTTGCGTAATAAAACTCTGGTCTCCCATTCAGCTCATTCTGCATGAATTAAATTTTTTCTCTACTGCAATCCCCCTATCTTGATAAATCAGCTCTATCTTGGCAGCAGGCAAGATGAACCCACTGCATGGTTATAGGGGCACCTCCCATAAGGCAGAAGGATTGGGAAAGCGCCCATGTGCATCCACACAGTGGCAGTGTGCCAGGGACTTAGCAGGGCAGACAGATTCCCTCACATAGAGTCTCAGGTCAAAGTAGGTGTTGGCCCTCAGAGTGGCCGGCCAGGTCCCACACTCACTCGCCCACGTGCTCCCTCCCTCGAGGGGCTGAGTGCAGTAGGCTGAGTAGACCCATCCCTGCTACAAGTCTGGTAAAGGGGTGGAGACAAATCCTGTGTCAGGAGGGGATCTAATTGATATTGCGCAAATAACTGGAGGGCACAGCTAGGCAAGGGTTTCAGAGCAAGTTGAGGCACAAACAGTTCTGTGAGAAGCACCTGTGGGATCTATTGTCCTGAGAGGGCTGTTTACCCAGAGAAGCCTCCTGGTGTGCTGGGAAGGGGCTAGCCAGCAATCTATTGTTTGGATAAATGGTCATTTAAGAGATTCCTGAAGAAAACAACAAAGTTATTGACTGGTTTTATATAGCCTTATCTTCCTGCACAAGAATTTCCTGGAACAAAGAGTTGAGAAAAGAGAAGAATTTTTATCTGAGGAATGCTAGTCTTTTTAATTATCAGGCCAAGAGAGACATTAAAGTAAGATCACAGGGCCGGGTGCGGTGGCTCAAGCCTATAATCCCAGCACTTTGGGAGGCCGAGACGGGCGGATCACGAGGTCAGGAGATCAAGACCATCCGGGCTAACACGGTGAAACCCCGTCTCTACTAAAAATACAAAAAATTAGCCGGGCGTGGTGGCGGGCGCCTGTAGTCCCAGCTTCTCGGGAGGCTGAGGCAGGAGAATGGCGTAAACCCGGGAGGCGGAGCTTGCAGTGAGCTGAGATCTGGCCACTGCACTCCAGCCTGGGTGACAGAGCGAGACTCCGTCTCAAAAAAATAAATAAATTAAAAAATAAATAAAGTAAGATCACAGAAGCCCAGCAAGGAGGTGTGTGCCTGTAGTCCCAGCTACTCGGGAGGCTGAGGCAGGAGGATCACTTGAGCCCAGGAGTTCAAGACCTGCCTGGGCAACATAGCTAGACCCTGTATCATAAAAAATAAAAAAGAACATACAACAAGACCATGGTCACATCCTACTTCCCCCTTGAGCTACGCAATCATCTCTTAAAACTGTTTGCTATTGCCACAAGTAGCTATAAATTAACCTAATAATGCTGCAACTGACACTATAACCCACAACCTACAGCTTAGCAATATATAGCCAATCACTAATTAACGTTATTTATGTGACGCCAAAGAGAGTTCCTGACAAACCACTTTGTATCAGCCCACTCTCTTGTCCCCATTTCCCTTTAAAAATCCACTTGTAATCGCTGCTAATTGGAGTGTATATTCAGGACAACTTGAAACTATGCTCCTGGGTTGCAGTCCTCAAGCTTGGCCCCAATACACTCCCTATTTATGTTAATTTTGCCCCAGCTTCTTCCTTTTAGGTCAACAGAATCAAGTCACATTGAAGTTGGCTTAGTCCTGACAGTCAGGTCATATCACACCTAAGCATCGATGGTCTGGGCAGAGCTGTGTACTGAGGTCAGGGAAGTAGCTCATGGTACAGCCTTGCAGGCCACAGGCAGGACTTAATTTGGATTTTTTCTGAGCTGTGAGTATTTCAAGCACAGAAGTGATAAGAGTTTGCTAGGGCTGCTGTAACACAGTACCACACACTATGTGGCTTTTTAAAAAGGCATTTATTGTCTCTCAGTGCTGGGAGCAGAAAGTTTAAAAACAAGCTGTCAACAGGGTTGGTTCTTTGTGAAGGCTGGGAGGAAAACGACACCAAATATTTCACCCCAAAATAGACTTCTTTGACATGTTTCAAAATGGCTATTCAGAAGGCCTGTAAACACAATAATTGCCCTGCAAATCTAGTCTCCCCTTTTGAGTTGGGGGTGGTGGGGAGGAGGTTTGCATCTGCAGAGGAAATGAAGCAAAGTAAACAACAGCTGTAAGAAGGCTTTCTCTGAAGCCCCCCTGGTCTGGGTCTAGGAAAGATGACCTGAGAGTCTCAAACCTTTAGAATCTGACAAACACTTCCCCGCCTACCTACCTTCTATTCTTCCTGAGGGCTGCTACCTTGGTTTCCTCTGCATAACAACACTGCCTTAGGTGCCAGGTCTCCTCTTCTCTCTCTCCCATAACCTGTTTTGCTAAGACCCAAGTCCCCATTCTTTCTGTAACCTCAAGATGGTATAAAAGCATCAACCGGCCTGAAGCGGTGGCTCATGCCTGTAATTTTGGCACTTGGGGAGGCCGAGGCAGGCAGATAACTTGAGGTTAGGAGTCTGAGACCAGCCTGGCCAACATGGTGAAATCCTAAAAACACAAAAATTAGCCGGGCGCGGTGGTGCATGCCTGTAGTCCCAGCTACTTGGGAGGCTGAGGTGGGAGAATCGCTTGAACCCAGGAGGCAGAGGTTGCAGTGAGCCAAGACTGTGCCACTGCACTCAGGCCTGGGCGACAGAGACTCAAGACTCCGTCTCAAAAAAAAAATAATAATAATAATAATTTAAACAAAGCATCGTCCACCTGGCCATTTGAGTTTTTCATATTTTGTATGACTTCTGTGCCTGAATGCACGTTAATAAACATGCCTTTTTTTCCTTGTTGATCTGTCTATTCCAAGTGGTGTTTTTGTTTTGAGACGGAGTCTCGCTCTGTCACCAGGCTGGAGTGCCGTGGCATGATCTCAGCTCACTGCAACGTCTGCCTCCCGGCTTCAAGCGATTCCCCTGCCTCAGCCTGCCAAGTAGCTGGGATTACAGGCACGTGCCATCACGCCTGGCTAATTTTTTGTATTTTAGTAGAGACGGTGTTTCACCATGTTGGCCAAGATGGTCTTGATCTCCTGACCTTGTAATCTGCCTGCCTCAGCCTCCCAACCCAGTTTGCTTTACAGGATCAAATCAGTGAAGTCTGAGGGGGAAAAATAAACTTGCCTATAAAGGGAAGGATCTGTTCCAGGCCTCTCTCCTTGGCTTGTGGACAGCCTTCTCCCTGTAACTCTTTACACCATCTTCCCCCACATGTCTGTGTCCAAATGTCCTCTTCTCAGAAGGATTAGGGCCCATCCTAATGACCTAACGGACTAATTTTAATTTGGGTACCTCTGTGGAGACCATAGCCAAATAAGGTCATGTGCTAAAGCAGGGCAGAGGGTAGTACTTCACCATATGAGTTTGGGCTTTATAACATTGTGCCATTGTGCTTAACAGACTATTTTAAAAAACAATAGAAAATTTACGAAAAGTGGCATTGTTTTACTTTCTTATTTTTTCAAATCTTTTTAATGTGGCTTAATGAAACACAGTGCTTCTGCATTCAATCTGCTGCCATGTTTTGTGTTTTGTTGTTGTTGTTGTCGTTGTTTTTGGCTGAAATGTATAAAGAAAATCCAGCCCTATATAGATTTGTAATTGGAAAAAGGGTTTTTTTGGGGGGCTGCGGGGGAACAGGGTCTCACTCTGTCCTCTAGGCTGGAGTACAGTGGCGTGATCTCAGCTCACTGCAGCCTCCTGGGCTCAGGTGACCCTCCTACCTTAGCCTCCGGAATAGCTAGATGAGGCTACAGGTATGCACCACCACATATGGCTAATTTTTGTATTTTTTGTGGTGAAACATGGGGTTTTGCCATGTTACCTAGGGTGGTCTCAAACTCCTGGGTTCAAACAATCTGCCCACCTCGGCCTCCCACAGTGCTGGGATTACAGGCATGAGCTACCGGTAGTGCCCGGCCTGGAAGGGGTATTTTTATAGCCTTTTCAGATAATGTGACTATTCTTTCATATTACACTAAAACTCAGGAACTGGTGATTGCTTAAAGGTTAACAGCCATGTAAAGTGTGAAATTACATCAATGAAATTTTTGTAGTTAAATTAAAACCCATTGGTATATCCTGTGCTTGCAAGAGCCATTTACCCATTCATCATTTTTAAATATCATGCATTATTTTAAAAACATTGGTTTACTGCATTGTGCCAACCTTCCAAATTCTGACACATTTCATGATACAGTATTGAAAAATCACAATGGTTGCTACTACCACAGATCTCATGAAAAAAGTCTTCAAGAAGACAGTGTGGCAATTCCTCAAGGATCTAGAACTAGAAATACCATTTGACCCAGTCATCCCATTACTGGCTATATACCCAAAGGATTAAAAATCATGCTGCTATAAAGACACATGCACACATATGTTTACTGCAGCACTATTCACAATAGCAAAGACTTGGAACCAACCCAAATGTCCATCAACGATACACTGGATTAAGAAAATGTGGCACATATATACCATGGAATACTCCGCAGCCATAAAAAAGGATGAGTTCACATACTTTGTAGGGACATGGATGAAGCTGGAAACCATCATTCTCAGCAAACTATCGCAGGGCCAAAAAACCAAACACCGCATGTTCTCACTCATAGGTGGGAATTGAACAATGAGAACACGTGGACACAGGATGGGGAACATCACACACCGGGGCCTGTCGTGGGGTCGGGGCAGGGCGGGGAGGGATAGCATTAGGAGATACACCTAGTGTAAATGACGAGTTAATGGGTACAGCACACCAACATGGCACATGTATACATATGTAACAAACCTGCACATTGTGCACGTGTACCCTAGAACTTAAAGACAAAAAAAAAAAAAGAAAGAAAGAAAAATGTCTTCTAGAATTGAGAGGGTATCAAGCTCATAGAGCAACATATGTTTTCCAAGATTCAAGTTTTCACTTGAAAGCTTCGATTTTATTGTTGGCAACATTACCCACTGTTTTCTTTTGAAGTGAATTTGTTTTCGGAAAAAGTGTCTGCCAGACTCACCAGTTTATCTGCTAGTTATTCTTTCAAGCAAAACTGATGTTCCGTGAAAAAGGTAGCTCTCAACTTGCAGCTCAGAGGTCGTTTCCCACAGGGGAGCTATTGAGCTTTGGTATGCATCCCGTGTGTTTCATGCAAGTTCCGTTTAGTCACATGGAGTATTCACAAGACGCATACTCCACAGTTGAGACTTAATAAAATTGACTTTTTTTATTTTTTATTTTTTGCTACCACATTGAGACTATTCTCAAGTGAAGTGTTTTTGCCATGATCACATGGCGATGAAGAACATGACGGTCACTAGCGGGTACCTTTCTGGGTCATTGCCTTACTTCCAGTGAGGTGTCAGTGGATTTACCTACCCCTGCTTTTGCATCACCACTGCAAATCTAATAGTGAAAAGGCAAATGATGTCTCAGTATTACTGTGAAAACATTTTTCCCTCACACCACCTGAAAGGGTCTTGAGGAGCCTGAAGGCTTCAAGGTCCACACTTCAAAAGAAACACAGCCCTAGACTGATGGTGGCCCATTACGGGTGGGGTCAGTTTCCCCCAGATCACATGGCTCTGTTGGGAGGGGTGGCTGTCTGTATGACCATCTTAGTCACCTCAAGGAGGGAAGGGGCAAAGGACTGCCAAGCATCTACTGCATAAGTAGACAGCTGTAACCTCTGGGTAAGAAAATGGGACTGGGTGCGGCATGAGGGAAATGTCCACATTTTATTCAATATTCAAAACATAGTATTGCTTACACATTTTATAACAGGAATGCCTTCTTGTTTTATCTGTGCAAACAGCAAAATAAAAGCATGAAGGGGAACTGACCAAAGTTTTATTTAGTTTTTACAGAAATAGGATCATAGTGCATGTATTATCCAGCAACTTGCTTTGTCACCTAGTGTCCTAGTGATCTGTCCATGACTACGCATTTAGGGCTACTTATTCCTGTCCGACTGCTGCACACCATTTCACATATCAGTACTGTGTATCCACAGACCCTTTCTGCTAATGATGTGCACTTAGGGAGACTGACAAATTAAAAGGGTATCTGTCTGTATTAGGCTGTCCTTGCATTGCTATAAAGAAATACTGGAGACTGGGTAATTTATAAAGAAAAGTGGTTTAATTGGCTCACAGTTCTGCTGGCTGTACAGGAAGCATAGTGCTGGTATCTGCTCAGCTTCCGGGGAGGCCTCAGGAAACGTGAAATCATAGTGAAAGGCAAAGGGAGAGCAGGAGCGAGAGTGAGGTGAGCGGGGAGGTGCTACACAATTTTCTTTTCTTTTTTTTTTTTTTTTTGAGACAGAGTCTCACTCTGTTGCCCAGGCTGGAGTGCAGTGGTGCAATCTTGGCTCACTGCAACCTGCGCCTCCCGGGTTCCCGCCATTCTCCTGCCTCAGCCTCCTGATTAGCTGGGACTACAGGTGCCTACCACCACACCGGGCTGATTTTTGTAATTTTAGTAGAGACAGGGTTTCACCTTGTTAGCCAGGATGGTCTCAATTTCCTGACCTCGTGATCCGCCCACCTCAGTCTCCCAAAGTGCTTGGATTACAGGTGGGAGCCACTGCGCCCGGTCTGCTACAAAATTTTCAACCACCAGATCTCGTGAGAATCACTCACTATCCTGAGGACAAGTACCAAGAGGGATGGTGATAACTATTCATGAGAAAACTGCCGCCATGATCCACTCGCCTGGCACCAGGCCCCACCTCCAACACTGGGGGTTAAGACTGATAATGAGATTTGGGTGGGAACACAGATCCAAACCATATGGCTGTCCATTCTTAGAACATACTGTCAAATGTCCTTCCAAGAACGCTGTGCATGAGGGATTCGTTTTTCTCTCCATACATGATCACCATCAAAGGCTAAGCCACTATCATCCTTTCTAGCTGGGAGTCTAGCTATAGTCTCCAAACTGTTTAAAATGTACTTTCCACAATGCCTGAACAACTTTTAAAAAGACCAAATATAAGCATGTCAGTCCTCTCCTTAAAATCTCAGTAGCTTCCCTGTCCTTTGGGATAAACTCTAAAATCTTTACATGTCTCCCAAGACCCTGCTGTCATCTGGTTCTTGCCTATCTTTCCAGACTCAATCCCTACCATCCTTGTCTCCTTCCCTTACCCCAATTATTTCTGTAAAAACAGTCTTCCAATGGAGGCATGCATATCCCTGAGAATATGGACACATGTGGTCATGAGCAGTTTCAAGGGATTCAGTTTTTCAGATCCCAACTCTTCTAAAAGTTATCTGACTGAGGACTCCTGGAGTCCAGGCCCACCCGGCACTTCACAATGGCTCCTCTCCCACCTGGTACATCCCAAATCTTACTACATGGTGCTGCCCTGCTGAGGTAGAAAGGTATAATAACTCTGAGGACACCAACAGAGAAAATTTATTTTAATGAAGGGACCATTAAGAGATGCATTTCTCGTAAAACTTTTTTTTTTTTTTTTTTGCCTACAGTTCCTTGTCAGATTTTGTGAAACACATTGATTACACTGTGTATTGCTAATAATAGTAATAGTTCAATCCAGAAGAAAATTTGCTTCTTAGAACCCTAATGATACAGTCTGATCAATACAAAACTTTAAAGGATAGAGCATATTCACTTACGATAGAATCCTGTGGTAGAATTGAAATAAAAATATTTTCAGGGAGAAAAATGATCAATGCAAAATTTTCAACTGGTCAAAGGCTTCAGTATTTTTGAAATGAACGATGGGGTGGATATTAAATCACTATAGTATTTATAACTCACTGCATACATTTAAACATTTTCTGTAATCACTTTATCTTCAAAACCTCATTCACAACTCATCACAACTTCTTTCGTAACTACTTAAATTTATAATTAAAAGCCTTTTAAAATTTATCATTAAAAGCCCCCACCCCTTTTTCTTGAGACAGGGTCTTTCTCTTTCACTCAGGCTGGATTGCAGTGACGCGATCATGGCTCATAGCAGCTTTGAACTCCTGGGCTCAAGCAATCCTCCCAACTCAGCCTCCTGGCTAGCTGGGGCTACAGGCATGAACAATCACATCCAGCTAATTAAAAAGTATATATTTGTAGAGATGGAGATCTCACTCTACAAATCGCTTAAGTGATCCTTCCTCCTTGGCCTCCTAAAGTGCTGGAATTACAAGTATTATCATGCCCAGCTGATAAAAACATTTAACTATCAATTTAAGAATGTGTGATAGGAATACACAGCATTCTTTCAAGCGGCATCTCAACAAATTTTTAAAAGAACATTGTGGCCCACTCCAGTGCTAAGCATGAGAATATGGTGTTTTCTCAGCTTCAGGCGTTCAAATGTGCCATTCTCCCGTGGAAGGCCCACTAAGTCCCTCAAGCTTCACCTGAAATACCATTTCGCCTGAGAAGCCTTCCTTGTCTCCAGACTAAATTAGATTGCCTTGATATATGCTCCCATAGAACCACGAATGTACCCTTTTCATCCCACAGGGAACTCCTTGTTAAATGTTGTACAAGGAAGGCATAGACAGACTTCACCTTTCACTGTTCCACTGGTGCCCAGCAGGGTATGCAGAGGAGGAAGTCGGCTGTGCTCTGAAAGAAGCACTACTCCAGTAGAGGGGTGGAAAAGGTCATCAGACTGCAAGGGCTCAACAAAAGTACAAGGTAAGGAGGCAGAGGGTGTAGGCTGATCAACTAAGAGGTATGCACTGAAAAGGGAGAAAAAAACAGAAAAACAGAGCCGGGTAGTGGCAGAAAGAGAGGGTGGATCTGTGACTGTTCACAGGAAGAGAGGAGTGGGAGCAGCACAGAGAATAACTGGTAAGTCAGGAGCTGGGTTTGGAGATAAAGAGGGAGCAAGAGAAAGTTCTGTGTTTTCATGCCAAACATTGAACAAAACTTTACAACTTGGTGATTAACACCTGGGATGATTCACATTAACAAATTTACACGTAAACACATATTTATTGACTTTGTACATAGCAAGCCTAACATGAACACAGAACCTGCTTTATCTTTTCACACATTGTTCTAGTGTAGGGATGTCTGGTCTCCGTTAAAGAAAGCATAAGGAGCATTAGTTGTGCACATTGTCCACACCCGTGACTTTTTCCCTCCGGTACTAAACCTAGTGCTTCTTACAGTACAGGGCAATGGCAGCCACAGAAAGGGAGAGAAGTTCTTTGTACTGTGTAATGCTTCCTGCTGGCCTTCAAATACTTGTTACTTGAGAGATCACTATTCACCTGGCTTTGTCCCCAAAGGTCACCATCTACCAATGATGTTGTAACTTGATGTTAATCATGTATAAAGAAAGTAGCTACCATCCTGGCCCAGATTAGAACTTTCCACTGAAATGCCGTCCTGCCTAAAGGTAGCACGGGCTTCCATTATGGTGGTGGTGGGGGGGTGGAATATATATATATATGGTAAAGCATTTGACATTCTTTTAAAGTACAACTATCCTTGAAAAGGGTTACATATTAAACCATTTTTACTGCAGCCAAAGAGGGGGAGAAAGATCCAGAAGGCCTGTGGATCTGCTTTAACATCAATAAAACAGCTATCCAGCCTTCCTAGCTTTTAGTGAAGGCTACAAAAGTATGTATTTTATGGATTCTACATGTGCACGCAAGTACTTTTTACTACAAAAAAAAAAAAAAACAAGGCTCCTTATTTTAAAAAAAAAAATCAGAAACAAGTCCAACAGGCTCTGAGGAAATGAAGCAAGAGTGAATTCTGAAAAGGTCTAATAAACAGTATGGAAATATCCTTGTGGGGTGGTTCTTCTGCTATGCATAAACATGTAATTATCATCATTACTGTGATGGGAAAAACAGGGACCCTAATTCTGAAACACCCTGGTAGAGAGAGACGAGCAGGAGGGGCTGCTGCGCACTCAAAGGGGAGGCTGAGGAGGCGGCGTCCCCTTGCTAAGGACTGGCAGTGAGCAGACGGGGACACCCGAGCTGCCCTTCGACCTGGGCCCAGGTGCCTGCAAGACTGGGACCTCTGATAACCCTAACACCCCCTTTCTCACTGCTCTGATTGTGTACATGCCGGCGCCCAGGGGCCTGTGAGCAGGAGGTGCGCGTTCCAGGCACCTCCAGCGCCCCTTAAACCTGCCCGCGCGCACGTCCGGCCGAGGGAGCAGGACGAGTCACCCGAACCCTCGTCCAGCCCGCACCCACCTTCACCTAGCTCCGCCAGTCGCCACCTCCCTTCCAGCGTCCGCAGCCGGCCCAGCTGGGGAGCATGCGCAGTGGCCTGAGCTGGTTTTGCCCGCGCTCCCGGTAGGTAGCTGTACTTTAACTGTCGGCCCAAATCAACCAATCAAGAGACGTGTTATTGCCGCCGACGGGTACCTATGGCAACGTATGACCAATCAGAAGGCGCGTTATTGCCGCGGAGCCCCTCCCCCGGCGGGGGGGATGTGGCGATGGGTGAGGGTCATGGGGTGTGAGCATCCCTGAGCTGTGGATCCGGGAGGGCCGCGGCTTCGCTTGCCTTGCAGCCGCGAGCAGCGCACGCAGCCCCGCACTCGCCTACCCGGCCCCCGGCGGCGGCGCGGCCCATGCGGCTGGGGGCGGAGGCTGGGAGCGGGTGGCGGGCGCGGCGGCCCGGGCCCGGGCGGTGATTGGCCGCCTGCTGGCCGCGACTGAGGCCCCGGCGGCGGGCGGGGAGCGCAGGCGGAGCCCGCTGCTGCCGAGCAGAGAAGATGTTGCTGTCCCTGGTACTCCACACGTACTCCATGCGCTACCTGCTGCCCAGCGTCGTGCTCCTGGGCACGGCGCCCACCTACGTGCTGGCCTGGGGGGTCTGGCGGCTGCTCTCCGCCTTCCTGCCCGCCCGCTTCTACCAGGCGCTGGACGACCGGCTCTACTGCGTCTACCAGAGCATGGTGCTCTTCTTCTTCGAGAATTACACCGGGGTCCAGGTGAGCCGCCTACCGCTCCCAGGTCTCGGCGTCCACCCGAGCTCCCGGAGGCGTGGACCCCTCCGGTCCCCACCAGCTGGCGAGGGTCACCCGGCCGGCCCGGCGGACCCAGCACGTAGAGCACGTGCCGCCTCCCCGCCTTCCTCTCCGCGTGCTTCCTGCCGGTCTGCCGAGATCTCTCTCTAGGAAGCTGTGGCCGCGTCGTCCTGAGGCTACAAGTGGGACCCGCCGCCCCTTTCCCCGCCCCTCGCCTGGGTCCGATGCTACTTAGAAAAGTGGGTGCAGATGCACGTTTTAAATAGGGCACGCGTTTAGCAGTTTCTGGCCTTTGGTCCAAAGAGGTGGTCATGTTGGAACAGATCGGAGACGTCTACACTCCGAAGTGCGCTTTTACAATGACCTCTTGAAACAGAAGTACAATTCGGTCTTGTGTTCTTCCCCCAGGACAAGTGAAAGCTGGGCGAGGAAATAAATACATTTGTTACGGTAGAAACCTAACTAGATACAATTCTTGCCAACTTTAACTGGGTTTAAATGTGTGGGTGATCTGTTGTCTGATTACTTTCTTTCTGTTACTGTTTCTCTGTAGAGATTGGATTCGTAGATTAAACTTGAGAAACAAACCATAAAAGTAGAAGGCCCTCTTTAACAGTAGGTATTTGAAGTCTTATAAGAAATAACAAATGTGAATTTTTCTTTCATTTCTCAATTTGAAAGAACAGCTTTATTCTTGGTTATTCCTAATGTCCACTTAGTCCTCTTTTACTTTTCTTGGTAGGGTTAGGGTGGGATGGGGAAAATGGGACGGTATCATTTTGTCTTTTTAACTTTTTTTTCCCACCTGCAGCAGCTGTTTTTACCCTGTGGTCAGTCAGCTACTATATTTAGTTTGCAGTTGCACTGCTGATCGACCCTTGATGGTCCCAGTTGGAAGCTGTTTGGGGGGAAGGAATTAGGAGAGGCCAGGGCCTCCATTTAAACCAGTATCTGTAAATGTCTCCTTGGAAAGAAAAGAAGATACTATTCCAGATCATGGTTTCCTGGCAATTGACATTTAAAATGAGCCTCACTTAAAAATTTCAATAATTCAGGCTAATTTTTTCCCTGTGTATGGTAACTCCACCAAGTTTGTCTAAATGTCTGAGTTTTATCATGATTAAGTTTTTACTTTCACGTCATATGACAACTGGCCTGGGTTGGGATATAATCTCAGAACACAAAGTCATTCACTCTTAAAAAAATAATTCTATCTGTGGCGGGTTAGGTTATTTTTGTTCTAAGAGTACACAATATGATGCAGAATACACCATTGAAGGATTTTTTGGTTTGGCAAGTTCTTATGTTTTTAAATGGCTGTAAAACCTAGCAGTGTTTCTGAAATTACATACCTTACCTTATATACTGCTGACTTCAGAGCTCCAATTTACTTCTTGATTTCCCAGCAAGTGATTTTGAAAACATTTAATCTAATCATTTCCCCCCGCCCCATTCAAATCAAAGGAACTAGCGTCCAGCACTAATTTTCATGCACTTATGAAAGGATGCCTGACTTAAGTATAATTCAAAATTTTGTTTAATGTGTGTTCCTTGATGAAGTTCTTTAGGAATCCTAGAACTAACTGATTGCCCACTGATCCTCAAATGCAAGTTATGAACATTTAATACAAATTTAAAAGCAAGAGTTTCTTATTCCTGCATTTTTGTTTTTATTGTTTGGAGGGGACAAATAATTATTTTCTGTTTACTAACAGAGAGCAGGGTCTTTTTCTGGAATCTGGGTTTCCTGTGTACACAAAGCTACCTTTCAATATTTTTGTTTGTTTCTTTTAAGATTAAACCAATAGAGGAATAAATAGCTATCTTCAAACATAAGACCCAAGGGAAAAAGATTTATAGTGACGTTCTGTCACCATATTTTTTACCTGTGACTTTGTACCATTAACTTTGTCACTGAGATGTTTTGATTAAAATTTTTAGCTTGCTTTTCTTGTTTTGTTAGGATACTCTTTTTTTCTTGAATTGTTTTTATCAGCTTTCGTTTGCAAGGCTAGTGATGATTCTCTTGTTCTGCATAAAGTATTGTTGACTCATTTCTGAAGGGAGTTTTAGTGATTTAAGAGGTTATAAGTTTTTAAATAAAAAGTTTATTAATTTATATATATTAAAGAGACATTTTAAAATAAAAATTTTTTAATGACATTTTTATGCCTTTCAACTCTAGGTTTAAAAAATAAGTGGTTCATAGTAGTTCTTGCAGAAGAATATTTTCTTTTACATAGAATTTTTAAGCTGAAGAGAAGTAGTAGTAGGTCCATGAGATTTATGATCTGTGCTTGGCAGGTAAACCTGCTTCCAACAAGTTTACTTGAATTTTCCTTGGATTCTGGACCTTTTTCTTCCCTAATTTCACTACTTTATTTTCATATGTATCTCTGAGATAGAGAAATATTTCAGTCAGTGCTGCTAAAATTGTTCCTTACAACTCGTTTATCCTTTTAGGTCCTTCCAAAATCTCTCATTGGTGCTGAAACTCAAATGGGTACTTTCTTCACCATTTATATCTTTAGAATGAGTAATAAGAATTTTTAAAGTTTTTTTATATTTCACGTAATTTGATACTCATTGAAAATCAACTGAAATTTCTCTACTATGTTGAGAGGCATTGATTCAAGTTACTTTTGAATCAATGTTACTTTCCTGTGCTGCCAAAACAGATCACCTCAAACCAATGGCTTAAGAAACTTAATTTCTCGTGATTCTGGAGGCCAGCAGTTTGAAATCAAGGTGTAGGCTCAGTTGTACTCCCTCTGGAGGCCCTAGAGGGGAATCTGTTCTGTGGCTTTCAGCTTCTGGTGACTGAACCTCTGCCTTACAGTCCTTGCTGCCACCTCTTCTGCCTCACATCTCACTCTGCCTTTCTCTTAGAAGGGTGCTTGTCATTGGGTTTAGAGCCCACCTGGATAATCCAGGATGATCTCTTCATCTCAAGATCCTTAATTTAATTGTAACTGCAAAGAGCCTTTTTCCAAATAAGAAAACATTCACAGGTTCCAGGGCTTAGGATGTGGACACATTTTTTGAGGGATTGCCCTTCAACCCACCACAATAATGAAATCCATAGTTCTGCCTATTCAGTATTTTGTAGTTATTTCTTAGTTTAACTTGCCTTATTTCTTTAGGTATTTATATGTTAATGCATTTTGGTCTCTGCTTTCTTTAACAGAGAACCTGGTTTTCTGTAGTAAGTTTACTTACTTTCCCATAATCTTTTAGTTTCTTATTTACAGATTTACTTTCACATATCCCTTAAGTAGAACATTTGATTAACTGTTTTATTTTCAGAACAAATCTGTATTCTATGTAATAACCAACTTATTCATATTTTGGTATTCCTTTAATTCTTAACTAATTCTGAAATTACCATCTTGTGATTATATATATGTATTCTTGTGATTATATACATATATTCTGAAATTACCATCTTGTGATTATATACGTATTCTTGTGATTATATACATATATTCTGAAATTACCATCTTGTGATTATATATTATGTATCATATGTAATCATATATATCATATATAATATATATCATGTAATCATACATATATCATATATGATATATATAATCACAAGATGGTAGTTTCAGAATCAATAAAGAATTAACTGATACATATATCATATGATATATGTAATCACAAGACGGTAATTTCAGAATCAGTTAAGAATTGACATATATATCATATATATGATATATGTGGAAATAACTGAAATCTTGATAAAGGTAATTTCACTTCTAAGACTGTTAATTGTGTATGATGTGGTGAGTATACTGGTATTTGGTTTGTTTACCACTTAAAAGCCCTGTCTGTAGGATAGGAAGTAACTTGAATGTGGAATGCTTAGAGACTCAGAATAAGAGGCCATATGTATATTCTTGAGCTGGAGTTTAAGGAAATCTTATGTGAGATTAAAAGGAAAGCTGGAGTACTGGCAGAGGAGTAGATGGGACTCATGAAAAAGGAATGAAGTTACCTTAAATTCTATCATCGTGAGTTAAAGTGAAACTAGATTTATCTTAGTTTATAGCCTAGAATTCTATCCTAGGAATCTAGATATGTCCTAAATGTTGGAATAGCTGCATAAACAACAATTGTAATAGTTATGATCAATAATGGAAAATATTTTTAGCATGTTTTGTGAAGCTGATAAAAGTTAATAGAATGTCTTCAGATGTCAGAATTCTTTTTTCTTTGCTTCCTTTTAAAAAAAGTTCTTTTCCCCATTCCTATGCAATACACTGAAAACTGATCATTGAAATTTGTAGGCCAAAAAATTATCAACACATAATAGATTGGGGTTTGGGTTTTGTTGAGTCGGGGTCTTTTTCTGTCACCCAGGCTCTAGTGCAGTGGCACCATCATGGCTCATTGCAGCCTTGAATGCCTGGGTTCAAGCAATCCTCCCGAGCAGCTGCCGTGCCATTATTTCTAGCTAATTTTTAAAAGTTTTTGTAGAAATGGGGTCTTGCTATGTTGCCCAAGCTGGTCTTGAATTCCTGGCCTCAGGTGATCCTTCTGCCTTGGCCTCCCAAAGTGCTGGGATTACAGGTGTGAGCCACCATGCCCAGCCCCTAATAAATATTTTAATTGCCAATTTATCTTGCTTAAATCAGTTGGTAACACTTGGAATTTTCTTCAGAATATATTTTACATTAGTGGCTCTGACTGCTAATCCTCCCTTCCCCAAATGCTAATGTAACATAACAAAATGCACAGTTCTTAAGTTTATATAAAATAAACTTAGGTTTTCAGTTGACCTGCTTTAAGTGTAAAATAGTTTGAAAAACACAAGAAAGAAGATAAAGAATTTAAGATTTTGACATTTCTCTAATATGCCCTTAACTTCTCCAAGGAGTCATACTTTTTTTTGTGAGACAGAATCTCACACTGTTGCCCAAACTAGAGTGCAGTGGTGCAATCTCCACTCACTGCAATGTCTGTCTCTGGGCTCAAGTGGTCCTCCCACCTCAGCCTCCCGAGTAGCTGGGACTACAAGTGCACAGCACCATGCCCAGCTAATTTTTTTGGTTTTTTTTTTTTTTTTTTTTTTTTTTTGGCCTGGGGAGGGGTTAGAGATGAGATTTTGCCATGTTGCCCAGGCTGGTTTTGAGCTCCTGGGCTCAAGTGATCCCTCCGTGATCCACCATGTTTAGCTGATTCATACTTTTAACTGAAACATTGTTCCAAGTTCCTCAGAAACAGTCAAGGCTTTTTATCTAGAGACCATTTATAACTGCATCTTTCTTTTTGTAGCACTGACTCATCAAATTCATCCTAAACTCCTAATGAGTTAAATTTATATTCTGAATCTTGCTGTAAAAGCAACCATTCATTAGAATGGAACATGTTTACTTATAACTGGAGAAGGGAGCTTATAAGTCATCTAGCCTACCCCCTTTTATGACATTTCTACATTCTTTCTGCACTTCTGCCAAAATGTTGCCCAGAGCCATCTCGGATATCTGTAGTCCTAACGAGAATATGAATTGTAGCTTGTATCCTTAATTTTACTCTTCTGTGCTTATTTGTCATTCATGTGAAGACCTTAAATAGATCTTAAATTGCTTCCTTCACTTTAGCACTTTAGCTGAGAGTAATAGGACTGTGTAGGTTTGGGTGTGTCTCTGCATTAGCTTGTTTAAGCAGGATAATAAAAACTTTTACTATAGGAAATTAAACATTTCCCAATCAAATCAATTCCAGTCTAACACAATTAAATTCTGATTAGGGAACTGGTTAACTTACTAGACTTAGAGGAAAATCCTAAAGAAATATAACTAAAACTCTATATTTACACTTTATAAATATAAACCTCTGTGAACAAACCAGTTATTTCAGGTTGCATTGGTGTATAGTTTTTTAATGCCTTATTTTTCTATTTTAAAATCACAGATGCAATTATGCATTCAAACACTGCCACAATATTTTGAGAAAGTTAAAGTTTCCCCTACTCCTACACTACGTACACCTTTCCCAGGTATGTACCAATTTGGTGTGTAACTTTAGATTTCTTCCAAGAGCTTTTAAGTAGGTGTTTGAATTATGGGAAGATTCTTCAGTTAAATGAACTTCTTAGATGAGTTTTTTAGTACAGTAGCACAAAATATACCTGTGTACCTATGGGGATACCTCTGTGCCATTACGATGGAGGGCAAGGGAAAACAGCACTCCGTATATACCTAGTTTACTTTCCCTCTTGTGTATATTTGTCTAATTTTGTGGAGCTGATGCTTCTCAAATGGAATCAGAAGTTAGTTTTTCCTTTACTATTTTCTCATTATGGTTTCTTAACTAGAGGTTGATGTTAGTAGTTGGACAATTCAGTAGTAAGTAATGACTTCAGTAAGGGATCTCTAGAACCTAGATCCCTTCATCCCTGCGATATTCCCGTGTGCACATTGTTCCAGGTGCTGTGCTGGGTACCAAGGGATACAATGTTTGATAGACAATGTACCTGCCATTATGGAGTTCACATTTTAGTGTGGGAAGACAAACAATAACAAGAAAGTGAAAATTTACTGTGCCGTGCCAGGTTGTTTAGCCTGGTGGGTGCAAGGTGGGGGTTTGGAAAATCTTCCAGAGCAAGTGACATTTGTGTGGAGCTCTGTAAAAGGGCAAGCTTGAAAGGTAATGTAGTCATCCAGGTGAGAAATGATGGTTAGGGGAGTGGAAAGAGTGGATGTTGAGATTGAAAAGAATTCCAAATCTATTTTAGTGGTAGCTGATAGGACTTTGTGATTGAACGTTGAGGAAAAAGAAGAGGGTGGGTTAGTAGCACACTCAGTCGCAGCTAGTGAGTGCTGCTGTGTGCAAGTATTGTTCTCTTATGTAAATAATTTCATCTTTACAAGGTAGGCACTATTCTTCCTCTTTTATAGACAAGGAAAGGGGAATACCCATGGTTCACATCTGTAGTAGTCTAGCCAGGAGTTTCAGTCACTCATTTTCTGAAGGTGCTCTGCCTGGCAATGTGGTTATATTGCTTGAAATGAGACCCCTACTCTCAAGGTATTCATCTAGAAAAGACATGAACTGCCAATTACAAAATCGGATGACACTGAAATTAGAGGTGTGTTTATTAGCTTTGCTGCACAGAGAGGTAAACTAACTCTTTAAAGTAACTCTTTGCTTGGGTTAGTGGAGAAGGCTAAAAAATTACTTTGAATTTTTACTTGGAACATGCGTAATTAACATGGAATGTTTAGGGAAAAGAGGTTTTCAATTGATAACATAATAAACATGAGGAGTTTGAAGCATGGCATTCAAGGTTCTCTAAATTCTGGCCCGGTTAACTTTTCCATTCCTTGGTTTCATTCTAGTCCAGGTTTTCCTTCGGGGCCGCCCCTCCCCACATTAGACCTCTCCTTTCTGGAATTCCAGCTCAAGCCCTAGCTTTTCTCCATCTGTCATAATCTTACCCCATCTCAATGTCAGGGTAATTTTTATGTAATATTAACATATATAATACTAACATAACTATCATATTTTAATGTTTGGATCATCTTCTCTGCAACATTGTAACCTCTTGAAGATGGCAGTAAAGGGGAGAATGACTTGATTTTACTTTTTCTTTCAACAAAAATGGCAGAGTAGTCTGGGCACGGTGTGGCTCATGCCTGTAATCCCAGCACTTTGGGAGGCCAAGGCGGGTGGATCACTTGAGGTCAGGCATTCGAGACCAGTCTGGCCAACATTGTGAAACCCCGTCTCTACCAAAAAATACAGAAACTTGCTGGGCCTGGTGGCATATGCCTGTAGTCCTAGCTACTCAGGAGTCTGAGGTGGGAGAATCGCTTGAACCTGGGAGGTGGAGGCTCCAACTTGGGCGACAGGGTAAGACCCTGTCTCAAAAGAAAAAAAAAAAAGGGGCCAGGTGCGGTGGCTCATGCCTGTAATCCCAGCACTTTGGGAGGCTGAGGCAGGTGGATCACCTGAGGTCGGGAGTTCGAGACCAACCTGACCAACATGGAGAAACCCCATCTCTACTAAAAATACAAAATTTGCTGAGCATGGTGGCGCATGCCTGTAATCTCAGCTACTTGGGAGGCTGAGGCAGGAGAATCACTTGGACCCAGGAGACAGAGGTTGTGGTGAGCTGAGATCATACCATTGCACTCCAGCCTGAGCAACAAGAGTAAAATTCCATCTCAAAAAAAAAAAAAAAAAGGGAGAGAGAAAAGGCGGAATACTCTAGGGAATTCTAGTTTGTGTTTCTGTGGAAATGTAGCTGAATCTCACTTTTAAGGGATGGAGATTTTTGAATGGCATTACTAGTTGGTAAGTTTTGTTCTAACAGGGTACCCAGGTCTAGTGAGTCCGATTCATTCTCTCCTTAAATAGATGAAGGGGGAAGAAACATGAACTCCACCCTCAAGAGTAAGGCAGAATGAGCAAAGTCAGACAAGTTAAAAAAGAATTCTCACGTGGCCAGCAGTGCAGAAAATCCTTGGTTTAGCTGTGAATCAAAACCAGTACTTTTTGTAATTTTTGAGCCTATGCAATTCTCCAAGATTTTATGTTGTTTCTTCTGTTTCTCTGTAGGCACCAGACATGAAAACCCCAAATAAGAAAGTGTTGCTTGAAGATTTTAGAGTACTGTGTATGTGTATAAGTGTAAGTAATATTTAGAAGATGACTTTACTGTGCTCCAGCTTGGCATGAGAATTCCAGGGGCAGAAAGAAATGAGGGTGATGATACCTGGAAAGGAGAGTCGTATTAAGTCCCAGCCACATATTAAGTGCTAACCACCTACTGTTAATAGGTGCTAATGTTCTGGATTGACAAAATGCATAGTGTCTACCCTAAAGTAACACATAATTTAGCAGTGCAGAAAGATGTCACTTAAAAGAATGTTTTAAGTGAATGTTTTAAGTGAATGTTTGCTGAGATAGTTCAAAAATTAAAGAAATAAACAAAGAACTGAGGAAATAAAGGAGGAATACAACTATGTCAGATGGTTACTTAACTGGGTGGCTGTTGCCATATAAGCAGGTGGTTCACCTAAAAGTTGGGTGTGATGTAGTGAATGCCAGCTCTTGGTGCACTTTCATATTGCATTGCTTCCGGGCTTAATTTGTGTTTATGTAGGAAAAAATTTTTTGTTGGTTTTTAATTTTTTTTTACAGGTTCCTTATAATTCTGTGATTGATATTCAAAGTGAAAAAAATTATATAAGCTTCTAATATATGAGAAGCCGTCTCACTTGACATTTTTTATTTGGAATTTTTGCAGAGAATAGTTTTGTCACAGTCAAAAGATTTTGGGATCTTGGAGTGAGAAACCTCGGTGTAATTCCTATTTCTCTGCCATTCCGTATGTCATGTGGAGTAAGTGTCAACTTCTCAGTCTCAAGATCCTCATCCTTAAATGGAATACTTTTTGTCATGCTATTTTGAAGACAAAATGTGATAATATGTGAAACTGCCTAGCTCAGTGACTGGTACATCATGGATACTCAGAAAAAACACACCCTCTAAAATAAGAACAGTACCAAAAGACAGGATGTAAAATAAGGGCAGTGCCAAAAGACACATGCATGCTGAGTGTGTGAGAAAGAACTTCATGGCCTTCCTGGGTGGCGCAGGCCATGGCAGTTCCACAGCATGACGTGGTTGCTGTGGGTGGTAGAGCAGACATGCTGCTCCCCATCACTGCCTGGCTTTGATGCTTGCTTTCTTCAGCTGAGAGGACACAGCTGTGATACAAAGACCTTGTGTGTACAGTCGTGACCTCACATTTCAATTTCCTGCTGGCAGAACCCACAATCTCCAATGTACGAGCACCAGAGTTGGCCTGAGACAGACAGCATACAGAGGCTTGTAACATCCTTCTGGAAAACACTGCGTAAGCTTTCAGTGCGAGTAAACATGATCAGTGGCAAGTTCTGTCAGATGTAGTCTGCGACCATCCTGATTTTACTGAGCAAGACTATGTTGATTTACAGGTGGCTGATGATTCCATGGATAGCCCGCTACTAGTATTTTTTACAAATTTAACAAGACATTCTTACTGGAAGATTGCCCTGTTCTTACGATACTACTGCCCTTTTTCCTTTATTTGCTGTTCAGACTAAACTTGGAGACTACAGTCAGTCAGAGAACTTGCTAGGCCACCTCTCAGGTTATTCTTTCATTCCTGATCATCCTCAAAATTTTGAAAAATAAATTGTAAAAATGACATCAGCAACATATAGGCTTATGTCCTTGAGAAGCAGAAGTTAATTACCTAAACACAGCAAGTACCTTAGAACTCGGTGGAGTTGAATTCCACTATGCAAGGAATCAAAGTTACAATGAAATTATGATTAGAATGACGTCAAGAGAAATTCTGATTTATAAGAGACTACGAATGAGTACCTTTCCATGGTCGAAGATTGTAAAAATTTGTTTTAAGTGCAAACAGTTTTTTATTCAGCTTTGAAAATGGCTTGCATAAATCTGGAGAAAGATTATCAGGATTTAATATGATAAATTGTAGAGCATGTAAACGTTTGTGGAAAGCAAGTTTAGAACATCACATATTCTTCTGTTTGGACAGACCACTTCCAACTAGAAATAATTTTTTTGCACATTATTTTACATTAGGTTCAAAATTCCTAATGCACCGTGGGAGAACTGAAGTTCAATTAATTCAGTGTGGCAAATAAAAGGCAAATAAAGACAATTTGCAGGATCCTCAAGTAAGCCATTGACGTGGAAATTAATGAATTGGGAAGTAGTAAGCAGGAATTCAATATCTGATGAAAGGATTGGAAACGTAAAGCCTTCCATCACAGCTGCCACCTGGAACAGGAATTCCTACTCATCAAAATTTTGCATTCATACAAGAGGGAACCTGATTATGACCGTCTTCAGTTGGTCATTTGGTAGATTATGTGGTTCACACTTCTTCCAAAGTATTTCCGAATCAGAGATCACCATTATCAGCACAAGCTGATAGCATCACTCTGGAATCATCCACCATTACAGGACACCCCTGAGATAGGTAGTCTCCGGCTTTACCACCCAAACAATCTAAGAAAAACAGTTGGAACCAAATTCATTATTTACATTTCCAACAAGATCTGGAAGATCATATTAATGAAACATTGATGTTACATCTTCTCTTAAAAAATCTACTCCTAATGGTGGTGTTCTACATGATCATCTTGTTCTAATCAGAGTGAACCTGATGAAAATGGAAGGTATGGAGTCAATGTAAAGGGGAATATGGTCAGAAGATGTCTGTGATCGTGTCCTGAGAAGCACCAGGAACACCTTTGAACTCGGTGACCCTCGATTGAAGAGAAGACCTAGTTGTATTGATCAGTGGTTGGGACTTTACAGACTCATCCATGATTGGGTTGTCCTGCTTATTAAAGCTAACTGTGAGAGACATTCTGGGGAACTCATGCTTCTAGTTCTACCTGTGCTGCATATGATGTAGTGGAAGAAGTGCTAGAAAACGGGACAGACTTCCAGTACATTCTGGAGAAAGACCCACTAGATAGTGTCCACCAGGATGACCATTTCCTGTGGGAGTCAGTGATCCAGCTAGCCAAGGGCTTACTGCTGGAACATTCTGGACACAATTTGATCAGCTTATCAAAAAGAAAACTTGGAATGACAATGTCTGGTGCCAGATTACCTTAGAACCTTTCCAAAAATAGATACAGAGATAGTTTGCCTTATGATACTACATGGATTATTTTAAAAGGTAATGAGGACTACATCAGTGCAATTCCAGCGTTGTAAGTCAGAACAGTGCTTGTCAAGGGGCGTTACCACACACTTGAACAGATTTTTGGCAGATGACTTAGGAACAAGTCTTCTCCATGGTTGTAATGTTGACCACACAAGTTGAATGTGGCAGAGATAAATGACCCCAATATTGGCCAGAACCCAGAAGTTCATCCTGTGGATGCTACCAAGCCTTCTGCCACTCAGAAGAAGGAAGCACTGCCTTTATCTTCAGGAAGATCACACTGCTGTTTAACCAAGAGAAAAATGAGAGAGTCATCAGTCACTCAGATCCAGTACACAGGTTGGCCTGACCATGGAGACCCTGATGATTCAATGACTTTCTGGATTTTGTTTTTCATGTGCAAAGTAAGAGGGTTGGCAAGGAAAAACTCCTTGTTGTTTCTTGCAGTGCTGGAGTTGGAAGAACCAGCATTCTTATTACTATGGAAACAGCCATGTGTCTCATTGAATGCAGTCAGCCAGTTTATTCACTAGACATGGTAAGAACAATGAGAGAGCAGTGAGCCGTGATGGTCCAAACACCTAGTCATTACAGTTTTGCGTGTGAAGTACTGTTTTGAAAGCTTATGAAGAAGGCTTTGCTAAAGAAAGCAAAAGGAAAAAAAGAACTTTGTCATCTGTTAGGTTCCATTTATTGCATGATAATTGTGTTTGTATTGATTATCGGGCAAGTAGCTGTTCGCTATTTTGATCTTATTTCAGAAGGGCATAATAATTTTACTATTCAATGAAACGTTTTAAACTGGGTAGAAAAAGACTATAGTTTTTGTATGCTTTACAGCAGAAATCTTATAATGATTAACTGGTGGTATATTTCATTGGCATAAAATACATTTAAAAGTTCAAGTAATTATATAAACAGTGTAAATTGTATATGTAATCTTATTCAAATTGAAATTCTTTATGGCTGTACTTCTATGTAATCAAAGACTTTGTGGGGAGAGATAGACTAGCTAGCTATTTCTCTTGTCCATTAATCACTTAACACAGTTTTGAATAAAAAGTTCCGTTTCATTGGATAATACTAATGACAGTTTAACATATTTTAGATGGTTACTATGTTCTAGGCATTGTGTGAAGTAGTTTACATAGTTTCACTTATTTCACTGCAATCCTAGGAGGAGTAGTTACTATTATTACACTCATTTTACAGGCAAAGAAATAGGTCTGGAGAGGTTGGATGTTTTGCCCAAGTTCTCATCATAAGGTGACGGATGAGGATTCTAATTCAAGCTTAATTCAAGTCTAGTACTTTAGAACCTACCTCTTAGTAGCTGTCATGTTACAGTATAGGGGAGAGCAGACTGTTCCTTTACCCTCGTAGGGTAGCTAGGGCTTGTGAATTAAGAGATTAAGAGACAGATTAACAGGAGTAGAGGCATACACATTTTATTGATGTTAGTGTTTTTACATGCACAGGGAAGGAGGAGGGGTTATTTTTATGTTTATCTTTATTTTAAAGAGACGGGGGTCTTGCTGTGTTGCCAGGGCTGGACTCAAACTCCTGAACTCAAGCGATTCTTCTGTTTGAGCTTCCTGAGTAGCAGGGACTGTAGTTGTGCCCTTCTGTGCTTGGCTAAAGAATGGGTTTGTATGTGATTTTTAACAAAGGCTGATAAATTGTGAAGTGACTAGTCTAAGGAGAAGAGGATTTCAGCTCCCGGGGTGGTAAATTGTGGGAAAATGACTAGGAAATGTATGGTAATAAGGTTTGCTATGCAGGTTTATTTTGCCAGTTTCTGGTCTCCTAATAAGGGACAGGGAAACACCTTTACATATGGAAATTCATATGACCTTTCCACAGGGAAATTATGTCCTGCCTTAGGCAGTTAGGGAGAGGGCAGAGAACTCTTCCTGTATCTGCTGTGTCTCAGCTGCCTTCAGCTCAAAGTAATCCTAATGCCAAAGTAGCGTATTTGGGTGTGGAATATTCTCTGATTCCTGTCAACAGTATCATCTATACTTAACAGCAGTGCAAGTTTTTTTTTTAAAAATCATGTTTCAGGTTTTGCATGTGGAAGGCAAATGGACATTATTGAGATAAATGAAGAATATATATTTTTTAACAAAGAATGCTGTGTATTTATGTCTCTGTGACATTGTGTTTTGGAGGCTAAGGTGTTAAGCATGTGATTACTTTAAATTCCATATTACTACCTGTTTTTAAGATTAAAAAAGAGTCATTAGGCAGTTTATGTATCATGAGAGCAAATTAAAAACAACATAAATGTGATCAAGGTGAGGTGAAACTAGTCCACTTCTAATTCAGGCCTTCTTGTGAAAGCCAGTTTGTGCAAGATAAGTAAGTTTGTTTGACAAGAACAGAATAACTAGTTTGTCAGTTGTGATGAAGATAGTTATTCAGAAACATTTTTATTGGCTACCTCTGAATTAATAAATGAAAAGAGAAATTATTTTTTTTCTGTAGGGGATGTCTGATGAGTTCTTAAAAAGTGGATGAACCTAAAATTATGAAGAAGCAATTATAATGAACTTAAAATTACTTAAAGAGTTATGAAAAACAAAAAGAAAAGGCATGTTTTCTTGTGCCTTATTTTGAAGTGACAAATTATTTGCAGGATACGTTTGTAGAGGGAACTAATGTGATTTAAAAAATGAGTACTAGATTTACAGAATGATGCCTTTAAAAGTCACTGGTGCACTTAAATTATTTTATTTATGTTTATTCTGAAGCTACCTTTATTTTGAAGATGAGATATAGCTTTACCTACTGGTGACAAAAGTGTAAACAATAATTCTGGAAACGTGTTAAAAACCAGCTTGGTGCTAGGCTCTTGGGGTAGAAAACGGATCAGGCTGTTGAGGAGCTCATAGGCCATAAGGGGCTGGGGACTTGTCATTAGGTGTGCAGTGTGTTCTGGATGCTCCTGAAGGAGTGTGGGCAGGTGCGCACCACCATGCCTGGCTAATCTTGTTATATTTCGGTAGAGACAGGGTCTGGCTGTGCTGCCCATGCTGGGTTTGAACTTCTGAGCTTAAGAGATCTTCCCATCCTGCCCCCACTGCCCCCGCCCACCCACTCCACCTCAGCCTCCCAAAGCACTGGGATTGCAGACGTGGGCCACTATGCCTGGCCTGTGCAAAACTTTTAAATCAGTGCATACTCAACGGTCTTGATGCAATTCCAGCTTGTTGGTAAGAGAATGGGGATTTACTCACAAGCGAGCATGTCATTTTTAACTCTGAACAGATCAAACTATTGGTTTTACTCATTTATGCCATCGATAAACTTTATGAATAAAAACTCACTGGGCAAATATTTAAACATACTACATACATAGCACTGTGCAGTTTCTAAGGAACGTAATGGAAACTTTAGTCACATCCCTGGCTTCCAGAACTTTATGTTATCTAGGTGCATTTGTCTGCAAAGTTGTTGGGTTAATTGTCCCTTTCTTTCCTCTCTTTTTAAGATATTAATAAATAATGTCATGACCAAAATATAATCCTTATGGACAAGGTAGATCTAAAAAGCCTTAGCTAATTTATAATCTTGCATAATCCATGATGACAAGATGCAGAAACAAAAATGCCCTAAATAAAAACCTAGCACCATTAGCAGCCATTTCCTTTTAAGTCTTTACGAGTATACTCCCAGTTTCTTGAAAAATTTATTCTAAAATATGTAAGACACACAAAACAGCAGAAACACTAATACAGGTACATTGAACACCTGTGTACCTACCACCCAGTTTAAAAATAAACTGGCTGTTGGACCGGAAGCTCACTGTGTGCTTCTCACCAGCTCCTCCCTCATGCTGGAAGTTGCCCTTTTGTTGAACTCTGTTCTTGGTGGAGATGGAGTGAGTCCTAATCATGGAACCATGTTTCTCTCATACTTACAGAATAAAGTTTAAATCTTTAGCATGGAATTCAAAAGACTTCTGGCATTCCAGTTCAGAGCCACCCTTCTGGTCTCCTTGCTCCTTCGCCCGACACTGCCCTTGTACCCAACAGGCCTCCAAGGTTACTGCTTCCATTCATTCTTATTCTCATGACGTTTTCCTTCCTCTCATCTGCCAAAATCCCACCTAATGATCCTCCTGCTCTGCAGTTTACAGTTCTTTAAAATTAAAAAAGGTTGTGTAGCCTTCTAGTTTCCTGAAAAAAGAAAAAACAGATTTTAAACATAAAAAAGTACCATATTTTCATAGTATTTGCATTATGTCTCATTACAGTTCCTGTGGACATGTCTTTCTCTTACTAGATTGATTGTAGGCTCTTTGAAGGAAGATTTATGTTATGAACAGTGTTTTATATATTGTTAGCAATCAATAAATGCTTGTTATATTTTTCTCATGAGGATATTGATTATTCTATTTTAATTTATGACCATTAACCTGTCCTATACATAACTGCTTTGTGGACATGAGCAGTTTTGATCTCTGAGGCTCCTGTGAGGAATCTAATTTTTGTTAATCATGGATGGAAATATTCACAGCATCATTCATCAGTTTCTTCACATTGTCTTCCTTTGTATATTACAGTATATTACAGATGTTTTAAAATATCAAAGTAATGTGTTTTTTTTGTTTTATTTTTTAGATATTGCTATATGGAGATTTGCCAAAAAATAAAGAAAATATAATATATTTAGCAAATCATCAAAGCACAGGTTTGTATTTCATTTGCATGAAACGTAGGTTTTTCTACAGATGGCACATGGGCATTCAAAATACCATTCTTATATTTAAATGAAGTGGGTTTTTTAAAACATCGATTTTCTGTGCAGATATTACACCTGTTCTTGTATTTTTGTGATTTTACTTTTTGGAAAGTCAGAAACTTGAAAGCTATGAATTTTCCTAAATTTACCTTCTCCCTCTGTTGGATGTAAGTAAGCTATTTTCTTACTTGCTTGGTTTGTTTTTCCTTTGTGTATTCATTCTTTTTGTAAGTGATGTTTCTAGAAGTAGCCTTGGGTGGAAGTGTAGATATACATTTTACATTTTTGATTGCTAAGCTGCAGAAGGGCTGTATTGGTATGTGAGTACTCATTTCCTTACTATGCTAGTCATTTCTAATGTCTGCACTTCCTTTCCTTCTTCAAATGGGTTTGGTTTAATTCTAGTTTGCTACTGTTCCATCAGAGGAATTGCAGAGGACTGGTCTTCAAAATAGTGCAGTATATACTTTAGGTTAAGATACTTCTAAAAACTTTTGCATTTTTAAGTAATTCTAGAGTCCCAAGAATTTGCAAAACAGTACATTGTAGTCCTATGACCCTTTCAGCAATATTTTCCCAATGGTGACATCTTAATACAATTGTAGCACAGTAGCAGGATCAGGAAATTGTCATTGGGTAAGGTACTTTTTAATTCTCCAAATAATTCAGCCCTCCAAGAAATCCCACTTCTTAGGTTTTCAAACCTGTAGCTAGCTACTTTTGGTGCATATTCCTAAATTCCATTTTTATTGCTTTAAAAAATGTTATACCTAGAAGCTCAAAGCTAAAAACAGCCTGATCAATATAGTACTCTTAAGCTAAAAACAACCTGATCAATATAGTACTCTTAAGGGAAATCACTTATGCCTGTGACTTTTTTTAAATTTTCTTTCTGTCAGCTGTCTCTTCATGATTTTGTGGTTTTTATTACTACTTATACCATAGATGAGGTATAGAAAGTATAAAAAGTTAAAAGTGCATTTTTCTCAATTTAGTGAAGTAATGATTACATTCAGATTTATAGGACAAGAGTTGAAGCTACAAGGGGTTGATAGGAATTTTGATGTATCTGTGTATTTTCCCCAACTTTATTATGTGACTGGTTCAGACTGTTTTATCTAATTACATTTCACTCTCGGCAAAAATAGCAAAACAGTCAACCAATGGTCAGTGCTGCTGAGAACTCTGATCTGTGCCGACATATTGGCCGTTTTACTTCTAACACCATTCTGCTGTTCCTGTCCTGCCGCTGACGGATGTTTCTACCAGGTTTCAAATATCAAATAAAAGGGATCCGTGGGCCCAGTACAGGGAGTGGCTCTTGATAGCTTTGATTTTCCTACATTTCCTTTATATCGATCCAGTGTTAATTTCGTGTAGAGTTGTCTTTCTGTTTAACAGGATTCTCTTAAAATTCCTTCTTCAGTTTCCCTGCCAGCTTTTCTTTGTCCAGGTTTCAGTATAAACTCCACTCGATTAACAGAGCTCTCTAGTAGTGACTCGTGGAGTAAGTTCTCTGAACATTTCTGGAAGTGTTGCTGATAGTGATAATAATGATAACTACTACTGTTAATTTGTATGCTTACTACATATTGGCTTTTATATATATTATATATATTCCTTCAGATTGAGGACTTCTAGAAAACATCTATGAAAAAACAGATTAAAAAACAAAAACAGAAAACAATTCTACTTGTATTTGGGACCAGAGGTACTATGGGAAGGATAATCTTCATCCTCAGACCACACTGACCTGAATTTCATTTATCAGTTTAGAGAACCACTTCCCCTTCCCTTCACCCTAGCTCCAAGTGCCTGTGACTCTGTATCACTGCTCTGGCACCAGATCCTGATCCCAGCAGGATTTGAGAAGGCTGCTTTTTGAAAGCCTTCCTTTTAAAATTCGATAACTTGGGAAAATACTAGGTGAGTGATTTTAAATTTCTTTAGAATTACAGGCTTTAGTCAGTATATGACGAGCCTTTTCCTAGAAAAAAATGTGCATATAAAAATGTATATGTAGTTTTAGGGTTTCAGAGACCCCTAAAGCCTAGCCATAGACATGGTTCATTGTCCGATCGTGTTTAGGTACCCTTGTAAAACCCTTCTGAGATGTTAGGAATCACAGTGGAGTATCTCTGAAAATGTAATTAGCAGAGAGAACATTTCAAAGACTGCTGTTCTGCTTAGACTTTCTTGTTTGTCTTCTGCCAGGCTTGCCAGAATAAATGAGTTTCCTGGCCTGATACTCAAAAGAATTAACATTTAAATTAGTCTCTCTCTTCCCTTGTTTTCACTTGACACATCCTTGTCTCTACATTCTGTCTCTGTCTCTGTTAACTCATTTCTCTCTGGAGTCAGCAGGATACAGTGACTGTTATTCCTTCCCCTTATCCTTCAACAATCTACGTTTGATACTATTTGCCAATTTTTTCTTTTTCTTTTTTTTTTTTTTTTTTTTTTTTTTTTTTTTTTTTTGAGACAGAGTTTCGCTCTTGTTGCCCAGGCTGGAGTGCAATGGTGCGATCTCGGCTCACTGCAACCTTCGCCTCCTGGGTTCAAGCCATTCTCCTGCCTTAGCCTGCCAAGTAGCTGGGATTACAGGCATGCACCACCACACTTGGCTAATTTTGTATTTTCAGTAGAGATGGGTTCTCACCATGTTGGTCAGGCTGGTCTTGAACTCCTGACCTCAGGTGATCTGCCTGCCTTGGCCTCCCAAAGTTCAGGGATTACAGGCGTGAGCCACTGCTCCCCGCCTACTATTTGCCTTTTTATTCTCATGAAATGTTCCCTTTTCTTGGTTTAAGCATCAATTTTCTTATTGAACAGTGTGCGTGGTGAGTAGAATATTATAAAAAGGCACGGACTTTGGAGTCAGAGAGACCCAGGTTCCTGTTTGACATTGCAGAAATGCTGTTCTGCAACAGGCTGTGTGTCAGTGGGCAAATTACTTATCTCTCAGAGCCTTATTGGTAAGGCGTGAGTGCTAGCTCCTTTAGGCCCTTTACAGAGGCTATCTCCTAATCCTGGTAGAGTACCTGGCTCATAGATGGCATTTAAAAGTGGTTGTGATGCCAGTCATAGCTCACCATTAGCATAACACTGGATCCATGGTAGGGAAGCGCTACACATGCAGTATCTCTTAAGACTACACAGGGCCCTCATGAATTAGGAACTGCTCTTTCATGACGATAGGGATGAGGAAATTAGACTTGCTGCCTCTCACTGCCTTCTACTCCTCTCCTCCAAGTTAGTGGGAACAATGACACTGCTTTGGGTTGATCGCCATGGAAGAGTCTCACATAGCCAAATTTATTGCTATCTTAGTTAAATTATGCCAGAACACAAAATATGAATAGTTATTGTCAAAGTAATATAATCTCAACTGTAACTGAGATAGTCAGAAACTATCTGTAATCTGGTGTCCTATCTGAAACATAGCTGAGAATAAACAAGAAATAAAGATGCTTCAGTAGCAAATACTGGTGGCGTAAAGCTTGTATATTTTGACTACTTAAGCTAGTTGTTAAATGTTTCCACTAAAATTTTCAAGTTTAAGGGCATAGCCCAGGGCAGCTTATTATGAACATGACGTACCTTGAAAATCTTATACTTTCTCTTAAAAGTTCTTGGGAGGGGCATCTGAGGCCATAATATAACCATAAACCCGTTTGTTTTAAAATAAAATCCATTTTTAAAATTCTTCCAAATTAAGAAAAAATAATTGTTGCAGGAAAAGATGCTAAACCTGGTTTTTAACTTTGTACCCCAACTATATTTCCAAGATGTGCTTTAGCCTGGGAACCATACAGAACCATACAGAATTAGTTCTCAATTTAGTCAGTTTATTGACTGCTTACTTTTGCATTTGGTACAGGTATAACAGGATTGATTATATGGTTTCTAAGACATGACTAGAAGGAAATATGTTTATCAGTTATCATTTGTTTGATCTAAATTAGAAGGGGCTAGGGAGAGGACTTCAACAGGAAATTATATACTTTAGAGAAACGTGATCATTGATAGCCCAATAGTGTAGATATCTCAACCCAATAACACAGGTGGTGTCTGTCTCTGGGATCATACACTGTAGGGGAGCATCTTTGCAAGCAACATTCTACTTTTAGGAAGCCATAACAAAAGTTTCATATATATAATAATTGTAAGTCTTCAGTCATCAAGAAAAAGTTAACTTGTGAATGATAATCCCTGATTAAAAAGAGATGTATAATAATTGCTAAGACATTTTTCTGGGTTAATTTTTAGTATTAAAATGGCTGAATCTTCTTTGGGATATTCTGACTAGTATGGTTCATTGTCTAACGGATTTCACATAGCTGAGAGCTAATCATCCTGTAATCTGTGGAAGACTCTCCTCTTCGGCTAAAACTTTATTGTAATTCCTTTAAATCCTCAGCTTTTATTTTCTACAGATTTTTTTTTTTTTAAACATTTCCTTCCTCTGACTCACTCCTTTTGTTCTCATTTTGTGGCCTGAGGACCTGGGTGATGCTGGAACTGTTGTTTTCACAGATTCTTAACGATTTTCTTTTCGAGTATCAATTGAGCTCATGTGTGTATTAACTAGAGAAGTCTCCCTTCATTCTTATATGTTTTCATACATTTCATTCTTATATGTTTTCTTTCTCATCAAGAAATAGTTTGTAGCCATTTAATTTCAAATCTAAGTTTCTGTGGTTCTTAAGACCTTTATCATTTGTCTTCTTAATTTCACTTCATTTCCTCTTTAAACCGTGTCCTCTGTTTCCCATCTCCTGCACCCACATTGCCGCTTCCTGTTTGTTTTATTGGCAAGGGCCACTCTCTGTGTTGGGAATTTTTTCTTTTTGAAAGCTCAACTAACAACTTCTAGGAAGTTTTTTGTTGCTGCTGTTATCAACTCATACCATCTTACCCTTGTTTTTGCAACCCTTTGTTAATAACATATTTATTTAACTAATTATTAGCAGCCTGGGATCGTTTTTCTTGGTTACATAAAGAACGCATGTATCTACCCAGCACTATTGTAAGGCATGTGAGACCTTTGTTTGATTGCTGTCCTAACCTAGTACCAAGTCCTAAAAACTCATTAGTAAAAGATAAACTGTCTTTGCCTTTTGCCGAACATACGTATACACACACAGAATATTTAGTTGCAATTCATAGTTTCATTTGGCCATTTTTTGTTTATAATTTCCACTTTCTCATTAAAAAAAATCTTTGTTTTCTAGGCTTTAGGATTTAGAGAAGCTCATTTTATTCCATATACATGCTGCTGTTGGATTACTTAGGTATTTTGTGACTGTGTTTTATCTTTGAAATAAAAAGTCTTTCAAGAAATGCAAAAAAATCTCAAAAAACAGAAAATGTATATTTTTAAAATATCTCAGATTGATTTAAAAAAATTTTAAACATCCTAATCACAGTACTTTTGAAGCACATTCCTAGTACAACTTGTGAAGAGGTTCATGTATGTACTAACTGGGTCCTGTCTCTGCAGTTGACTGGATTGTTGCTGACATCTTGGCAATCAGGCAGAATGCGCTAGGACATGTGCGCTATGTGCTGAAAGAAGGATTAAAGTGGCTCCCATTGTATGGGTTTTATTTTGCTCAGGTAATTTGTTTCCATGCTTTTCTCTATATATATGTAGTTTATAAATTTTGTTTTGTTTTGTTTTGAGACGGTCGCACTTTGTTGCTCAGACTGAGTGCAGTGTTGTGAACACAGCTCACTGCAGCCTTGACCTGTGGGGCTCAAGTGAACCTCCTGCCTCAGCCTCAAGTAGTTGGGACTGTGGGTACCCACCACCATGCCTGGCTAAATTTGTATTTTTTGTAGAGATGGGGTCTCGCTGTGTTGCCCAGGCTGGTCTTGGACTCAAGCAATCTGCCTGCCTCAGCCTCCCCAAATGCTGAGATTATAGTTCAAACTGACATACCCAACCCTATAAAAATGTTATATTTTAAAATTTAACATGTATTTCATGTAAATGTATAGTTTTTAAAATGGGTTTAATAGTTTATTCTCAATTGAAGTAATTTGGTTTGGTATTTTTAGTGGTGTGTACTTATATACCTGTCTGATTATCCATATACAGTTTTCCTTCAGCATCTGTGGGGATTGGTTTTAGGACCACCACAGATACCAAAATCTAAAATACAATGCTCAAGACCCTTATATAGAATGGGATAGTATTTGCATATAACCTGTGCACTACTTTAAATCATCTCTAGATTACTTATAATATCTAATACATTATAAATGCCATGTAAACGGTTTTTATACTTTATTTTTATTTGTATTATTTTAATTGTATTATTTTTTATTTTTATTCACATATTTTTGATCTGTGATTTGTTGAATCTGCAGATGTGGAACACATGGATATGAAGGACCAGCTGCAGTAAAATGAAAGAGCAAAAATGCAAACGTACAAAGATCAAACAAATAGGAAATTTAAAGGCATAGAATTTGATACGCAATTACATTAAACTATTGATAACAGTAATTAGTGATCTGTATGATATTTTAAAAAAAAGCTGTATATATAAAACTTATTTTCTCCAGTTCTGGAGGCTAGACATCCAAGATCAAGGTGTTGACAGGGTTAGTTTCTCCCAAGGTCTCTCTCCCTGGCTTGCAGACAGCAGCCTTCTTCCTGTGTCTTCATGTGGTTTTTTTCCCTGTGCCCAAGCACCCCTGGCATTGCTTCCTCTTCTTAGGAGGACTAATCACACTGGATGACTAATCCTTCTACAGAGACTTCTAAGGTCCCACTCTGAGGCCCTTTTTTAACCTTAATTACCACCTCTAAGTGCCCTCTCTCTGAATACAGTCACAGTGGGAACTATTAGGGCTTTAGTAGACTGACTTGGGGGAACACAGTTCTGTCCATAACAATGCCACAGAAATATCTGTAGCAGGATTGATTTTTTAAAATCCCTAAAGATCGTGAGTATTGACATTTTAAGGACGCTTTTTAGTGACTCCGTAATAAGTGGGTGGAAGAATTGGGAGTTAAATCCATCTGATTGATCAGGTTTTTTTATTTTAAAAAACGTATATTTAAGAAAGAAAGCATTTTCATTTTAACTGCCAACAAAACTAAAGTTCATGTATTTTCCAATACAGTGTCACATGCAGTTTTTTTGAATTATGTTGAGACAAGGTAATTTTTCAGCTAAATGTTCTGTAGAAGCTAATATTTGAAGACATTAAATGTAGATTAAATTCTGAAATGTAGTTTATATTCTGTACTTTTTGAAAGAAAAGTTGCCTTTTTGATGACTCTGGCCAATCATTATTTTAAAAGTAAAACTTCTTTCTCCCAATTTTATTGTGGCAGCATGGAGGAATCTATGTAAAGCGAAGTGCCAAATTTAATGAGAAAGAGATGCGAAACAAGTTGCAGAGCTATGTGAACGCAGGAACTCCAGTAAGAACCTACCCGGTTTTATTTTTCTTACCAGCTCTCAGTTTCTAAATTTAAGAATTAAATTAAAATCTAAGAATTGTTTTGAAAATATATTTTCCCATGTGTAATTACTAATTCAGAGTTACACTGAGGTAACAGAAACCCTCTAAGTACAGGTAAGCAGGTTTTTCAGCCATCAGAAAGATTGTTGTAAACAACTAGGTCCTTTGCTGGTCAGTGGACCTTAAAGAGGAATAAAAAGAGCATTTGGTGTCTTTCAGAGTCTATAAATAGAACTAACTGCATTTTAACCTGACATTTAAGCTACTTTAAGAGCTCATCTTACTTCTTGTCTTCTTTACTATCAGATTTAGTTTTAGAAGCAGCAACTGTTTTCTGTTAGTGGAAATTTGGAATGGCTTACATATACAGAAAAACCAAAAAAGGATGAATCTCTATACAAATGTCAAATCATTCAGTGGAAATAATATTTTATAAAACTTTATTCCACAAAAGTGGGGAGAGTTCAATCTGCTATGTGTAGAATGCTGATTGCTGCCAATGGCTTTTCCCCTGGTTCCCGCCTAAGACAAAGCATCATGCTTACCAGGACTACTTGGGCTTTCTCTTTCAGTGCATGACAGCATGACATGTGCTCAGAAGCTTAGCTCACGTGCACAGGCCTTCCTCTTCTTTTCTGGCTCCCTCCCTCTGTCTTCCCTCCTCTCCTGTTGCCCTCCTCTCACTAGGGGTCCTGGGCAGCAGCTGGAGCTCATGGTAAAGGAAGAGTTCTTCACGGTCAGCTGGTAAAGTGCCCGGTGCAAGCATTGTTTATTCACATGCCTCTTCTAGGTGTTTGTTCTTCACAGTCAGCTGGTAAAGTGCCCGGTGTGAGCATTGTTTATTCACATGCCTCTTCTAGGTGTTTGTTCTTCACAGTCAGCTGGTAAAGTGCCCGGTGTGAGCATTGTTTATTCACATGCCTCTTCTAGGTGTTTTTGTATTAGGACATTGCATCCTGTTCTGGGCATGTGTGGGGTGACAGAAGCAGAATGGAATGAGATGAACAGTGACCCTTTATCCTGTTATAGCTCACCCTTGAGAACCAAGCTTGGTGTTTTCAAAGGGTCTGTTTAGTCTGAAACAGTGTGGTGAATTTGCGCAGAATTGTGGTCATTGTATGTAGGTCTCCAAAAGACAGAATAAGTTGGTAATACAGTTTATCGACTTTTTACAAAAAAAATTAAAATTTAAAAATCACGAATTTATACCTTAAAGTGTCCATCCCACTTCTCTCCCAGCTGTCCAGTCACCCCAGCCATGGATGACTGCTGTGGAGTTTCTTCTGTGTCCTGCTGTGGGCATTGTATATATGAAGCAAATGAAGATAGCTGCCTGTTGGGTGATGTTGGCATTCTATGCACAGTGGTCCCTTGCTTTTTTGCCCCTACGAATATAGCTGTCAGTGGCACTAGGGCTGAAAAAATCAGCTCTGTACACTTGTCATGTGTCTGTTTCTCCAGCTGCCTTCATGAGTTTCTTCTTGTTTTTGGTTTGCAGCAGTTTAAGTATCATATATCTGAGTGTCATTTAAAAATTTTTACCTGGATTGGTCCTCTGAGCTTGGATCTATGATTTGGTGTCTGTTATTAATTTTGGAAATTTCTTTACTCTTATTTCTTTAAATATTATTCCTACTGCAGTCTTTCTTCTCCAGTTATGTTTGTGTTGGCTCATTTGTCACTGTTCTTTAGTTCTTAGATGCATTATTCATTGTTTTTAAAAATTTTTTTTTACACCCCCTTCCCTTTTTTCTTTTTTTGTTACAGTTTGGATGATTTCTGTTGACCCACCTTTGAGTTCACAGATTCTTCCTTTGGCTGTGTTGAGTCTACTGGTGAACCAGTTGAAGGCACTCTTCATCTCTGCTACTGCGTGTTTCATTCCTCACATTTCCCTTCGACCCTGTTTCATAGTTTCCATCTCTGTGCTAGAATATCTATCTGATCATAAAGCTTAATCACTTTTTCCACTTGAACCTTTATCATTTTATTATATTTGCGGTTCTCTTAAATTCCCTGCTTGATAATTCCAACATCTGGGCCATATCTGAGTCTGGAAATTTTGATTGCTTTGTCTCTTCAGGTTGTACTTTATCTTGCCTTTGTCACACTTCCTAAGATTCTGCCGAATGCTAGGGCTTTTTTGTAAGACAGTAGAAATGGAGGCAAGGTGTCTTGATACCTGGAAATGGATAGACTTGTCTTTCTGCTCAGCCTTTGGTGTTGAGGAGTTGAGTCAGTCCACTCAGGAGGTTCACTGGATTTGGGTTTTGCTCATGTGCTTTTTCTCACAGCTTTAGGTTTCTATAGCTGCATTACTTTGTGTGTAGGCTGGGGACATCCTCCCGATAGAGCTTTTCCTCAGTGTCTGTTTCACACTCAGCATTTTCACGTGGCACCTCGGAGTGGCTCTCCTCTTTGTGCCTTTCCCCACTGTACTTCTCTGATACTTGTTACTGAACTCTCGCTAGTTCGGTGGTAGAAGGAGAAGGAAGGGAAGTGTCTTTATTCTTAGGGAGAATCTCAGGGGTGGAGCCTTCTCTGCTCCTGCCTTGCTTCTGGCTGTAAGTCTTGCCCAGGATGTATTCCTGCCTTCACTAAGAATTTTTCCCTGTTCTCTTCGCCCAGCCTCATCGAGTATTCATCCGTGCCCCATGGGTAGCAGGGTTTTGTTGCCCCTGTTCATCAGTTTCTGGCTGCTGTTCCATAGGAAACGTACAGAGAAGGATGTGGGCTGGGCCCTGAGCCTTTCCCACAGGGCTGCTGTTCCATCCCGCAAGCCTACAGCCAGTCTTCCCTGACCCCAGTGTGTTTTCCTTTTTCTTTATCTTGTGAGTACACAGGAGGTCTGTGGGTCGAGCCTGTAAATTGTGCTGCATTCTCCTTGTGTCTGTAGCCCAGGGGTTCATCTGTTCCACCAGCTTATGCTTGGCTTTCTGCACAATTGTTAAAATTTTTAGCTAAATGTTAGCATTGGCCCCCAAGTAAACAAGCACTTGCATCTTGTTTCTCCTTTGAGTTTTCTGTCTTTCCTTAGACTTTTGGATTAATTGGTTGCCTTGCAACCTTTCAGCTCTCTGAAGGATCTGAGAAAAGTCATGAATCTACAGTTTGTCAGTGTTGTTGTTGCTGTAGGGTTGGGAGTAGTATTCCTTCAGCATTCTACATACTTCATGGAAGCCTCCTCTCATTTTTGGTTAATAAATTTCAAAACTTGGAACAATATTAGATTTACAGAAACGTCAGAAAGAACAGAGTGTTCCCATTTATTTATTCTTTATCTAGCTTTTTTTTTTTTTTTTTTTTTTTTTTGAGTTGGAGTCTCGGTCTGTCACCCAGGCTGGAGTGCAGTGGCACGATCTTGGCTCACTGCAACCTCTGCCTCCTGGGTTCAAACAATTCTCCTGTCTGAGCCTTCTGAGTAGCTGGGATTACAGGCATGTGCGACGATGCCCGGCTAAATTTTGTATTTTTAGTAGAGACAGGACTTCACCATGTTGGCCAGGCTGGTCTCGGACTCCTGACCTCGTGATCTACCAGCCTCAGCCTTCCACAGTGCTGGGATTACAGGCTTGAGCCACCACGCCCAGCCTTCTTCATCTAGCTTTAACATCTAATGTTGACATCTTACATAACATGGTATATATTTGTCAAAACTAAGAAATAAACGTTGGTACCACACTGGTAATTGTACTACAGATTTTTATTCAGACTTTACCGGGTTTTCCACTAATGTCCTTTTTCTGTTCTAAAATACAATCCAGAATAGATACAAATCTATTCACCTTCAGTGTTTTAAATTTATTGTTTTTCGTTATATGAAGTGCTATATGGTTTTTATCAAATCTGTTATTTTGGTTTTAATCTTCAAGCTTGTCTTTGTTTCTTTAAGTGTTAAAGGCATAATTTAAAAGGTGTATAGATGTGTTGGGTTATTTCAGTGCCTAAAGTCCTGTCTGAGTCTGTTGTTTTTTGCTGGTTCTTGCTCATGGTACTTTCTTTCCTTGTTTGCTCTGTTATCTTCCTTTGCTTCTGGCTGTATTTGGTAAGTTATTTGTGGAAATCAGTTGAAGCCTCAGGTGGGACTGTCTTTCTCCAGAGAACATTTCTGCCTGTTTTAGCTGGGCCGCTTCAGGCTCCTCTAGTGTGGGCCCCACCCAAACCAAATTCTAAGTTGAAGGTGAACTGAGCCATTCAGGCAGTGCGACCAGGGTTGTAGATGCACAGGAGACCTGCTCACCTCTCATTTGCTTTCACCCTGAAAGTGGAGCCTTTGGTGTTTCCTTCTGATTCTCTCTTCACATTTATATTGGAAGGTCTGTGGGCTTTGGTTTCTGTTCCCCTCATCTTCTGAGTCTTGTAAAACAAAGCTCTGTTTTATGCTTACTTCTGCTTTACTGTGTTTGCTTAATTTTGGTCTTAACATCTTGCCAACTCTTGGGTACTTTTAAAATAATGTTATATCCAGCTTTTTAAGTTGTTTTCAGTAGGAAGCTTGGTTCAAATAACCTAGTCTGTTATGGGCTACCAGAATAGCCTTCCTGTTTTTTGTGGGCAAAATTCCAGCCTTTTATGTTCCTAGTGCAGTATGGATAACAGACTGGCAGGTTCAAGAGGCAGTGCTGAGCAGCTGTCGCTGTCTCAGGTGGGGCTTCTAAGAATCTGGATGGTTGTTTCATTTCTTAATATGTACACCGTGTGAGAGCAGGTACATCTTACTCAGGTTCTTGATGATTCTTTTCTTTCTGAAGGTGGATTAAGTAAGTGACATGGTAGAATATGTTAAGCCAGTTTTCATGTGGCTTAATAGTTCTAGTGAATCTATTTCATGATTATATCAGCTCTTATTTGGTATTAGTATTTAAGAAATGCAGAATTTTGTTTCAAAAATTATATTTGTATTATAAATTGTGAAGAAATACATCTCCATAATTATTGCTGGGACAATGCAGTATTTTATTAAGGTACTTATTGGTTGTGGATGCAAATGAAGCATACTTGTGATAAAAATAACTAATGGAAGTCATTTTGTTAGAATATGAGCTAGTAAAACTTACGGCACAAATATGGAGACTTACACTTTTTCTTCCAGCTTTCACTTAAGGTCCTTTTCAGATAAGAGGCAGCCTGGTGGATAAGAGTATTGGTTTTGAAATTAGATTCATATTTAAATCCCAGATCTTCTGTTTAATCTTTATTTTATTTCAGGTAGGTTTTCTGGATAACTTGCTATAGCTTATACATCAGTACTTGCCACTTCAATTTTATGTTATGAAGAGATGACTTCCTTCCTTAAACCTCACAAACCAACCTCTGCTAGCTTCTGACTTTTTTTCTGTCACTTCCTTACCTCTCTCAGCCTTCAGAGAATTAAACGGAGTTAGGGCCTTGCTCTGGATTAGGATTTGCCTTAAGGGAATGTTGTGGCTGTTTAATGTTTTATCTAGAGCACTCAAACTTTCTCGTTTTCAGCAATAAGGCTGTTTTGCTTTCTAATCATTCTTGTGTTCAATGATGTAGCACTTTTAATTCTCTTTAAGAACTTTTTCTTTGCATCCACAACTTGGCTGTTTGGTGCAAAGGGCCTAGCTTTTGGCCCGCCTTGGCTTTCAACATAGCTTCCTCACTAAGCCGTTTCTAGCTATTGATGTAAAATGAGAGACATGCGACTCTTCCTTTCACTGAAATGCTTAGTGGCCATTATAGGGTTATTAATTGGCCTAATTTCAATGTTGTTGTATCTCAGGGAATAGGGAAGCCCAAGGGGCGGCAGAGATAAAGAGAGACAGGGGAACAGGCCATCAGTGGAGCAGTCAGAACACACACGACATGTATCAATTAAATTTGTCATCTTATATGGGTGCAATTCATGCCACCCCCAAACAATTACAATAGTAACATCAGAGATCACAGATCACAATAACAGATATAATAATATGAAATATTGTGAGAATTACTAAAATATGCCACAGAGATGTGCAGTGAGCACATACTGTTGGAAAAATGGCACCAGTAGACTTGCTCGATGCAAGGTTGTCATAAACCTTCAACGGGAAAAAATGCAATTTCTGTGAAGCTCAGTAAAGCAAAGCATGATAAAATGAGGTGAGCCTGTCGCTCCTAAGAATGTTCCTGTACAAGGTTTTTGCATCTGTTACTTGCTTTTTCCTATTTATAAATAGTATCTTTTTTGAGAACGTATTTTTTTATTTTTATAAATTTAATGTATCTTTTGAAGAACATACTTTTAAGCTTAATTTATAGATTTTTTTTTCTCTCATAATTTCCGCTTTTTATATCCTATTTAAGAAGTCCTTGCCAAACTCCAGGTTGCTAAGATTTTCTCCTTTATTTTCTTCTGGAAATTTTAGAGTTTTGCTTTTACATTTAGTTCTAGGATTTATTTCTAATTAATATTTTTATATGGTGTATAAGGTCGAAGTTTATATTTTTTAAATATAGATAACCGTCACTATAGAAAAGATTATTTTCCCCCAATGTTTGAAATAAGTAGACTGAATATAGATGGGTCTGTTATCCCTAGATCAGTGGACTATTTGTTCTGTTATGTTGATCTATATGTGTATCCTTATGCCAATACCATACTGTCTTAATAATGCTTGCTTTGTAATAAATTTTTAAATACAGTAGTTGTCTTCTAAATTTGTTCTTTCTTTTCAAAGTTGTTTGGGCTATTTTAGGTTATTTGCATTTCTATATGAACTACAGAATTCGCTTGACAGTTTCTACCCAAAGTTTGTGGGCTTTTCATTTTGATTGTATCGAAGGTATAGATGAATTTGGGAAGAATTGATATAACAGGACTGAATCTTTGGGTTCATGAACATAACCTGCATTTGTTTACTTATTTCTTTATTTATCTCAGTGTGTTTTGTAGTTTAATGTACAGATTTGCACATCTGTTGCCAGATATATCCCTAAGAATTTTAGTTTTTGATGCTATTGTAGAAGACATATAAAAAATTTTCAAGTTTTTGATCGTTGACCTAGGCATATAATTTTTTAATATACCAACCTTGCTAAACTTAATCATTATCTGGTAACTTAAAAAAGATATTCCTTAGGATTTCCTACATAAGCAATCACGTCATTGTTATAGAAATAACAGTTTTACTTTGTCCTTTTTAGTCTTGATGGCTTTTATTTCTTTTTCTTGCCAAATTTTCTGGCTAGACCTCCTAGTACAGCGTTGAGTAGAACTGGTGTGAGGGAAATCCTTTCCATATTCCTCATCTTTAGGGAAAAGCATTCATTCTTTTACCCATTCTTTAGGTCCTAGCCCCATTGCCCTTCCTAAATTTCTTCTCATCATTTTCCTTCATCACACCTTGTTCTTTTTCTTTGCAATCATATCATGATATGTACCTACATGTTTTTATTAGTCTGTTTAATGTATTTCTTTTCCTTACTTGTCCATGAAGGGAAGGACCATGTGTGTTGTTATCCTGTGTGCATTTTCTGGAACATAATAAGTTTATAAGAAATAGTTTCTGAATTAGCTCTGAATGAATTCACTCTTTCTTGTTGTCTGTCAATGTTCTTTTAAATTAAACATCAAGACATAGCAAATGATACCACATGAGTTATTAACCTTTGAAATAATCATTTTATTTATAAATGATTGAGTTAAAAGCTGATAGCCCACAGTAGTTGCTTTCATGGCTTTGAATATAAACCTTACTGATACAAAATACATTTTCATGAAAATGAATGTGGTTTTTAGAACTAGCTTTAATGTTTGTCTTCCCGTTTTTCCTTCTAGTTACTGGAATATAATAAGGAATTTTGTATTTTTTTTCCAAATTTTACCCATTTTTCTACATTTTCTTAACAGATCTGATCAATCTTCATTATTAAAGACACATATAGTATCTGTTAATTTCTAAGTCCGGCGTGGGTGCTGAGACTATTACATGAATGAACAAAAAGCTTGCATATTTGCATGGAAGCTGAAAGTACAACATTTTCAGATACCATTATACCAGTATCTAAAGAAAAAACTCAGTCCCACGTAGGTTTTTCAGTAGGAGCTTTATCATCAGAGGCCATCCAGATGAAGGAAGGCTTCTGTACCAGATGTACAGAGGTAGACAGTATTGTCTGAGTACCGTCTGAGATCTGGCAAGAATGGATCCAATGAACATAGTTTTCTCCCATGAGCTCCTGTCTTGTTTTCTGTATTCTGTTTGTATCTGAAAAGATTTAGTATGCATATCTTATTTTTATCTTTCGGCTGTCAATCAAAGTTATTAGTGTAGATTTTGTAACTCGGTTCTCAAGTTAGGAGTTTTTGCTGTATAATTTTAATGTTTCTGTTTTTACTTTCCTAAGCAGATAAGTGTAAAAACTTAGACTAATTGATTACTTATTAAACATCCAGCTTGATATTCTTCTTTATATTATTTTAGTTTCAGTTTATATAACAAATGAGGTTACTTATAAATAAAATTTTAAATGCACTAAAGGAGCTATGTAAAATAGGAATTTCGTGTGAAGCTTTTGAATGTGAACATTTTGAACCTTTTACATGGTGGGAATTTGGTATATGATTTTCCTCAAATGAGGTACTTTTTAGTGTTGGTACTTAAGGATACTGATTTCTAAAATTTATATTTCTAAAAATGACATTTTACAGGATCTCAAAGGGAAAAAAGTCATTGAGGCTTTGTATGAGTCAGCATTTCATGGCCTATTTTTAGTTAGTGAATTATTAGCGTGTAATTAGAAATGTTTTTAGATTCTTCATGGCTGACCTACCAATGAATGTAGCACTGCATTTAAAATATATTTCACTTTATGTTCAGACTTAATTGAATTGTTACATTTTGTTTGCTCTGCCTGAAATGAAGGTCACGTGTAAATAAATATACATTTTCCCCTACTGTAGGAAATACTCTCTTAGCATTAGTAGGTTTAGCTTTTTAAGTTAACAACAATAACAACAACAAAGCTCACACCAAATAAACCAAATTTGCTCTATGTCCCACAGATGTATCTTGTGATTTTTCCAGAAGGTACAAGGTATAATCCAGAGCAAACAAAAGTCCTTTCAGCTAGTCAGGCATTTGCTGCCCAACGTGGTAAGTAAAAATTTGACAGTGTTTGAACAAATAAGATAATAACATTTTTAGTTTTTCTTCCTGGAAAAGATACTTTTGTTTTACAATTGAAAGAATGAATGTATTCATTCCTTGAATTAATGTACATATTATCTCTTAGGAAATGAAGTTTCTTCTCCTTAATTCACTTGCATGCTATTATTACATATATCTGAGAAATTGAGTTCAAGTGCTTGTTACGATACATATTCTTGTGCCATGGATTTATTTAAAATCTATCTAAGAACATGATTATGTAGATGGAAGCTTTTTCTACAGTGTAGGTTATGTGTAATGGAGCTTCTGTTTTGTAAGTTGACAGACGTAAGTTGGAGTCCGAACTTGGACTTTTATTAGCTGTATGGTTGCACCTTGCAAGTTGTGTAATGATACTGAGCTTGCTTCTTCATCTCTTAAAAGAACATATGCCTTGTAAGTAGATCTAAATCTGTGTGAGAATTAGATTAGAAAATATGTCAAGTTTCTAATGGAGAAGTTACACAAAGTTGGCTCACAGTGCTTGGAAGCTATTAATGTCCTCAATAATGGTAATGTTCTTAATATCCGTATTTTAGAAAATTGGATAATTGATACACCAATAAGTTATGCAATTTAACCAAATTGGGAAGTATAGAGAAAACAGTGGCTATGCTATGTTCTTAGAGGTGTCTTTGAAGCTTGACTATGATTTAGTATGTGATCTCCAAATGTTGATAGTCACTTACTGAGCAAATACCTTGTTTGTGACATTACGCCAGGGCCTGTGACAGTGTCATCTAATGGAACTTTCTGCAATAATGGTGAAGTTCTTTATCTGTTCTGTCCAGTGTGCTGGCTCCGACCAGTGTGGTTTTTGAGCATTCAACATGTAACTAGTGCATGCAATGAATTTTTAATTTTATTTAATTTTAGTTTAATTAAAAATGATAAGGGGGAACTTTTACAAGGTTCTTACAATATGACATCATTTGTAACAGTACATTTAAAAAATGCCCGTTTGTTTTTAAACACATGTCCTATTGAGGAGTGGTTCAGAATAGGAGGGTTCAGTTTGTCTCTCAATCTGTCAGCTCCCTTTTGACTTTCACTGCTTCCTCTGTCTAGTAGACATCACGTTCTGTCATTTCAGTTGCTCTTTTGCAACGCCATTATCTCTGTTGCCCTTTTCCCATTTATTAAACAGAACAAAATAAAAACCCCTCTCTCTCAAATTTATGTTTTCCTCTTCCTAGCACCCACTTTTCCCCCTTTCCGTGACAGCCAAAGTCTTCTGAATCTGTAGTCTACCTTTGTTGTAAGCACTGTTTTCAGTACTCACTCTGCCCTCAATTTGTTTTGGTCTGATCTGAAATTCTCTCCCTAGACTTATGTGGGGCTGTTCGTTATCCTCCCAACTCTCTGGTGATTACTTCCTAGCCTTCCAGCCTCTTTCTGCTTTTTTCCCTGCTTCATGTGTTACTTCCAATGTCAGGTTTTGGTCTTTTATTAATTTCACTTTTTGTTTCTCATGGTGGTCTTCCTCTAAATCCATGGCCTGAGCCACTGTTTACTTGACTGGTGATGACTCACAAAAGCTTCCTCCCCTCCATATCTCTCTGCCTAACTCTAGACCCATTTGTACAATTGTCCACTAGAGAGCTTCGTTTGACTGGCCCAAAGGGATGTCTCAAACTCAGCATATTGAAGATAGAATTTATCCTTCCAGCCGGGCACGGTGGCTCAAGCCTGTAATCCCAGCACTTTGGGAGGCTGAGACGGGCGGATCACAAGGTCAGGAGATCAAGACCATCCTGGCTAACACGGTGAAACCCCGTCTCTACTAAAAAATACAAAAAAAAAAACTAGCCGGGCGAGGTGGCGGGCGCCTGTGGTCCCAGCTACTCCGGAGGCTGAGGCAGGAGAATGGCGGGAACCCGGGAGGCGGAGCTTGCAGTGAGCTGAGATCCGGCCACTGCACTCCAGCCTGGGCGACAGAGCCAGACTCAGTCTCAAAAAAAAAAAAAAAAAGAATTTATCCTTCCATGCATACACTCATGTTTCTTGTCTTGGTAACTCCATCATTCAGTTTTTTTGCCTAAGTTTTATTCACAGAAAGAACAAATTGATAGCAGTTGCATAGCTCTTATAGGAAACTTAGACATGGAGGAAGAAGCTGTTCATACGGGGTCTGGCAGAAGTGCAGGCACTGCGGTAATGTTTCACCTTTTCTCAGCTGTATGAAGGGTTTTGTTTTAACTCATTTTCCTTGGTATTGTTTTAGATATTTGGCTTTCTAGTGGTTTTAAGGAATTTGGAATTAAATGTATCTTAATCTGCTACCTGAACCCATTAAAGTGGGCCCCTATGGTGGTTTTTTTGTTGTTGTTTTGTTTTGTTTTTAACTGCCATGGTTAAAACCATAGTAGCTAGCGAAGGTGACATACTTAAGCTTTTTGAACTCTCATAATAGAAAACAGAAATGTAATGGTGTGTCTATAATGGCAAACCATATATCTAGAATTTGCATGTTATTCATAGGATGAATAACACTGGCGATTATAGAGATTCGAGAGTCCTTTCAAAACATGAGAACAAAGGGAATAAGCTACAAAGCAATTTCTTTCTTTGTAGACAACTGAATAAACATTATTTTTATGTCTCAAACATCATATGAACAAATTTAGTTGGCAAATAGCAAGCTAATAATAATTTATAATATAGGATATTAATATACTTAATATTGCAAAAGTGCTTCCTAATTAGTAAGAAAAGACATAAACCAGAAAAATGGGAAAAGGGCATGAATAAGAAATTCAAGATATACAAATGACCCACACACTTGAACAAGTATTTCTTCTTTCTCATAATCAAAGTAGAAATTAAATTAATACTTTGAAGCCAACTTCTGAAAGTCAGCATAGCAAACAAGAAAGCTAGTGCTCAGCTCTGGGTGGTAACGGCACTCTCACCCTTAAGAAGGGGTATTTGCTTCCTATGGCTGCTCTCAGGAATTGCCACAAACTTGGTGGCTTAAAACACCACACATTTCTTCTCTTACAGTTGAGAAGTCTGGAAAGGGTCTCGCTTAGCTGAAGTCAAGGTGTTGGCAGAGCTACAGTCCTTTGTGGAGGCTCCTGGGGGGAGGCCCTGTTCTCTTGTGTGGAGTCCTGTGCGTGGCTGAATGCTCTGCTTTCACCACCTTGAAGTTCGTCTGGAAATGGCACTGGGTCGCCCACACCACGGAGCTGACTCTGGTTCTCCCTCCTCCTCACTTGCTCTGAACCTGTGTTTTTGGCTCATTTCTAACCTGTCTTTTCTTGGCCCTTCTGCAGCTCTTGTCTGCCCCAGCCCTGGGGTCTGCCCATCCCAATGCTGGGCTGTTCTGTTCCTGCCCTGCCTTTCCTCAGCCCTTGGCAACCCTGTTTGTTTTTTCCCTTCCTTAGCAGTGGAGAACATTCTAAGATCAATGCTGACTGCCTTCTGCAGCCAAGCCAGGCCATTTCATTTCAGCCCAGCCAAGTCTGTGCGGAGCAGTTTTTATTTTTCTCCTTTTGACTACTCTTATGGTTTTCATGGATTTTTTTTCTCCTCACATTCAAGGATTTTTTGCCTTCAGAAAGTAATGTTTCTCTGGAAACAGTGTACCCAGTGTCCCTTTTGATTTCAAAATCTTAATGTGGACTCTCTTGACTTGATTTCTTTGGAAGAAACTGCTGAAGCTGCCATGTGTAAGAAGAAAACTTTGGAGAAAAATTTTCTTCTTAGACATGGCAGCGTCAACAGTTTCTAAGCTCTTGATTCCATCTACCCTATCTCCATCATTGCGTCAGTCAGCCTTACTTCTCTGCTGGGATTTCTCCCAGCTTGCAAATATACTCCCATTCTGAAATAACTAAGTCTGTAGCTGTGCAAAGAGAAGTTTGGGCCCCTTGCTTTCTTGTATTTGACTCCATCCAGTCTCCAGAAATGTATCCCACTTCTGACTTACCAGTGACCTCCAAAGCATCATATGATTTGTGTCAGTTGTCATATTTGTTAACGTTCAGCATTTTTATAACTTTATAACCAGAAAACAATTTTAACTTTATTGTAGAAATAAACAACGGAGTATTATTTTTCTTTATGAAGATAAATATCACCTCCTCTTCCTTTAAACATTCTCTTCCCTTGGTGTTTGTATTACATTGGTTTCCCCCCTTTTTTTTATTTCCTGGCTTGTCCTATTCCCTGTTATTATTTTTACCTTTTTTTTTTTTTAATATGGATGTTTCCATAGTCTGTATTTCTTGCCTTTTCATCTTCTGCCCTTTATTATTCTCAGCCACTGCCATTACTTCAGTTATCCATTCCCACGATTTCCACATGCTTAGCTTTGGTTGATTCTTGCCATTTTACAGACCATATTTCCAACTACTTCTAGAATGTTTTGTTACTTCAACCTCAGTATGCCCAATTTGAACTCATCTTCTCTCTCCCCCCTTTCTTCCTTCTTTCTTTCACTCTGTCTCCCTTCCTTCTTTTCCTTCCTTTCCTCCCTCCCTTTCTTCCTTCCCTCACTCGTTCTCTCTTGCTCTCTCTCCTTCTCTGTTTCTTTCTGTTTTCTTTCTTTATTCTCCTCCCTCCCTCCCTTCCTTCTCTCGCCCGCTCCCCAACTCCCAGGCTAAAGCAGTCCTCCTGAGTAGTTAGGACTGCAGACACACACATGCCACGGCGCCCAGCTCAATGTTCTCTTTCTTTCCCTGCCGGCTGCCCTCCCACTTCTCTCTTTGCATGGCAGGGGCGTGCACGCCGGCATGCTCTGCATGTCTTCCTCCTGGCCGTTCCCCATCTAGTTATGGCGTGGCCTTGTCTATGCCTTCTGGAGCAGAAGCCTAGTTATTGTTTTTCTCCTTTTCCCCTGTGACCACGTTCAGTCAGTTGCTGATTCACTATATATTTGGTGTTCACTTTATTACATTTTATCTTTTCAGTTTTCACTGCTTCATTCCTAATTCAGGACTTTGTTGCTTTATGACTGAATGTCCAAAACTCTTTGTGAAACTTAGAACTGTTATTCTTTGCACCTAGATTCAGTCTGTTCTTTGGCCTCCAATCCTTGTGCTCCTACAGATCAGTGTTTATTCTGAAGCTTACAGCAGTGTGACCTGGTGTGTTTGTCACACTTAGCCCCTCCTGCTCTGCACAAGTGCTCCAGAGGCCTCCCGGGTCCCTGCTTCTGTACCTTTGTTCACAAGTCCTTCTGCCCGCCGTTGTGTGCTGTATACCTCCACGTTGGCGTCTCTCCAGTGTGCTTTTCCCTGAAGCTTTCACCAATCAGATATGTGTGATTTCAAAAAACCCTGAAGTATGAGTAATATTTTTACCTTCTGAGAATATCTTCTATCTCTTTTAAGACATTCTGTCATGTCCTGTAGCTATTTAAATTTTTTTATTGTCTCATTAATCTTTAACTGATTTATAGTTTCAGAATAGTATCTTATTAATTATGGCATAGAAAAATACTGAACCAGACATTATAAGGTCTTTCTAGCTGTGTGACTTTGAGCAAGATTTTCTCTCTCTGAGCCTCAATTACTTAATTTCTGAGAATCAAGTGAGATAATATATATTAAATACATTGCAGACTAAATTCTGTGTATAAATGTAAAATTCTCTACAGGGATCATTAAAGTTTTTTTGTCCAGTGTATTTTCATTTATTCATAATGTTTCCAAAATGTAATACTAACTGCAAAATTTTAGTTATACTCAACCAGTACCGCAAATGACCCTGAGGGAGAAACTCAGTCAAAGGGTATGCTAGGCCGTCGTTAGCATTAAATAGAAATTCAGGAGCTCTGGAGAGGGAAACAAGGCAAAGCAGGTATCAGAACAGACACTAGATCGTGACCAGGAAGAAGTAACTGAATAGCTACCACATTTCTCTGTTTGGGCTCAGGCCTTTATGTAGTTCCCTGGAAAGTAGTCAGATCTCAATATGGTTGGCTCAAGCTAGAGCAGTTAATTAAGAATATGTCATTATTTGGGTTTCTCTCTATCGAAATTCTAATTGGCCTCGATATTATTACTATAAAATTGTTTTTGTTTTAACTCTTATCACTGTTGAGAGTTGGTGACCGCTTGGTCAGAGGTTGTAAATAATTCCCCGTGTGGACTAGAGTTTATTATGAGCTCTGGTTTAGAAATGGAAAGTGACTTCGGAGTTATCCAAGAAGGGCCAGGTTTTATTTGTTTTAATAGTAAAAGCTTCTCATATTATTCTAACCGTTGGAAATTAATAGACCATTTGTTAATAAATCCAGGAAAGAGTTTGCTGTGGTTTATTTTTTTCTCACCTCACATATTGGCACCTCACTGAACCCACTTTTTGAGCTTCAGTTCCCACCACTGCACTGAAAATATCGATCAAGATGTCATGGACCCTCCATTGTGCCTGGGAGTCATGTCTCAGTTCTGGGCCTTTCAAGTGTCTTCCAGCAAACGCAGCTGAGCACTTTGCTCTTCCTGAGCTGTTTTCTTCTGGCGCACCTGTGTCACCACCACAGTCCCCTTGTTTTTCTTCATCTTCATTGGCTATTCCTTTTCAAGAGTTGGATACTAAAACCTGGACTATGTAGGATTTGGATTTGATACAGAGAATTTGATACAGAAAATGTTTGGAATAATTGAAGCTATTCCCAGTGTATTCCTTCATTAGAAGATTTTTTTTTTAGTTTTGTTTACATATCATTAATGGCTATGATTCATGTCACAAAGCTATTTTTTTTAAACTTTCATGATAATTCATTTCCCTTTATGTTTTAAAAATACTACCTTTCTGTCTTTATTTCCCTACTAACTTACTTGGATTCTAGTAATTAGTTGTTTTAGTGAACACCACAGAGTGATGTTTTGAAACTTTGGACTTCATAAAGTTGGATGAGCTCCAGTAGCAAAGAAGGAAGTGTTAACTAGTTTAATTGACAAATAAATGCTTCCCAGCTTGGTATGTGATTGAGATTTTTGTTGTAAGTTCGTGAATCAGTTTAACTGCCCCTGCCCTGGGGACTAAAGTCAGATATGTGCTTGTGGGAATCTTTGTCTTTCCCACACCACCCTGCATTTTAAAAACTCTTGTGTGGGACAGTCCCACCATGTAATAGCTGTTCTTCCTTACTCAGCTGCTTTCCCTGGAGAGAGGCCAGTAGAAAATCTAGACTAGTTTTGTGTAGTCTATTTTCATGTCACTTATTGAGAACTACTGTTTTCTGTTACATTGTCAGTAAATATTTTAATCAAGGAAAAGGGAGGTAATAGGAAGGAGAGGAGAACAAAATCCTTAACCCTAGTAGGAACCTGATGAATGCAATTTGTTCTGGATAATTGCAGTAGTCCCCCAGCTAAAGAACCTTTTAAAAATATGTCAGATATAGCCAAGAGGAATGAAATCGTATGTTCATGCAAAAGCTTGTTCACGTGCAGCCTTCATTTGCAGTTCCTATGAATGTTCATGGCAGCATTATTCATAATAGCCAAAGTCTGGAAGCAACCCAAACATCCATGAAGCAATGAATAGGTCAACAAAATGTGATCTGTTCACAAGACAGAAAATTACTCAGCCGTAAAAAGGAATGAAGCACTGAGACCTGCAGCCACACAGATGAACCTCAGATCCATGCTGAGTGAAAGAAGCCAGACACAGGAGGCCATGTGCTGTGTGACTGTATTGCTAGGAAATCTTGAGTCACCATGGGCAAGTTGCTATCACCTTTGTTCAGTGGCCAGAAGCGAGGGCACTGATATTTACCCTTGCCAGGGTTTACTAGATTGAAGCGTTTCCAGTAGGCCATAAACTTCCAGCATGGTGACTTGTACATGTAGATATTTGATCAATATATAGCAAATGAATATTGATTTAAACAGAAAAAGGCAAGTGAGAGTGCTTTCTAAACTTAAAGCCCTAAAGATAGGAGGTTGTGGCATTAATAGATTCTGGTGTGTTTATTTGAGGGAATTTAAAAATAATGTAGATGTTCAACAATATATTTTATTGTGGAGGTGTTGTGTAACTAATGACAACATGGAATTGACTTCTCTTCTAGGCCTTGCAGTATTAAAACATGTGCTGACACCACGAATAAAGGCAACTCACGTTGCTTTTGATTGCATGAAGAATTACTTAGATGCAATTTATGATGTTACGGTGGTTTACGAAGGGAAGGACAATGGAGGGCAGCGAAGAGAGTCACCGACCATGACGGGTAAGTGTGTTCATGCACCTGAAATGCCTGCCACGCGATGTATATGGTGCATACATATGTTTATGTAGAATTGAGTTTTGCAAAGTAGGTTAAGTGAACTTTTTTCCTTCATTACATTTACCCGGTGTATTTTTCAAGATGTTATTAAGATGTAACAGTTGAAATTTCATTAGTCCTGCAAAGTGCGGTGTTTCTTGGTTGTCGTATTAGTCCTGTGGACTAACCAGTTATCGTTAATCCGGCCCCTTTCTCCTCAAAGTTCACACATACAAATGGAGCGCTCTGTAAAGGGGAGGAAGGCGTGAAGAAGGAGCACGCCCCTGGCAGTACTGAGGTGCACATTATTAGTGCTGCCCTTTTGCTGTATTTTTCATAAAATATTTATGAAATTTGGTGTCATTGTGACAAGAAGAAATACAGTTAAGTGTGACCTTTTTTTTTGTCAAACATGTTAGGTTTTAAGAACCTTTGAGCTATTGTCAGATATATTCTTATTCTACCGTCCCTCCCTTCTTATAAAAAAGTGGCATATTAATATTTTTCTCTTTTAAACTATTGAAGGAGTTATTTACCTATTTTTGCATTTGAAAACAAGACATTTAGTTGTTCAGCAAGATTGTCATTAGTTTATTAAACATAGTTTAAGATTAAACAAGTGTTTATAACCAATGAAAAACAGATAGACTCCCCATTATAACTTTGTTTAAATGCTGCTACTTTTATCATGTCCCCTCCTGTCTAAGAACCCGTTGGTTCAGCAGAGTTCATGGGTAATGCCAGCCTCTATAGCCTGCTTTCAGAGGACTGTGTTCCAGCCTTGAGCTCTGCCTTGCCTTCGCCTCGTCCTGCACTGTGCCGTGAAGCCTCTGCCATGGTGAACCTGGCTGACTGAGTCCTCCTGCACCTCATGCATATTCAGTAGTCAAAGACTTTGTGTGGCCAATCCTGCTTTCCACAGGAAACCACCCTCTCTTTTGTTGCCCTCATCCAAGCCTACTGTTCCCCCAGAGTGATAGGTGGCGCCTTTCCCAGCATAGCACTGTGCCTTCTACCCCTGCTCTCGCAGTACTGCTGTGGCACTGACGGCATGTGTTACAGTGCTGGCACTTAGCACAGGGCTCTGTCTTTCTCTCTTCCCAGCTGCATCGCAAGTGCCCTGAGGAATCCAAAACCCTCTTTGAGTTGCATTGCCTGGGTTTCAACCTCCCACTGCCCTGCTTATCCTCTGCTACATGTGAGCTGACTGTGGCTTTGGGGTGGTCACTGCCTCTGTGTGTTCATTACAAATTGTGTCTCTTTTCGAAAGGTTGACCTTTCTGACACCCAGATACCAAAAAGAAAATAAAATCTTACCACTTCAGTCAAGGATAAAGTATTTCTGAATTAAAGGAAAAATACACCAGAGTAAAATCAGGATTGAAAGACAAACTGGGAAATTATTTGCAACTTAGATCATAGAAAAGGGGTCATTTCCTTCATGTATAAAGTACACTTACAAATTGATAAGAAGATGACTGATAACTAGAAAGAAAAATGGGTAAAGGACAAGAACAGACATTTTACATTTAACCTCATTCATAAGATAAGTGCAAATTAAAACTACAGGGGATACCTTTTTTTTTTTTTAATCCATTAGATGGACAAACATCCCAAGGTTTGATCATAGGCTCAGTGGGTGAGATTAAAGTATTAACAGGCATTTTTATACTTTGCTGTTAGGAATGCAATATAGTATAAATCTCTGTAGAAGTTGCTTTGGACATTTATCTCAGATATACAAATGCATTCACATTTTACATTTAGCATTCCCACTTTCTGAGATATTATGCTACATGTATACCTGTGCACATAAGACATAATAATAACACATTTTTCCTTTTAGTGTGTTGCTTTTAACCCGTAGCTTGAAAAACCCTGCTTTCATTGTTTTTTTGTTTTCTGTCACTGACTCAGCCCTGCTTTCAGTTGTTTATATGAATTGATGGGTGTTCTGGTCTGGTTATAATCTACTTTAGATTAATAGTCACTTTAAATTATATGAAATCTGGTATAAGTTGTGTTAGGTATAAAATTCTGTAACTTGGAATACTCTAAGTACTTTGTGGCCAATTTCATTAGTATTAAATGTTATCTATATATAGCAGGCGATTTAATATTCATATTTTATGGTGCAATTAAGAAATAATTTTTTTCATGAAGTTGTTAGATTGTTGATGTGCCGTGGCCCAGTGTTTCTCAAAGCATTCTGGGGGATCACTGTTTGTCAGTATTAGCTGCAGTGATTGTTGAACATGCACAGAGCCTCTGCTCCACTCCACGTTGCTACCAGGACGCTCTACAGGGAAGCGGTAGAAGCTGCAGTGCTAACAAATGCTACAGGAATTCTTGCGGTCACCTCCATGAGGTCTCATGTTGAAGAGAGAGGCAGCCAGTAGTGTCCCTTGTCCTTCCCGTTTTATGGTGTAAGTTTCATTTTAAGGGAGGTATAAATCAAAGCCCACCTGGGCATTCTCGCATGGTTCACTCCTTCTTGTCATCATGGAAGATGTCATTGCGGCAGAGATGAGACAAGGTAGTTTGATTACTATTGATTTTTTTTTAATTATATTTCTGAAATGGCTGGTGTAATATAATAAACTGTGTGCTTAAGGACAACATTTGATATTCTATTTAAGTATTGTGTGTGATCCTAGTTAAGTTTTTTCTACCAGTATTTTCATATTACAACATATATACTCTCCATGTCTATTCATATTTTTATATTTAAAAACATGGAGGCCAGGCGCAGTGGCTCATGCCTGTAATCCCAGCACTTTGGGATGCCAAGGCAGGTGGATCACAAGGTCAGGAGTTCTAGGCCAGCCTGGCCAACACGGTGAAACCCCATCTCCACTAAAATACAAAAATTAGCTGGGCACAGTGGCAGGCGCCTGTAATCCCAGCTACTTAGGAGGCTGAGGTAGGAGATTCACTTGAACCCGGGAGGCAGAGTTTGTAGTGAGCTAAGATCGTGCCACTGGACTCTAGCCTGGGTGACAGAGCAAGAATCTGCCTCAAAAAAAAAAAAAAAAAATGGATCAGGGAAGAGGGGATTACAGATAACCCAAAAGAAGAAGAAAAAATCTCCACAAGTTCACCTGTCCAGCTGTAACCCCAGTTAACAGTTTGGATATTTTCCTTTAAATCCTCTTTTTTATAATGTCTGTATATTGGAGAGAGTATGTGCCTTTATGTGTTTTTTAAAGATGAGATTGTGTGTGTGTCTATAGCTCCTGTTCTTCATATTTTCTTGTGTGTCATAAACAGCTGTGCATGTCAGTATATATACTTCCATAGCTTTTTTTTAAAAGGCTATATAGTGTTCATTGATGTGATTTAACAGCAGTTATCTACCCAGCTTCATCCTGTTGGTTATGGGTCCTGTGTGTTGCCTTCAGAGCAAATGGGACTTGGTTTCTACAGCAAATAGACCTGTAACCCATACGAATACTTGGAAGACTTTCTGTATTACCCAAGCATATCAGTGTACTTTAGTGCCTACTAGAAATTTATAGGTAGAAAAACAGTTATACCTTAGAGTATTTTTTCCTAGATTCCCTAAGGTGCTATAGGGTAATTTTTACTCAGGTAATATGAACTATGCTTCAACTAAGATAGCTTTTGCAAATGTGGATATATAAGTACTCTATTAAATCTATAGGAAGTATTTATGCCACTTATTTCCTGCCTTCAGTGTTAGAACCTCCTAAATGTCATTTGACATTGAACTGCTTTCCACTTTGTTGCCTGCTCCTCTCATAGTCCCTATCTGGGTCCTGAACCTTGGGGACTTGGCTATTACAGCCCCACCATGCCTACGCTGGGCCTTGGTCCTCTCTGAGACTTAGTTTCTTCATCTTACAAGGAAATAATAACAGCCCCTGCCTGCGTAGAATTGCAGAGATTGAATGAAATAATCAACGTACTTAAAAGCATGCTGTAAACGCATTCTGAGCACATGTAAGTTTTAGGAAAAACAAAAGGACCCATGCAGATTTTGGAGTCCTTTCCTCACAGCAGCACTGCCCCTTCTTCCAAAGCTGGCGTCTTAGTAGAGGCCCTGCCACGTCCTGAGCACTGTACTCCACGAAGCTTTCTATTCCTGACATTCGAAATGCAGTCTGTTCCATCTTCCTTACAGTCTGTGTGCCAGCGCTTGAAATATTGGGTGTTTGCAGTGCTGACCAGATGATTAGTTAATTATGGAAATGTTGAGGTGGAGATCTAGACAATTCAGTGAAGGCAGGGAAATTAGTATTGGAATCTGTCTTTTTATGTATCAGAAATAGAAATAAGATAGGGTGAGAAGTAATATGTGGCTAAAACACTATAATAGCTAACACATAGTGCATACTGTGTGCCAAGCACTCCTGTAGGTGCTTGAAATCTTCTTGGAGTGACCCTTTCAGTGGTGCTATTATTATTATCCCTATTTTATAGACTTGGACACTTAGGCACAGAGAGGCTGACAGAGTTGCCCAAGGTTAGCCCAGAGGTGGAGACCCAGGCTACTTGACTGCACCGTGTGTGCTCTTCCCTAGGGCGCAGTTCTGCTGCTGAAAATGCTTTTTAAGCAGTTCTTTGATTTTTCAGATGATAGTACTGTAGGAAAATTAAGACAAAAATATTGAAAAATTAAAATCTTTGTTTACTGTTTCGCACATGTGTTATTAAAGCCAGTTTACTCCTGGAAGCGTATAAGAATACAGGGTATTTTTGATCACCTAAATGCTGCATGTTACTGAGAGCTCCACACTGAAGTCAAGAAGAGCAGTTGCAGAGAGTACTTAGCAAAAACGGGAAGTGTGTGGGGTTGAAAGAGCAAAGACAAGTGTTCCTCGGACAGTGGAGTGTAGGATTCATCATTTCTCAGAACACGTTTTTGAACGCGTTTTCAATTTCAGGCAAAAGGTCTCAGTCTCCCACTCGGCACACCTCCCTACCTTAGTCAGCTCTTAAATCTTACGAATATTTCTTTGTTCTCCAAGGAACTTAAATATGTTAACATTCTTACCTTTCCACAAGGAGCCACCTACAAAGAAGGGAGTTTCTTTTTTTTTTTTTTTTTTTTTTTTTTTGAGACGGAGTCTCACGCTGTTGCCCAGGCTGGAGTGCAGTGGCGCGATCTCGGCTCACTGCAAGCTCCGCCTCCCGGGTTCACGCCATTCTCCTGCCTCAGCCTCCTGAGTAGCTGGGACTACAGGCGCCCGCCACCGCGCCCGGCTAATTTTTTGTATTTTTAGTAGAGACGGGGTTTCACTGTGGTCTCGATCTCCTGACCTTGTGATCCGCCCACCTCGGCCTCCCAAAGTGCTGGGATTACAGGCTTGAGCCACCGCGCCCGGCCAAGAAGGGAGTTTCTAGGCTCAAAGTTCTTTCTTGGGATAGATAATAGCCTCATCTGTTGTGCAATCGAGGCTGAAAAAGACTGTCTCCTTTTTTCAAATTAGCAAATCTTAAAAACTACAGTTGTTTACAGGGCTCATGGCTATTCCACAGTAAGAATTTTGGTTATTTTACCAATTATATAATATGTTAAAATATGGCAGGTATCAGGAAAGCAAGGAGTAGCAATGATTAGAAACCAATGGCCAAGTTAGAGAGGAGGGGCGGTTGCTCCCGCAAGTTTGTTGTGGCTGTGTAGCAGTCAGTGACGAGAAGCTGTGTGTCAGGCGACGAGAAAGGAGTTGAGGATTATCAGGCGCCTGTGAGTGCCCAGCTGTGTGCCCGGTAAAGAGGTGCCATCGTGAACCAGACCAGCTTCCTCTCGGCCCCTGTGGCGCTCACAATCTGGTGGGGAGGCAGCAGTCACCGTGGTGACAGGTGACACACTAGGATGGGGGCTGGTGGTAGTAGGCATTTTGGAGTCCCTTCAGAGAGGTGAGTATGGACTTAGAGGAGGCTCCAGCTTCCTATTCCTGGGCTGCGTATAGCACTAAAAGTTGTCACATGAAAAATTACATTTGGTACTATTGATTTAACTTACTGACTTACGTAATTGTAGTCGACTTAGAAATTATAACATGCTCTTCTACTTCAGCTTGAAACCCCCAACCACCAGTTTATAATCCTTATTTTTTTTTAACTTTTGTTTATTTTTGCTAAGGAATCTGTACTTTTCCATCATTTCACAACTGTTTTTGTCCTATTACCTTATTTCCATCATGTTACTTTATATGACCATGAGTTCTAAAATAGGACAAAATGAATTATTTTTGTTGTTTGCTAGAATTTCTCTGCAAAGAATGTCCAAAAATCCATATTCACATTGATCGTATCGACAAAAAAGATGTCCCGGAAGAACAAGAACATATGAGAAGATGGCTGCATGGCCGCTTCGCAGTCAAAGATGAGTGAGTAGCAACAGTGCCACCGCTTCTGGAACTTCAGTGCAACTAGATTTCAGTAGAGTCAACAATTTGAAACCAGTGTTAATAGTTGTATTGTCTCAAGAATACATTTTATAAATCCAAATCAAATTTTATGCGTATCTGATCGTGTTTTAAACTTGTACAAATCACTCTAAAAGAACTTGTTACCGTGGGCCCATCTACTTTCATTGATAGTATTTCTTTGACAATACTACATGATAACATAGCAAATTAAATTAAAAACAACAACAAACACACAAAAAAACTTTTCAGTGTCAGATGCCCGGACCTACCTCTCAGGTCACATAAAGTGGTGTTACTGTGTGAGGACAGCTGCTGGGCCGGTGTGCACAGAAAAGCAAGGGAGGGGAAGAGGACTGTGCTGACTTGCAGGCAGACATGACGCTGTTATATTGGAAATAGAAGGGGCAGTTGGCAGGGTTATATCCACAATGTCTTCTGTGGTTAATTATATTCAGAAATTTTAGCCAATTGTTCTATTCTCTTAATATATATTTTCTTCTCAAGAAACTATCATTGTTCTTCTTTTCCTTGTTTTACAGTGAAATGTTTTTAATTAACCCTCCTGGATTAACTTTACTAGGTGAAAATGATTAAAAGTGTGATAGGTTAAAAATGAAACTTTAAGCTTCTATTTTTCGTTGACTCTCAAGTGTACATGATGTAATTTATTAAGCCAGCCATTCAGGACCACTTTGGCCATGGAAGAAATTTAAAAGTAAGATCTGCATGTATTGACATGAAAATGTGTTCTCAGAAAAAAGACAAATGTATTTAACGTGCTACTTATTTTATAAGTATTTATAAATATTTAGAATGAGTCTGGACATTTTAAAACAATGATTATCGCTACGGTGTGTGATTTATAAAGCAATAGAGGTGCTTTTCCTTTCAGTGTTTTTGTGTTTTAGATTATTATGTTGGGTATGTTCTGCTATTATAACTTTACAAATCTTATGTAAGATGGTAAAATGAATTACTATGCTGTTTTCCTTCTTTCACCTGCCTTTCTAATTCCATGGGAATAAAGGTGTTTTTGGGACAGACCAGGTGCAGTGAGCAGTCCATATCCATGGATTCCACATTCGTGGATTCAACCAAGCACAGATCAAAAACACTCAGAAAAAAAGGGGGCTGACTGTGGTGGCTCATGCCTGTAATCCCAGCACTTTGGGAGGCTCATGCGGGCAAATTGCTTGAGCCCAGAAGTTCAAAACAGCCTGGGCAACATGGCAAAACGCTGTCTCTACAGAAAATACAAAAATTAGCCAGGTGTGCACCTGTAGTCCCAGCTACTCAGGAGGCCGAGGTGCGAGGATCTCCTGAGCCTGGAAGGTTGAGAATGCAGTGAGCTATCGTTGCCCCACACTCCAGCCTGGCAACAGAGTAAGGCCCTGTCTCAAAAAAAAAAAGGATTTGGGAGGATGTGTATATGTTATATTCAAATACATGCCATTTTATTCATATATCTGGGACTTGAGCATCCTTTGATCTTGGTCCCTGCTGGGTATCCTGGGACCAGCCTCCTGTGGATACAGAGGGACCGCTGTCTAAGAACCGCTGGTCCTATCTTTGACTTCTGGTGGAATAGGAGCTCCACATAAAAAGGAGGAGAAGCTGCAGCGGGTTATTAGCCATTTGTGAGTCAGGTCACTGTAAAACTTTATAGATCAAAAGTTTAAAAGACAAAAAGAATTCTCATAAAATGGCTTAAAACCACCTGTTGAAATATTACATATATAATTCATGTATACTAGTCATAGAGCATATTAAAGATATTTTAAAAGACTAGAAACTTCTATTAATCCAAATTTCTGGATGTTTCCTTATTCATCCTTATTTTCCAAGGACCTGCATAACTTTTCCAGCATGTAATAGCTACCTAATTGATATTTTTTGAATTGAAATACTGAAGTGACTAAAATCCAAACCTTTTTCATTCTGGCCATAGGATGCTTATAGAATTTTATGAGTCACCAGATCCAGAAAGAAGAAAAAGATTTCCTGGGAAAAGTGTTAATTCCAAATTAAGTATCAAGAAGACTTTACCATCAATGTTGATCTTAAGTGGTTTGACTGCAGGCATGCTTATGACCGATGCTGGAAGGAAGCTGTATGTGAACACCTGGATATATGGAACCCTACTTGGCTGCCTGTGGGTTACTATTAAAGCATAAACAAATAGCTGTCTCCAGACAATGGGATGTGCTACATTGTCTATTTTTGGCGGCTGCACATGACATCAAATTGTTTCCTGAATTTAATAAGGAGTGTAAATAAAGCCTTGTTGGTTGAAGATTGGATAAAATAGAATTTGTGACGAAAGCTGGTATGCAATGGTCTTGGGCAGACATACCTGGTTAATACAACTTTAGCACCGGGGCTGCTGGAAGGGTAAAAGCTAAATGGAGTTTCTCCTACTCTGTCCATTTCCCATGAACTAATGACAACTTGAGAAGGCTGGGAGGATTGTGTATTTTGTAAGTCAGATGGCTGCATTTTTGAGCATTAATTTGCAGCATATTTCACTTTCTCTGTTATTTTCAGTTTATTACAACCTGACAGCTCTAAGGTCTTATTACTAAAGTATTTAGTATCTTGCAGCTAGCTAATATTTCATCTTGTGCTTATTTCTACAAGTCAGTGAAATAAATTGTATTTAAGAAGTGTCAGGATGTTCAAAGGAAAGGGTAAAAAGTGTTCATGGGGAGAAAGCTCTGTTTAGCACATGATTTTATTGTATTGCGTTATTAGCTGATTTTACTCATTTTGTATTTGCAAAATAAATTTCTAATATTTATTGAAATTGCTTAATTTGCACACCCTGTACACACAAAAAATGGTATAAAATATGAGAAAGAAGCTTAAAATTGTGATTCTGATTCATTATAGCAGAACTTTAAATTTCCCAGCTTTTTGAATATTTATGCTATTAGTACTCCCCTATGTCTGTGCCATAAGTGCTTGAAAACATTAAGGTTTTCTGTTTTGTTTTTTTTTAATATCCAAATAGTCAGTGTGCACCTTGGTTGGACCCCAAGTTCACAAGATTTTTAAGGTGACGAGAGCCTGCAGACATTCTGCCTAGATTTACTAGCATGTGCCTTTGCCTTCTTCTCTTTGATGGAACAGGATGTTCAGAAGTCACGTTTCTGTGATGTGGTGGATTCCCACTGGGCTCTGGCCCTTTTCCTTTGGATCCCGTCAGCGGTGCCGCTCAGCGGCTTGCACGCAGACTTGCTGGGAAGAAATGCAGAGCCAGCCTGGGCTGCCCACTTTCAGAGCTGACCTCTTTAAGCCCTTGTGAGTGGGCTTCACCAGCTACTGCAGGGGCATTTTGCATTTGTCTGTGTCAAGAAATTCACCTTCTCAAGCCAGTGAAATACAGAATTAATTCATCAGGACTGAACGAATTTGTTTATTTCCCATTAGGTTTAGTAGAGCTACCCATTAATATGTATCACCTTAGAGCAAGAGCTTTGTTCCAGGAACCAAATCACAATTTTCAGCCATGGAACAATATATCCCATGGGAGAAGACCTTTCGGTGTGAACTGTTCTATTTTTGTGTTATAATTTAAACTTTGATTTCCTCATAGTCCTTTAAGTTAACATTTCTGCTTACTGCTACTGGATTTTTGTTGCAAAAATATATCAATGGCCCACATGAAACATACGAATTGGATCATGATAAGCAAAATGAAAGAAATAATGATTAAGGGAGAATCAAGTGACTGTGTTACACTGCTTCTCCCAGGCCAGAGAATAAACTGTTTCAAGCATCGTCTTTGAAGAGTCGTGTGATGTGAATTGGTTTAGAATGGACGCACACATCCATGCACGCTCAGGATACAGTCGGCCTAATCATCAGTGGGGCATGGGTAAAACTTAAGAAAAGTTTCCTCATGCCAAATTCTAATTTTCTCTTACCTGTAAAGTAAAATTTAGATCGATTCCATGTCTTTGTTAAGTACAGGGATTTAACATATTTTGAATATAATGGATATGTTCTAAATTTGAACTTTGAGGGGCAATACTATTGGAATTATGTGGATTCTAACTCATTTTAACAAGGCAGTCTGACCTGCATAAGATCACTTGAATGTTATGTTTCATAGAACTATACTAATCTCACAAACGGTCTATAAAATATAGTAGTTGAAAAAATTTTTGTATCAAAATGTTTGGAAAATTAGAAGCTTCTCCTTAACCTGTATTAATTCTGACTTGAATTATTTTCTAAAATTAAGAGCCGTATACCTACCTGTAAATCTTTTCACATATCATTTAAACTTTCGTTTGTATTATTATTGATTTACAGCTTAGTTATTAATTTTTCTTTATAAGAATGCCATCGATGTGCATGCTTTTATGTTTTTCAGGAAAGGGTGTGTTTGGATGAAAGTAAAAAAAAAAATAAAATCTTTCACTATCTCTAATGGCTGTGCTGTTTAACATTTTTTGATCCTAAAATTCACCAACAGTCTCCTAGTACATAAAATAGGCTTAATGACTGGCCCTGCATTCTTCACAATACTTTTCCCTAAGCTTTGAGCAAAGTTTTTAAAAATACACTAAAATAATCAAAACCGTTAAGCAGTATATTAGTTTGGTTATATACATTCATCTGTAATTTATAAGATGCATGGCCAATGTTAATTTGCTTGACAATTCTGTAATCATTAAGTGATCTCAATGAAACATGTCAAATGCCTGAAATTAACTAAGTTGGTGAATAAAAGTGCCAATCTGGCTAACTCTTAGACCATACATACTGATAGTTTTTCATATGTTTCATTTCCATGTGATTTCTAAAATTTAGAGTGGCGACAATTTTCCTTGCTATGGGTTGCATAAGCTTTATTTTTTCCTTTGTTTATAATTACATTCTTTGAATAGGTCTGTGTCAATCAAGTGATCTAACTAGACTGATCATAGATGAAGGAAATAAGGTCAAGTTCAAAACCAGCCTGGGCAACATAGCGAGAACCTGTCTACAAAAAAATGAAAAAAAATTAGCCAGGCATGATGGCAGTGCAACTGTCGTCCCAGCTACTTGGGAGGGTGAGGTGGGAGGATCGCTTCAGCCCAGGAGGTTGAGATTGCAGTGAGCCAGGTCATACCACTGCACTACAGCCTGGGTAACAGCACGAGACCCCATCTCTTAAAAAGGAAATATAGAAATATAAAATTTGCTTATTATAGACACACAGTAACTCTCAGATGTATACCACAACAAATGTGAAAAGAGAAATGTCTATCAAAGCAGTATTTTGTGTGTATAATTGCAAGTGCATAGTAAAATAATTTTTAACCTTAATTTGGTTTTAGTAGTATTTAGATTGAAGATTGAGTAAAATATTTTCTTGGCAGATACTCCATATCTGGTGGAAAGCTACAATGTCCCTGTAGTTTTGCACAGCTTGCTTTATAAACAAGATTTTTTTCCCCTCCTTATGTGCCAGTTTTCATTACGAGTAACTCATACTTTTTGATTAAAGAACTTGAAATTACATTATCGCTTAGTATAATTGACATTATATAGAGACTATGTAACATCCAATCATTAGAATGAAAATTAGTACTTTGGTCAAACTAATATTTAGAACATTCACATATTTATCAAATATTCATGTAATTAACTGAATTTGAAACCTTTAATTCAACTATTATGGAGTGCTTGTACGATCACTAATTTACTCAGTTTAGAGTAGCTACAACTTTTCAATATTTGACATCTTTCCCAATTTGTGTATGAAAAGTAAATCTATTCCTGTAGTGACTGGGGAGTCATACATGAGGTCAAAGACATATACCTTGTTATTATAATATGTATACTATAATAATACCTGGTTATCCTGAGCAGAAAAAAAGTTATTTTTAAGAAAGTCACTTCAAATAGAAAGCTGAAGTACTTATAATGTACTGAGGGTTCGCTAATATGTGGAACAAACTTTTAATAAAATGTTTATTGATGTTGAAACAGATCAGTTTTTTCATCCGGATTATTATTGGTTCATGATTTTATATGTGAATATATAAGATATGTTCTGCAATTTTATAAACATTCATGTCTTTTTTTTAAAAAGGTGCTATTGATATTCTGTGTCTCCAGCAGGCAAGAATACTTGACTGACTCTTTTTGTCTCTTTATGGTATTTTCAGAATAAATTCTGACTTATGTTACTGGGATTATTGGTGCCTCATTAATTCAGCAATAAAGGAAAATATGGATCTCAAAAGTTGGTGATAAAAAGTTATTTCATATATATGTGATAAAGTTTACATGTTTTATATATATGTTATATTGCCAAATATGGCTATTAAATATTACATAATATTTTAAAGGTTCACTTTGTTGTGATACTAGACAAGCAGTGGCCTAAGCCTCTTGCGGGCATCATCTCATCTCACTGTCATCACAAACCCCATGCCACAGCGTAGCTTGACCACTAGAAGTAATGCATCTGCAGGCATACTGCCAGGTTTTGGATACTGTTTGTACCAACAGATACCTTATCAAGGTAAATCCCAGACTAAAAGAGTTGGTGCTGTGTCACTACATGCATAACTAAATACATTTCCTGCCGGGCACGGTGGCTCACGCCTGTAATCCCAGCACTTTGGGAGGCCGAGGCAAGTGGATCACTTGAGGTCAGGAGTTTGAGACCATCCTGGCCAACATGGTGAAACCCCATCTCTACTAAAAATACAAAAATTAGCCGAGCATAGTGGCGGGCACCTGTAATCCCAGCTACTCGGGAGGCTGAGGCAGGAGAATCACTTGAACCCTGGAGGTGAAGGTTGCAGTGAGCCAAGATGGCGTCATTGCACTCCAGCCTGGGCGACAAGAGCGCGACTCTGTATCAAAAAAAAAAAAATTCCTCTCCTGTTTGATCTTTCCCTTACCTGTAAAGAGGGGAGAATATGTATTTACTTCATAGAGTTCAGGGAAATGATTCTCACTAGTTTGAGACTCTAGGTATAAAAATACAATTTTATATAATTTCAACACCAGTGTGAGAGATTGTTCTTCCTAAACCATTTCAGTTTTATTTGCTGTCTAAAATGTGTGAACAAGTAATTGTCCGTTATTTTCTGAAGTGTTTTGGAACTCAGCACTTGACTGTGAGGAGTGTTTGTTACTAAACATCTTTCTGGTTATTTAAGCTCGTGTATCTTGTGTTCTGTGAAGACATGCAGAGCTACTTTCTGTCTGGGTCACAGGTCAGTTCTTGATAATTTTCAGACAATGAACCAGTTTTCATTTGTCCATGACCACCTTTATTCTTTTTCCTCAACTGCACCCATCTTGTGAGAGGTCTTTCAGTTGATTGCAGAGAAGATGGCGGAGAAGAGCCGGAATTCCCATCCACCACCGCCATCCCAATGTTTTATCATTGGCTAGAGTGGAAAAGAGCAGTAACTACTGTGGGAGATCATTTGTTTATGTAATGGAAACAAAGATGAGGAAAGAACCTGACTTAGATCAGAGAACTGATGTATTTAGATTCTTTTTTTTTTTTTTTAGACAGAGTCTTGCTCTGTTGCCCAGACTGGAGTGCAATGGCGTGATCTCAACTCACTGCAACCTCCATCTCCCTGGTTCAAGCAGTTCTCCTGCCTCAGCCTCCCGAGCAGCTGGTCTCAAACTCCTGACCTCAGATGATCCACCCGCCTTGGCCTCCCAAAGTGCTGGGATTACAGGCGTGAGCCACTGTGCCTGGCCCTATGCATTTGGATTCTTAAGGAGCACTTTCAAATTAAATATCAATTGAAGAGAACTAGAACTGAAGAATTTCTGTGTCAAACTGTTTAGCAAGTGTGAGTAGAAGCTGGGAGATGTGTCCTGGAATGAATGAATGCCATCTGTAAAATACCATACATATGTTATGATGTTATTGTTTGCTTGCCTTGGTTGATTTGGTTTTACTCTGAAATAATTTTCAATATGATCATTGGAATTTGGCCATCTAGTAGAAAGTCAGGCAAAGTTAATAGCTATCTTCCTTAAAGATTTCTGAGGTTGGGATTAAGGTAGTGTTCCCAAGGTGTTCTAAAACGGCAGCCAGAGCTGTGCACTCACTTCACAAATTTGAATTCCTGCTCTGTGTTAGGCGCTGTGCTAGGGGCTTAGCTAGCAGTTATTTCTGGAGGTTCCTGTGTATGGTGTGAAGAAAGCTTGACAAAGACTCTAGTGAAGCCGAAGACATAGTAGGGAATGAAAGCAAGGCATCACCACTTCCTGTGAGGACACGTTACTGCACAGGCACGTTACTCTCATCTCTACCATGTTCCTTGTTCAGGTTTTGGCAGAGCCCCTAAGCATATGCCCAGGAAGGGATCTATGTGGAAGTTGGCTTTTTCTGATGCATTCGATGTTAGCTGGTTCTCGATGGTCAGTGATTCTTGGCTGAATCCAGAAGGGTGAAAACAGTTGCTGCTCCGGTTTAGTTGAGTTCGAGCATGGTGGCACATCAGGGTCACATCACTGATGACACCATCAGTAACACACTGTGTTTCTCTTAAAATAGGGGCTTTCTGTTGTCCAGATGATTGAAACACAAGGTTCTTTATAACTCATTCTATGTTTCAGTGTTTCTTGTTTGGGAAGGAGATTTGGAGAGGAGTGACTGGGAGTAGATGGAGAATTGGGCTTATGGACATGGATTCCAGAACCAGGACACTTAGGTTTGAGTCCCTGCCCTGCCCTGCCACACCACTAGCCAGCAAGGGACTGTGGTCAGTTTTTTATTTTTTATTTTTATTTTTTCAGACAGCGTTTCACTTTGTTGCCCTTGCTGGAGTGCAGTGGCGTGATCTCAACTCACTGCAAACTCCACCTCCTGGGTTCAAGCTATTCTCTTGCCTCAGCCTCCCGAGTAGCTGGGATTATAGGTGCCCGGCACCATGCCTGGCTAATTTTTGTATTTTTTTTTTTTTAAATAGAGATGGGGTTTTGCCATATTGGCCAGTCTTGTCTCAAACTCCCGGCCTCAAGTGATCCACCTGTCTTGGCCTCCCAAAGTGTTGGGATTACAGGCATGAGCCACCGTGCCCGGCCTTGTAGTCAGTTTCTTAATCTCTGTGCCTCAGTGTCCTGAAATATAGAATGAAGATAACAGTGATGGAACCTACCTCACAGGCATGTGAGGATTAAATGAAATCATCTATGTGAAGCACTGGATTAGTGCCTGTCACATTCTGAGCACGCAAATGTGAGCAATTTTTGTTACTACTACAACAATTCTGTGATATGATGGTGACAACCTGCCTTCCTCTCCAGAAGTCCAAGATGAAATTGGGTAGCTGGACTATCTAAAATTCTATTACATTTGTACCTTTTATTGTAAACCACCTCAAATACTCTGTGTGTATATATGTGTGTGTGTGTGTGTGTGTGTGTGTGTGTATGTATACATTTAGGTTTTTGGTATGTTGTTCTAATGGGGCATGTAACAAATACAAAATAGACATTGTCAAGTGAAATGAAGTATACAAAAAAAAAAAAAAACCCTGAAAATGTACCCCCTCTTCTTGTGTACTAACATCTTTATCCTTTTTGTTTCCATATCTCCTCCCCTATTTCTGTTTCCAGAAGTTGACATAAATGAAAGATAATGAGATTAGAAAGAAATCCAATATAAAGTACGCCTCCATGTGTCTAAGTACCTGGTGGTGTCTGGCTCTGTTCTCTCGAACATGGTTTTTATTCCTGCACCCACTCTTACTGGGTCGTGGATAGATTTTGGTTCCTGGTATATTTTATGACTTGACTGGCAGCTCCAGTCTAACATAAAACTGGCAATAGAACTTAAACTGAGCTTGGCCTCAGAGCGGTACAGTGAACAAAAACATTGTTCTGAGGGTCAGGAGATCTAGAGTTGTGATTGGGTCCCAAGCATGTAGTAGTGGGTCTCCTCTTTCTGGACTGCAGTGTCCCCTGAGATGCGACTGCTAAAGACCTTCCCATCCTACAGTTTCATTCCGCATGTGTTCCCTGGTGTTCTGCCAGTCACGTGGGCCCAATGCCTGGTGCATCTTCAACCACCCCTACCACCTGTCTCTCCAAGCAAGTCTACTTGGTGGTTTCTTCATCCAGTCTCCATCTGCTTCCTCTCTGCCTTCATCCCTCAGCACCCTCCCCACCCCCAATGTCCATTACCACTGAGCTCAAGGCAATGCAGCCAACAGCTTCCCCAGTTGCTCTGTTAGGACCTGTGAGCCACATACCCACCCTCCACATCAGCACTTCCCAGTATGACAACCGGAGCCCCATGTGGCTATAGAGCCCTTGAAATCAGAGAAGTTAGTGTAAAATGCCAGATTTTGGAAAATAAGTACAAAAATGAACAAAATAGTTCATTAATCTTTATGTTGATTACACATTTTAGTGATATTTTGGACATACTGTCCTCAAACTATATTAAAGTTAATTTCACCTTTTTTAAATGTGGCTACTAGAAGGTTTAATATTCGCTCTTTGGCATTATATCTCCATGGGGCAGACCTGATGTACAAGATGACTTAAAGGGGAGGAACTTTCACCCCAGCTTTTGTGTCTCAAAACTACTATGATTCCTGGCACCGATTAGGCAATCAGCAAGTTTGTTTAACGGATTCAGTACACATAATTTGAGATGACATTTTAGGGTTACCTCAATCATAGTTATATTATCACCTGAAGATTTTCTAAAGCAATTGTGTTTGAATTTTATAGTCCAAAGTCAATGGATTATTTTAAAAAGTAAATGGCATAATCAGTAAACATTTAATAAATGATACGGAAGTTATGATTTGAAAGAATATTCCAGGAATTCTTTTTTTTTTTTTTTTTTTTTTGAGACTGAGTCTCGCTCTGTCGCCCAGGCTGGAGTGCTGTGGCCGGATCTCAGCTCACTGCAAGCCCCGCCTCCCGGGTTCCCGCCATTCTCCTGCCTCAGCCTCCCGAGTAGCTGAGACTACAGGCGCCCGCCACCTCGCCTGGCTAGTTTTTTGTATTTTTTATTTTTTAGTAGAGACGGAGTTTCACCGTGTTAGCCAGGATGGTCTCGATCTCCTGGCCTCGTGATCCGCCCGTCTCGGCCTCCCAAAGTGCTGGGATTACAGGCGTGAGCCACCGCGCCCAGACTTCCAGGAATTCTTAGAGTTCAAGAAAAAGCACAATCAAAAAATAAGATCTGAAGCAAATATGAGAATACTGAGATGTGTTCATTCTGAATTGGCCTTATACTGAATACTATGTCATACTATTGCCTTTGTGGGTTTTTTGGTTTTGTTTTGGTATATTTACATTTTTTTCCCAAATTAAAACAGTGTTGTCAACTAGGCGTATCAGTTATTTTGTCTAAAAATATTCTAAGGGGATTCCATACCGTATGATAGTTACTAATTAAATATGTCACCACCATTCTTTGATAACTAGTTCAAGTATGGGTGGAATCTGCTTAAAGCTTGTCATTTTCAAGGAATTGTAAACATCCTCCTGTTTCTTACTGGTGTATTTCAATGAATGTAATCAGTTAATGGTACTGTGATTCCAAATAGTAATTATTGAGAATATCTGTTTGCTCTTGCATCTGCTTATAATGAAGAACTAAATTTTTGTTGCTTCTGTCTGCTCCTTTCATTCTTCCGAAAGGAAATTACTTGGGATGAACTGTATTGAAAGAGAGTGCATTTATAGTGGTCTCACAAGTCACCCAAAGAAAGAAGCCAGAGCGGTCGACGGCATTTTCTCATCTTCATAGCCTACACACCTTTAGATTAAGGTGCTATAAAATCCGAAGGAAGGGACTGAAATGGCCTTTGCAACATTATGACTGAGACAGTGAAATGGATCTGACTTAACTGACTCCGTCTTGCTTCTAACCTCCAAGCTGTCCTTGTTCATTCCTGAGCGTAGGCTGAATTAACTTTGGGAGAAACTCAGTTTATAGTTTAAACAAAAATGGTAACAGCCCTTTCCCAAAGCAGACCTCCTTCTTGCTTGGGGACTAGGTTGCCTTTGTAGGACTAACATTAGCCACAAGATTAGAAATTATGGTTTAGGAGTCACGCAGCTGGAGGCTACAAGAGTCTGACCCTCCCTAAACTGCTCCTAAGATCAGTGCTTGAGCGATTTTGCAGACCTTGCTCTTGAAGGGTCAGCTGGCCCCACCCAGATCAATAAACTGGCTCATCTGATCTTGTGTCCCCCACTGAGGAACTGACTCAGCCCAAGAAGACAGCTCTGACGCCCTAGGATTTCATCTCTGACCAATCAGCACTCCAGTCTCACTGGCTTCCCCCACTCACCAAGTTATCCTTAAAAACTCTGCTCCCTAAATGGTCAGGGAGACTGATTTGAGTAATGATAAAACTCCGGTCTCCGGCAAACAAACAAACAAAACCCTAAAGGGTGCCGACAGCAAAAGAACAAGCTGAGCTGCTTTAGGAATATCGCAGTTGGTGATTCCAAGATGTGCGTAGGAAAAAAAATAATTCTCCCTGAGTTGTTAAAAGAATGCTCTTGAAATTAGCTGGGCATGGAGGTGTGTACTTATAGCTACTCCTGAGGCTGAGGTGGGAGGATCACTTGAGCCTGGGAGTTCGAGGTTGCTGTGAGCTATGATTGCCCCACTGAACTTCAGCCTGTGCAACAGGTGAGACCCCGTCTTAAAAAAAAAAAAAAAAAATGCTCTTGTAATCTAGGAAATAGTTTTGGCTCTTTAGGTTAGGAAAAATAGTCACATGTAAGATAAATGTCTAAATAGCTCAGTGTAGTGACACAATTGGGAACAGACTTGCAGGAAGCCTTAGAGAGGGAGTTGAGCACAGTTGGCTTCACCATACAGAGGAGGAAATATCAAGACTTCATCAATATCTCACAGTAGAGGAGTAAAAGTGGGAAGCGGTAGAGATAGAAGCGTAACCATCAGGTGACTTTCTTATAAGGAGTATTTCATTTCTGTATAAAAGAAATACAGTTTGGCCCGGTGGCTCACATCTGTAATCTCAGCACTTTGGGAGGCCAGGGCGGGCAGATCACCTGAGGTCAGGAGTTCGAAACCAGCCTGACCAACATCATGAAACCCAGTCTGTACTAAAAATACAAAATTAGCCAGAGTGGCGGCGCAGGCCTGTAATCCCGGATACTTGGGAGGCTGAGGCAGGAGAATCACTTGAACTCAGGAAGTGGAGGTTGCAGTGAGCCAAGATCGTGCCATTGCACTCCAGCATGGGCAACAAGAGTGAAATTCCATCTCAAAAAAAGAAAAAAGAAGAGAAGAGAAAGAAGGAAAGAAAGAAAGAGAAAGAAAAGAGAGGGAAGGAAGGAAGGAAAGAAGGAAGGCAGGCAGGAAGGAAGGAGAGAGAGAGAGAGAAAGAAAGAAAAGAAAGGAAAGAAAGAAAAGAGAAGAAAGAAAGAAAGAGAGAGAGAGAGACAGAAAGAAAGAAAGAAAGAAAGAAAGAAAGAAAGAAAGAAAGAAAGAAAGAAAGAAAGAAAGAAAGAGAAAGAAAGAAAGAAAGAAAAGAAAGAGAGGGAGGGAGGGAGGGAGGGAGGGAGGGAGGGAGGGAGGGAGGGAGGGAGGGAGGGAAGGAAGGAAGGAAGGAAGGAAGGAAGGAAGGAAGGAAGGAAGGAAGGAAGGAAGGAAGGAAGGAAGGAAGGAAGGAAGGAAGAAGAAGAAAGAAAGAAAGAAAGAAAGAAAGAAAGAAAGAAAGAAAGAAAGAAAGAAAGAAAGAAAGAAAGAAAGAGACAGTTGACCTTTGTGCAATGCTGGGGTTAGGAGGCCCAATCTCCCATGCAGTTGAAAATCCTCATTTAACTTTTGACCCCATCCCCACCCCAAAACTTAACTACTAATAGCCTACCGTTGTCCAGAAGCCAATAACATAAACAGTTGCTTAACACATATTTTGCATGTTATATGTATTACTTACTGTATTCTCACAGTAAAGCTAGAAAAAGGAAAATGTTATTAAGAAAATCACATGGAAGAGACAATATATTTACTATTAAGTGGAAGTGGATCATCATAAAGGTCTTCCTCCTCACCATCTTCATGCTGAGTAGGCTGAGGAGGAAGAGGAGGGGTTGGTTTTGCAGTATCCAGGGGTGGCAGAGGAGGAAGAAAATCTACATCTTAGTAGACCTTCACAGTTCAAACCCGTGTTGTTTCACAGTCAACTGTATATATAGAATAAATCTGATTTCGTATATATGAAGTGTATCTCATACATGTGTGTGCGTGTGTGTGTGTGTGTATATATATATATGACTTTTGGTTGATAATAATTTTTCAGACAATGCTGAATTGCCTCTCTGCACATCCCCAATGTTAAACCCAGGATCTAGGTGGTCATCTTGGAAGTGTGCCTCGTGTTTTATGGGTGGCTGACTTCCCACTCTATGTACTCAGTGACACGATGACATCTTCATTTTTAAAAACTTATTATGGGCACACAGTAGATGTATATATTTACGGGGTACATGAGATGTTTTGGTACAGGCATGCAATGTGAGACAATCATGTCATGGAGAATGGGTATCCATCTCCATAAGTATTTGTATCCTTTGAGTTACAAACAATCCAATTTTAAATTTTAAATTAAAAATTTTAAATGCACAGTTATTGTTGAGTATAATCACCTTATTATGCTATCAAATAGATCTTATTCATTATTTCTATTTTTTAATACCCATTAACCTTCCCCACCTCCCATTCAACCCCTACTACCCTTCCTACACTCTGGTAACCATCCTTCTTCTATCTCCAGGGGTTCAATTGTTTTAACTTAATTTTTAAATTCCACAAATAAGTGAGAACATATGATGTTTGTCTTTCTGTGCCTGGCTTATTTCACTTAACATAATGATCTCCAGTTTCATCCATGTTGTTGCAAGTGACTAGATCTCATTTTTTCATGGCTGAATAGTACTCCATTGTGTATACATACCACATTTTCCTTAACCTTTCATCTATTGATGGACATTTTGGTTGCTTCCAAATCTTAGCTATTGTGAACAGTGCTGCAACAAACATAGGAGTGCAGATATTTCTTCGATAGACTGATTTCCTTTCTTTTGGGTATGTACCCAGCACACAATGACATCTTTAACCAAACTCTTGAAGCCTCAGAGTTAATTTGGAGACAGCTGAGTTTGAGATAAGTGGCATATCTTTTGCATTCCATAATTTCCATACATGCCCAATTACCATCTTTCCGAACACCTTCTAGAAATCATATTAAAACATTACATGCATCTCATGCCATGTCCATCTGTCTCTTCTGGACTGGGACAGTGATGGGTCTTTATATAATCTTGTTTAACAGGTATTAGGTTGGTGTAAATGTGATTGTGGGTTTTGCCATTACTTCCAATGGCAAAAACTCTGATTACTTTTGCACCAACCTAATATTTTACAGTTGACAAAATTCAGAGAGCATCAGCCATACCCACATTCAAATAAAAGTTGCATTAAAAACAGAGTAGCAATCATTTGTTGAGTATCCACTATCCAATAGATAATGTGCAAGGTTCTCTCCCTTGCTCTACCCAGACCCTACTTTAATTCTCACAAAAGCCCTGTGAAGTAGATAGGGGTCCCCCAGTGCCCTACCATGAATGCTTATTACCTTTTAAAAATCTCATCGTTAGCTGGGCGTGGTGGCTCACAGCTGGAATCCTAGCACTTTGGGAGGCCGAGGTGGGCAGATCACCTGAGGTCAGGAGTTCAAGACCAGCCTGGCTAACATTGTGAAACCCCATCTCTCCTAAAAATACAAAAATTAGCCAGGTGTGGGGGCACACACCTGTAATCCCAGCTACCCGAAAGGCTGAGGCAGGAGAATCACTGGAACTCGGGAGGCGGAGGTTGCAGCGAGCAGAGACCACCATGCCACTGCACTGCAGCCTGGGTGACAGAGCAAGATGCCATCTCAAAAACGATAATATTGAGTAATAAATAATAACAATCTCATCATCCAAAGGCAGAACTGGGTCCTAGGAGACACCTGACGGCTGCTCTAGTGCCACATAAGAGAAATGAAGTGTGTCCGTGGGGGCTGGAGCAGAGAGGCTCCTCTTCTGGTGCTGGGAGTCATGGTTTCCCCAATCCTCCCCCTGTGGCCTCCCATGGGGTGGGGGACAGGATGGGTTTGAGGGATGAAAGGAGTAGAGATCCTTAACAGCGAGGCAGAGTGGATGGACAGGTGCTGGGTCCTCCCCATGTCACTTGGGAAAGGCACACGGTGCTTTTTTCACTGGTTTCAAAAACTGAAGGCAGCTCTGCTGAAGAACTGGGCATCTAAGAACTCCGTGTCACCGAGGGCAGCTTCCCCAACTTGAGTGAGCCTGTATTCTCACCAAACAAACATTTGAAGATGGGGAAAACCTGTTTTGCAGAGGTTGTGAGGATTAAGTTAAACTGTGTGACATCCTGGGCAAATGACCAGCACATAATTTTCTGAGAATTTAAGTAGGGTGTGGTAGTGGTTAGGAGAAATCAACAATAGAGAAATCAGCAATCCTTTACTTGCTGCCGGTGTGACTGTGGAGATTAAATGAAGTGTTGTACAAGGACAGAGCACAACTGCCTAGCACAAAATGGGTGCTCCACAGACACCCTCTCCCTCTCCCATCATCATAACACAACACAAATCTTTTTTTTTTTTTTTTTTTTTTTTTTTTTTGAGATGGAATCTAGCCCAGACTGGAGTGCAGTGGCATGGTCCTGGCTCACTGCAACCTCTGCCTCCCGGGTTTAAGCAACTCTCCTGCCTCAGCTTCCCAAGTAGCTGGGATTACAGGCTCCCACCACCACACCCGGCTACTTTTTGTGTTTTTAGTAGAGACTGGGTTTCGTCATGTTGTCCAGGTTGTTCTCGAACTCCTGACCTCATGTGATCCACCCGCCTCAGCCTCCCAAACTGCTGGGATTATAGGTGTGAGCCACCGCACCTGGCCCACACCTTAAAGTCTCTTTAGGGGCTATAAACTTGAACCACTGCCTAGGGACGTGAATGTTCTTGCCTTTGCCAGAAAAGCCAATGGCTGATGTGGGAGGAGTTAAAAAGAAATGGAGAAAATGACTTCCATCCAGGTTTGGGGGAAAGGTCTATCTTACAGAGCCACACCATTCTGCTTCCACGGTGTCATGGGTCGGTGGGGGAGGATTGGGGTGCTAGGAGTGGGGACCTTTGCCTCTGGCAGTTATAACCCTGGGAATGGAGAGGGAGAGATTGAGAAATCAGCCCAGCACCGCTGTTTCCGGCCTCACACATCCAGGCCCTCACACATCAGGTACGAGGCTCTGTGCCTGGCCAGGCCTCAGTCGTAAGGCCCAGTTAGTGCTGAGGAACCAGAGGCTCAGGGAAGCCCAGGGAGTGGCACAGGTCACCCCACAGGGAAGTGGCAGAAGCGACTCCCATTTGCCCCCAAAGCCCAGATATCCACCCTTTACATGTACATACATGGGACAGGGTCTTTCTCTGTGGCCTAGGCTGGAGTGCAATGGTGCAATCACAGTTCACTGCAGCCTTAACTTCCTGGGCTCAGGCGATCCTCCCATTTCAGTCTCCTGAGTAGTTGGGATGACAGGTGCATCCCACCACGTCCAGCTAATTTTTGCATTTTTTGTAGAGACGGTGTTTCGCCATGTTGACCAGGCTGGTCATGAACTCCTGGCCTCAAGCAGTCTGACCGCCTTGGCCTCCCAAAATGCTGGGATTACAGGTGTGAGCTGCTTCGCCTGGCTGTTCACCTTTATATTATTATTGCCCCACAGGCTCGACGCCACACTGAGCAGAAAGCCAGTCTAAAGACTGAAATGCCAAGGGTAGAGGCACAGGGGTAAAAGAAGCTACTGGTATTTTATTTTGAAACCACAGAAGATGAGAAAAGGCCTAGCTAATGGACAAGATCAAACACCCGAGGTTTCTCATTAAATGTGACCTGAAAGCCTGTCTGGACAGCTGCAGGCAAGGGGCAGCACCTGCGATCCCCCACGCTGGGTGAAAGGCAGGAATTCAGGGTTACATGCGTGAAGGGGAAAGCCAGCAGGAAGCCCTTGGTATTCAAGCCCCTGAGCCCTGGCGTTTTCCAGCCCTGGGGGCTGCCTGGTGGCAGGACGGCGCTTCACAAGGGGAGATGGACCCCAGTGGGAACCATTCTCAAACCCTCCATGCTCGGGCCGCTGTCAGACACTGGAGGCCTCTGCACAGCCCTGCAGCCGGAAGCATGCACTGCCAGTATCCCCTCCCTCCCACTCCCAGCCTACAGACAAGCTCATCTCTGCAGCATTCATTGCCACACAGGCCCTGAAAATGTCCTCACGTGAGTCTGTGCCAGCCTGCATGCAAATCGTGAGCCCGCCGTGCCGTGTGCACGCTCAGCTTCCCCCAGGCTGCGTCCCTCCTCCTTGGGGCCGTGGGGCCGCGTTCCGTGCTGGGTAGCCAGAGGCTCTGGGAACCATTGCCTTCAAGCTGGAGCTCGGTCCCAGCTGGAAACACTCCCACTCCCTGTAATGGTGCAGTAAAAAAGCAAGACTGGCTCTGGAACCGTCTCTTTCAGATGTGCTTCCAGTCCTCTATAAAACGTTTCAACTCCATTTAGGTGAGGTCACGTTCTCCGGAGGCAAGCTCATAAACTCACGGCCGATGCAGCATCCCAGGGATCTCTGCGGGGGCTGGGCAGCCTGTCCCCACCTCCTGGAGGCCAGTCAGAGTCCGGGCAGCCCATTCCCTGGCCTCACAGGACCGGAGTCACGACCTCCTGCAGGCCAGTCAGAGTCCGGGCAGCCCATTCCCTGGCCTCACAGGACCAGAGTCACGGAGCAGAGAGAACTTGCAGACAGACTTTCCCATACGGAGGCGGAGGCTAAAGAGCTTGAGAGCTTGGCCCTGGGCTCACCTGGTTAGAGGCAGCAGGGGGGTCTCTGCAGGTCCCTAGGCCTCAACCAGGCCCAGGGGCAGTGGGAGCAGCTCATTGATGACGAGGAACCCAACTTCAGTGCCTGATGCTGTAGCAGCTGAGTCACAGATAAGCAGGCACTGGCAGCTGGCACGTGCCCAGACCAACCCCGCCCAGCCCAGCCCGGGCAGTGGCAGTGAGAGATGCCAACCCCCACAGCTGCCCTGGTCTCTCACTCGCACGGCCCTGCCTGCCCCTGCCCCTAGCGTGGAGCCTGTCTTCCAGAGAGGCCGGGACAGTCCTGGTGCTTGGCATCTCTTGCAGCTGCTGCCTGGGCTGGGCTGGGCTGGGCTGGGCTGGCCTGTCTTCCGGCCATGGCTGGATATTTATATTAAACTTGAGGAAAGGAGAAAGGGGATTTACAGGGCACACTCAATTATTTCTAACCCTAAGCTCCTGGCCTTGTCTACGTCCTTGTGGAGGGGCTACCTTGGCCACAATCCCTATCCATTTGAAGGTCAGCATGTGCTTGGTGTCTTCCTGAATAAAGGGAGGGCCATGCTGATGCCTCTTCCCCAGGTTTAAGATCTTTGGATAGATGAGAAACTCCTGACCACACTCTTGGAAGCTGACATGCTAGCTGCCACCAGCAGCACCCCTCGGGCCTGACTTCCAAGCCACAATTAATCCTGTAAGCTGTGACCCAGGGTAGTGATGTCCTCACATTTCCAGACTAGCACTCCCACCCATATGCCTAGCACTGACTCTGCCCCACCCTGCCTGAGCCATGATTCCAGCCCTTGGCACACAGGTGCACATGCTGGCTGGACAATGGCCAGAGAACTGCCACAGGTCACACTGTGTCTCACAGCTTCTCACTTCCAGGGAGAAACCGGAAGACAGGTCTTGAACCAGACCTGAGGCAGCAGCAACAGCCACAGCAATGAGAGGTGAAAGTGCAAATGCCTACTGCGCCCCAGCGTGCCACCTGCCTTATTTAACCCTCGCAATTGTATAGAGTTGGTGTCACTATCCCCACCACACAGAAAAAGAAACAAAATCCCAGAACAGATAGAAGATGCCCAAGGTCACAGAGCTAACGATTGGAAGCGCTGCCCTGTGAGCATACGTGTAGTTGTCTACGGAGCTCTAGAAGACAGATGAGCCACCAGGAAGGGTCACTGCAGGCAGGGACAATACCCAGGGAAAGGCCTCACTATGGCTGGGAAGAGTGCAGTATGTGCACCTAGCAGGAACCCAGGTGTGGGGCAGGAGAGGCCGCTTGGGAAAAGGGAGTGACCACATACTGGGTCCTGCCTCATGTGCACCTGGCCGTGTGTCGGCGCTTGGTGTCGTTATCCTGCCCACTCCTTACAGGACGCCTGTGAAACAGAAACTCCTCCTGGTTTTACAGCTGAGGTCAGGGAAGCTCACACATCACAGATTAAATAATCAATTCAAAGTTACTGAAAGAACAGGAGAGTCCAAATCTATTTGCTTAATCCCCAGACCAGGACTTTCTGCGCATGTCTCAAAGCCTTTGGTGCAGCTCCAGAGGGAGTCATCAAGAAACACCACCAGCTGGAAATGTGACTCTGCTCCCGATCTTTGTCTGCGTTGGCGAGACACCCGCCGCTCTGGGCCGGAATCCCTCATCTACGAGAAAGTGGGTAGATGGAGACCATCCTCAAGGTCTCTTCCAGCTATAGAAACAGAAACTTCCCGTCCTTAACTTGATGCTGTGTGGGTGTGTGGGTGTGTGGCTGAAACTCTGCTCATGGAACAAGCTGGACAAGCTGCCCTGGATTGAAACCCGCCCCGTCCCTGGAGAAACAGGGGTGCTCTCCCTTCCCCATGGCAGGAACCTGCTGCGCAGGACTGAAGCCTGGCTCCTGACAAAGATGCTTTCTTACTGTTCTTCATGTTTACAAAGTGTCTCCCTTCTGGGGAACGGTGACTTGAACAAGCAGCCCGGAACCCCGAAGGCGTAGGGCTGTGATGACCACAGCCTCTTGCAGTGTTTCTCTGTGTCTCTCTCCTCGGGCTCCAAAGCCCTTACAGGCAGGCTTCCGGACAGTGAGTGGGAGTTGGCTCTGTTGTTATTTGCCACAGGTGACATCCGGGTAAAGGATGGATTTGGGGTGAGCTATGAGTAGGCTATTATCCACTGCACTTGGGGTGTGAACCTCTTGGTCCCGTGTCAGCAGGTCCTGGCTTGTTCACGGAATGGAGGCGTCTGGGAAGGTGCTGAGAGGAGTCTGCTGGGGAGCCTATTCCACCTGCGTGCTCAGACCCTGGCAGGAGCCCTTGCCGAAGCCCAGGGAGCTCCTGGCTGTCCCCTCTCATGGCACTCAAAACCTGCCCAAGCCTGCAGTCCAGCCTTGCCCAGCACCCTCTCATGGCACTCAAAACCTGCCCAAGCCTGCAGTCCAGCCTTGCCCGGCCGAGCCCAATCTGCAAATCTTCCTGCCCTCAAGCTGCCAGTTAACAAGTGAGCCCTGTTTCCCAGGGTCTGAAACTGTTCAGCAGAAGTAAAAAGGCCTTTAGACTGAGCCAGCAAACATGTGCAAAACACATCCCTGTGCCAGGTGGTTCTGGGGTCACGGAGATTGTTATGGGCTGGATTCAGTCCTCCTAAATTTCTTCTGTTGAAGTCCTAACCCCTAATACTCAGAATGTGACTGTATTTGGAGATATGACCTTTAAAGGGGTAATTAAGGTAAAATGAGGTCATTGCGTGGCCCTAATCCAATCTGACTGGGTCCTCACACACGCAGAGGAGATTTAGGACGAGGATACACCTGGGGGGCAATCCTGTGAGGACACAGAGGGAACACATGTCTAGGGGCTGAGAAGAGAGTCTTCAGGACAAACCAACCCTGCCAATACCTTCTACTCTCCAGAACTGTGGGAAATTCAATTTCTGTTGTTTGAATCATGCACTCTGTGATATTTATCGCAGCCCAAGCAAACTAATAAAGAGACTGATACAAAATCACCGCTGAGCTCTGAGAATCACTGTGTAGCAGGAGATGCCAACACATAAGACATGATGTGTTCCATCGGGAAGGTCACACACGTCTGCTCTGACCACTCCACTCCCCACTCCGGATGCTGGTGGGGCCTTTGGCGTTTGGTGAGGCCTCTCTGGTGTCTCTGCCCACAGAGCTCCTTCCACGCCTGTGTTCAGGCCCCAGCTCAGGAAGCTTCCCAGGAGAGTCAAGTATACACTGAGCCTGTGCCAGAGACAAGTAAACTAAGACAGCTTTGATGCTTTAAATGACTCCTCCTACGATTACTGTGATCTATACACCTCTTACGTCTGACATTCTAAAAGCAACTTGGTGTGTGTCCATCTGTCTAGAGAGCTCTTAAAGGGCATTTTAGCAGAATGATCACTTTAGAGACTCTGCAGGCATGTTCTCACAGGGACGTCAGTAACAGCTGAATTAAATGCTTTTTGAATGAGTGATGTATTGGATGCATTTGTTATTATTTTACTCTATGAACTATAAAGAAAGATCAATGTCACCTAAACTCTTGGGCAGGATCCCCTTTTCTTTGCTCTGTAATGCACTTCCCCTGGCAAACTCCTACTCATCTCTCAAAACCCAACCCAAGGGTTTGTCTTTCTGAAGGCTACCCTGTCTCCACAAGCTGAGCTGATCAGCCCATCCTTAGAACAATCACTTGTTAAACCCAATGACAAGGGTGCTATGGGCTATTCGTGTCCCCCACTAATTCACACATTGAAGCCCTCACCCCTAATGTGATGGGATTTGGAGGCAGGTCCTTTGGGAGGTGACTGGGTTTAGATGAGGTTGTGAGGGTGGTGTACGAAGCCATTCTTCACTATTCTAAAGAAACACCTGAGATTGGTTAATTTATAAAGAAAAAAGGTTGGATTGGCTCACTGTCCCACAGGCTGAGAGCAAACATGGTGCTGGCATCTGCTCCGTTTCTGGGGAGGACTCAAGGAGCTTTTACTCATGGTAGAAGGTGAAGTGGGAGCAGGCACGTAACATGGTGAAAGCAGAAGCAAGAAAGAAGGAGGAGGTGCCACACACTTTTCACAACCTGCTCACTATGCAAGGACAGCACCACATCACGAGGGATCTGCCCCTGTGACCCCCACACCTCTCACCAGGCCCCACCTCCAACACTGGGGATCACAATTCAACATGAGACTTAGAGGGGGCAACATACAAACTGTATCAGGTGGAGCCCCATGACGGGATTAGTGCCCTTAGGAAGAGGAAGACTCCAGAACTTTCTCTCTGTGTCACTTGAGGACACGGCCAGAAGGCAGCTCTGTGTGGACTCTGAAGCTGGACTTCCAGCCTCCAGAACTGTGAGACATAAACGTCTGCCATTGAGGGGGTTCAGCCTGTGGTGTGGGATTGTGGTAGCCCTAGTGAGGCACTGGCCTTTTAGATGGAAACTTCTGGAGCTAAGGGGCTTTCAGCTTTGCACTCAGCACCTGGTCAGAGCTTGGACATCCTCTCCTAAAGATTTCCCTAAACTTGGGTTGAATTCCCTAAGCTGCCCAGATGCCACAGACCATGTCTGAGAGCTTGAAGCAGCTGAGGCAGTTGTGTTGTTTAAATTGGGGTTTGATTGTTTCAGTTCGTTTTACTCTAGAGGCAGGAAAAACAATGACAGTTAAGGCTTCTCACCCTGCTGTTTTAGGGAGTGAGGGAAGGCAACCACCCCTGATTCGACAAGAAGACCATTCTTAAAGGTCGTCAAAATAGACTTAGGGAAGCAGGCCTGTGGTTCCTTGACGCTCCTCCCAGGCCTTCCTGTTTGTACCAGCCACCAGCATCCTGCAGGCACCGAGGGGGTGGATGTGGACTCGCTGCTCACAGCCCGCCAGCCTGCTAGCCCAGTGTCCCAAGTCAAAAGTCATAGCGACATGCCGGAAAGACAGTTTCCACAGGATGAGTGGAAAAGGGGGCGTCTCTTCTGCCCATCAAAGGGTACACCCACCTGTGGTATTAAAGGATTTACAACCGGCCTCAGAAACACTGTCAGAGCTGCTCCTTGGGGTCTGTCCGGTGGGAAGAGGCCCTCCTGTGGCTCCCCAGGTGGTAAACAGCTCCAGCTTCCTGCGGGGGTTGGAGCAGCCCAAAGGCCACACTGATAAAAAAACAAAACCAGCCCCATTTCTGATCCAGAACTCTTGGATAGAAAGTGACTCCACGTGCCAGTATGGGCACCAGAGTGAGACCTCACCTCTATTAAAAGTAAAATAAAAATGAGCTGGGTGTGGGGGCTCACCCTTGTAGTGTCAGCTACTTTGGAGGCTGAGGCAAGAGGATCGCTTGAGCCCTGGAGGTAGACGCTGCAGTGAGCTGAGATGGCACCACTGCCCTCCACCCTCGGGGACAGGCAGAGACCCTGTTTCCCCCCGACCAAAAAAAACAAAAAAGAAAGAAAGAAGTAAAGAGAGAAAGGAAGAAAGAATGAAAGAAAGAAAGAAAGAAAGAAAGAAAGAAAGAAAGAAAGAAAGAAAGAAAGAGAAAGAAAGAAAGAGAGAGAGAGAGAGAAAGAAAGAAAGAAAGAAAGAAAGAAAGAAAGAAAGAAAGAAAGAAAGAAAGAAAGAAAGAAAGAAAGAAAGAAAGAAAGAAAGAAAGAAAGAGTCTCAATGTGGAGAGAGGGCATGAGGGCATCAGAGCCAGTGGGCAGCTCTTGGACCTCCGGTGGGTCCAGGGCGTGAGCTGCTTCTTCAGGTTCTAAGGCTTCTCATTGGGGGTGCCAGGATTCACGCACACTTTTTGTGTTTTGTTGGGGGTTGGGGGAACGCTTGTGATGATTCTCACCGAAACAGGCCAGCTTCTGTGACCCACTAATTATTTGGGCGCCCAGCTTTTTCCTAGACTGCCTTCCAAATTTAGTACACTTATATTTGGCCCTTTTTTCCTAGTTCCTTTTGAAATGTTCTAGGTTTGACTTCCCTTCTTGTTTCTCTCCTCTAAACTGCCTCCTGTATAAAGTGGGACACGGGCCCCTTCCAATGGGTGACGCTCTCGCAGACCACAGTTGGGACCTGGCACCATCTAGTGGCGAGCAAGGAGCTGCCAGCTTAGCTTTTGAATAGCCAGCTACCAATCCAAGCTGTTAAGCAATGAGCTCGAATACAAAGTTCAGGCATACCTGGGGGCTAAGGGATGTGCACACGGAACATAGAGTGCACTGCAGACACCGGAGACTCGGAAGGGTGGGAGGGTGGAGAAGGCGGATGATGAGAAATTCCTGAATGGGTGCAATGTACATTTTTCAGGTGGTGGATACACTAAAAGCCCAGACTTCACCACTATCAAAGATAACCCCGTAACAAAACGGCATTGTATCCCTGAAATTTATACAATTAAAAAATTAATACAAAGATAAGAAAACAAAAGCAGCAACAACCACAGACACCTCACGCATGTGCGTCCTGCTCACAGGAAGGGGTCCGTGGTTTTACCCTGTACAGGTTCTCGGGAGGACATTGTCACTGCCCGGCAGCCAGGCCCCATCAGGCTGGAGGTCTTCAGTTCTATCTCTGGCCCTGCTGTAGAAGAGGAGCTGTGAGCAGGGTGTCCTGATTTCACTCAGGGGTGATTGGTGCCATTCTCCACCTTCCCGGTTTCTTCTCCTGCCTACTGCCTGCTGTGAGAACAGAACTCGATTTTCCCATCTGCTTGGCTCTCCATGGGAGCGCAACTCCCCAGCGCATGAGAGCCGCTCTTGGTCGGAGATGCCTCAGCTGCGGGTGTCTCCCTGCCAGCAGGGCAGAGGAGGGGGCTACACTGTCCCCATCTCTCTGGTCCATCCTCAGGCTGAGTCAGTGCCCTTGCGGGGAACTCAGAACCTTGATTTCTGTACCTGGCAGGTGGTTCTGAGACGGGTGGTGGCTGCATGTAGGGAGGAGCCCGTTGGGAAAGAAAAATGGCCCCGACTGGTAAATGTGGGGGCTTGGAGTATTGTTGGTTATCATCGATCTCACACTCTCTGCCAGAGCACACACTTTGTGTGAGTGAGTTCTTGTGTCAATACAAAAGATTACCCAAGGCTGGGTAATTGATAAAAAAAAGAGGCTTCATTGGCTCACAGATCTGTAGGCTCTACAGGAAGTGTGGCACCAGCATCTGCTTGGCTTCTGGTGAGGCCTCAGGAAGCCTCCAATCATGGCTGAAGGCAAGGGGAGCCCGCGCTTCACGTGGTGAGTGAGGGAGTAAGTGGGAGAGGGGTCCCTTTTAAACAGCCAGATCTCTCGTGATCTCAGAGTGAGAACTCACTCGCTATCACAAGGGCAGCATCAAGCCACCCATGAGGGATCTGCCCCTACGACCCAAACGCCTCTCCCCAGGCCCCACGTCCAACATTGGGGATCACATTTCAACATGAGGCTTGGAGGGGATATACAACCGCACCATATCATGCTTCCCCAATTTCACACCCCAGGAATTTGGGTCGATCCTTCCCATCAATATATGACCGTCTTTTGCATGACTGGGGGCTTTCTGAGGAGAAAGGGATGTCCCCCCAACAAATGGCTTAGATCGAGCTGACGTGTGATGGGGGTATCAGTTTTTGATCCTTGCGAAAACAGGTATTTCTGCTTTCTCTTTGGGCACCCAAGGAAAGATATTTGCTGCAAACACAAACCAAAAGAATGGTGTCCAGGAGCTGCGGAGAGGGGGAATCACAGCATCCCCAGCCTTTGAGTCCTGTGGTGTTTGGGGATTTCAGAAGCCACAGACATGGCGAAAATGTCCCACATGAGGCTTTTTCCAGTCATCCCTTTGCTTTCACAGGATGAGAAATAATGCTCCTGAATGCACATGGCGAGGTCTGAAGAAGCTCTTGGGAAGAAATGTGCTGTGAATATTATTAAAACGTGGTTAGAACCCAGGTCTCTATGGATATGCATAGTCCCACATACGAACATTACGCTTAGATCATTATTCTTGGGCTTACTATTAATAATAAAGTGTGTTCATTTCCAGGTTGATCGAAGCTGTCAGAGGATAGGAGAGCTCTGTGGCCCAGTGAGCTGTTTCTGGGCCAGATGTGTCCTCAGCGGAGCCTGAGGTCCCCCGCTACTACTGGGTGAGTCTCTCTGAGCCTTAGTTTTCTTATTTGCAAAATGTGAGAAGGTAACAGGCCTTTTCCCGTGGATTGTTGGAAAAATCAAGTGAAAGAGTGCATCATGTCTGGCACATCATGTGCTAAATAAATTTTGCAATTATTATCTGAAGACAATAGAACTCACTCAAAGAAGTCCAAGGAAATCAATGTAGATATTTTTTTAACTTTAAGACCTGGACACATGTGCAGAATGTGCAGGTTTGTTACATAGGTGTACGTGTGCCATGGTGGTTTGCTGCACCCATCAACCTGTCATCTAGGTTTTCAGCCCTGCATGCATTAGGTATTTGTCCTAATGCTCTCCCTCTCATTGTCCTCCAACTCCCGACAGTCCCCGGTTTGTGGTGAATCAAAGTCATAGTGAGATATCATCTCACACCAGTCAGAATGGCGATTATTAAAAAGTCAGGGGCCGGGGGCGGTGGCTCACGCCTGTAATCCTAGCACTTTGGGAGGCCGAGGCGGGCGGATCACAAGGTCAGGAGATCGAGACCACGGTGAAACCCCGTCTCTACTAAAAATACAAAAAATTAGCCGGGCGCGGTTGTGGGCGCCTGTAGTCCCAGCTACTCGGGAGGCTGAGGCAGGAGAATGGCGTGAACCCGGGAGGCGGAGCTTGCAGTGAGCCGAGATCGCGCCACTGCACTCCAGCCTGGGCGACAGAGCGAGACTCCGTCTCAAAAAAAAAAAAAATAAATAAATAAAAAAAATAAAAGTCAGGAAACAATAGATGCTGGTGAGGCTGTGGAGAATTAGGAAAGCTTTTACACTGTTGGTGGGAGTGTAAATTAGTTCAACCATTGTGGAAGACAGTGTGGTGATTCCTCAAGGAACTAGAACCAGAATTACCATTTGACCCAGCAATCTCATTATTGGGTATACATCCAATGTAAATTTTTAACAGGTAGGTTGTTTTTGTTGAAAACGATCAACTTTAGGCTAAAAGCAAGAACTGTTTTATTTTTCTTTTTTTGGCTCAGTTTTTCATTAGAAAAGAAACCTCCCCAAATGTGAGGAAGCTAATGAATGAAAGGAAAATTACAACTGTGGGGAGTCATTACATTGGAAGGCCTGTCTCGGGACAGGGTGGAATAGAATTGCTCCATTGCCGCAGCCACGGAACCATTAGAGAATGCCTCTCCCGGGACTGGACAAAGTGATGCAGGCTAATTTTCCATGGGTGATGTCTGCAAAGCTGCGAGGATGGGCCCTATTGGCCTCTGAGGCCTGTGTTTAGGTGACTGCTGTCTTTCCACATGGAAAATCCCCATTGAACATGGGAATCACGGCCACGGAATCCTTCACATCTCGTGATGGTCAGGCACACTTCCTAGTTCATTGCCCTGAAGTCCAAGCAGCAAAAGGCATTGACCTGTTGAAAACATGAAGGTCAGTCTGATATAACCAGAGCGTTTCTGAGCCGCAGCCGTTGGAAAGCCTTGTTGGTAGGATATCCATCCATTACCATTAGTAGTACTACGGCTCCAGGAATGAATAGAATTTAGCCTCTGCAGGGGCGACGTGGCTCAAAGAGCCCTGGATTCAGGGTGAGAAAACCTGGTTTTAAACCCTGTTGTATAGACTGTGTGATCTGCAGAAAGTTTTAAACCCTGCATGCATTAGCCCTCCAGAAAGAAGAACTTTCTCACCTCCATGCATTTTTATGTAAAATGAGGTAATAAAAGCTATTTTAGAGGGTTACAAGTAAGAAAAAAAAATGTGTATGAAGTTTTGTTGTACAATGCTTAATGTGTGTATATAGATACATATATGTATACACATACATATATGTGGATGCATAATGTATATATACATACATATATACACATTAAGCATTGTACAACTGATATATAATATATATACATTGTACAATTTATATAAAATATGTTATGTCTGTCTCCAGGGGACAACATAGGTCACTAGCAAAATGGGAGAACATGATTTGGCCAATCCAGCTAGCATTCATTTTCTCAAACAGATTTTAAAAACTGCTATTGCCTTCTGAGGCTTTAACTTCTTTATTCTAACAAAGGCTGTTATTATTAGGATGAAATAATTCTTCAATTATTGAACAATGACAAACCATTGCCTCCCACTAATCTACCTTTACGTAGTTTCATCCATGCAACGAAAAATTATGTACCAAACTCTTTTTTTTTTTTTTTTTTGAGACGGAGTCTTGCTCTGTCACCCAGGCTGGAGTGTAGTGGCGGGATCTCAGCTCACTGCAAGCTCTGCCTCCTGAGTTCATGCCATTCTCCTGCCTCAGCCTCCTGAGTAACTGGGACTACAGTCACCCGCCACCTCACCCGGCTAATTTTTTGTAGTTTTATTAGAGACAGGGTTTCACTGTGTTAGCCAGAATGGTCTCGATCTCCTGAGCTTGTGATCTGCCTGCCTCGGCCTCCCAAAGTGCTAGGATTACAGGCGTGAGCCACGATTCCCTGCCCACCTTCCTATTTTTAGAGGGACACAGGGATGGGGGTTGCCCAGATTGGTCTCAAACTCCTGGGCTCATGTGATCCTCCCACCTTGGCTTCTCCATGTGCTGTGATTACAGGTAAGAGCCACTGTACCTGTCCTATCCACCTTCTCTCCTGCATCTGTGGATGACCTTTTTTTGCTGGCCACACCAAGCCCTCCCTGTGTGCACTGTCCCCTCTCATCTGCCTAGGGGCACTGAGCAGCAGTTTTCTCTTCTGCACCAATGCAGTACAGAAATCCTGCCTGAGCCCAGAGGGACCAGGAGAATGGACATTCATAGAATTACTAAGCAGCTCCTCATAATTTTAAAATTTCTCTCCTTAATTGAATTTTTGTGTTAAAATGAAGCCAATGAATAAACTTGGCAAATCTTTTGAAGACTTTTAGTAAATCAGTATTATAATGTGTTATTTTCAATGTTTTATATACAGTATTTAAATATATCTTTGAATTATGTCAAATTTGTTTACTTATTTTAATAAATGTGTTTATATAATAATACTAATCAGGTGAGCTAGGCATTTTATGGTGGCAAACAAAAAAACTCCCAAAACCCCACAAAATCTCAGGAATTAGGACAGAAGAAAGAAAAGGGGGGGTTAGCAGGTGTGGTGGCGCATGGCTGTAGTCTCCAGCTTCTCTGGAGGCTGAGGTGGGAGGATCACCTGAGCCTGGGAGGTCAAGGCTGCAGTGAGTTGTGACTGTGCCACTGCACTCCAGCCTGGGCAACAGAGCAAGAATGTTTCAAAAAACGAAGAACAGAAAAGGTTTTTTGATCTTTGTTTTTGTTTGTTTGCTACAGCTACCCGGCCAGAGGGGCTGGCAAGGTATCCCTGAGGATTATTACAATCTTTAGGGACCCACATTTAAGAAGGCCCATTGCAACATGCACTCCCAAGGGGGCTGTCCCAGGAAAAGGAAAGGTAACAAAGACTTTTAAAACTCCCCCCTGAGGCAATGTGCAGCCTTGGCTTTCACAGGTCATTGGTCAAAGCGAGTCCCATGGCCAGGCCTCACCTCAAAGGGGAAAGAAAGTACAATAATTCCATGGAATATTTGTGAAAGGCCCTAATGGCATCGTAATGAGAATGGATTCCATTACTAGCACTTTTATAAAACGTGTATCAACATTTTATGTTTTAGGGTGCAGATGCTCAAATCTTTGTTTTAAATCCTGAGTATCCAATTTTCCAAATACTATCACCTTACTCTACTGTCTTTGTTAGGAACATTGTCTGCTAACACAGTCTGCCTAATTGGTACCCTTTCCTGGTGTGGGAGAAGCACAGTCGACAGCCAGTGTTTCGGTGGCAAGAAGTGAGTTGTGTGTGCATTTGGGGTCGGCAAGTGCTTCATCCTGAGTGGAGAGGATTCCTGAGCAAGTTCAAAAGGTCAGCAAAGCATGGCCAGGGGAAGCGTGGGCGACTTTGGAGAGCAGAGTGACTGCAGGGTCTGTAGTGGGTAGAGGAACCCTTGAAAAGGTGCCTGGGAGATGAGGTGCTCCAGCAGCCTTAGGAGATGCTTGGGTGGGGGGAGGGGGAGGAGGTAGGAGTACCAGGCCGCACAGAGCCCATTCCACGCCTGCTTCTGCCAACTGCCAGCCTGGGATGCTGGGTGAATCCCTCAGTTTTCTAAAGCGCAGTTGTGTTATCTGTAAAATGGAAATAATAAGAGCAATGCAAGGATTAGATTGAATTGACGCATGTGATATCCTTAGCACAGTACCTGGCTCAATCAATGACAGCCACGATTGGATCAGATTCTGCTTGGTTACAGTCAGCAGTATAATTAACCCTCCTCTCTCCACTTGCCCCCCACAAAAACCCAGAGCTAATATTAAGAAGCTTTGATTGTTCTAATCTGCTCTTCCCCTCCTCCAAGGGAATAAATAAACTCTCCACTGGCTTTAAGCCAATAGCCACCCACACTTTGACCGCATGAAGTTTCTCCTTGTCTGCCTCCCCAAGCACGAAACAGGCACCGTGTGATGTGTTTTCACTGTTCCAGTTTTCCATTTTCCAGGCCAAGACGAACTGACAGAACTTCCAAAACACTTTGCAAAGACAGCGAGTGCACAAAGCTGCAGCTCACAGCCTTGTCCTGTGGCCTGGAGACAGGATGCACGCTGAGCTGCTGGGAGGAGGGACCGGAGGAAAAGTGCCTGCAGCTGCAGGAGCACCCACTTGAGATGCCTCCTGTGTCAATCAAGTTCAGAGTAATTGCTTCCTCACTCCTCCTGGCAAAACTGTTCAGCTTGGCACAGTGACAGCTCCTTGTAGAGTTTTTCCAGCTGATGTCATTCTACCTAAGGTCTGCCAGGGTCCCAGCTAACACGACTGTGTTCCACCGGCATCCAGACCTCCACCAGGAGGAATTCAAAGGCCTATTTTTGTGCATATGTGGCAAAGATCCCAGGCTCCATGGAGGCCTTTTGCACTGGGGACACGGTGGAAAATTAAGCCCCACAGGTAGCTACCTACCTGCACGGCATGAGACCAGCTGATTAGAGGACTGAATGGGTAGATCCGTGGAGGGGATTGAGTAAGCATTAACATAGAGCCTTCTTGTAAGCTAAGTGAGACTGCAAGGGCCAGGGGCCATTGCGCACAATTGTGTGAGCTGTGTTTTGCAGCAGGTGTCTGGGGAGCTCAAATCCACCCACAAAGGGAAACCTTTCTGACTTGTACTAAGGGCCATAAGTGATGGCTCGAACCTGAGGATCTACCACGCAGTGAGTGTGGGGAATGTAGAGATGGGTAAAGGAATTGACAATCTAGAGAGAGGAAGAGACTAACATCCAGCAGCACGTTAACTGTGTGAAAGCAAACTAAACATGGTCTGAGAGGGACTCCGTACTTCTATATTTGAGTCCTTGTGGATGAACTGTAACCTAGCTTAATAGGCAGACAAAATTGAAAAGGTAACCTGATACTCTGTACCTCCAACAACAGCTAAGTCTTGGCCAACCTCAGCGGCCCTGATTCAACCAATTATACTCTGCTGAGTGTTCAAACTGTGTTCAATAAGGCATACGCAGAGCTGTAACCAATCCAGCTGCTTCATACCTCACTTCTAATTTTTGTACATCATTCCCCACCCCACCCCCCTTTTTTTGTCTATAAATCTTCTTCCACCGCGTGGCTGTGCTGGAGTCTCTGTGAACCTGCTGTGACTCTGGGGGCTGCCCAATTCTCGAATCAATTATTGCTCAATTACACTTTAAATTTAATTCAGCTGAAGTTTTTCTTTTATCAACTGCTACAGTATTTCAGTTTAGTTTCTTTCTCTTTTTTTGAAACTAATATGTACTGGGAGTCTAGTATAGCAAATGCCATGGTGGGCATTTTGCTTATATAATCTCAGAACTGCTTACAAGCTCCCTGCAAGACAGATGCTAGCACCAGGCCCACCGTGTGGAGGGGGAGACGCAGCCAGGGATCCCTGACCAGAGGTAGGTGCTCAAGCAGCAGGCCTGCTCAACTCGACATCATGGGTTTTCCTTCACATTGATTGCTCTGTCCTTCTTGAAGGACTGCTCAATAATGCATTTTATTTTCCACTCTGCATTCATAGATATTATGTAAATTTTCAAAATAGTATCTTTCTGTGAAATGGCAAAAGCATGATGAGAAAGTGCATTGAAAGTGGCTAAGTCTTACAAAGATGGCATTTTAAATAACATCATTAGACACTGTTGCACAAAGTGCTATAATGATCCCTTGTTCGGATGCAGTGAACAGGTCCTAAAGTTGCTTTTTCCCTTTTCTGCACAAGGACCAACTTGGAGACATTTAGGAAAGAAAAGAAAGAAAAAGATTTCTCTGACTAGCTTCTCCAGACACAGGCTAGCCACATGTTATGCCATCAGTACCTGTGCTACCTTCAGACAGAAGCCACCCTCATGAAAAGAGAATTTGCTTTTTTAAAAAATGTGCTACTGATTCAGTGGGCACAAGAATCTTGACGCTCATTGTCAAATAGATTCTATTGCATCCAGTGTCTATTGCACAAAACCCAACAGTAGTGCTTTAACTCAAGATTTCCTTTAGAAGGAGGCTAAAGAAGTTGATGAGGGGCCGGGTGCAGTGGCTCACACCTGTAATCCCAGCACTTTGGGAGGCCGAGGCTGGCGGATCAGCTGAGATCGGGAGTTAGAGACCAGTTTGGTCAACATGGCGAAATACTTTCTCTACTAAAAATACAAAAATGAGGCAGGTGTGGTGCCATGAACCTGTAGTCCCAGCTACTCCGGAGGCTGAGGCAGGAGAATTGCATGAACCTGGGAGGCGGAGCTTGCAGTGAGCCAAGATCACGCCACTGCACTCTAGCCTGGGTGACGGAGTGAGACTCCGTCTCAAAAAAAAAAAAAAAAAAAGGAATAAAGAATTGGAAGAGGATTACTGAATCTGTCCTCTAGAAAGAAAAGCAGATATTGTTTAAAGGAAATTATGAAAATATTTACATGTAGCAACCTCATAATTGCATAGTAAATCATTTAAAAATCTTTTGCCTTTACTCTTTCTCCTACTATTCAAGGAACAATGAATCTTTCTGTAGACTCTGATTTCACAATTATTACAGAAATGGCCAAGTGCGGTAGCTCACACCTGTAATTCCACCTGCTTGGGAGGCTGAGGTGGGAGAATCACTTGACCCAAGAGTTCAAGACCAGCTTAAGCAACATAGTTAGATCCCAATTCTCATAAGAAAAGAAAAGAAAAATTATTGCCAAAATGCTACAAGATGTTGCTTGAGCTTGGCTTTGAATATCAACAGCAAAGCCTAGAAAATGAACCACAGAGAATTGGCACCGTGCCTTGGATTGCAGGGGAGGAGCGATGATGTCAACGCCCTCATCGATACAGTGATGGGCTGGAATGTGCTTGCTGAGGGAGGAGTCAGTGGGTGGAGGGCAGCATCTTGAGGGTTGGGGCAAAGATTAGCCAAAGCAGGAGACTCAGAGAGACAGGAGAGGATGGGGGAGCTTGGAGAGTGGAGGCCAGCTGTGCCAAGAGTGTGGTGAGCCTGGGCAGGGGCGTTTGGTAGCATCGTACGAGGAGCTCAATGGTCAGTGGTCCTGGGATGAAAAAGCTGTTTGGGGGCTGAGAGAGCTCTGAATGTGAAAAAGGAGATCAGTGTCCTGATTCTGAGCTTGCCCTAACTCCTGCAACTTCAGGCAGGTCATGTCTCATCCAGCTCTGTCAACCTTAAAAGGGGTGGGGGAGTTGGATTGGATGCCTCTGGGATTTCTTCTAGATCAAATCTATTCTGTGTCAACTGGAGGTCACTGGCTGTTTGGGAAGAGCCCTGAGGATGAAGGCCAAGGGAAGGGGTAGAGTTGGAATTGGTGAAGAGGCAGGAAAGGGAGAGAAAGATGGCTTTGGCTTGAGGAGGGTCCCAAGAGCCATTTCTTCCTGCTGGGACCCTCAGGGATGTTTGGAGTCTTGGGGGAAGCATCTAGAAATTGAGGTGGGGTTCACCATGGAGGAAGGGAGGGAGGACGCAGGGAGGGTTGAAGGTGCTGGTGCAGGGAGATGGGTGTTTGTGGGAGCAGGAGACAGGAGACGGGGAAGTGAAGGAGAAACGTGGGACGTTAAAGGAGCTCCACTCAGATGGGTTCCATCTTCCCAGCTAAGCGGGAGTTTCAGGGAAAGCACAGAGGACACCATGTGGGGCTAATGCCGTGGGGGAAGCATTGGGAACTAAGGGCCAATGCATCGAGCATTTCTGGAAAAGATTAAAGAGCCCCACTCAGAACGGAGAGGGTGTGTTCACACTGAAACTCATGTCCTGCCTTGCTGAGTTTTCTCCTGGATCCTAGAAAATGGTTATTATTGCTCAAGCATGAGGTTAAAATCGCCATCATGTCTCTGATTTGTGAGTCACAATGTGGCCCGTTGTGATCTGGATGGGGGAAGGAGAGTCTCTGTTCCCATCAGCAGTGGGTTGTGTCTCCTTGCTGTGGGGTGGGCCCCTCCAGCACACAGCCTATTGTACCCATTTTGGGGACCTGCAATTCACTTCAAATACCAGGAATCCATCCTCATGTTACTGGATAGAGTAGTCCAGGTTCCTGGTGTTTTGAACAAAGAATCGAACAAAACGCACAGAGCAATAAAAGAACGGAGTCATGAAAGCACAGATTTATTGAAGACAATTCGGGGTGGGAGCGCACTCGAGCAAACACCTCAAGAGCCTCCTTAATGAGGGCTTCTGTTGAGCTAAAGAAACTCAGCAACATCACTTGGTGCCCTTTAGAGGCCTCTAATTGGCTACACCCCATGAAGGACTGGCCTGTGACCAATCAGAGGCTGAAGTGGCTTGTTACTATGCCAGTGAGGATGTGGCCTATAAGCTGCACCTGCTGCTCTCCTGCTTATACGAACTGGCTGCACCTGCTGAGCCCCGTTCCCCTAATTCCCTATTCTCCTGCCACATTCACACTCTGGGAGTGCTCCTCACTTTGGGCTCATTATGACTAAAGAGGAGGAGCTGAGGCCTTGTTACCACTTCATTGCAGAGACAAAGGCATAAACAGTATTCACTAAGCATGTATTGAGTACTTGTGATGTTCCAGGCACTGCTGTAAGTCCTGGGGTGCAACAGTTGGAATGTGTCGCCTCCAAAATTCAGGTGTTGCCAATGGGATGGTGTTGAGAGGCGAGGCTTTCAGAGGTGATTAGGCTGTGAGGGCTGCCCCCTCGCGAGTGGGATTAAGGCCCTTCTGGAAGAGGATTGGCCCAGCATGTGGCTGGCTTGCCTTGCTATCCTCACCACCTGAGGACACAGTCTTCCCCCACTCTGGAGGGTGCAGCCTCATTTGAGACCAAACCTGCTAGGGCCTTGATCGCGGACTTCCCAGCCGCTGGGACTGTGAGCAATACATTTCTGTTCTTTATAAATTACCCAGTCTGTGGTATCCTGTTAGCACAACATAAAACAAACTCAGACTTGGGAATACAGTTGGGGGCAGGGCGGTTGAGGACCCTGCTCTACAGGAGCTCACGTTTTAGCAAATTTAAAACCCGCTGCTGTACGTGCTCAAATGCTAGTTCCTTTTGGAGCAGGGACATAGCTGAAAAGATGGATTGAATTTCAGCACGGAGGGCTCCGTCATCTACCTGGACTCTCACCAGCTTTTCTGCTCCTCACTCCGAGATGAAGCGGTTTTCCATTTTGATTAGGCTCAGAGATTCCAGGCCCAATGCCTTAGACCTGTGTGCTCATACATTCTGCTTGATCTTCTGAGGTGGGAGGGCAGAGTCTGAAGGCTCTATCCCCATTTGGAATATCCCGGTCATCTGAGGCAATGGCTGCTGGTCCAGCCTGAGTCATCATTTTTCCCTGAGGAAAGGAGACGATTGCTCACCTGCTCAGCCGCTTTGCTCTGGCTTCGCCATACCCTTTTCAGATGTTTCAGAACTCTCTTCAGGAAAATGAAAAGATGCACCCTGGGAGGCGTTCAGCAGAGTAACCTCCAAAGACGGCAACTGTTAATAGCAGGAGACGGGGGCCAGGCGCGGTGGCTCACACCTGTAACCCCAGCACTTTGGGAGGCCAAGGCAGGCAGATCACCTGAGGTCAGGAGTTCGAGACCAGCCTGGCCAACATGGCGAAACCCCATCTCTACTAAAAACAAACAAACAAACAAACAAAAAAATTAGCTGGACACGGTGGCACATGCCCAGCTGCTCAGGAGGCTGAGGTTGGAGAATCGCTCTAACCTGGGAGGTGGAGGTTGCAGTGAGCCAAGATCGCGCCACTGCACTGCAGCCTGGGTGACAGAACAGGACTCAGTCTCAAAAAAATAAAAAAGAATTTTTTAAAACCCTAAAACGGCAAAAAGATGCCCTGAGCATAGGAAACATTCATCCCAGCACTTCTGGTGCAGCCTGCTTTAAAACTGGGCCTCACCCTCTTCATAAACACAAAACCCAATGAAAACAACACATCCTGCCCATTGGTATGAAGCACACATCCCATCCCGTGGGGACAGTGTTGATTGGGAAGTGGAGGACAAGGAAGGCTTCCTGGTGGAGGAGGCTCTGTGGCAGGACTTGAGGCATGAGGGTGAGTGTCTGGCTCTGGGCAGGATACAGAGGCAACGCCAGGGGCATGGACAGGGGGCTGTCACTCAGCCTGTGGTCTTTGCCCTGGGATTTTGCTCTACGGCTGCCCTCTTGCTCCTGAGAATTGTTACACTGGTTTTCCTCCACCTCAAGGCAAGTGTTTTGGTGATAGGCCAAGGAAAATACCCACTGAATACAAAGCAGGCTCCTAGAATATGCCCAGAGAGCACCATAGCAAACGCTGTGTCTCACCAGGGCCGCACCACAGCAGCCTGTCTTGGTGGTGCCTGACGCCCTGGGTGCCGGGGCATGTGGCAGTGCCACATTGCTGGGGGTTCAGCCTCTGCGGGGCTGCTGGAAAGGACAGACAGGCCCGGCGGGCCTCCTCCAGCCCCAAGTTGGGACATTTCGAGTCCACCACACTCCGAGAAGAATCTTCCAGCCCTGGGAACAACCCCAGTCCCTGGGGTGAGCTCCAGAGGGCAGCTGCCTTGATGCTAGCGGAAGGAAGGCGTGGGCCACCCAGGAGAGGGGGCAGCTCAGTGCTGTCAGAGGAAAACATGAGTCCAGAGGACCCTGACTTAGCTCAAGTCTCCCCCAACATCCAAATCCCAGCTGGCTGGATGACTGCGGTCCTGCAAGATGAAGGAAATACACCTATCACCCGAGATTCCAAACAGGTGCCCCTGGGTGGGCTGACTGCCAGCCGGTCCCCGAGGCCTCTGTTACAAGCTGGGAAGGTGACCTCCAAGCCAGGTGGCCCTGCCCCACCTTCCCCTGTGTGATGGACTGAATATTTGTGCCCCCAGATTCATCTGCTGAAATCCTGACTCTCAGTGTTTGCTCTCAGGAAGTGGGGCCTGGGGAGGTGATGTGGTCATCAGGGTGGAGCCCTCCTGAGTGGCATTTGTGCCCTTATAAAGGGGGCTAACAGTGAGAAGAGGACACAGGGAAAAGATCCCATCTTCCATTAAGGAGACAGGTCACCACAGACACGGATCCCAGGTTCAAGTGATCCTCCTGCCTCAGCCTCCCGAGTAGCTGGGATTACAGGTAGGCACCACCATGCCCAGCTAATGTCTGTATTTTTAGTAGAGACAGGGTTTCACCATGTTGGCCAGGCTGGTCTCGAACTCCTGACCTCAGGTGGTCCGCCCACCTCAGCCTCCCAAAGTGCTGGGATTACAGGCGTGAGACACCGCACCTGGCCTAATACTTTTTTTTATATATAGCATTTTTAGGCTCATAGCAAAATGGAGAGGAGGGTACAGAGAGTTCCCATAGACTCCCTGCACCCCCAGAACCTCCCCCACCAGAGTGGTGCATTTGTTACAACTGATGAACATCTGTTGACCTGTCATCATTACCCAAGTCCAGTTTATCTCAGGGCTCAGTCTTGATGTTGTGCACTCTGTGGGTTTGGACAAATGTATAATGACATGGACCCAACATGACAGTATCATGCAGAGTAGTTTCACAGCCCTAAGAGTCCTGTGTTCATCCGTCCCTCCCCACCAAGCCCTGGCAACCACGGTCTTTTTCCTGTCTCCATAGTTTTGCCTTTTCCAGAATGTCATAGAGTTGGAACCACACAGGATGCAGCCTTTTCAGACTGGCTTCTTTCCCTTAGTAACCTGCAGTGAGTTTCCTCCATGTCTTTTCATGGCTTGACAGTTCATTTCTTTTAGTACTGAGCAATATCCCATTGTCAGGGCCGGGTGTGGTGGCTCACACCGGTAATCCTAGCACTTTGGGAGGCTGAGGCAGGAAGATCACTTGAGGTCAGGAGTTCGAGAGCAGCCTGGCCAACATGATGAAACTCCATCTCTAATAAAAATACAAAACTTGGCTGGGCGTGGCGGCAGGCAACTGTAATGCCAGCTACATGGGAGGCCGAGGCAGCAAAATTGCTTAAACCTGGGAGGCAGAGGTTTCAGTGAGTCGAGACCGTGCCATTGCATTCCAGCCTGGGCAACAAGAGTGAAACTCCATCTCAAACACAAACAAACAAACAAATCCCAGTGTCTGGAGGTACCACAGTGTATTTATCCAGTCACTGACTGAAGGGCACCTGAGTTGTTTCCAAGTTTCGGCAACTGTGGTTAAAGCTGCCTCAAACATCTGTGTGCAGGTTTCTGTGTGGACCTCAAGTTTCAACTCCTCGGTGGGTAAATATCAAGGAGCACAAGCTTGATCATATGGGAAGAGTAAGTTTAGTTGTGTGTGTGTGTGTGTAACAGATACCAGGCAGGAGTGCAGTGGCTCTTCACAGGTGCAATCGTTGCACACTACAGCCTCAAACTCCTGGGCTCAAGTGATCCTCCTGCCTTAGCCTCCTGTGTATCCTAGACTACAGGCATGCACCACTGCACCCTAATTTTGCAAGAAACTGCCAAACTCTCTCCCAAGGCATCTGCACCATTTTATGTGCCTACAAAGCATCTGCACCATTTTATGTGCCTAGCAGCAATGAGTGAGAGTCTTGTTGTTCCACAGTCTCCCCAGCATCTGGGGTGGACAGCGTTCAGGGTTCTGGCCACTCTACTAGGTGTGCAGTGGTATCTTATGGCTTAGTTTGCATTTCCCTGATCACCTAGGACGTTGACATCTTTCCATCAGCTTTTTTGCCACCCAGGCCACCTGTTCCCCACACAATGACAGTGTCTTACGAGGCAGTTCACAGGGATCTGAGCACCGGCCTTGTTCTCAGGGTCCCTGAAGTTAGACTGTGGGCTTCTTGAGGGCAGAAGCTTTTCTTTCCTGTCTGCTCCCGTTACCCGGGTTGATTGATACCCTTCCCTGAAGATTCCAGACACAGCCTGGTGAGTACGAGCCAAGTCCACTGTGTGATCATGTAGACTGCAGTTAACTCTCTGAGCCTCAAGCTTCTCATCTGTGAAATGGGGATGCTTCATGGAGCTGGTTTGAGTCGTCAATGCTCATTAGCAGCATAGAGCCTGGCACATGGGAAATACTTAGAAAAGCTTAGTTAATGGTGACAATGATTATTCAATTTGCTTTTGGAGGGATGACCAAATTCTATTAGTCCAAAGAAGAGCTGACTTTGGGCAGGACAGCCAGTACCATTCTTTGGTGCCAAGAAACGTGAAGCCCAGCAAGTAGGGTGCCTTCTTGCCTTGTTTTACAATGTTTTTTGTCCAAAATAGATGGCTAGGATGATGGGTAGAAACGGTTAAAACCAACCAACTAGCCCATGGTGGCAGCCAAGCAAACTTAAACCCCCAAAGCCAGAATTCAGCTGGAAAAATACACAGTTCCAATGTAAGAATTAAATTTAGAGATGAAGAAAAGTTACCTAATTTTGGGACTTTACCCAGGAATTGAGCTCAAATAGCGGCAATGGGGTCAGCTGGTTAATAGAAGGCTAGTTCCTGTGTGGCTGCCTCACTTTCTCCACGCTAGCCAAGGCCAGCCTGGCCTGGCGTCTTTCCTCACACCATTAACACAGACAACTAATGAGATGTTGGAACGAGCCCAGAGAAAAAAACTTGTTTAGAGCACTTCCTCCCCACTTCACCGGCACAAACATCTATTCTGGGTTTGGGCTCTTTTCCAAGTTGGGTTACACGATGATAAACAACAGGTTATTTTGGCGAGTAAAATTTTAGCTGGGTACTTCGCAAAACAATTAAAAAAAATTTGAAGAAACTATGAAGTGGAAAAGTTAGAAGCAGAAAGAATTGTCGGTTGTTCTAAAAGTGTTTTCCACTAAGCTTCTTGTTTGTTTCTTGATGTTGTGGAGAGACCTTCTTGGCCACGTTTTTCATGAGTTATCTGTGTTTCCCGTAGATTTGGGGTCTAGACTATCAATTATTTATCTTATTTGAAGGATAAAAGTGGAAAGTTCAAGAAATCAATAATTAGCTGGCTTGAATTTGCTGAGAAATTCAGAACAATGTTCACAACTAAAATTTACAAAGTAAATCAACAGACTACGAAGAAGTAATTTAACCCAGAATGACAAAGTGAAAGGATGGTTCCCATGTAACCTCATAAATTTCCTGCTTGATGCATCTCAAGTCTCTGATTTCTAATAAAATTCTCATGAGAACATAGTGTTGCTCCATAAAAACTCCTGAACTCTCCCCCATGAGAACGGGCTGGTTTATAAGGGTGCATGGGTTCAAGTCTGTGGTTTACTTATTAAAAATTTCTCAGTAAATATATCATGGTCCACTGGAGAGCACCCCTCAATTGTGGGGACGCCATGCATCATTTCTGCTTTCCCTCAGTAAGAAGAAAAACAAGAAGAAGCACGCCAGGAACTCTCTGAACCAGAAAAAAACGGGAACCTTTTATTTTTCTAAAGAAAATTCTAAGACTTTCTGTTTACCTTTGACCTAAAGAGACCTCGTGGGAGTTTCACATTTGCTTTGTGAAAATCTGAGCATTCTTGCCAAAAGGGTTGACAGGCAGTCCTGCGAGGGGCGAAGGAAGCTTGGTTTGGTTCCTGCCCCTGTTGTGGGTCAAGGCCCTCCCGGGGAGCACAGGGCAGAGCAAGGCTGCTGAGTTGGGGCTGCAAGTGCTTTTGAGGAAAGACGTACACTTACACGTAGTCACCAAGGTAGTAAACTCGTGGCTCACTCACCTTTCCCCACGTGCCTGCCGACTGGAAAAATAACGTTCACTCACGTTGTGCTTTTAATCCGGGCCAGTTACTGCTAGAAGCTTTGTGGGTCTCCCCTCACACAAGCCTATGGCACGGGCCATTGTTATCACCTTCATCTTAAAGAGATGGAAACTTCACCCAGGAAAGTTAAGTAAGTTGCTGAAGTCACACACCTGGTCAGGGACAGAGCAGGTGGATTTCACCTTAATGCTGATGTTCATCACAAGACTAGATAAGAGAGCGATGCCCCGCCAAGGAGGGTGGCCGGAAAACCTGGGAGCCTTTCTGGCTTCACCTTACTCAGCCAGGGTCCTCTTCAGACAATCCTCTTCCACAGGATTGGAGCAAACACGTGCAGAGCACCCGTCACGGGCTACAGCTGTGCTGGTGGGTTCGTGGGTGGGCCTCGCGGACCCTCGCAGCAGCCCGTGGGAAGGGAATGCTGGGCTTATTGTGCAACTTTCTTCCACTGGCTTCAAGAGCTGGACCTGGTATTTCCAGCAGTAGGTACAGGCCTTGGTGCATGCAGTTTCACTGGATAAGAATAGGCTTTGGTCTATGGCTGAGACAGCATAATCAACAATTTTTAAAAATAGATTTTAATTTTTAAAGAAGTTATAGGTTTAGACAAAATAGAGAAAAAGGTACAGAGATCTCCCATATCTCCCAAGCCTCCCCTGTTATCACCAGAGTGGTGCATTTGTTTTTTTTTTTTGTTTGTTGTTTTTTTTGAGATGGATTCTTGCTCTGAGGCCCAGGCTGGAGTGCAGTAGGTGATCTCAGCTCACTGCAACCTCCACCTCTCGGGCTCAAGCGATTCTCCTGCCTCAGTCTCTGGAGTAGCTGGGATTACAGGCGCCTGCTATCACGACCGGCTGGGTTTATTTTTTATTTTTATTTATTTTTGTATTTTTAGTAGAGACAGGGTTTTGCCATGGGGCCCTGGCTGGTCTTGAACTCCTGTCCTCAGGTGATCCGCCCACCTCGGCCTCCCAAAGTGTTGGGATTACAGGCATGAGCCACCGCACCCAGCCGAGTGGTGCATTTGTTACAGTCCATGAACCTGCACAGACACATCACCATCACCCGGAGTCTACTGTTTCCATTACGGCTCACTCCGGGGTTGCACGTTCTATAGGTCTGACACATGCACCATGCCATCCATCCACGGCTACAGTACCAGACAGGGGACTTTCACTGCCCTAAGAATCCTCTGTCCTCCAATTATTCACCTTCCCTCATCCCGAACCCCTGGCAGCCACTGCTCTTTTTCCTGTCTCCATAGCTCTGCCTTTTCTAACATGTCCTAAATTGGAATCATACAGGATGCAGCCTTTTCAGATTGGCTTCTTCCACTTAGTAACATGCGTTTACATTTCCTCTTGTCTTTTCATGGCTTGAGGGCTCATTTCTTTTTAGCATTGAGTAATGTCCCACTGTCTGAGGGGGCACCTCACAGAAATGAAAAGCACTTTCTAGATCTATAGAATTTAGAGCTGAACATGGGCGGCCCTGGTGGCCCATTCCAGAACTCACTGTCCCTGAAGAGACACATAAGGTGACCTTATTTTTCCTTAATGACAACAGCAACCGGAGGCTGACGTGTCCGTCCCCACAGTAACCAACTGCCCGTGGATGAACAAGCAGAGAGCCCCGGACACTTCGTCAATACGGACTTCACCTTTAAGGGCACCTGCTGTTGCAAATGAAAAGCTGTCATATTCCTTCTTATGGAAAGTTGATAACTGCATCTGAACACCTAATTACCTTCATAAACCCCGACACACAGCGCTCCGACCAGGGCAGGTCGGCAACTTGCTGGAAAAATGCAAAATGTCCTGCAGGGCTAAGCTTTTCACAAGCCCCTTGGTGGGGTCCTTACTGGCTGGCGTTTGGGCGTTTGAAAGCAACGGATTGAAGATCAGGCCTCCAAACCTGTGCTTGAAAGGACAAGAGCAGGAGCCTGGGTGCGCGAGGGAGGGCGCCAGTGCCACCTGGTGGCCGCGCTGGGGAGCCCAGGTTCCAGCCTGGGAGCGGCTCTTAAGTACAGGGTCAGTCCCACCACCCCACAGGGCTGAGAATTAGTGAGCTTCTCAGCCGTTTCTCAGCCAAGCTTGAACGTGAAATACGCTGAACTCCGTCACACACGCCTATTTCTCTAGCTCACCGCAGAACGGCTTTATTATGAGAGTCAACAGGATGTCAGTGTGATGATGATCTCCACAAAGAATGGCTTTCTGCAATGTAGAATTATGGCTCAATGTTACCATGAATTAAGTGAGAGAAGGTGGCCGTGGAACATTTATTTCAAGACTAAGTCAAAACTAACCAGAGTAAGCTTTTCGCTGACAGTCACTGAAAATAAATGACTACAAATCCTGAACGTTTTTAATAACCTTACAAAATTCACCTTAGGCTTTTGTCCACCTAACTCCATTATTCAGGTTTGTCACATGACTCCTTGACTGCTGGAGCAAAAAATATAGGTGTATTGACCTCAAAACTCTTAAGACATTTGAGAATGGAACGTTGGGTCTGATGATCTAACTGGAACTTTATCATTCATTCTGCAAGGGCTGTTACTTAAAACAAACAAACAGGCCACTCACGGTGGCTCACGCCTGTAATCCCAACACTTTGGAAGGCTGAGGCAGGCAGATCCACTTGAGGTCAGGAGTTCAAGGCCAGCCTGGCCAACATGGTGAAACCCCGTCTCTACTAAAAATACAAAAATTAGCTGGGTGTGGTGGCGTATGCCTGTAGTCTCAGCTACTCGGGAGGCTGTGGCAGGAGAATCACTTGAACCCAAGAGGCTGGGCCGAGATCATGTCACTGCACTCCAGCCTGGGTGACAGAACAAGACTCCATCTACAAAACAAACAAACAAACAAAACAACAACAAAACTAACAACTAAGATTGATCCCTTTTTCTTCACTGTTCCTAGAAGTTCTAGGGGTAAGAGGGGAAGACAGGGATCTCACATTCCATGGATGAGGGTTCTGCCCTTGTGAAGCCTCCAAGGTCGCCACATGAAGGCAAGATCTCCTTAGATGATTCTATGGTTTGGCATAATTACTGTAAAACTATCAGCAAAAGCAAGCTCGACCCTCCTCAGGGTGCAGTGTGCACTTGCCTTTGGGGTGAACCAGGTGAGGCAGTATTGGGGAGGGAGGACAGGGGGAACAGGTGCCGCCCTTCTTCCCTGGTCCCAGTCAACAGCCGACCCCTGACTGCAAAGGATGACTCCATCCTCTCGGGAGGGACCTGGGGGACTCAGCTTGAGAAACCAGAAAAGCCCAAAGGAGGCTCCTACCACATGGGTGAGACAGCTCACATCCATTGCCTTTGTGGATATGCATGGGAATTCCATGACCCAGCCAGACCAATGATCAATATCCCTGTTTTACAGAAAAGGAAACTGAGTCTCAGAAAGATTAGGTCATTTATCTTTGGTCACAGAAATAGCTGGAAAAAGAGCCTGGAAGAGAACCCAGTTCTCACATCCCACTTTGCTTCCCTCAATTCTTTGCTTTGCCCTCAAAGACACAGTGAGCCAAAAAAGTTCATGTCTTCAGTACTTGGCCGAACTTCAGGTGTAAGAAAACAAAACAAAACAAAACAACAACAACAAAACACGAAGAAAGAACAAATCTCCCTTCTTTTATCTAAATGCTCTATCTTTCAAAGTAACTTAAAGACAAAGTGTCCCTTTGAATCCAACACTTTCGGGTCTGAAAGATATCCTTAATTGGTCTTGGTTGTTTGTTTTTTTGTTTGTTTGTGTTCTCTTATTTCAATTTAAAGGCACACTACGAACAAAATTCCATATTGTTTATTCTGTTCCCAATCTCATCTTCCCCCTGTTTCTCTTCCCCCAACCCCAGCGTTGCCAATTTGTAAACAAATCAGAAAAATCCCCAATGGGCTGAAAACCTGTCCATGGTTCACTCCGGCTGGAAAGAATTGTGTTCCACCAAGATTCAGATCCCATTTATAATGGAAACCCTGACAGGCAATGTTGTAATTATGGTTGTGCCATAATGAATGTATCTGTGTGGTCAAAGTAGTGGATTTTTCCATGGTATTTTTTCCATGGAAGATTTCTTCCCTGAAAGATGTTAACTTAAAACCTGGATGATAGCTTTGGCTTTAGAGCAGGGTCACTCCTGGCATTGCTATAGCCTGAAGTTAACTATTATATTGACTTTGGTTGTCATGATTAGCATGGGGGTTATTAGTCAAATTGATATTTTGCAGGACTGATGGCAGTTTGGGGGGTTGGGGTTTGATGGTGTAGGAGCTAACTTGGGTAAGCTTGTACTGCCTTTCAGATTTTTTTAACCAAGAAGTACTGTCTTTCTTTTCTGACATGATGACTAATATGAAAGTAGAAAGGCTGAATATGGCTAACTGGTATTAGGGTGACCAACCGTCCCAACTGGCCTGGGACTAACTATCCAGTTTGGGCACTAAAATCTCGTAAGCCAGGAAATCTCTCTATCCTGGGGAAGGCAGGACAGTTGGCTATCCCAGATAGTATGGAAAATAGAATCAAATTTAGGAGGACAGCCGAGTATTAGGCTGGTGTAAAAGTAATTGTGTTTTTTACTATTATAACAGTCTGTGTTAAAGAGAACAAGCAGACTTGAGTTTCAAGTAAAATTCTTTCCTGGTGCTTCAAAAATCCTACTTAGTGTCAGCAGCATTTAGCTTGAGAGCTGACTCAGGAAAGGGCTCAGAAAGAAGGTGAAAATCCCTGCTTGGTATGGCAGAATGTCATATGGAAAACCAGACAAGTCATTGTTCTGCCCAACAATTTCATGGGTTAATCCATCCTCTGGCCATTTGGAGGCATGAACAGAGTGGGACATTTCATGGGTATCAGGCCCTCCCCAGAGGCCACTGCTGAGGGTTTTGCTTCTCCAAGCCCTTCTTAACAGGCCCTTGGCTGTTCTTCCAAAACCTCTTCTCTATGCTGGAAAGGAAAGGGCGCAGGAGAGAAGGAATGTGGGGGCCGATTTGTGGAGCTCCGGCTTCCTATCCAGGCCCCACACCCTGCCTCACTCAAGGGGCCTTGCCTTCTGGATCTCCTCCTTTTATGAAGCTCTCAGGTTGCTCTGGCTGCCTTTCCAAGTAATGTGAAAACAGCCGACTTTTAGGAATTGGGGGACTGAGTGAGGTTAAAAGAAAGGAAGGAATACAGAATCAAAACAAAGGCAAGAACAGGGCAATGACCAAAAACAGCAGTCGATGAACCTGACAACTCTGGAGAGTGGCAGGAGAACATCTCTATCAATTTCAAAATGTAAGTCAAGTAGATTTCTACAAGCAGACCCTTCAGGACATGAATATTGAATCTATTAGTGGATCTATAAGTCCTCAGCCTTCAGGGTATGTATAGAATCCATTTCTGGGTCTGGGCCTTTGGTGGCTGTGTGTGAGCCCTTTCTGCGGCTGTAACTTCTATTGCTATGAGTTCCAGGGGCATGAGATGGAGGGAAGGGCAGGTGTGGAGTTACTGACCTTGTGTGAGAGAACATTCTCCCATGTCACCCACCGCCATGGAAGGAGTGTGCTTCCTGCCCCATGGGAGCTGGGCTTGTCGAGGCCATGCGTGAGGCAGGATGGCAGAGTTTCCACTCACCCCTCGGGGAACTTCTGACCCCTGCCTCCAGCCTGGCCACTGCCCGGAAGCCTGGGATGTGAGCAGAGGTGCTGGAGCCACAGCCCGCTCAGATGACATGCAGACCCCAGTGGAAAATGCATGCTTGCTGTCTTATGCCCATGAGCTTTTATGCTGTTCAATCTGCTGTTTATGCTGTTAATAGATCCACCTTTAAAAAGTGAACATAATTCAATTGGGAGGCGTGGCTGGTTCTTCTTCAGTGGCGCTGCTCCGTTGTATAGGATAACTGCAAAAGGGTCTCAAAATTATATTTTTTTCTAGGCTTTCTTCTGTTGTCAGAGGGAGACAGAAGATGTAAAATTTCTGTTCTTACCTTTCTGCTTCTTAACAGAAGTGACTGCAAGGAATTATGTTGATGCGCCTGCAAAGGCCACAGAAAGACAGTCACCAGCAGGCCAGAATCTAAGTCCTAGATACACAACATAGTTTTATTTTCATATGCATGAAGAGAGAGGGAACTGTGAGAAGTGGACACATATATTTTAAAAGACCACAGCTTGGGGGCCATTTGATGCAGGGGCCAAGTGCTCGGCAGTGAGTAAGACAAGTCCCCGAGGCATCTCAGCGTGGTAGCGGTGCCAGTTGTCTTCAGTTCTCCCCTCCGGACTGACTCTTCGCCCTGCCCGAGGCCATGGGAGCTGGTTTTTATAGACTGCGTGGAGACTCCAAGTCGTTGGCTTCCGGTAGGGTCTGGCCAACGCTGGTGGTCCTAGCAGAGGGGCAGGACACGTATCGTCTCCTGCCAGGTCACTGGGGGTTGGCTGCAGTCCTTACCAATAGCACAGCTCAGATACGGGGGACCAAGGGTGGCAAGCAGTGTCTTTGGGGCCGACTGTAGCCCCACGCCCACCCTCAGGGCTGCAGCCGCAGGCGGAGCGCTCTGCCATCCCTCCTGGGTTTCCTAACTCTACTCTTCACTTTGTAAACAGCTCCTTTGCACAGGAAAGAGAGAAGCAGCCATGTTCTGAGCTATCAGAGTCCTCCGCTATGGAGGACAGGGAAGGACTGAAAATGTTTCCACAAAGACCCGCCTACAAAATGGGTGTTCAGAAGCTTTGCTTCTGGAGGTAAAATCCTGAGTCATTCAGAAAAGCCTGGAAATCGAATTCCACGGTAAGAGTGCTTGCCATGAGCCATTTATCAAGCGGGGTCTCAAGGGGACAGAGAGTTGAACAAAATTTCCTGCCCTAAGGAGCTTATAATCGGTATGGAAACATTCATTTAAATCAAGGCTAATTTTCCACAGGTCCTGGATAGCAGAGGTTCCCTGCTTTTGGTAGAGACAGCAGTGCCGTGCAGTCTGCAGCGTAGGGCATAGGAGGGGGACCTGCACGGGACAAGAGGGAAGTGACGTGGACTTAAAAAATGAACAGAAGTGACCTGGTAGCTGCCGTAGCAGACGGAGGATAAATGCTCTGAGGGGAAATGCCATTGTGAAGTTGTGGGTGACGGCCACCTCCTGAGGAAGAAGCATCAGAAGAGGAGACAGAGACAGGGGAAGACTGCAGCCCAGGAGAGCGGCCCACAAATACCCTGGTGTGTGCTTGAGGATGGATCTGTGCAGCACCAAGTCAGGGCAGACACAGCGGACGAGTGGAGGGAGGAGTCCCTGAGGCGAGGAGCGATCTTTAAGGGCGCACAGTTTTATGCGGGGGGAGGCTGGAAAGGACCTAGTGGGGGTAGGGGATGCAGGGTGAGTGGGTGGGGACAAGAGTGAGTGGGTGGGGATGGAGGGTGAGTGGGTGGGGATGGAGGGTGAGTGGGTGGGGATGGAGGGTGAGTGGGTGGAAATACGGGGAGAATCTGCGCCCTGCTCACTGTGGACTTGGAGAGTTCCCCCGTGAGTATGGCTTTGCCTCCCCAGGTCGTACCTTTCTCCTACAGATGCAGTGACTCAAGCAGGAGCTTCTCATGCACTGGAAGCGGCACAGCATGGGCAGGGCCAGCCCCTGTCCTTCCTGCGGGCCTGTGAGGAGCACCTGGCTATCTGCACTGGTTCAGCCTTGCCCCTGGACAGGTGGGTCACGGATGTGTGACCTTGGGCTTCTGTGACAGACATGGCTGTTTCCACTGTCTCCGGACGTCAGTGTATGCTGTGGACAAATGCAGCCGGTCTACGTGAGGTCCATTCTGCACTAAGGACGGGATGGGCTGAAATGCAAACTCCGGTCCAGACATAGCTGGAGGATGAGCGACCCGCTGCTGGGACTCAGGAAAAGTTAGTTTTGGTTGTGATCCAATAGATAATATTTAGGCTAACAAACGTCTACAAAGCCACCACTAACATTCTGATAGAGAAAAGAGCAGTCCCTGAACTCTGGGACCTGGTCTGATGCTTACAGGATGGCCCTGGTGTGCTCCTGTTGGCCACAAAGCTTCTCACAGGACACCAGCCTCTGACGCAGCCACCAGAGACCATGACACAGCAAGTCCAAAGGTCACCATGCAACCACAAAACACCAGGCTCCCCTTTCCCCCTAAATGAGTGATGACTGCTTCTTTACCCATGGCAGCTTTATGCTCGAGTCCCTCCCTACAGATGCAATTGACTGTGATACATTGCCCCCAACCTTGAGTAGGCCCTGCTTCCCTAGACCCTCCCCAGATTCACCCAGCAAAGTCCAAAGCCTATAAGTCCTTTCCAACCTCCTTTCACTGAGCGGTCCCACAGTCCCCCACAGCGTGCGTGCTTCGTGGCTGAGAAGAGTCATAAACCCAAGTGGGTCAGTTACAGGGGATTCCTGGTGGTCTTTGTCTGAAGGGCATTAGCATGGCTGTCTCCAAATGTCATGGTCGTGCTCCATTGGCCCAGCCGCAAAGATCCAGATGGCGGCTAGTGAGGTCCAGTGCACCACCCAGTCCCTTCTACCCAAGACAGCAGTGAGTATTCAGTCCTGGGAGCTGGTGACAAGAAGAAGGGCCTTCATCCATCCCCACTGAGGTCCTCTGTGTCCTTCCACGGGCAGAGGCATGAGGTCTCCTGGGGTGAAGCGTCATAGATACTCAAGGCTGGTTATTTTGGATAATTGCAAAACCTGATCCGTAGAGGCTCCATGAGGGCGGGAGCCAACGTGCTTATCTTTAGGTCTCTCCCGATGCACTGGTTTTCATTCTCCGGCTCTTCCCTTCTTCTCAATAATAGAAAATGGGCTAGGCACAGTGGCTCATGACTGTAATTCCAGCACATTGGGAGGCTGAGGTGGGTGGATCACCTGAGGTCAGGAGTTCGAGACCAGCCTGGCCAAAATGATGAAACACCATCTCTAATAAATAAATAAATAAATAATTGCCAGGCATGGTGGTGGGTGCCTGTAATCTCAGCTACTTAGGAGGCTGAGGCAAGAGAATCACTTGAACCCAGGAGGCGGAGGTTGCAGTGAGTCGAGATTGCATCACTGCATTCCAGCCTGGGCAACAAGAGTGAAACTCCATCTCAAAAAAAAAAAAAAAAATGGAAAATGTCCTGGAACAGACCTTAAAGTCTCCACCTGCTGTGCCTTTTTGCTGCCCATACCCAGCCACTGACGCTCCAGGTCAGGACCTGGAAAGTTACTTTCAGCTGCATCTTCTAGTCCTCGAGGTTCCTTCTTAGTCACTGCACTAAGGGGCTGTTCTGGCTTTGTGCACTCATCTCCAGGGACAGCCTTGCCCGCCTTTGGGTAACTCTGTCTTAAAATCCTATCCGGAACCCTGAGGAGTTTCTTCATGGCTCATAAGAAACCGTAGGAAGAAAATAGAATCTCTCCTCTACAGAACGGTGTTGGGTCCTGGAAGATGACAATCATGTCCCTGTTAGGCTGACCTGCTGTGGGTTCCTGCAGCCGTCTCAGAGGGGACTCCATAAAGCTCTCACCTGCTTCTCCCACCGACGCTGTGGGCACCTGTCACATCTCTTCTGTGTGGCTCTGTGATCCTAATGACTAGCATCCAGTAGGTGCCCAGCAAGCATTTTTGAATGAAGTGTCCATTTATTAGTCCTCTCTAATAAATGTATATTTTATGATCCTTTTCATCACCGGGCAATACGCTTTCTGGAAGCATGAAGTGAGGAGAAGCCCATGTCGGTCCACAGGGCCTCGAACAGCAAGTACATGCCTTGATTTCTGCATACTCAGTGCCTGTCATACTCAAATAATACTCCTTAAAGGAATGAATGAATGAAGAGTATTTCTAGCTTTTCAGGCTATTCAAGGGCTAGAAAGTTGGAAAAGAATGAGTAAATTCCCCATATCCCACCCTTACTTTTACCCCATAACACAAATGCCGTTGAACCAGGATATGCACTCAAGCCAAAATTCATGTCTACAGCCCCCCTCGTTAGTGAATTCATGCTGTTGAGAGACTGCATGGAGGAAGGACTGAGATGCTGGGATAGCACAGTGAATGGAACTATGAATGATTTTGTTCTCTTAACAAACTTTTTTTTTCTTTTTAGATAGAGTCTTGCTCTGTCACCCAGGCTGGAATGCTGTGGTGTGATCTCAACTCACTGCAACCTCCACCTCCCAGTTCAACTGATTCTCGTGCCTCAGCCTCTTGAGTAGCTGGGAATACAGGTGTGTGCCACCATACCAGGATAATTTTTGTATTTTTAGTAGTGACGGGGTCTCACTACATTGCCCAGGCTGGTCTCGAACTTCTGGCCTCAAGTGATCTTCCTGCCTCAGCCTCTCAAAGTGCTGGGATTACCGGTGTGAGTCCCTGCATGCAACCCAAACTCTTGTTATCTTCACCTGTGGTATGGAAAGTTTGTAGCCACTTGTCTACCATCCCTGATTGGCTTATGTGACTGGCCAGGAGGATGCTGATGGTCTGAGAGCTTATTGCAGAAAGTGTGTGCACATTCCCTTAGTATGTGTCAGGCTGAGCTAAGTTATTCTACTATTCCTTTTTAGAACTCTAATATTATCCCCTAATCTAGAGGTGTTTGGAGAGAATAAAAACTACCCATTCTGGCTGGGCACAGTGGCTCACGCCTGTAATCTCAGTACTTTGGGAGGCCGAGGTGGGCAGATCGCATGAGCTCAGGAGTCGGAGACCAGCCTGTGCAACATGGCAAGAACCTGTCTCTACAAAAAATACAAAAAAGTAACCGGGCATGGTGCCCACCTGTGAGAAGTCCCACCTACTCGAGAGGCTGAGGCAAGAGGATTGCTTAAGCCCTGGAGGTTGAGGCTGCAGTGAGCCCTGATCGTGCCACTGAAGTCCAGCCTGGGTGACAGAGAGGTCCTGTCTCGACAAATAAACAAATGAAACAAAACAAAACAAAACAAAACAAAAATACCCATCCCCAAATAGCATCCAGCTCTCTGTGTGCCTTTCTCTTTGATGGTTTATGACTGGACTTCCTTAATCAGCTACAAAGCAAGGCTTAAAGAAATGATGGAAATACCTAGCCACAAAGAACACGTTAAAGTGGAGGAGTCAGAGAGAAGGAGAGTGCGAGAGGAACGGACGTTTGCTCCCTTCTTGTTGGATGGGCTTAAATCACGGATAGTGTCTCACATCGAATGGAGGTGGGAACAAAGCTTGGAGATAAAGGAGATGGGCTGGAAAGCAGCAGTGGGGGCTGGAAGGGAACTGCTGGCTGGCCAGCCTGCAAGAAGGGGAGCTGCACATTTCACAAAAAAATACATTTATGCGGCTGGCCAGGAGGATACTGATGGTCAGAGCGAATTGCAGAAAATGTGTGCATGTGCCCTTAGCATGGGGGAGGCTGAGCTAAGTGTCTACTCTTCCTTTTTAGGGCTCTAATATTGTCCCCTAACCAAAAGATACGGGAATCTTAGAATGATGTTTGCATTTTCAGTTATGTTAGTTATTACAAGCACATAGTCCTTATCTACTCCCAGAAAGCATTCACATTATCTTACCAGGAGATTTCATAACATAATGCAGTTAGAATATATGAAAATGAGATTCATAACCACTAAGTGTGAGGCAAAGCTAATTGTAACAAGAACCCCGAATAAAACAGGAATCTGGGTTTTACCTTTGTGTTTCCAAGAAGCCACAGCAAAAAGATAAAACAGGGGAACCTATAGCTCATAAAAGGCAGCAGGCAATTTTGACTGGAATCTCTTTCTCCTCCTCCACAGTGTGTTAGAGTCTCTGCTATGCATGGGTGGGGTCTGTGATGTTTACAGCGAATCTGAGAAGTCGTCCAGCCCTGTTTCCTCATTTTTCAGGGATGCAGATGGAGATTCAGAGGTGACAGTAATGTGCCCAAGGACACAGGTGTCAGAAGTGGGATTTCTCTTCTCACTGCACCAAATGACCAGCTCGGCTTGTCAGCCTGTTGTCTTATCCCACCGTGACTGTGGTCAGATGAAAAAACTCGGCTCTTGCTTCATCTGTTCCCTGCAGCTGCAGTCCCTTTGGATAGACTCAGACTTAGGGGTGGACGTGAGGCAGGGCTCATGGGCAGTCCTCAGCTGTGGCAACGACATCCACACACCAACAGCTGCATGGTGACTTTGGTCCCTTGTGGGCTCCTGCGGCTCCTCCAGCTCTGAGATACTGAGGGTTCTTTCAGGGAAGCCTGCACTGGGGCAGAAGCCGCTGCAGGGGCCTGTGCCTAGGATGGGGCTAATGTCAGCCATGGTGACGGGGAAGGGCTTGACCACTGGCTGGGGTGATGCAGGCTGGGTAGGGCAGCTCTTTCCCAGACTCCTTCCAGAGTGGGCTGTTTGCAGAGTAGCTGGGCTGCCTTCTTGTGAGGATGTGGCCACTTCTGCAGTGGCGCTGAAGTACAATGTGGAACTCTGCTGTCCTTCCCCTCCTCTTGGCTCCCCACCCGTCCCCTTCCCCTGTGTCCCAGAAACAGCGTCGGCTCCTTCCTTTGGGGTGCCCACCCTCTGCGTGGCTGCTGGGTTCTGGCTAGGTGCCTCATCCTGCTGATTGCTGGCAAAAGATACGTAACTTGAGGTTTCCAATGGGTCGGCCTCTGCTTTAGGGACACCTTCAAATGCAGAGCTGTTCTCTAAGGTTGAGGGGTCACGGGATGAGGATGGGAGCTCTTGCTGGGCGGACAGGGCCGTCCTCTGCGGGTCGTCCTGTTGACTCAACCCCCACGCAGGTGGACAGTAGACAGGACTGGCATCTCCGAAGGCGGCATTGATCTTAGACACATTTCCTGTTTTTAGGGCAAGTTTCACCCACAGCCAGTGGTGATGACTGAGTAAGGAGTCCTCCACAGCAACCTGGGTCCCCAGCCCAGCCTCTGGGGGGACCTGCTCAGGGGTAGGGGGCTTCCCTAACATGGTTAGCTCATAACTTGCCCCTTGGCATGAGCCTGAGCTCTCGGTTCTCTTCCCAGCTAGAGCTGCAGCCCGGGGAGAAGCTCCTCTCTCTGTTTTATCACCTCCTGCAATGCCACAGGACTTCCTTAGGCAGCCCTGCCAGATATCTGTGGATTTTGGATGCAACAGGCTGTAATAAATTACCAGCGAGACACTGCCTGAAAAAGAACAAAAAGACCACAAGGTTATGTTCTTTGAAGTCTGCATCCTCCCTGTGGTGTGCAGTTTCAGGTTCTGGCTCTTTTGTGTAGAGCAAGATAATTTGGGATCCAAAATAGGACTCTTGTTGGAGCCTCAGAACTGGATATTTTGGGGGAATTTAAGTAGGTTCCAGCTTCTATAAGCTGCAAATATTTCTAGACTTAAACACGAATAACAAGGCTTCAATCCGATTGATTCTATGCTTTTGTCTTGAGGGCAGCTCCAGTTGAGTCATCTACATGTGTGTGCGTGTGAGTGTACACACAGGTACAAAACGTTTGGTAGAAATATGCATTCAAGTAACTGGACCATACACTCCAAATTCAACTGTCAATACAGTGGTTGATGGGTTACAAAGCAGGGGGAAGGGAAGGTGTAAGAAATAACCTCAAAAACAAGTAAGACCTAAACAGAGGTTAATCAGATTCATCAAAAACCCCATATCAAGGAATTTCCATGAACAACAACAATACTTCCTTTGTGCATAAACATCTTAATCACATTGTTGTCAGTTTAATTTATTTTGATCAGAAGTGTTGACTGCTGCAATAATTTCTTTAACAGAGCATTCCAGTAAGCCTCCCACGTTATTTCCAGTTTCCTGTTGTACTGGATAAAGAGCCTGGTTTCAGGGTGCTCATTATAAACAGCACAAAACCTGAAGTAATGCCTGAGGCCAGGAGACTGCAGCATGAGGGAGCTAGAAAGACCGCCGGAAGCACACCCCCCACCCCCCAATCCTCTCTTGTCTTAGGGGACTGGGAGGTCCGGGTCAAGCAGCTGGTTAGTGGCCAGGCTCAAACTTGGGCAAGAGAGATGGAATGCCTCCGTGTGCAGCGCCCCCTCTGCAGTAGGCCCTGCTCAGCCAATGTCTGCCCTGTTTTGAACTCTCACAATTGCCCGGTGAGGGACATATTGTCATCCTTCTTGTACAAGCAGCCACCCAAGGCCAGGAGAGATGAACAAAGGCCCCTGACCACAGAAGTCCTGGGCATACTTATTCAGTGAACACAGACTTTCCAGAGGCCATGCGGTCCGGGGGTTCTTGGTGGCATCCCCAGGCTGGCACGCAGCTGGTATGCAATGAAGGTTGGTCACAGGATGGAAGGAAAAGGGGAGGAGCCTGGATGCAAGCTCGTGCTCCTTGGACTATAATTTGTGTTCAGTCTTCCCGCCGAAGATTCCCAAGGGTCAGCCGGGGAGCCAGGGGACTGGAAGCTCCATCAGAGGCCAGAGGAGGAGCGGCAGACGTGGTTCTGAGCCGGCGGCCACCTGGGTGCTGGGTGCTGCCCGCGGCTTTGGGCTCCCTACTCACTGCCCTCCTGCTGTGCCGTGGGCCAGCATACTGGCTGTGAAAATGTCTTCTCACTGGAGTGGAACCGGAAGGGAACCAGGCGTCCACTCCCAGGACTGTGACAGGTTTTTGGAGCGGTGCGGGACATCTTTTTTGAATCAGTGTTAAAATCCAGAAAGCAGATGAGGGGACGTTTTTCTCTCCCGCCACACTGTGCCCCCAGGACTCAGCTATACCTCCCGTGAACTGGAAAATCCAGAAGAGTTGTTAGACCTCCCAGCTGGCAAGGCCCCTTTGTTCCAAGTATCATGTGGCCCCTTCCTGAAGGAAGGATTGCTTGAAATATGCCAGGAACACCCAGACTACCATGCAATGTGGTGAGAGGGGTGCTTCTCACCTGGGCAGCCTGATGTCCTCAGTTTCCCATAGGCCATTTATCCACACACACAGCTTAGAAAGCAATGCTCTGCTATTCAAATGATTATTTCAGAAAAGACAAACCAGATGCCCATCCATGGGTCGATGGTGAAACAAGCTGTGGTCCGTCCAAGCCATGGGATGCGACTCAGTCATAAAAAGCAAGGAACCGCTGCCACACAGCAACCTGGGAGCCTCTCCAGAGAGCTCTGCCGAGTGAACAAGACCGATCCCCAGGGGGCCACGCACTGTGTGGTACTTTCACACAGCATTCTCCACGTGACAGAATAACAGAAACAGAGAACAGATGGATGGTGGCCAGGAGGGGAGGAGGTGGCAGGGGCGAGAGGAATGAGGCAATAGGAAGGGTCCTTGTGGCAATGGAAGGGTTCTCCCTGCACCTTGACTGTACTATGTTGAGATCCTGGCTGTGATGTTGTACCACTGTTTTGCGAGATGTTACTACTGGGGGAAAACCCGGTAATGGGTACAGGGAATTCTCTGTATTATTATTATTATTTTTTTTTTGAGACGGAGTCTTGCTCTGTCACCCAGGCTGGAGTGCAGCGGTGCGATCTCGGCTCACTGCAAGCTCCGCCTCCTGGGTTCACGCCATTCTCCTGCCTCAGCCTCCCCAGTAGCTGGGACTACAGGTGCCCGCCGCCACGCCCAGCTAATTTTTTGTATTTTTAGTAGAGACAGGGTTTCACTGTGGTCTCACTCTCCTGATCTCGTGATCTGCCCGCCTCGGCCTCCCAAAGTGCTGGGATTACAGGTGTGAGCCACTGCGCCCGGCCTCTCTGTATTATTTCTTAAAACTACAATTTTCTAAAAAGTTTGATTTGAAAAAGAAGGGGTTGTCTCAGCTACCTGAAGCTGGAACAAGTGAGGAGCCATGACGTTTCGTGAAGAAGGACAGAGCTGAAACCCAGGGTGGTCTGTGGCTCTCAGACGCTTGTTACAAGGCCACAGCGTCTGACCCTTCTCCAACCCGTGAATAGCCCCTGCATCTCACTAAGTGCTTTGTGTCCAGGTCATTCCTTCCCAGGTCCAGGCCACTCACACAGGCCACGTCCAACCCCCGGCTGCTGTGAGCAAGAAAAGAACCCGAGGCCACTTCCAGGCACCTCTTCAGAGTGGGGGTGACAGACAGCAGGCTCTGGAGTGAGGGCAGGAGTTGTTGCAGAGGACTGGGGAATCTTTGTCCTGGCCTGTGTTGCAGAAGCGCGAGGCCCCATGTGAAATGTGCGGTTGCTGGCCTTGACGGTCCCACCGCAGGCCTGAAAGTGAGAGTAGTGGAAGCCTGCTGTGCTGGGAGCGGAGGCTGGTGTCCACACCTTTCAAGTAGGGGGTGAAATCCCTGCGGAGCTCATGCCAATCTGGGAAGCGAGGTCATCACTGTGGGCATGGCACAGAGCTTGGGCCATGCATTCATAAAACATGGCTGATTACAGCTGCCAGGCCTGTGCTGAGGCCTGCATTGGAGCAGGCCTTGAATCTCAGCTCCATCTGTTACAAACCATCGGATCTTTTGGGGACTCGACCTCCTCTGTGCCTCACCTTCCTCTCCTCCACTGCTAGGGCACCCACCTCCCGGGGTGCTTGCCTATGGGCTGCAGGGGGTGCCATGTCAGGAGGATGTGAGGAGCTCCCCAAGGTGGGAGGGCAGAGGGAGGTCATGTCCTCAACCCTGCAGGAAACTCTGGGGAGGACGGGGGCTTTAGGGTAGAGAGGGACAGCCCCAGCTTTGCGTGAGGTTCTGAGCACAATCGCAAGGCAGATGAGGCTGAGCTCAGTGTCTCATGCTCTGATGGGGACGGCTCTGCTACCCACAGTGCAGTGAGCCTGGTTCCTTGATCTCCAGTTAACCACATCTGAACTCAGTTTCCTGCCCTTTGAGCCCATTGTAAAAAAAAAATAGGTTGGGGAGGGGATGCAGATAAGAAGGCAACATTGGGGCTTACCAATCAGAAATCCAGACAGGACCCCAGCTATGGTCTGCAGGCTGGTCCACGATGCCCCCTGGAGAAAGTCGGTGGCCAACAGCAACAGGATGATGTTCTCCAACAGCATGACCTGCGGGACCCAGGGGAGAGGCACCACACCTCGTCAGGTGCAGACCACCCAGGGACCACCCCATCCCGTGAGTCTGCAGCGGCTCCCTCTCCCCTCCATCCTGAGTGCCCACTGGAGACCCCAGGCTGTTGGGGCCTGCCCAGGAGCAGGGCTGTGTCCCACTGAGACCTTTCAGAGTGGCTCATTAAAGTGTCTGCAGAATCATAAAGGCCCAGGAAATGTAAGGGCATCCCTCAAATGGCTGTGGGGCCATCTTTAGAGTCAGTCTGGGCTGAGAGGAAGCTTTTATTTTCTACTTTGCATATTTCTCCGTCCTCACGCTAACTGCAGGCACACGTTAGTGTTGTAATTAAAGGCAGCTGCAGAGCTCATGATGCCACTGAATTCCAGGGAGCTAGGATCACAAACTTTCTAACAACTTTAGGATTTTGGTTCCTTAAAATAATTGCTTTGCAGCGACCAGGTAAATTCGCCTTGCGGCCACCAGGTGGCAGCAGGAGACGGGAGCTCGCAGGCTGACAAAGGAGCTTGGCCCCGCGGCTGCAGCTGGTCAAAATGGCAGATGGTCCAGAAGGCTGTTTGTATCCCGCCTGGGTCGGCTTATTAACTTTGCTTTCCAATTTTTAAATATAAAAATATATATCTTCATTAAAATAAGTAAACAAACTCGATGTAATTCAAAGACACTATATTTAAATACTGTGTATGTTATTTATTTAAAAATAACACTTAAATTATATACTGATTTGCTAAAACTCTTTAAATATTTGCCAGGGTTATTCATTGGCTTCATTTTTCACTCTCAAAAATTCAATGAATTAGATAAATAAAAAAATGATGAGGAGCTGCTTCGTAATCCTACGAATGTCCATTCTCCCAGTCCCTCTGGGCGCAATGGGCAGGGTTTTTGTACTAAAGGCCTTGGCCAGCAGCCAGTACAGAAGGCGCCTTTCTTTCCCCACTCCTCAGCTGTGTGGTTCTGGTGGTTCAGAGCCTTACATGTGTCCCAACTCCACCACCTGCCTCCTGTCTTTCCCACCATTTTCGTGGTTCTGGCCCCCCATGCCTTCTGTCTAGGCAACCCCTATCTTCATTCTCTCTCTGAAATCTCTCCTCCACACCAATGTCGGGGCAACCTGCTTCACCCAGAGACTGCACCTTGCCATTCCTCCCCAGTGCACCTCGAAACAGCCCCCCTTAACTTCAGGATCCAGTCCCTACTTCTCAACAGAGCAGATGGTCCTGTTTGCCAGTTAGCCCCAATTTTCCTTTCTGGGGTCATCTTCCAGCATGCTCTCCTCAAATGTCATTCCACTGACAAAGAGTGTTTCCTCAACCAAACTCCAGTCAGGATCCTCTGAGCCTTCTTTTCCATGAGTCTTCAACCCTGGCCAACGAGAACTCCAGACTCAGCACATATGATGCCCCTCACCTCCCCACACCGAGAGACTTGAACAAACACTGACAGAGTTTCCAGCGGCTCAAGGCCTCACCCCTACGATGCCGACCTCAGTCTCCTTTAAGTTCCTGCCTAAGAAAGCGTAATGCTGCCAGGAGAATGTACCGTTTGTTCCAGCCACAACTTGGTGCTGGGCGGATAGGACTCTGGACTTCCTTTCCGAGCAGTTACTTTAGAAAGCTTGCAATTGCAAATCGGTTCGCTGTGCTCTGAGATACACCTCTTCATTACCTAGAACTGTCTTCTCAAGGACCCAAGAGCCATCTATTTAAATACAGACTCCAAGCCTGGTGGGTGCATTGCTCTAACAGGACTGACTCTTGCCTCCTGTCATAAAGAAATGAGAAATTTGTTTCTGTTCCTAACAAGGGACAAGCGCCAATGAACAAACGCGGACGGCACGCTCCCATTTACGATCCCACTTTCCTGCTTTTTGTAAATTTCCACCTCCCTGTCTCTGCCCAAGCCCGTTGATGTTCCTCCGCCTTCCTCCTTTTTTGTCCCTTTTAAGTCCCCAGTCACCTCTGCACAACCTGAAGGTGGGTTCAGTTCATGTGGGGCTGTCTTCCCTGTGGCGATAGACTCAGTGCAGTCTGTTTTCATTGCTTTTAACGAGTGCAGGGCTTTGTTCACCTCTGACGTGCACGCACTCACTTTCCTGTGGATTTCCACACACTCCAGGGTCTTCTGCAGCTTTGCCTGAAACGTCCTAGCCCCCTTCCACACTTTCCTTCAGGTGAACCTCGCTCACCACACAGCACCTCGTGGAAGTCCCCTCTGTAAACCCTTCCCTGACTTTCCCAGGCTCTGCCTCTTGTGTCCTGTGGAGTCTGGATAGCGTCACTTCTCTGATCACAGTGGCTGCATGGATTTGCTTATGTCTTTGTGGCCACTGAGGCATGACACTCTCACACTGTGGTGTCGAACTCCATTCTCAGCACAGGAGGAAGCTGAATGTGTGCTGATGTGGATAAACCCGTGATGGGTGAAAGAAGTGAGACCGGGTCTTATATCACGTTCAGAAATGACCGAGAGGCCTGCTCCCGCCTCTGCGCAGGAGGTGAGGACAGGTGAGTAGCTCCTGAGCTAGGCCGGTCATAGTGTCACCTGCGGCTGTCTCCAGACACGGATTCCCAGGTCCCATTCAGACCTACTGAGCCAGAATCTCTGAGGGGGAGCCTGGGGATCTCCACTGCAGAAAAGCCCCCCTGAGTGCCACTGACAACCAGCAGGGCTGATGCCCGGCTGCACTGGAGGCCCCCAGCCCCCAGTCCCCAGTCCCCAGTCCCCATTCCCTGCCAGACCCTTCCAGCAGAAACCTCCTGAACCCCTGCCAGGTGGTGGCCTGTTGGTTAAGGGCCCTACGAAAAAGTGTAACAATTAACCAGGCATAGTGATATGTGCCTGTGATCCCAGTGACTTGGGAGGCTGAGGTGGGAGGATCACTTGAGCCTAGAAGACACAGGCTTCAGTGAGCTGTGATGGCGCTGCTGCATTCCAGCCTGGGCAACAGGGCGAGCTCTGTCTCAAAAAAAACCAAAAGCCAAAACAAAACACCTTATGTTCTTACTTGAAGGGATGTGGGGGTGGTACACTCTCCAGTGGCCCAGGAATAGGTTCAACATAGGTGGGTGATCCTTGGGTTGGCCCTGGGCTGCGCTGCCCAAGGCTGGGGCTTCCAGACAGGAACTGCAGCTTCTTCCAGGGCCCACCCAGGGCCTGGGCTTTGGCAGCCTCTTTCCTCTGTGAGCTGCTGTCTCAAGGGCTGGGGCTGCGAGGGGCCCGGCACCCTCTGCAGAAGGTAATGCTTTCGAATGGCAGCACGGGTCTGTGCCAGCAGGGTGCCCATCTCAGGGAGTGGTGCCCCAGTGTGTCCACTGCAGTGTGGCCTCAGGCTTCCAAGATCACAGTCTGGGCATCGCTAACCTGCCCAGAGGTACTGGCTTCAGGCGCTGGCCACTCAGCCACATTGGATCAATGGAGATTAGCTGGGGGTATTGAGGAACACAGGGAGAGGCTGCCGTGTGCTCTGAATGGCCCATGTCACAGAGCCAGGGTTGCCCAGCACCACTTGGCACAGGGAGGGGCCCAGACTCAGGCCTGGGCAGTGTGCGTGGTGCAGTGTGCGGTGAGAATGCCCACCTGTCATCTCTGCCTTTTCTTCAGTTTCCTGGTTGCAGCCCCACCTCAGAATGTGACTGGCAGGCACTCTCGAAATGTCAGTAGTTTAACAGGTTATCCTGGGAGTTATTTGTTATTTCACCTCTTTTTTTTTTTTTTTTTTTTTTTTTTTGAGACGGAGTCTCGCTCTGTCGCCCAGGCTGGAGTGCAGTGGCGCAATCTCGGCTCACTGCAAGCTCCGCCTCCCGGGTTCACGCCATTCTCCTGCCTCAGCCTCCCGAGTAGCTGGGACTACAGGCGCCTGCCCCTGCGCCCGGCTAATTTTTTCTATTTTTAGTAGAGACGGGGTTTCACCATGGTCTCGATCTCCTGACCTTGTGATCCGCCCACCTCGGCCTCCCAAAGTGCTGGGATTACAGGCGTGAGCCACCACGCCCGGCCTACTCTTTATGGTGATATTGGCCATCTTTACTCTCCACTTCCTTCCTCTTCCCTTTCATTCCTTCCTTCCTCTTCCCTTTCCTTCCTTCCTTCCTTCCTTCCTTCCTTCCTTCCTTCCTTCCTTCCTTCCTTCCTTCCTTCCTTCTTTCCCTCCTTCCTTCCTCCTTTCCTTCTTTCTCTCCTTTCTTGCTCCCAGTGTCTCTTTCATTTATTGTAAATTATTTATTTATCTTTCAGAGCATCTACATCTATCTACCTGTGCCAGGCACCAGACTCTTGGCTTTCTATCCATCATCTTATCAATCCTAGCAATCTGAAATGGTTATTTCAGAGATGCAAAAAAACTGGGTGTGGGGGTCAGGGGAGCCCCGATGACTCTCATACAGTTCAGAACTGAAAGATCCTGGTATCAAGCCCTAGCTGGTTGGGCACCAAGTCCTAAGGCCCATGTTCCCCACCACATGCTGCTGGGATCCAAGCCACCGGGCTGGGACTGCCTGGCCTGGATGGGTTTGTGCACAGGGAGAGAGATAAGGACACTCGTGCCACTGTGGTAGATCTCATTCCGAATGTAATGGTGCCTGATTTCTGTTTTTACTGTTTAATCGCTCTTGACTCAGTGATCTAGTGACTGTATGAGACAGCTGGGAAGAAAGAAGGATTTGCTTTCTTTCCTTCTGTAACAGCCCTCAAACTCCTGGGAGATGACGTGGCGACTGAGGTGAGGATGTGACAAATGCAAGCAAACAAGGCGGCAGGTGTCAACTCCTCCTTATTGAACTCCTGCTTCTCTGGGCGTTGGCAGACGGGATGTCCACCTATGAATAAGTCACTGCAGCAAATTGGCTGAGAAAATCAAGATTCCACTTTGTCCACATGGGGATCATGTGGGTTGGGAGGCTGCTCATGCATGACCTGGACCCCGTCGCATGTGAACCTATCTACAACACACATGCTGTTATGCTCGGTGCTCAGCTGTGGAAGCTGAGGTTGGTGAGGCTCAGTAATGTGTCCAATGTCACAAGTCCTGTGAGCTCTGTCTGGCTCCATAGCCTATGAGGTTGCTGTGCTTTATGGGTCCCAAAATCAGCAGGTGTCCAGGACGCTCCCCTTTCCTGGACGGCAGCTGCATCCTGCCTTTATCTTCACCCAGGTCTCTACCCTGGAATGCCTGACTCCTCCCTCAAAAGTCTCACCTTTTCATGTTACTAATGGCCACAATTTATGGGTTATTTTGTGCCAGCTACTTATGTATATTGTTTTATTTGGTCTTTATAGGAACCCTGCAAAGTATGTAAATCTTATTTAATCTTCATAGGAACACTGAGAGGGTGACTTATTTATTCCTAGAGTGCGTGAAGAAGTAGGTTCAGACAGTTTAAATTCTTGGCTGAAGCCAGGTGCTGGTAGCAGTCAGGAGAGCTGGGCTCCAGTGCAAGTTTTCTGACTCCAAAACCCATGCCCCCACCTACGTGGTTGTATTTTCTCTCCTTTTCCCATTATAATCCAGCTCAATCTCCACTGTCCATCTGAAAGTCTCTGGTCATCCCGATGAGAGGTGATGCTGGCAGCTACTCCTATGAGTCCCAGACATTTTTTTTTCTCTCTTGGCACCTTGCCACATTCTATCTGATTTTAGTTATTTGGGTACCTACTTACTTTCCAAGTATTATAATTTTTTTTAATAGGAAGAAATCTCTACTGCCCTCAAAGCAATCTGAAGAAGTATGAGGCCACTTTTGTGTTTCTGATACTCTCTAGGGCTATGCCTGGATGTTAATCATAAACACCTAATAAAAATGGAGTTGATTAACAAAGACATTGAGTATATGATATTCAGCAGGTGGGCTGATGTGGAGAAGACATCACCAAATATGCCTCAGTTGTTGCCACATTGAATGCGGGGCCACAACTGGAGATTGGGTTACTATTTTCAAAACCTGTCATCTCTGTTCAAGACTATAATTTCTTTAAGTATTTTTCTTAAACTAAGCTATTCCTTCTTCAAGAGATAGGTGTGCACTGGTGCACACACAAACACACCCCCCACACACACCCATACACACCCCACTTGCTGTATACACTGTAAAAGTTAGGATGACACTTGCCATGTAGAATGTGACCATCCTGTTTCTGGAAGGGCTGTCCCAGAAGCTGAGGTAGCAGAGGATGTACACGGCCCCCACGAGCAGGTTGAACAGCCTCCAGTGGCAGGTGCTGTCGATGATGTCACTCTGCTGGGCGACGAGCCAGAATGTCATCACCAGCCAGTGGGCACCTGCAGAGAATCCAGGTGCAGATGTCAGGGTCCACATGGGGAGATGGGGGGACAAGCAAGGACACAGAGACCAGGGGCTGGAAGCCTCTCCGACCACATTTGACTCAGCAGCCAAGAAGAGACATCAAAACCCAGAAGAGGTTTGAGGGGGACAGAAAACCAACGCAGTTTGTCTTTGCATGTATTATCCCATTTTATTCTTATAAAGGTATCTGACCTAATTCGAAGATGACCAAAGAAAGACTAGCTTCAATAACACTTGCCAAATATTGTATACCTATGCCCTTTTCATTCCAGAAAGTGTTTAAAGAGGCAGTTATAAAACTGACTGCCAATTATTTTAAAATTGTTACAAGAGTTGAAAACCTCCACATCCAAAGGAAAGAACTCTCAGTGGCGCAGCTCTCATTTTTATTCCCGTATTTTAAGATGAAAAAATCATTCTGGATTTCAAGCTGAATTTTTTAAAAAAGAATAACAAAATAGCTAATCTCTCAAAGCATGGTTTTTTTTTTTCAAAAAAATTATCTTTTCTGCCAATAACTGTATTTAATGTTTGATCTAGACCCAAGAGCCAAATATTTCTTAATGTCTCCAATTCTCTTAAAACAAGAGTACACCGTTCCTTCTTGCAGAATATATTCACTGATGACCAGAGATGACAGCTCTCCTTGGCAGGGACACACAGGCCCTATTCAGGGAGCCTCCAGAGCCAGATAGACTCTCTGTCATTGCCATTCATATTGTGTGTGCCTAGACTGAGGGAGGAGGGAGGGCTTGGATTTAGTGGAGCTGTCCTATTTGCAACAGAGGAGATGTCCAAGATTCAGCATTCAAAGGAAATGGTGCACTTTTGGAGGCTATGTGCGGTATCACATATATACTGTATATTTTTATATCAGGTGAGGCAGGTGGGACCTTGTACCTCCCTCCTGTTTGACTCACAGTTTTTCTATATAAAAGATTTCGGCCTATCACACAGAACAGTCTTCTGAGAAGTTCTCTGCTCCAGATTTAGCTGGGAGTTTTGAGGGCTGGGATGTCTAAGCTGAGGATCTCCCAAGAGAGCTAGTACATTTTCCTTCCTGCTCTGGATGTGTACTCATCGGGAGCTGCAGTCTAGACCTCCATGCTCTTGAATCTGGGCTGGCTGTGGTTGCTTTGACCAGCAGAATACAGCAGAAGCAACGCTGAGCCTATTTTTACAGAAGACTAGCAGTTCCCAGTTCCTCTCCATTGGCATTCTCAGCTGCTAATTCCTGTCAAGGCTCCCTATGAATCCGAACACCTGCTACCCCACTGCCATCTCTGAGGCCCCCCAAGCAAGATCCATTCAGCAGAGAGCCCAGTCAGCCTGCAGGCCTGGGATTGAGGATCATAAGTGGTTGTTCCTGAGACCTTCATTTCTGGGTTGGTTTTTTATGCAGCAACAGATGACCAGATCGTTAGCTCAGCTCACCTGCAACCACCAAAACCCAAACGTGGTAGGCTTTGTAGAACAGAACCAGACTCAGCACACGGGTTCCCAACATGCCCATCCTCCAGAGCTGTTGGCAGAAGAGGGCGGCCCATGGCACGGCCAGGTGGCCTGGCTTCATGAAGCCCATGAAGCGAGTGTAGGACACCAGTGCCCAGGAGAGTGAGGACCAGGAGAACAGGGTGCTCACCCCTGCAAGGGAAGCAGAAAGACGTGGTATGTTTTCAAGGTTCCGAAGTGATAGTACCTTGAGAAGATTTACTCACAGCATTTCTTTAATGGGATGTGTAACCTCTTGTTAAAGCCTAGCTGTACAGAGGGTATCACTAACCCACCACCTTGACTAACAGGTAACATAACAACTCTGTGTCCAAATACACATGTCTATATTCAGGAAGAAACGGGGATATGCAGGAAATATTTCCACTGCACAATGTACTAAATGCTCTTCCCAGCAAATGGGCTGGACTCTTTCTTTCTATGCCCTTTAAGAAAAACGTCCCACTTCCTGATCCTCTAAGCCCGTTGTGTATAACAAAGCTGATTCTACAAGGCTCTGAACATGGCTCCACCCCAAATGTACTTTGCTGTTTGATCCATATGACGGAGGTTTAATAAAAGAACCAAAACATCCAATGGTGTCAGGCTCTTTGATAAAGATGGATGGAAGGACAGGACAGTCATGTATGTGATGCATTTAATTTACGCGTATGCAATTGTGGACACTCAGCAAAGAGGAAGGGAGAGGTGAAGATGGAAGGGGAGAGGTGGGGAGAGAGAGAAGGGGAGGGGAGGGAAGGGGAGGGGAGAAAAGGGGATAGCAGGAGGGAGAGGGAGAAGGAAACAAGAAGCAACTGAGAGAAACAGGGAGAGACATAATGACAATGTGAATGGCCTGAAATGAGTGGGAGCTGGAGACAAATATTGCTGGGGCCTGAGTTGTTCTCAGTTTCCACATGGCTTTGGAGGCATAAACCTCTGGCTTTGTAAAGAAGTATTTTTCTTTCCTTCCTTCCTTCCTTCCTTCCTTCCTTCCTTCCTTCCTTCCTTCCTTCCTTCCTTCCTTCCTTCCTTCCTTCCTCCCTCCCTCCCTCCCTCCCTCCCTCTCTCCCTCTCTCTCTCTCTCTCTCTCTCTCTTTCTCTCTTTCTTTCTTTTTCTTTCTCAGGGTCTCACTCTGTCACCTGGACTGGAGTGCAGTGGTGCAACACGGCTCACTGCAGCCTCAAACTCCTGGCCTCAACTGATGCTCCCACCTCAGCCTCATGAATAGCTGGGACTACAACTGCACACCACCATGCCTGGCTAATTTCTGTATTTTTTGGTACAGATGGGTTTTCGCCAGGCTGGTCTTGAGCTCCTGGGCTCAAGCAATCCGCCCACCTCAGCTTCCCAAAGTGCTGGGACTACAGGTGTGAGTGTTGTGCCTGGCCAAGAATTACTCTAATGACTAAAGATAGAAGAAAAACATGTGCATTGGGTTTATGGAGAGGCAGTCTTTCCAAGGCATTTTCAGGGTGATTTTGATTATGGGCACTTTCTATCTTATGGGCTGACTTTAGAACATGACCCTTAAGAAAGAAGGGAGCCAACTCTCTGTAAACTCAGTGCACCAGCAAAAGCCAGTTTTAAGCATCATCTTGGGCTAGTGAGCTCAAGGTGCCCTAATGCTCCTAAGCAGAGGAAATCTCGAAGGGAGGGTTTTGCTAAAGAGGTTCACGTTCCTGTCCCCCTTCGGCTGCCAGTCTGTGTTCTGTGGTGAAAGTTACTCACCTGGCACAATATCTGTGAAGCCTGAGGCTAGAAAAACATATGTCTGAAGCAGCAGGTGGGGTCCAGTCTGCAGCAGGGCCTCCAACAGTCGAAGGGCCGACAGGTCGGCCTCCTGCAGCTGCAGCCAGCCTCGATGGGGAGCCTCCTGTTCCTTCTGCAGAGCGGTCAGCACAGCGTCCCAGTGCCTAGGGAACAGCGGAGGGCACGTGACCTGGAGCCAGACTGCGGTCAGCTTCAATAGGACCAGCTTTCATTTAGAGACATACCACATGCTAAGCAATATCCTATGCCCTTACTAGTCACCTAGATTACTAGTTAGTCTGCTGCCGGGCACTGACTGCAAGCAGACGCCAATTCTATGTCAGTTCCCTGAGTCCCATGGTGCTCAGCCAGGCCACACTCTCCCCACGTCTGGTACCCCAGTACCTGACTCGGGGGCTCTTTGAGCTGCAGCGGCTGCATGGCCAGGGAACTCAGGCTGCCAGCTCTGTGAGGCTCAGCAATCACCCTGACCTGAGTCCCTCCCCGGACCCTCTTGGGATGGAAATTCATTTATTGACAGATGTTTGTTGCAAGGTACTGTGTTGTCATCTCTTTGGAGGACAAAAAGATGAAAAGCTCTCGTCCTCATCCTCACAGAATGTAGAACTCTGGGCTGCTAAACCTGGGGCACATGAAGAGCAGACAGGGAAGAAGGATCTGGGGGCTTTGCTGGGGGGTGGCCAGAGGTCCGTGTGGCTGGAGCACCATGCGGAGCTTGGAGGCTGATGGGGTTGGTCCCAGTGAAGCAGATCAGGGGCCTGAACCTCAGGCTACGGGGTTTGGATTTTGCTCTGGAAAAATGAATTTGGCAGAAGTATATGTACTATTTGGGGTATGAGATGAATGTGTATGGATTTGTGTGTCTATGTATGTGTGTGTGCATAGTGCATGTGCTGTATATGTGTGCACACACATGTGGTGTATATGTGCTTGTGTGTGTTACATGTATCTGCATGTGCATGTATGCATGTGTGTGTGCAAGTGTGCAAAACGTGCATATGTATATATGCATTATGTGCATGCATATGTACAGTGTATATATGTGTGTGCATGCAGGTGCATGTGTGTATATTCATGTATGTGTGCAGTGTGCATGTGTAGCATGTGCAATGTGAATGTGTAGCATGTGCAATGTGAGTGTGTGTGTGCACGCATATAGTGTGTGTATGTATGAACAGGGAATAGGGACATCAGGAGGAAATAGAACTAACAGAATACTTCTAGCAGTAATTAGTGAAGGGTAAGTGAGAAGGGAGTCTTAGGAACGGAAAGTGGGGAGCAGGTGCAGAGAATAGTGGGGTTGGAGATCAGGATTTGATGACTGAACAGGGAAGATGAGGGAAGTTGCAGTGGCTTTGAGGTTTCAGACCTAAGTGACTTGGAAATGGTGGTGCTACTGACGGAATCAAGCCAGGTGAGGAGTGCTGGATTGGCTACAATATGATTGTTTTCAGCAGTGAGGAATGTGAGGATGGCTGGAGCCCCCATAAGGAGAGACCTGGATGACCAGTTGTGGTTGAGGGACTGGAAGTGGCCAGAAGAGACTGTGTGAAGACAGCAGAGGCCAAGGACAGCACCCTGGGGACTGTTCCCACTAAGGGGTCTGGATACTAACGGGACACCAGCAAGGGTGGGACACCAGCAAGAACCGGGCAGCAGAGAGAGCTGCCGATGTCTGCACTGTGGATTACAGGATGGGGTGGCCCAGGGCCACGGGGACACATCGGCTCACCCAGCCTGGGTGGCCCTCCTAGGCTCTCGGAAAAGGAATCAAGCACCAGAGAAAGAAGTCAGAACATGTCCTCGCTTCATTCTGTTTCCCACGAGCCTATGCCAGACACCTTTATTGGAAACTTCATCTCATGAGTAGAAAGTGGCACAGGCCACCGTCCTTACAACCTGAAGAGCCACATAGAACCCATGACGAGGACGAAGCCACTCCCCAGCCGCACCTGCGGGCTCTGACTTCGAGTCTCGCCTGGGGATGAGATTTCACCACCACCCACCAATTCCTCTCTGGGTCTACCCAGCAGCAGCAACAAGGAGACGACCACAGCCGCCTGCACACGAGCCTGGCGCCCAGCAAACCCACCAGATTCTGCTTCCCTGTCTCGTCCAAGTTAAGAACTAGAGGTCCCTTCAACGTATCAGCTCCCGAAGCCAAAGCTGGATGCATCTGGAAGGTCACCTGCAAAACTCCCTCTAGAGACCCCTAAGGCTCTGACCGGCAGGTGACAAGCTGGACCCTGGTGGTTGGCAAACATTTCTACGTCCAGAGCCGAAGATTCGGGGAGTCCTCTTGCAAATGGCTTTATTCATGGTGCTGAGATCCTAGGACGGATGTCCAAGAAAAACAACTTTCCTTTTTCATGATTTGGAATCCTGGAGTGAACCCATTTCTTACTGTGTCTTGATTCCCGACATAAACTTAATGTTAAAAAAACATATGACACTAAAAAATGTAACCATGAGGGCAGGCAGTGTTTTTCTTTTCACTCTCAAATCATTTGTTCCTGACACGGGGCAGTTTCCTCTTCTTGCTCTTCCAGAAAACCTTTGTTTGTTCAATATGCGTTTTTCTTGGGCTTTGAAAAGCCCACCTACTACAGACCACAGGAGAAGTAAGATAAATGAATCCCAGCTTTTTGGGAGGCCGAGGCAGGAGGATTGCTTGAGCTTAGGAGTTTGAGACCAGCCCTGGCAACATAAGGAGATCCCATGTCTACAAAACAAACAAAAAAATTAGCTAGGATAGTGGTGGGTGCCTGTAGTACCAGCTACTCAGGAGGCTGAGGTAGGAGGATCACTTGAGCCCAGAAGGTCAAGGGTGCAAGTGAGCCATAATTATGTCACTGCACTCCAGCCTGGGTGACAGAGCAAGAAGATTCTCACAAAAAAAAAAAAAAAAAAAAAAAAAGAGAGAAATGAAAGATGTCTTTTAGAAACTTAAGATTCAGCGTGGAAAGAAAACATACAAATGTGAAAAGCTTAAAAGAGGAAGAAATGTATCAAAAGTATCAAAATGAGTGGCTTGGGTAGTGGTGGAATCAGAGTCACAGGGAGAGAGAATAAGGTGGTCAGGGAAAGCTTCCTGGAAGAGGAGGACAGGCAAACTCTGGACAAGTAGATGGTAGGAACAGCCTAAAGGAGTGTCTGGGATCAGCGGCACAGGGTACAAGGCACTGAAATGAAGGTCCATGTCTAGGAATAGCGAATATCTGGTGCTTGGTAAGGTGGGGGAGGCAGGGGAGGCTGAGTCGTGGGGCTACCCTTGTAAGAAACAGAGGACCAGTGGGAACGTGACTAGCCCGGTTTTCTGAAACGACATGTCTCGAACCCATTGCAGAGGGAGAAATTCAGGCTGAGACCCCTGGACAGCCACTAGGGAAGCTGGGGTGAAAGCTGAGGCAGGATGGAGAGCATGGGGGTTTGGTCACTAGGTCCTATGAGATGGTATCCGACATCTGTCCTCACAGTCACTGCGTCATTCCAGGTCCTTATCAGCTCTTGCCTGGATTTCTGGATGCCCGCCTGGACCGTGTCCCTACCAACTCTGTTCCATTTTATTGTCCCTGGCGCCATCTGTCTACAGGCTTATTTGCCCATATTATTCCTTTGCTCAAACCCTGTCAACAGGTCTCCAATGCCTGAGGATCAAATCCAAACCCCTTATCCCAGTAGAAAAGTTTCTTCACAGTCCAGCCTGTTTATCTCCCACCGCATTCCTGCCATCTAGGAAATTCTTACCCTCTAGTCTCAATAAACTTCTCCTAATTTCCTAAACACACCACTTTTGGAACGCATCTATGTCTTTGCACCAGCGGCTGCAGCTTTCTGTGTCAGAAATGCCTGTTCCCTCCCTACATTGACGGAACTCGCAGCATCCTTCAAGCCTCACTCGAGGGATCCTGAGGCGACTCGGCCCTCCAGCACTAGGGCTATATTTTATATACTTTTAAACATTAAATCTCTACCCATTTATGCTGAACTTGTCTTACATGTCTTTAGAGTTTACCTTAACTTTGCCTTTGAGAACCTTGAATTTTCACTAAAGAAAAATTGCTAAACCAAGATGCACGCGAAGGATGAGATAGGCATTCTTCTGTCATCTCAGGCTGAGTTTACAAATGGGCTTAAAAAGAAAGGTGAAAAAGATGTTGGTAATGTACAGTATTAAAGTGGAAGTAAAAAACCTAAGTGGAAAAAGTAATTGTCTTTGTTTAAATAAGTAGTCACCAATGTTAGGTTCTCTTGAACAGAGTCAGACTTAAAATTAACATAGTATGTATTATTGGGAACGTTAAAAAGAATACACTTATGGCTTAAATTCTTGCATTTATTTATTTATTTATTTATTTATTTATTTAAGACAGAGTCTCATTCTGTTGCCAAGGCTGGAGTGCAGTGGCACAATCTCAGCTCACTGTAACCTCTGCTTCCCAGGTTCTAGTGATTCTCATGCCTCAGCCTCCTGAGTAGGTGGCATTACAGGTGTGAGTGACCAAGCCTGGCTATTTTTTCTATTTTTAGTAGAAATGGGGTTTCAACCATGTTGGCCAGGCTGGTGTAGAATCCCTGGCCTCAAGAGATCAACCTGCCTCCACCTCCTAAAGCACTGGGATTACACGTGTGAGCCATCACACCAGGCCAAATCCTTGCTTTTTTTTTTTTTTTTTTTGAGAGGGAGTCTTGCTCTGTCGCCCAGGCTGGAGTCCACTGGCGCCATCTCGGCTCACTGCAAGCTCTGCGTCCCAGGTTCACACCATTCTCCTGCCTCAGCCTACCGTGTAGCTGGGACTACAGGCGCCCGCCACCACACCTGGCTAAATTTTTGTATTTTTAGTAGAGACGGGGTTTCACCATGTTAGCCAGGATGGTCTCGATCTCCTGACCTCATGATCTGCCTGTCTCAGCCTCCCAAAGTGCTGGGATTATAGGCATGAGACACCGCGCCCGGCTGCCTTTTCAACTATTTTATCAGCTTGACAAGGTTGATTGTGACAGGTAGACAAGCATATAATCATCTGCAGAGGATGAGTGTCTCACTCTTCCCTTCTGCTAGTTACATGATCTTATTTCCTTCAGTTTCCTTATACATTAGGTATATACCCTCCAACACAATATTAAACAGTAGCTGTGATACTGAGCATGCTTGTCTTCTTATCTCTGAGCCACCAAGCCCGGCTAATTTTTTTTTATTTTTCATTTTTTTGAATTTTTAGTAGAGACGGGGTTTCAGTGTTAGCCAGGATGGTCTTGATCTCCTGACCTCGTGATCCACCTGCCTCGGCCTCCCAAAATGCTGGGATTACAGGCGTGAGCCACAGCGCCTGGCCTCAATCCTTGCATTTTTATAAGTAACTTTGTGTTTTACTGGATTTTCAGTTAGTAGATTCTTTTGTATTTTGTTATCAGGACACTCCAAGGGACCTATATTCTTAGGCAATTCAAAATTGTGCAAAACACAATTGTTTTGGCTCCCCCTACAGGTCCTTTTGCAGAACTGCAATTCGGAAAGCTGGATTGCTTCACTAAAACACTACTTCTTTGAACCCAACGTGCTAGATCTACTGCTGTCTATTTTAACTTTCAAAGCTTTCCTCCATGGAAGTAAATTTCTGTTTTTTGGTTCATGTTTAACCTGAGAAACACTGCAAATCTTGCGGCTTTTATGCTTGCACTGGCTGTTACAAACCTTAGGGCCAAATTGTGACCCGCTTCCAATAACTGTGCATTCTGGCCCTATCTTGTTTTCTAACATTTCATCTCTATACCTGGCCTTTCTCACTTCTTTTCTTTTTTGTTCTTTTAAGGATGTGTATTTTTAAAGTCACCTTAACCTCTTTTTAAAAACAGGAATAAATATACATGACTAATGGTTTTTCCTAACTTATAATTTTCATGTATCTCTTCACTTATCTATATGAGTTCACTAGTATATACCTGAGTATTCAAGTTAGTTTTTTTTATATACACCAGAAAATCATGGCATCACTTAAGAAAATTAAGAGTGCATGGGAAAGATAGTGTGGGGTCCACTGTGAAATACCAGCAGCATGAATTTGGACACACCACGGTCCCCTGGCAGTCCCCATCTCTGAGGGAGGCAGTGGATTCCATGGGGCCTGAGGGTCCACACAGCCTCAGAAGGCAGATTTGTCTACCCATTACCCAGGAAGCTTCTGTAAGTGATCACCTGGGCTTACCTCTCTGTTTGGGCTACCAAACATGTACTTATGGTAGCTGACTCACTCAACAGGCCTCTGTCCTCGAGGGCTCATGCCTTATGACTGTGATGGTCAAAGCCAAGTAAGACCCAGAGCCCTTATGGATTGATGACTGGGCTGGGCCGATCAGGGAAGGGGACGACAATGGCAGCCAGGCCACAGGACAGGCTCTAACCCTACGAGGCCCTTGGAAAGATCCTTCTCTGCCTTCTTGCCCATGGAAGGAAGGGCCCTATCTTTTCAGAGGAACGGCACTGCTTGAACACAAAGGCCCAGCTTTGGCAAAATGCCTGTGGCCGCAAATATGCTTTTGGTGCTGTTAGAGGTTTAGGGTCCAACTCTGAGGGTCCAGTGAAATTGAGAGTGGCTGCTCTAAGTCTTTCTCAGAAGCACCCTCTACCTCCTAGCTGAGATTCTACTCTGGGCAGGATGGCATCATTCCCTGCTCGCAATGATGCACCATGTGGGGCTCAACATTCATTTCAGTGCCTCCTGAGAAAGTCTTGGGAATAGTTTGCAGGCATAAGCCCCCAGGACACGGAGCAGCATTGGCCATGACCCCTTGAACACTCTTCCAGCTCTCGGTGCCCATGATTTAATGAACACTTGAGCTGCAGGGCTTCGCTGCTCTGATCCCTGAATTTTTCTCCCTTAAAAAAAATCCTGTGTCCGGGTGCAGATGCTCACGCCTGTAATCCCAGCACTTTGGGAGGACAAGGTGGGCGGATCACGAGGTTAGGAGATCGAGACCATGCTGGCTAACACGGTGAAATCCTGTCTCTACTAAAAATACAAAACATTAGCTGGGCATGGTGGCATGTGCCTGTAGTCCCAGCTACTTGAGAAGCTGAAGCAGGAGAATCGCTTGAATCCAGGAGGTGGAGCTTGCAGTGAGCAGAGATCACACCACTGCACTCCAGCCTGGGTGACAGAGTGAGACTCCGTCTCAAAAAACAAAACAAAACAAAACAAAACAAAAATCCCTATCAACCCAATGGAATTATAAGGCAGCAGCTGACAGCTGAAATGTGCCCTTGATATAAACTCACGGATACATCTCTTCTTATAGCTCCTTGAATCTAGGTTCTCAAAGTAGAAAAAAGCAGCCCTCACCTGTTGAGATGGTCTGTGGATCACGGATAAGCCCACCAGGCCCCAGAACTATCCCAGGCTACTTCTTTAGACAAAAAACTAGCCCTGGCATCCAAATGACTTTTTCCTGAGACGAAGTCTTGAAGCAAATGTCAACAGACTGGCTTCATTGTCTAGTCTGTGGTTCACTAAAGCTATGCCACCTTCCTATTCTAAGGTGACAGGTGTGCAGATGGAACTGCCTTAAGCAAGTTGCTTTATATGGAACTAACGGCTCAACCAACAAATCAAAACAGCAAGACAGGACTTCAGCTGAAGACAAGAAAAAGCCTTTCGTAAGGTCACAGCTGCACAGAGAAAGCGCCCCTGAGGTTGGAGATGCTCAACAATGTGCAGGCAGGAGCCGGGGGTGCCAATATCAGAGCAGGGGTTTGCTATGGCAGCTTTGAACCTCTTCCCAATGCCGAACTTTTATGACCTTGAGGACAGAAGCCACACGGACAGAAAAGTCCTCCCACTGCACCTGTGCAATTGTGCTCCAGAGGTGAAAGACGTAGCTGTTCTTACCGCTTCCAAACACCAAGCTGCAGGAGGTGCAGCATCACCAAGGAGCAACGCCCTTGATGCCCGTCTGCTCGGAACCACAGGTAGCTCAGGCCCTGGACCAAGAACCCGGGCAGGAGGACAGCCAGGGCCAGCCACCCCCACAGAAGCCGCCCTGTGGTGAAGTAGTAAGCCACGGTGTAGAGGCCTAGGGGAGAAGGGGAAAGGCAAGCAGGTTATTGGAAGGCTGGAGTGAGTGCGGGTACCTGCATTTTAAACAATTTAACATTTTCTGGATGTTATGATGTCCTGACCTCTTAAAACTTTTCTGGCTGGGGAGTGACTGCCCCTCCCAAGGCTAGCAGTTATTTGAGTTAGCAAAGGGCCCAGCCAGGGTCTTACCTTTGACACGGGAACTAAATCTAGCCAGAGCCAGACCTCCCCTACCTGGCCCATACCCCCAAAAAGGAGGACTTCTTTTGCCTTAATCATCCCAGGGCCCAGTGCCAGGCAACCAGACACCACCCTTATACCCCAAAGCCACAGAAATTATTCAAAGAGCTAATCTGAAGCTGGTGCCCTGCCCCAGCAAAGGGTCTGGCCTCAACTTCCTGTGGTTCCTGTCTCCTGCCTCCTTACCACGCTGGTGACATTGCCCTGTGGCCCAGCATGGTGTGCCATGTCTCCTGTCCTAGGACTTGTGAGTACAACAAACTTTGCTTTCCAGAGTCTCTCCTGTGTCTCATCTTGTGGCCACACCTAACAATCTCATTAAAAATAAAACCAAAGCACTTTGGGAGGCCGAGGCGGGCAGATCGCTTGACGTCAGGAGTTCAGGACCAGTCTGGGCCACATGGCGAAATCTCCTCTCTACTAAAAATACAAAAATTAGCAAGTGTGGTGGCTGCGTGCCTGTAATACCAGCTACTCAGGGTGGCTGAGGCACCCAAATGGCTTCAACTCAGAAGGCAGAGTTTGCAGTGAGCGGAGATTGCACCACTGCATTCCAGCCTGGCCACAGAGCGAGACTCTTGTCTCAAAACAAAACAAAACAAAACAAAAAAAACAGTAACCAACCAACACAGTGTCCCCATCACCAGCAAGAGTCTCCTAGGAGCAGCATGGGAGCCCGCAGAGCCTCTGGCAACAGGGACAGGCATGCACTAAATGACAGTGTCAGGGCTTTCCGGAGCTGCTGGGCAATATACGACATGTGAGAAGTGCCTAGCATCTTGTGCATCCTCGAGAACGATGAAACCTCCGCTCTGGTTTGTTTGTTTGTGATGGTGGTTGGGTACGGTTACACAGTGGAGAGAGGATCTGCACTCCCCAGCCAGTAACTCTACACTACGGAACCGTTAGTCCCTGTGGGGTCACAGCTCGCTCTGTGGGGTCCCTTTTCTCCTACTTTCACATGGGGAACTCCCTGGCCTGGAACTCTGGGCCTCCCGGGTACTCCTAGCACCCCCTCCTGAGGGTTGCCTGAGGTTGATCGTGGAGGCGGTGCGCTAGTAGAGGCACAGCACACAGGCATCCTTTCACACAACTGTTACTTAGGCTTTCCAATGGTAAAGTTCTAAGTGGATGAATGAACACAAGCCGCGGATTTTAGGGAAACTGCGAAAACTGCCCCGAGGTACAGCTGCGGACGCTGCAGCTCTGGACCGCGGGGTCCGGGCTCAGGTAGCCCTTCCATAGTGCCCAGGCTGGGTCTGGCTCTTACCACCCCGAGCGTCCTGCGGCAGCCTCCCTTGGACAAAAAGCCTTGGGTGCTGCAGGGCTGGAGAATGCTAACAACCAGGCCGCGCCCAGCTGGAGGACACCTGGAGTGGGTGCCGACCCCCGCGGGTCCTGTCTCAGCCCTTCGCGTCCGGGGCGCGGAGCCAGAGCGCTTGCGCGTCCTCTGCGGGCTTCCTGCTCTGCGCGCCTCGGAAACAGCCGGACCAGCGAGGACGCCAGTGAACTCACGGAAAAGTCCTGAGGTAGCGTCCCCACGGTCCCCCCTCTTCTCCCCCAGGGACTCTGCCCCGGAAGAGGCGTCCGCAGGGAGCCCGGCGGAAGTGGGCGGAGACGCTCCTCCCCGGCACTGAAGGAGTTACGAATTTAAACCAGAAGGGCGCGAAAAATGGGGCCATCTTGCTCCGTCGCGGCTGGCGTGCTCTGGGCTCCCCCCTCAACGGAGGTGGCCCCGGAGGGCCGCGTCCCGCCCTGTCCTAAACCCCGAAGCGGAGTCGCTGTCCTACAGGGCCGCGTGGATGCGGAGCCCTGTCCCCCTCTTCCCGCCACCCCTCCTGCGAACAGCCTCCAAGTCGCAGGGTCCCCCTGGCCGGCGGGGAGTCGGGGGAGAGCCCGGGAGCCCCCAGACTTGCGCTCAGCACATCTTGGCATCGCAGCACTTTGCAAAGCTTGTGATGGAAGGAAGGGCGGATACATCTCCCCCGGTTCTGCGAGGGGATCTTGCATGCGTGGGGCAGGGGGATCGTGCAGGGGCTGGAGGAAGTCAAGCACCAGTCGGGGGGCGGGGGACCGAGCATAGGTGGAGGAAAATCATGCATCCGTGGGGAGATCGTGCATGCGTGGGCATCCACTAAGGACAAGGGGACGTGCTCGGCAGGTGGGATGGCTACCACCGTGCGTCACCGGCGCGCAGTGCTGGGCGCAGGCCCGGGCAGTGCCGGTCCAGGCATAGGTCGCCTGTGCGGCTCCGGCGCCGGGGTGGGGTAGGGGGCTGCAGGGGTGAGCACAGCCTCGGGCTGCCGCACTCACGCGCGCTCTGCTCGGCCGCCTGCAGCAGGGCGGACAGCCCCAGGAGCCCCGCGTGCATCCTCCGCGCCGACCCCGCAGCCTGCGCCCGCCCCTTCCCCTGCCCGCGGTCCCGCGTCGGGGAGGTTTCCGGCCTGGGGTCCGACTGCGGGTAGCATTTCGGCCTGAGCCGTTAGGCGCGAAGCGTAGGTCTGGTTTATTCGTAGCGGCCAGCAGGGGAGGGAGGGAGGATGCTTAGGGTTTCTGGCTTCCAGGGTGGGTGGGGACGGGGTGGTGGAGCCCAGCTGAGGTCTGGGCTCCTGATAAGGGCAGAAGCGGGTTCTGCGCTGCCCCCAACCCTGTAACCGCCAGGAAAGCGCTTGGTGAGCGTCGGGACTGCGCAGGTTCCTCGGGAGGTGGCTAAACTGGCGACCGCCTCTGGGGCCGCCGAAAGCAAGTCCGTTAACCACTAGTCAGGGAGTAATACTGTGTTTGAGTAAATATAGAGAGAGTTGGGTTAGAATCGTTGATTGGGTCTTTTTGAGATCTTACAGTTGTGTGGCCAGAAAACACAGGGCCTGTTACCCGGCATCATGGTCTACACCTCCCCTACAAATCCATCCCAGGCTCTATCCTCATGAAAGCTTTTTCCAGATCTGCTTGAGGGTTAAGATCCCAACGTGCAAGAAGAAAAACTGCACATTGGAAAACCTTCTCCTCGGAGATATCTCTATCTATATTTATATATGTTTACAGATATAGAGATATATACACACACATTCTGACATTTTAAAAACGGCAAGACAGACTTTTATTCAGAACCATCGCCATAGATGTCAGGGACTGCACTGAGGTCTTGCAGCAGGCGAGAGAGATTGGGGTCCGAAAATAATAAGGAAAAGGGCTTACTTATAACCAAGGAGCAGGATGGGGGATGGTGGATGGAAAGTCACCGAGAAGGGGACATCAAGTGGGGGTTCTGGCTTCCCGGACCTAACAGGATTCTTGCTGAGGGTGGGCCAAGGTGATCCACATGGGGGATGGGGGGGTGGGGTGGAGCAGGTGTTGGAATTTGGTCAGATATGGAGGGTGTTCAGACACCCGGCGTGGGGAATTGGGGTTAAACTGACTTAGCAGGATTCCTGCTAAAACTAGACTCTGCAGGGGCAGAGACAGGAATGCCCAGGTTGAGCCCAGTGGTGCAGAGAGCTCGAAGGAGGCTGTCCAATGTCTGATCAAGGAGACATTCTTTGGTATTCATGTATATACCTATGTATTGTAATAGGCTGTTCTTGTATGACTATAAAGAAATACCTGAGACTGGGTAATTTATAAGAAAAGAAGCTTAATTGGCTCACAGTTCTTCAGCATTTACAGGAAGCATGTACTGGCATCTGCTTAGCTTCTAGGGAGGCCTCAGGAGCTTAGGCTTATAACAGATGGTGAAAGGGGAGCAGGCACATCCCATGGTGAAAGCATGTTCAAATTAGCATAAGAAGAAAGAGAACTTGGCCAGGCGTGGTGGCTCACACCTGTAATCCCAGCACTTTGAGAGGCCAAGGCGGGCAGATCACCTGAGGTCAGGAGTTCGAGACCAGCCTGGCCAACATGGCGAAACCCCATCTCTACTAAAAATACAAAAATTAGCCGGGCATGCTGGTGGACACCTGTAATCCCAGCTACTCTGGAGGCTGAGGCAGGAGAATCGCTTGAACCCGGGAGGTGGAGGTTGCATTGAGCCCAGATTGTGCCATTGCACTCCAGCTTGGGTGACAGAGGGAGACTCCATCTCAAAAAAAAAAAAAAAAAAAAAAAGAAAAAGAAAAGAAAAAGAAAAAAGAAAGAAAGAGAACTTGAATAGTCCAGTGACTATTGGAGAAATTAAACTGGCAGTCAAAGACTGTTCAGGTCTAGGTAGTTTTAGATTAATTCTGCCAAAGTTTCAAGAAACAATTAAACAACTAACTGCTACCTAATATAATTTGCTCCAGGAAATAAAAACTAAACTTTACCCAGCTTATTTTAAAAGACTGCTGTAGTTTTGCTTGTAAAGATATATGTAGAAAGAAAATTATTTTAATGATGAGCACAGATGCAAAAATCCTAGGTAAAATGATAAATTCAAAATATATTAAAATATTATGATACGGTGGGTTTTACTATGAATTTTCACAACCCACAAATCCTTTGATGTCACTCCATTATCATTTTGAACAAGAAAAATCTTTTTTTTTCTTTTTTTCTTGAGGCAGACCCACTCTGTCGTGAGGCTGGAGTGAAGAGGCACAATCTCGGCTCACTGCAACCTCTACTTCCTGGGTTCAAGCCCTATTCTCGTGTCTCAGCCTCCCAAGTAGCTGGAATTGCAGGCGTGTGCTACCACATTCAGCTCATTTTTGTATTTTAGTAGAGATGGGGTTTCGCCATGTTGGCCAGGCTGGTCTCAAACTCCTGAGCTCAAGTGATCTGCCTGCCTCGGCCTCCCCAAGTGCTAGGATTGAAATAATCAAATGATTTTTCTTGGTTGGGCACAGTGGCTCACAGATAAGAAGACAAGCATGCTCAGCATTACAACTACTGTTTAATATTGTGTTGGAGGGTATACCTAATGTATAAGGAAACTGAAAGAAATAAGATCATGTAACTAGCAGAAGGGATGAGTGAGACAGAGGATTCTGCAGATGATTATATGCTTGTCTACCTGGAACAATCAACCTTGTCAAGCTGATAAAATAGTTCAAAAGGCAGCCGGGTGCAGTGGCTCACACTTGTAATCCCAGCACTTTGGAAGCCCAAGGCAGGTGGATCACGAGGTCAGGAGATCGAGACCATCCTGGCTGTCACGGTGAAACCCCATCTCTACTAAAAAAATACAAAAAATTAGCTGGGCATGGTGGCAGGCGCCTGTAGTCCCAGCTACCTGGGAGGCTGAGGCAGGAGAATGGCATGAACCCGGGAGGCAGAGCTTGCAGTGAGCCAAGATCGCACCACTGCACTCCAGCCTGGGCAACAAATCGAGACTCCATCCCAAGGGGGAAAAAAAAAATAGTTCAAAAGGCCTTCTAATATAATGTACACAAACCAATAGCATTTCTCTGTACACCTACTATACAAAACTGGAAAAATTAAGATAGTTGTAATAGTTACAATGTCTATAAAGTGCTGAGGAATTAAAACATACATAAGATTTGTCTGGAGCACACTATTAAACTCTAATAAAGAACATAAGAAATGATCTGAGTGGATATATTCCTTGTTTTTGATTCAAACAACTTAATAAAGTTGTCAATTCTTCCCTGATTAATCTATACATTCAATGCAATCTTGTTAAGAATTCCAGCATGGTCTTTATGAAACTTGATAGACTTACTCTGAAATGTGGATGAAGAGAGGAGGTCCACAAATTAGCCAACTTTGAAAAGAAGGATAAAGAGGGATTTCTACCCTTCTAAATATTAAGATAGATCAAGAAAAAGTCCTATTCATAGAACATTATGGTCTTGGCACAGAACAGACCAAAAAAATCTATGGAACACAGTGGAGAGCTCAGAAGCTGACCTACAAATATGTAGAACTTAAAATATATGACCAATAGTGGCACCACAAATCAATGGAGAAAGACAAATTGTTTAGTAATTGTGTGATAAAATGAGCTCATTAGATCCCAAACAGTAAAACTAGATCTCCACCTAGCACATGCCCACAGGTGGACGCCAGGTGGAGTAAAGATCTAAATATGAAAGATAAGACCTTAACAGAAAGAAGTATAAAAAAAAGCAGAATATTTTTATAATTTAGTAATGGAGAAGGATGTCTTAAGCACCTCAAAACACAAACCATAAGGGAAAAATGGATTACATTTTTTGTGTGTGTAACAACTGAAGCCTTCTGTCTAGTGAAGGAGCTTGTGGACATTAACGGACAGAAGTTAGATGCGGTGGGAGAAGTGTTTTGCAATGTCTCAAACTGACAAGTCGTTTACTATATGAAATATGCAAGTAACTCCTATATTTCAACAAAAACGAGGAGGCAGCAATCTCAGTAAACAAGGGGAAAGGGCAATTTGTAGAAGAGAAAAACCTGAAAAGGCCCAATTTACTCAAGAAAATGATCCCAAACTGAAGATAATTTAAGTGATGCTTAAACCTATCGATATTTTACAAACTGCAAAGTGAACGACATCACTTTATTTACTTATCTATTTATTTATTTAATTACTAGACAAGTTCTTGCCCTGCCATTTAGGCTAGAGTACAATGGCGCGATCTCAGCTCACTGCAACCTCCACCTCCCGGGTTCAAGCGATTCTCCTGCCTCAGTCTTATGAGTAGCTGGGATTACAGGCATCTGCCACTGTGCCAGGGTAATTTTTTTATTTTTAGTAGAGACAGGGTTTCCCCATGTTGGCCAGGCTGGTCTTGAACTCCTGACCTCAAGTGATCTGCCTGCCTCTGTCTCCCAAAGTGCTGGGATTACAGATGTGAGCCACACTTCTGGCCTGACATCACATTACTTCTTTCAATTGGCAAAAATTACAAATTAGGTAATGCCCAGCCTCAGTAGAAACATAAGGTGCCCAGGCTCCAGGGACCTCTGGCACTGCTGGTGTGATTAGAGCAGTTCAGGTTAAGTGTGGTACAGTCTGATTAAAAATCAGACACAGTGCCTTCATAATTAAGGCAATTATTATTTTAATGTTGGGCATACATTTTCTAATCTTTATCTATCTTTTCTCTTACGTTAATGAAATAAGAATGAGCCTTGAAGTTAATATTCTGCATTTTACACCTAATGTATCAGGAATACATTCAAATATTTGTATAGTACTTATGATTGTTAGCAAATCCTACATAGCTGAAGATTTTGTTTTATTTGATACCACTGCAATAACCATTTGTGGAACATAGTTCCTCCACTGTCCTCTGCTGGAATGTTTACTTTTAGATAAATTTCCAGGGGTACGTTATTAGAAATGAGAGTAAAAGGAATGTTTTGGCTCTATAAATTTGTAGCAATACTTGAAGGAGTTGATGTGGAAGATACTGGTGTCTTCTGTTGTTGCTAACCCTGGGATGATCCACAAGCCAGTCGGGCCACCCAACTTCTTTAGCATCCCTCTTCCAGTGTGTAGGAGAAAGCCATGGTTGCCAGGGCTCTTCTCACCCCCTCCTCCAAGCCATGCAAACAAATCCTCCCTTAAGCCCATCCGGACCCTGTAATGCCAGGGCCGTGGCTTGTTTGCACCTGCGTAGATAGCAGATCATGAGAGTGTGCCTAGCATATAATGCCTTCTCAGTGCATGTTGGGTGTATGAATAAATAAGTGAATAAACAAGTAAGTGAATGAATGAAAGAAAGCAGCGAGGAAGCGCTGCAACTCAGTCTAGTCTTGTCCCAGCGCAAACAGCCAGTAGGTTGCGCTGTTGCACCGGCCGTTGCAAACCCTCAGAGCAGGTTTAAACAGAGCTCTCTGACTCTGGGACAGAGGAAATGGAAAACCTGTGTCTTCAAACCACGTCATTTGGTTTGAAGATGACTTAATGTGAAAAGAAATGTATTTTAAGGTTATTAAAATAATCCTTAGGACTTGAAAATCTCAGCTAGCTTCTGAATGCTTTGGGAATACTTTCTCCATAGTAACTGCACACAAGCCCGTGGGGTGGGCAGGGCAGGTATGTGCTCACTGAGGTCCAGAGAGGTTAGTTTCTCGGCTGGTAGAGGCAGAGCTGGATGCAGAGCCAGGCACAGAGCCAAGACATGTCTGACCCCAGTCCAGCGGGATCTCCTGCAAGCTGCGGTGTTTCCAGAGGCACACTTCAGTGTGTGGAGTGAAAGGAGAGTGTCTGGACATGGGAAGAGCTGCTCTCAGCAGTGTGGCAGGCCCATTTTTGTTTCCTTTCTCTTTCTCCTCTTGGGGCAAGGCAGACACCAGGCACAAAGAAGGAAACAGGCCTTCTGTGAGTGCAGTAGCAATAAGGGAGAAGCCCAGAGCGGCCACTCCTCTTCTGTCTGCTGTGATGTTCCGGCCCTGTGTCCCTGGGGCTGCCTTCCCCAGGGCCTGTGTGTTGCGTATATGGGGTGGGGTGAGGGCAGCTGGAATTGAGATGGGGACCCTGTGATTGTGAGGGGCTGTGGGGCAGAGGTGGGTGGCTCTCGCAGGCCTCTTCCTGGACGCTTGCGCCCCCTCATCCTGCTCTCTTTTTCTTCCTGCACTTACATCAGCTCATGTGTGTATTTTCTCATTGACCGTCTCCCTCTACAGGAGCACCGGAGGAGAGGGACTTCATCCGACTTGTTCACCCCCGTCTCCCAGCTCCTGGCACAGAGGGAGCACTCAATACACACCAATGGGCTGAAGGCGTCAATGGATCTGGGGACTAGAGTGATGGTAATTTGGCAGACAGCATCCCCCCCGTGGGCAGTAGCCGTGAAGACCCTTCTTTCGCTCTCCTCGCCTGCACTCTTTAGGATTGAACAGCGTTGCTTCAATGCATGTTCTGGGAGCACAGAGAAACAAGGGACGAAGTTCCACCATTATGAAAAAGGGGCTCCTGTAAGCCAGGTGAAGAAGGGGCAGGGCCCTTCCTGGTCAGCAGGGTAAGGCAGGTGTGTGTGGGAGAGCATGCGAGGAGGGCGAGGGCTGCGGGAGATGGAGCAGGAACATTTGGTTGGGGCTCTGAGGCACTGTTCTGCTTGGGGACTGTGTGGGCAAAGGCAGGGGCTACGCAGGAAAGATTTACATAAAGCTGGAAGAAAGTTTGGGGAATGACTTTGAAGTTACATTTGTTTTGCAAATTCTTTGTTTTTATCAATATTTGCATGTTATTTGGGTAGCTGTAGGGAGGAGGTTTTTGGGGAGTTAGTGCACTCTCTCACCCGTCCTTCAGTCGTACTGCTGCCCCTAGATACAGAATCACCTCAAGTGACTTTCAGGTCACTAGGAATGGGCAAAGTCGAGATGAAAACCATTAGGTGCCTTTGAAACAGAAAATATTTTCGGTCCCTGTCCCTCTCTGTAACCAATAATCAATGCAATATAAATGGAAAAGTATAAAGAAGTCCAGAAATTCTTATTTTCCCCTCAACGACTAGTCATACATGACATTTTAAAACTAATACTTCACTGGCATCAGAGCTTCAGAGCTCCTGGGCTGTGCTTGATCAAACTCTTGGGATCGGGCTCTGAAGCACATCTTTGATCCGTATGGATTTTTGTCAGAGAATCTTCTGCCTGAAAGACAGTGTTCGGGGTCTTCCAAGGCACACTGAGCTACGTTAAGCCCCTCACACACACATAAAGCACGTAAGGCAGAAGGAACCTGGATACTCTTTGTGGTTGATAGCGAGGCGGGCCACCATTGTGGCCCTGAATCCCCCTCTGAATCAGACCCTTTGTGATCTGACTCTGCCGCTCTTCCCATCTGCTAGTAGTGTCTGTTTCCCCAGCTCAGGAATCTAATTGGCCTTTTGACTTGCTTTGACCAATAAAAGCAGCAGAAGGGGCCAGTTATGAACGTAGGCCTCAGGACACCTTGCACATGGCTCTACAATTCGCATTGCCTTGGTAGCAGCCAGCCCACAATGGACCTGGAAGCTAACTGCAGATGCAGGGATAAGCCTCGTGGGAAGGGCTGAATTGTGTGCACCCGAATTCCTAAGTGGAAGTCCTAACTCCCAGTGCCTCAGAATGTAACCGTATTTGGAAGTAGGGTCTGTGCATAGGTAATTAAGTTAAAATGAGGCCGTTAACGTGGCCCCGATTCAGTAGGACTGGTGTCCTTATAAGAAAAGGAAATTTGGATACTGACACACACATGCACAAAGCGATGAACACACAAAGATGCAGGAAGAAGACGGCCATCTAGGAACCAAATCAACCCTGCCGATAACCGGATGTCAGACTTCCAGCCTCCGGGACTCAGAGAAGTAACCTGAGGTTACTCCTCATGCACACACAGTATTCCTTCCTTCTCTGCGTCTAGACATGTGTCTCTCCCAAATACTCTTCTGCGTCGTAATCGCCATTCCTAAATCCAGCACCTGCTCATTTATTTATTTTCAAGAGTAACACAGTAGAATCTTTAGAGCTAAAGTGAGTGTTCTATTTCATTCTCTGGCTCCCTGTGCTCGGGTGATCTTCAGCCCGTCACAGGCCCTGGCTTGCATTTTTCTTCCACTGTAACAGGAACCAACAGGGATTTGCCCTATTGTGCAAGAAAATATACATTGACCGCCATTCTGGAAGCACTCAGGGGTTTCGGAAGGCATTGGCCATTGCCTGTGGAGAGGGAAGTATATTTCAGCTCCTCAGCTGAGGGTGGTACTCCCTGTGAATCCCGCGCTGTGGTCTGTGTCAATCTGTGCCACGCTGTCAGTGGTTCTTGGCTTGCAGGACAGCCTCAACTCTTAAAAACGCTAGATTCCATAGTATCTGCCCCAAATGCTGACTCTTAGCTCCGTCTTGCACCCCAGCTTCTGGTCCCTGCTAAAGAGACAGAGTGGGGTGGAGATTCCATAACAGGAATCTCTGCCACCTCGTATGTGTGTAAAGACAAGCCAGAGCACAGCCCCTACTTGCCCTGGGCATAGAAGAGCAGGAGGCACTGGGCAGAAAGAGTGGACAGGACTCGGGGACTGGGACCC